>NC_042618.1:269493921-270168930 GCF_901001135.1 Rhinatrema bivittatum | reverse complement strand
ATCACTTTTCTAAGGTTTCACTTAAAACTTGCATTTTCACCTCAGAGATGTCCAAAATAGTTGAAAACTTGTTTCTAACATGCTTGAAGTAGGTTTTCATCATTTCAGAGTGAGAAAATCACTTTTCTAAGGTTTCACTTAAAACTTGCATTTTCACCTCAGAGATGTCCAAAATAGTTGAAAACTTGTTTCTAACATGCTTGAAGTAGGTTTTCATCATTTCAGAGTGAGAAAATCACTTTTCTAAGGTTTCACTTAAAACTTGCATTTTCACCTCAGAGATGTCCAAAATAGTTGAAAACTTGTTTCTAACATGCTTGAAGTAGGTTTTCATCATTTCAGAGTGAGAAAATCACTTTTCTAAGGTTTCACTTAAAACTTGCATTTTCACCTCAGAGATGTCCAAAATAGTTGAAAACTTGTTTCTAACATGCTTGAAGTAGGTTTTCATCATTTCAGAGTGAGAAAATCACTTTTCTAAGGTTTCACTTAAAACTTGCATTTTCACCTCAGAGATGTCCAAAATAGTTGAAAACTTGTTTCTAACATGCTTGAAGTAGGTTTTCATCATTTCAGAGTGAGAAAATCACTTTTCTAAGGTTTCACTTAAAACTTGCATTTTCACCTCAGAGATGTCCAAAATAGTGGAAAACTTGTTTCTAACATGCTTGAAGTAGGTTTTCATCATTTCAGAGTGAGAAAATCACTTTTCTAAGGTTTCACTTAAAACTTGCATTTTCACCTCAGAGATGTCCAAAATAGTTGAAAACTTGTTTCTAACATGCTTGAAGTAGGTTTTCATCATTTCAGAGTGAGAAAATCACTTTTCTAAGGTTTCACTTAAAACTTGCATTTTCACCTCAGAGATGTCCAAAATAGTTGAAAACTTGTTTCTAACATGCTTGAAGTAGGTTTTCATCATTTCAGAGTGAGAAAATCACTTTTCTAAGGTTTCACTTAAAACTTGCATTTTCACCTCAGAGATGTCCAAAATAGTTGAAAACTTGTTTCTAACATGCTTGAAGTAGGTTTTCATCATTTCAGAGTGAGAAAATCACTTTTCTAAGGTTTCTCTTAAAACTTGCATTTTCACCTCAGAGATGTCCAAAATAGTTGAAAACTTGTTTCTAACATGCTTGAAGTAGGTTTTCATCATTTCAGAGTGAGAAAATCACTTTTCTAAGGTTTCACTTAAAACTTGCATTTTCACCTCAGAGATGTCCAAAATAGTTGAAAACTTGTTTCTAACATGCTTGAAGTAGGTTTTCATCATTTCAGAGTGAGAAAATCACTTTTCTAAGGTTTCACTTAAAACTTGCATTTTCACCTCAGAGATGTCCAAAATAGTTGAAAACTTGTTTCTAACAAGCTTGAAGTAGGTTTTCATCATTTCAGAGTGAGAAAATCACTTTTCTAAGGTTTCACTTAAAACTTGCATTTTCACCTCAGAGATGTCCAAAATAGTTGAAAACTTGTTTCTAACATGCTTGAAGTAGGTTTTCATCATTTCAGAGTGAGAAAATCACTTTTCTAAGGTTTCACTTAAAACTTGCATTTTCACCTCAGAGATGTCCAAAATAGTTGAAAACTTGTTTCTAACATGCTTGAAGTAGGTTTTCATCATTTCAGAGTGAGAAAATCACTTTTCTAAGGTTTCACTTAAAACTTGCATTTTCACCTCAGAGATGTCCAAAATAGTTGAAAACTTGTTTCTAACATGCTTGAAGTAGGTTTTCATCATTTCAGAGTGAGAAAATCACTTTTCTAAGGTTTCACTTAAAACTTGCATTTTCATCTCAGAGATGTCCAAAATAGTTGAAAACTTGTTTCTAACATGCTTGAAGTAGGTTTTCATCATTTCAGAGTGAGAAAATCACTTTTCTAAGGTTTCACTTAAAACTTGCATTTTCACCTCAGAGATGTCCAAAATAGTGGAAAACTTGTTTCTAACATGCTTGAAGTAGGTTTTCATCATTTCAGAGTGAGAAAATCACTTTTCTAAGGTTTCACTTAAAACTTGCATTTTCACCTCAGAGATGTCCAAAATAGTGGAAAACTTGTTTCTAACATGCTTGAAGTAGGTTTTCATCATTTCAGAGTGAGAAAATCACTTTTCTAAGGTTTCACTTAAAACTTGCATTTTCACCTCAGAGATGTCCAAAATAGTTGAAAACTTGTTTCTAACATGCTTGAAGTAGGTTTTCATCATTTCAGAGTGAGAAAATCACTTTTCTAAGGTTTCACTTAAAACTTGCATTTTCACCTCAGAGATGTCCAAAATAGTGGAAAACTTGTTTCTAACATGCTTGAAGTAGGTTTTCATCATTTCAGAGTGAGAAAATCACTTTTCTAAGGTTTCACTTAAAACTTGCATTTTCACCTCAGAGATGTCCAAAATAGTTGAAAACTTGTTTCTAACATGCTTGAAGTAGGTTTTCATCATTTCAGAGTGAGAAAATCACTTTTCTAAGGTTTCACTTAAAACTTGCATTTTCACCTCAGAGATGTCCAAAATAGTTGAAAACTTGTTTCTAACATGCTTGAAGTAGGTTTTCATCATTTCAGAGTGAGAAAATCACTTTTCTAAGGTTTCACTTAAAACTTGCATTTTCACCTCAGAGATGTCCAAAATAGTTGAAAACTTGTTTCTAACATGCTTGAAGTAGGTTTTCATCATTTCAGAGTGAGAAAATCACTTTTCTAAGGTTTCACTTAAAACTTGCATTTTCACCTCAGAGATGTCCAAAATAGTTGAAAACTTGTTTCTAACATGCTTGAAGTAGGTTTTCATCATTTCAGAGTGAGAAAATCACTTTTCTAAGGTTTCACTTAAAACTTGCATTTTCACCTCAGAGATGTCCAAAATAGTTGAAAACTTGTTTCTAACATGCTTGAAGTAGGTTTTCATCATTTCAGAGTGAGAAAATCACTTTTCTAAGGTTTCACTTAAAACTTGCATTTTCACCTCAGAGATGTCCAAAATAGTGGAAAACTTGTTTCTAACATGCTTGAAGTAGGTTTTCATCATTTCAGAGTGAGAAAATCACTTTTCTAAGGTTTCACTTAAAACTTGCATTTTCACCTCAGAGATGTCCAAAATAGTGGAAAACTTGTTTCTAACATGCTTGAAGTAGGTTTTCATCATTTCAGAGTGAGAAAATCACTTTTCTAAGGTTTCACTTAAAACTTGCATTTTCACCTCAGAGATGTCCAAAATAGTTGAAAACTTGTTTCTAACAAGCTTGAAGTAGGTTTTCATCATTTCAGAGTGAGAAAATCACTTTTCTAAGGTTTCACTTAAAACTTGCATTTTCACCTCAGAGATGTCCAAAATAGTTGAAAACTTGTTTCTAACAAGCTTGAAGTAGGTTTTCATCATTTCAGAGTGAGAAAATCACTTTTCTAAGGTTTCACTTAAAACTTGCATTTTCACCTCAGAGATGTCCAAAATAGTTGAAAACTTGTTTCTAACATGCTTGAAGTAGGTTTTCATCATTTCAGAGTGAGAAAATCACTTTTCTAAGGTTTCACTTAAAACTTGCATTTTCACCTCAGAGATGTCCAAAATAGTTGAAAACTTGTTTCTAACATGCTTGAAGTAGGTTTTCATCATTTCAGAGTGAGAAAATCACTTTTCTAAGGTTTCACTTAAAACTTGCATTTTCACCTCAGAGATGTCCAAAATAGTTGAAAACTTGTTTCTAACATGCTTGAAGTAGGTTTTCATCATTTCAGAGTGAGAAAATCACTTTTCTAAGGTTTCACTTAAAACTTGCATTTTCACCTCAGAGATGTCCAAAATAGTTGAAAACTTGTTTCTAACATGCTTGAAGTAGGTTTTCATCATTTCAGAGTGAGAAAATCACTTTTCTAAGGTTTCACTTAAAACTTGCATTTTCACCTCAGAGATGTCCAAAATAGTTGAAAACTTGTTTCTAACATGCTTGAAGTAGGTTTTCATCATTTCACAGTGAGAAAATCACTTTTCTAAGGTTTCACTTAAAACTTGCATTTTCACCTCAGAGATGTCCAAAATAGTTGAAAACTTGTTTCTAACATGCTTGAAGTAGGTTTTCATCATTTCAGAGTGAGAAAATCACTTTTCTAAGGTTTCACTTAAAACTTGCATTTTCACCTCAGAGATGTCCAAAATAGTTGAAAACTAGTTTCTAACATGCTTGAAGTAGGTTTTCATCATTTCAGAGTGAGAAAATCACTTTTCTAAGGTTTCACTTAAAACTTGCATTTTCACCTCAGAGATGTCCAAAATAGTTGAAAACTTGTTTCTAACATGCTTGAAGTAGGTTTTCATCATTTCAGAGTGAGAAAATCACTTTTCTAAGGTTTCACTTAAAACTTGCATTTTCACCTCAGAGATGTCCAAAATAGTTGAAAACTTGTTTCTAACATGCTTGAAGTAGGTTTTCATCATTTCAGAGTGAGAAATTCATTTTTCTAAGGTTTCACTTAAAACTTGCATTTTCACCTCAGAGATGTCCAAAATAGTTGAAAACTTGTTTCTAACATGCTTGAAGTAGGTTTTCATCATTTCAGAGTGAGAAAATCACTTTTCTAAGGTTTCACTTAAAACTTGCATTTTCACCTCAGAGATGTCCAAAATAGTTGAAAACTTGTTTCTAACATGCTTGAAGTAGGTTTTCATCATTTCAGAGTGAGAAAATCACTTTTCTAAGGTTTCACTTAAAACTTGCATTTTCACCTCAGAGATGTCCAAAATAGTTGAAAACTTGTTTCTAACATGCTTGAAGTAGGTTTTCATCATTTCAGAGTGAGAAAATCACTTTTCTAAGGTTTCACTTAAAACTTGCATTTTCACCTCAGAGATGTCCAAAATAGTTGAAAACTTGTTTCTAACATGCTTGAAGTAGGTTTTCATCATTTCAGAGTGAGAAAATCACTTTTCTAAGGTTTCACTTAAAACTTGCATTTTCACCTCAGAGATGTCCAAAATAAATGAAAACTTGTTTCTAACATGCTTGAAGTAGGTTTTCATCATTTCAGAGTGAGAAAATCACTTTTCTAAGGTTTCACTTAAAACTTGCATTTTCACCTCAGAGATGTCCAAAATAGTTGAAAACTTGTTTCTAACATGCTTGAAGTAGGTTTTCATCATTTCAGAGTGAGAAAATCACTTTTCTAAGGTTTCACTTAAAACTTGCATTTTCACCTCAGAGATGTCCAAAATAGTTGAAAACTTGTTTCTAACATGCTTGAAGTAGGTTTTCATCATTTCAGAGTGAGAAAATCACTTTTCTAAGGTTTCACTTAAAACTTGCATTTTCACCTCAGAGATGTCCAAAATAGTTGAAAACTTGTTTCTAACATGCTTGAAGTAGGTTTTCATCATTTCAGAGTGAGAAAATCACTTTTCTAAGGTTTCACTTAAAACTTGCATTTTCACCTCAGAGATGTCCAAAATAGTTGAAAACTTGTTTCTAACATGCTTGAAGTAGGTTTTCATCATTTCAGAGTGAGAAAATCACTTTTCTAAGGTTTCACTTAAAACTTGCATTTTCACCTCAGAGATGTCCAAAATAGTGGAAAACTTGTTTCTAACATGCTTGAAGTAGGTTTTCATCATTTCAGAGTGAGAAAATCACTTTTCTAAGGTTTCACTTAAAACTTGCATTTTCACCTCAGAGATGTCCAAAATAGTGGAAAACTTGTTTCTAACATGCTTGAAGTAGGTTTTCATCATTTCAGAGTGAGAAAATCACTTTTCTAAGGTTTCACTTAAAACTTGCATTTTCACCTCAGAGATGTCCAAAATAGTGGAAAACTTGTTTCTAACATGCTTGAAGTAGGTTTTCATCATTTCAGAGTGAGAAAATCACTTTTCTAAGGTTTCACTTAAAACTTGCATTTTCACCTCAGAGATGTCCAAAATAGTTGAAAACTTGTTTCTAACATGCTTGAAGTAGGTTTTCATCATTTCAGAGTGAGAAAATCACTTTTCTAAGGTTTCACTTAAAACTTGCATTTTCACCTCAGAGATGTCCAAAATAGTGGAAAACTTGTTTCTAACATGCTTGAAGTAGGTTTTCATCATTTCAGAGTGAGAAAATCACTTTTCTAAGGTTTCACTTAAAACTTGCATTTTCACCTCAGAGATGTCCAAAATAGTTGAAAACTTGTTTCTAACATGCTTGAAGTAGGTTTTCATCATTTCAGAGTGAGAAAATCACTTTTCTAAGGTTTCACTTAAAACTTGCATTTTCACCTCAGAGATGTCCAAAATAGTTGAAAACTTGTTTCTAACATGCTTGAAGTAGGTTTTCATCATTTCAGAGTGAGAAAATCACTTTTCTAAGGTTTCACTTAAAACTTGCATTTTCACCTCAGAGATGTCCAAAATAGTGGAAAACTTGTTTCTAACATGCTTGAAGTAGGTTTTCATCATTTCAGAGTGAGAAAATCACTTTTCTAAGGTTTCACTTAAAACTTGCATTTTCACCTCAGAGATGTCCAAAATAGTTGAAAACTTGTTTCTAACATGCTTGAAGTAGGTTTTCATCATTTCAGAGTGAGAAAATCACTTTTCTAAGGTTTCACTTAAAACTTGCATTTTCACCTCAGAGATGTCCAAAATAGTTGAAAACTTGTTTCTAACATGCTTGAAGTAGGTTTTCATCATTTCAGAGTGAGAAAATCACTTTTCTAAGGTTTCACTTAAAACTTGCATTTTCACCTCAGAGATGTCCAAAATAGTTGAAAACTTGTTTCTAACATGCTTGAAGTAGGTTTTCATCATTTCAGAGTGAGAAAATCACTTTTCTAAGGTTTCACTTAAAACTTGCATTTTCACCTCAGAGATGTCCAAAATAGTTGAAAACTTGTTTCTAACATGCTTGAAGTAGGTTTTCATCATTTCAGAGTGAGAAAATCACTTTTCTAAGGTTTCACTTAAAACTTGCATTTTCATCTCAGAGATGTCCAAAATAAATGAAAACTTGTTTTTAACAAGCTTGAAGTAGGTTTTCATCATTTCAGAGTGAGAAAATCACTTTTCTAAGGTTTCACTTAAAACTTGCATTTTCACCTCAGAGATGTCCAAAATAGTTGAAAACTTGTTTCTAACATGCTTGAAGTAGGTTTTCATCATTTCAGAGTGAGAAAATCACTTTTCTAAGGTTTCACTTAAAACTTGCATTTTCACCTCAGAGATGTCCAAAATAGTGGAAAACTTGTTTCTAACATGCTTGAAGTAGGTTTTCATCATTTCAGAGTGAGAAAATCACTTTTCTAAGGTTTCACTTAAAACTTGCATTTTCACCTCAGAGATGTCCAAAATAGTTGAAAACTTGTTTCTAACATGCTTGAAGTAGGTTTTCATCATTTCAGAGTGAGAAAATCACTTTTCTAAGGTTTCACTTAAAACTTGCATTTTCACCTCAGAGATGTCCAAAATAGTTGAAAACTTGTTTCTAACATGCTTGAAGTAGGTTTTCATCATTTCAGAGTGAGAAAATCACTTTTCTAAGGTTTCACTTAAAACTTGCATTTTCACCTCAGAGATGTCCAAAATAAATGAAAACTTGTTTTTAACAAGCTTGAAGTAGGTTTTCATCATTTCAGAGTGAGAAAATCACTTTTCTAAGGTTTCACTTAAAACTTGCATTTTCACCTCAGAGATGTCCAAAATAGTTGAAAACTTGTTTCTAACATGCTTGAAGTAGGTTTTCATCATTTCAGAGTGAGAAAATCACTTTTCTAAGGTTTCACTTAAAACTTGCATTTTCACCTCAGAGATGTCCAAAATAGTTGAAAACTTGTTTCTAACATGCTTGAAGTAGGTTTTCATCATTTCAGAGTGAGAAAATCACTTTTCTAAGGTTTCACTTAAAACTTGCATTTTCACCTCAGAGATGTCCAAAATAGTGGAAAACTTGTTTCTAACATGCTTGAAGTAGGTTTTCATCATTTCAGAGTGAGAAAATCACTTTTCTAAGGTTTCACTTAAAACTTGCATTTTCACCTCAGAGATGTCCAAAATAGTTGAAAACTTGTTTTTAACAAGCTTGAAGTAGGTTTTCATCATTTCAGAGTGAGAAAATCACTTTTCTAAGGTTTCACTTAAAACTTGCATTTTCACCTCAGAGATGTCCAAAATAGTGGAAAACTTGTTTCTAACATGCTTGAAGTAGGTTTTCATCATTTCAGAGTGAGAAAATCACTTTTCTAAGGTTTCACTTAAAACTTGCATTTTCACCTCAGAGATGTCCAAAATAGTTGAAAACTTGTTTCTAACATGCTTGAAGTAGGTTTTCATCATTTCAGAGTGAGAAAATCACTTTTCTAAGGTTTCACTTAAAACTTGCATTTTCACCTCAGAGATGTCCAAAATAGTTGAAAACTTGTTTCTAACATGCTTGAAGTAGGTTTTCATCATTTCAGAGTGAGAAAATCACTTTTCTAAGGTTTCACTTAAAACTTGCATTTTCACCTCAGAGATGTCCAAAATAGTTGAAAACTTGTTTCTAACATGCTTGAAGTAGGTTTTCATCATTTCAGAGTGAGAAAATCACTTTTCTAAGGTTTCACTTAAAACTTGCATTTTCACCTCAGAGATGTCCAAAATAGTGGAAAACTTGTTTCTAACATGCTTGAAGTAGGTTTTCATCATTTCAGAGTGAGAAAATCACTTTTCTAAGGTTTCACTTAAAACTTGCATTTTCACCTCAGAGATGTCCAAAATAGTGGAAAACTTGTTTCTAACATGCTTGAAGTAGGTTTTCATCATTTCAGAGTGAGAAAATCACTTTTCTAAGGTTTCACTTAAAACTTGCATTTTCACCTCAGAGATGTCCAAAATAGTTGAAAACTTGTTTCTAACATGCTTGAAGTAGGTTTTCATCATTTCAGAGTGAGAAAATCACTTTTCTAAGGTTTCACTTAAAACTTGCATTTTCACCTCAGAGATGTCCAAAATAGTGGAAAACTTGTTTCTAACATGCTTGAAGTAGGTTTTCATCATTTCAGAGTGAGAAAATCACTTTTCTAAGGTTTCACTTAAAACTTGCATTTTCACCTCAGAGATGTCCAAAATAGTTGAAAACTTGTTTCTAACATGCTTGAAGTAGGTTTTCATCATTTCAGAGTGAGAAAATCACTTTTCTAAGGTTTCACTTAAAACTTGCATTTTCACCTCAGAGATGTCCAAAATAGTTGAAAACTTGTTTCTAACATGCTTGAAGTAGGTTTTCATCATTTCAGAGTGAGAAAATCACTTTTCTAAGGTTTCACTTAAAACTTGCATTTTCACCTCAGAGATGTCCAAAATAGTTGAAAACTTGTTTCTAACATGCTTGAAGTAGGTTTTCATCATTTCAGAGTGAGAAAATCACTTTTCTAAGGTTTCACTTAAAACTTGCATTTTCACCTCAGAGATGTCCAAAATAGTTGAAAACTTGTTTCTAACATGCTTGAAGTAGGTTTTCATCATTTCAGAGTGAGAAAATCACTTTTCTAAGGTTTCACTTAAAACTTGCATTTTCACCTCAGAGATGTCCAAAATAGTGGAAAACTTGTTTCTAACATGCTTGAAGTAGGTTTTCATCATTTCAGAGTGAGAAAATCACTTTTCTAAGGTTTCACTTAAAACTTGCATTTTCACCTCAGAGATGTCCAAAATAGTTGAAAACTTGTTTCTAACATGCTTGAAGTAGGTTTTCATCATTTCAGAGTGAGAAAATCACTTTTCTAAGGTTTCTCTTAAAACTTGCATTTTCACCTCAGAGATGTCCAAAATAGTTGAAAACTTGTTTCTAACATGCTTGAAGTAGGTTTTCATCATTTCAGAGTGAGAAAATCACTTTTCTAAGGTTTCACTTAAAACTTGCATTTTCACCTCAGAGATGTCCAAAATAGTTGAAAACTTGTTTCTAACATGCTTGAAGTAGGTTTTCATCATTTCAGAGTGAGAAAATCACTTTTCTAAGGTTTCACTTAAAACTTGCATTTTCACCTCAGAGATGTCCAAAATAGTTGAAAACTTGTTTCTAACATGCTTGAAGTAGGTTTTCATCATTTCAGAGTGAGAAAATCACTTTTCTAAGGTTTCACTTAAAACTTGCATTTTCACCTCAGAGATGTCCAAAATAGTTGAAAACTTGTTTCTAACATGCTTGAAGTAGGTTTTCATCATTTCAGAGTGAGAAAATCACTTTTCTAAGGTTTCACTTAAAACTTGCATTTTCACCTCAGAGATGTCCAAAATAGTTGAAAACTTGTTTTTAACAAGCTTGAAGTAGGTTTTCATCATTTCAGAGTGAGAAAATCACTTTTCTAAGGTTTCACTTAAAACTTGCATTTTCACCTCAGAGATGTCCAAAATAGTGGAAAACTTGTTTCTAACATGCTTGAAGTAGGTTTTCATCATTTCAGAGTGAGAAAATCACTTTTCTAAGGTTTCACTTAAAACTTGCATTTTCACCTCAGAGATGTCCAAAATAGTTGAAAACTTGTTTCTAACATGCTTGAAGTAGGTTTTCATCATTTCAGAGTGAGAAAATCACTTTTCTAAGGTTTCACTTAAAACTTGCATTTTCACCTCAGAGATGTCCAAAATAGTTGAAAACTTGTTTCTAACATGCTTGAAGTAGGTTTTCATCATTTCAGAGTGAGAAAATCACTTTTCTAAGGTTTCACTTAAAACTTGCATTTTCACCTCAGAGATGTCCAAAATAGTTGAAAACTTGTTTCTAACATGCTTGAAGTAGGTTTTCATCATTTCAGAGTGAGAAAATCACTTTTCTAAGGTTTCACTTAAAACTTGCATTTTCACCTCAGAGATGTCCAAAATAGTTGAAAACTTGTTTCTAACATGCTTGAAGTAGGTTTTCATCATTTCAGAGTGAGAAAATCACTTTTCTAAGGTTTCACTTAAAACTTGCATTTTCACCTCAGAGATGTCCAAAATAGTTGAAAACTTGTTTCTAACATGCTTGAAGTAGGTTTTCATCATTTCAGAGTGAGAAAATCACTTTTCTAAGGTTTCACTTAAAACTTGCATTTTCACCTCAGAGATGTCCAAAATAGTTGAAAACTTGTTTCTAACATGCTTGAAGTAGGTTTTCATCATTTCAGAGTGAGAAAATCACTTTTCTAAGGTTTCACTTAAAACTTGCATTTTCACCTCAGAGATGTCCAAAATAGTTGAAAACTTGTTTCTAACATGCTTGAAGTAGGTTTTCATCATTTCAGAGTGAGAAAATCACTTTTCTAAGGTTTCACTTAAAACTTGCATTTTCACCTCAGAGATGTCCAAAATAGTTGAAAACTTGTTTCTAACATGCTTGAAGTAGGTTTTCATCATTTCAGAGTGAGAAAATCACTTTTCTAAGGTTTCACTTAAAACTTGCATTTTCACCTCAGAGATGTCCAAAATAGTGGAAAACTTGTTTCTAACATGCTTGAAGTAGGTTTTCATCATTTCAGAGTGAGAAAATCACTTTTCTAAGGTTTCACTTAAAACTTGCATTTTCACCTCAGAGATGTCCAAAATAGTTGAAAACTTGTTTTTAACATGCTTGAAGTAGGTTTTCATCATTTCAGAGTGAGAAAATCACTTTTCTAAGGTTTCACTTAAAACTTGCATTTTCACCTCAGAGATGTCCAAAATAGTTGAAAACTTGTTTCTAACATGCTTGAAGTAGGTTTTCATCATTTCAGAGTGAGAAAATCACTTTTCTAAGGTTTCACTTAAAACTTGCATTTTCACCTCAGAGATGTCCAAAATAGTGGAAAACTTGTTTCTAACATGCTTGAAGTAGGTTTTCATCATTTCAGAGTGAGAAAATCACTTTTCTAAGGTTTCACTTAAAACTTGCATTTTCACCTCAGAGATGTCCAAAATAGTTGAAAACTTGTTTCTAACATGCTTGAAGTAGGTTTTCATCATTTCAGAGTGAGAAAATCACTTTTCTAAGGTTTCACTTAAAACTTGCATTTTCACCTCAGAGATGTCCAAAATAGTTGAAAACTTGTTTCTAACATGCTTGAAGTAGGTTTTCATCATTTCAGAGTGAGAAAATCACTTTTCTAAGGTTTCACTTAAAACTTGCATTTTCACCTCAGAGATGTCCAAAATAGTTGAAAACTTGTTTCTAACATGCTTGAAGTAGGTTTTCATCATTTCAGAGTGAGAAAATCACTTTTCTAAGGTTTCACTTAAAACTTGCATTTTCACCTCAGAGATGTCCAAAATAGTGGAAAACTTGTTTCTAACATGCTTGAAGTAGGTTTTCATCATTTCAGAGTGAGAAAATCACTTTTCTAAGGTTTCACTTAAAACTTGCATTTTCACCTCAGAGATGTCCAAAATAGTTGAAAACTTGTTTCTAACATGCTTGAAGTAGGTTTTCATCATTTCAGAGTGAGAAAATCACTTTTCTAAGGTTTCACTTAAAACTTGCATTTTCACCTCAGAGATGTCCAAAATAGTTGAAAACTTGTTTCTAACATGCTTGAAGTAGGTTTTCATCATTTCAGAGTGAGAAAATCACTTTTCTAAGGTTTCACTTAAAACTTGCATTTTCACCTCAGAGATGTCCAAAATAGTTGAAAACTTGTTTCTAACATGCTTGAAGTAGGTTTTCATCATTTCAGAGTGAGAAAATCACTTTTCTAAGGTTTCACTTAAAACTTGCATTTTCACCTCAGAGATGTCCAAAATAGTTGAAAACTTGTTTCTAACATGCTTGAAGTAGGTTTTCATCATTTCAGAGTGAGAAAATCACTTTTCTAAGGTTTCACTTAAAACTTGCATTTTCACCTCAGAGATGTCCAAAATAGTTGAAAACTTGTTTCTAGCATGGTTGAAGTGGGTTTTCATCATTTCAGAGTGAGAAAATCACTTTTCTAAGGTTTCACTTAAAACTTGCATTTTCACCTCAGAGATGTCCAAAATAGTTGAAAACTTGTTTCTAACATGCTTGAAGTAGGTTTTCATCATTTCAGAGTGAGAAAATCACTTTTCTAAGGTTTCACTTAAAACTTGCATTTTCACCTCAGAGATGTCCAAAATAGTTGAAAACTTGTTTCTAACATGCTTGAAGTAGGTTTTCATCATTTCAGAGTGAGAAAATCACTTTTCTAAGGTTTCACTTAAAACTTGCATTTTCACCTCAGAGATGTCCAAAATAGTTGAAAACTTGTTTCTAACATGCTTGAAGTAGCTTTTTCATCATTTCAGAGTGAGAAAATCACTTTTCTAAGGTTTCACTTAAAACTTGCATTTTCACCTCAGAGATGTCCAAAATAGTTGAAAACTTGTTTCTAACATGCTTGAAGTAGGTTTTCATCATTTCAGAGTGAGAAAATCACTTTTCTAAGGTTTCACTTAAAACTTGCATTTTCACCTCAGAGATGTCCAAAATAGTTGAAAACTTGTTTCTAACATGCTTGAAGTAGGTTTTCATCATTTCAGAGTGAGAAAATCACTTTTCTAAGGTTTCACTTAAAACTTGCATTTTCACCTCAGAGATGTCCAAAATAGTTGAAAACTTGTTTCTAACATGCTTGAAGTAGGTTTTCATCATTTCAGAGTGAGAAAATCACTTTTCTAAGGTTTCACTTAAAACTTGCATTTTCACCTCAGAGATGTCCAAAATAGTTGAAAACTTGTTTCTAGCATGCTTGAAGTAGGTTTTCATCATTTCAGAGTGAGAAAATCACTTTTCTAAGGTTTCACTTAAAACTTGCATTTTCACCTCAGAGATGTCCAAAATAGTTGAAAACTTGTTTCTAACATGCTTGAAGTAGGTTTTCATCATTTCAGAGTGCCTCATCTCTGAATGTTGTGGATGGGTGTGGAATTAGAGGGAGGAAAGTGTGAGTAGGTGGTGATGGTGGAACAGCAGGGGTCTCAGTGGTGGTGTGAGATAGGGTATGCACACACTTTGGTCTTTGTACACTCTACTTTGTAGCCCTCTCCTCCAACCATATTTGTGGGTGTATAGGGGAAGCAGTGGCATGGGGTCAGGGCCTTCAAAGGATTCAGTGAATCCCTGGCCCTAACCAATTTCCTTTATATATTTGAAGTGTTTTTTTTGTGGGGTTTTTTGTTTGTTTTTTTCAAGTCAGGCAGAGATAAACCTAGCTGATAATGTCCTCAAGCATACCATCCACCTCATTGACCCATAGCGGGTCTGGCAGCAGGAGTCACATTTAAATGAATGTTATCTCTTTCTGCCGCAGGGCCAATCTCACAGCTCTTATTGCGAGATTGGCTCAATGGTAGCAGATGACATTGCATCAATGTGACTCCTGCTACAATCAATGCCACAAAAAAATCCCCATGATCTGGCAGGTCTGCCATGGAGCCTGTCCTGTGGCCTGCCAGAGAAGAGTGGAAACCCCATGGCCACCAGTGGAGCCCATCCCGTAGGCAGCTGAAGATGAGTCTGGCAAGCCAGTGTGTAGCCCATACTGCAGCCATTAAAGGGACCCACAACCTTGCAGCATGACAAAGAGGTGGAGAAGAGTCCAGCCTTGAGTCTATGTGAGTGTGTGTAAAAGAGTAAGTGAATGTAAGAGTGAGCAAGCCACTGAATGTGAGAGAGAGTGCCTGTGTGCATGTATGTGTGAGAGCCTCTGAGTGAGAGACAGTGCCTGTATATATGTATCTGTGAGAGCCACTGAGTGTGAGAGAGAATCTGTGTGTGTGATGAAGAGAGAGCCACTGAGTGTGAGTGTGCATGAGGGAGAGAGAGCCACTGCATGTGACTGTGCCTATTTGAGTCAGTAGGGGGCAGGAATCACTGAGTGTGTGTTCATGTGTGTGGTGGAGAGAGAGCCACTGAGTTTGAATGTGTGTGAGGGATAGAGCACCTTTTTTTGTGTGAGAGAGCGCCTGTGTGTTTGAGAGCCACTGAGTGAAAGAGAGTAGGTGTGTGTGTGTGTGTGTGTGTGTGTATGTGAGAGAGAGAGAGAGATCCATTGCATGTGAGAAAATGCCTGTGAGTGGGAGGGAGAGAGAGAGTTACTGAATGTGAGAGAGTTCCTGCATGTATGTGAAGGAGAGAGAGCTACTGAGTTTGAGTATGCACATATATAAAGGAGGGAGAGACACTGAATGTGAGTGTGAATATGTGTGAAGGAGAGAGGGCCACTGAGTATGAGTGTGGAGAAAAGAATACCCCCTCCCATAAACATACATGCACACACATATGGGGTGGCATGGATAAAGTAAAGAATGCAAGAGGGAGATAGAGACCATATGGGGAGTATAAGGGGAATGACACACATATAATCCCCTAAAATACACCCTATTTATATCACTACCCCCAAATACATTCATGTCTATAGGGAAAGGAGAGAGAGAAGAAGCAACTAAAAAGAGGAGACCATGAGAAGGAAGAGATTCAAAATGCATTCACATTTTCATTGCCCTTCCACTCATACATACACACATCCCCTCTCTATCAACAGTTCCCCCTCCTTCCCACACATGTGTGCACACTAGGGATGTGAATCGTTTTTGAACGATTAAAATTATCATCAGATAATTTTAAAATCGTTCTAAATCGTTAGAGTGCACGATACAATACAAATGCCCCCGATTTATCGTCAGGGGCATTTGTATTGTATCGTTAAATAGGGCACGGGAATTATTTGGGGGAGGGCGGGAAAACCGGCACACCAAAACAACCCCTAAACCCACCCTGACCCTTTAAAACCAATTCCTTACCCTCCTCCACCCTCCCGAACCCCCCAAAAATGTTAAGTTACCTGGTGGTCCAGTGGGGGGGGGGGGGGGGTCCTGGCGCGATCTCCTGCTCTCGGGCCATCGGCGCCATTTTGGCTGCCACTAATTAAAATGGCACCAATGGCCCGATAAAAAAAAAAACCCACCCGACCCTTTAAATCGACCCCCCACCCTCCCGACCCTTTTTTTTAAGGGAGGCCCATGCCGCTAAAAAAAAAAACCCACCCGACCCCCCCAAAACCTTTTAAAATTACCTGGTGGTCCAGGGAGGCCTCGGGGGGCCTCGGGGAGAGATCCAGGGGGGCCTCGGGGAGAGGAGAGATCCAGGGGGGCCTCGGGAAGAGATTTCCCGTTCCCAGGCATCAGCTGTTCTAAAACAAAAATGGCGCCGATGCCCCTTTGCCCTTACCATGTGACAGGGTATCTGTGCCATTGGCCGGCCCCTGTCACATGGTAGGAGCACTGGATGGCCAGTGCCTCAAATCTCTTCCCGAGGCCCCCCTGGATCTCTTTTCTCCCCGAGGCCCCCCTGGATCTCTCCCCGAGGCCCCCCTGGACCACAGGTAATTTTAAAAGGTTTGGGGGGGGGGTCGGGAGGGGGGGTCGATTTAAAGGGTCGGGTGGGGTTTTTTTTTTTAGTGGCGCGGGCCTCCCTAAAAAAAAAATTAGCAATGTGAATTGGAATCGGAAACGATTCCAATTCACATATCTTAACGATCAGATTTCCACCCCCCCCCCCCCCCCCAGCCGAATCTGATCGTTAAGACGATCTGGCACACGATTCACATCTCTAGTGCACACACACACACATACATATAACACATCCCATCTACAGTATCAGCTCCCCTCCTCACAAGCACAAACTCATATTCCATCTACAGCAGCAGCTTTTTGCCAGTCCCTGCTCCCCCCAATACACACATACATAGGTGTGAGGAGAGTGGATAACATGGAGAGTGGTATGGAGAAAGTGCTCCCAGCTGTACACACTTACCCAACCTACCTGTCCACACAGTTCAACTACACCACTTCCCGCACCCCTACCCACATATGGTGGGGGGGGGGGGGGGGGAGGAGGAGAGGGATACAAAGTGGAGAGTGTGAAGGGGATAGAGTGTGCACATACCTAGTATGTCACTCACCCCCTCTACCCGTCTACCCCACCACTTAACCACATTCCCCTCCTCCCAACTCCCTACCCACCCTCTGCACACAGACTCAGATGTGAGGAAATGGAGAAAGAATACCCCACCCATACACACACGGGGGGGGGGGGGAGAGAAGGCACACAATGTGGATAGTGCAAGGGGGATATCGGTACCATATGTAGAGCGCAAGAGGAAGAGTTACACAGAAACTCCACCATCTTCCCCATCACCCTACACACACAGAGGTGAAGACATTGGAACAAAATAGAGAGTTCAAGAGGGTTGGGGAAAGAGCGCATCCAGCCATACAAACACACATCTGTCACACCACATTCACTCCACTCTACACCTCTTCTTCACACATTCCCCCACCGGCAGATTGGCGAGTAAAGAGAGCAGGGGCTCATCCACCAATAAACAATGCTTTCTTTCTGTTTAAGATGCTTCTTTTCCTTCTAACATTACATTCACCAAGCCTGAGATAGCCATTTTAGGTTCTTGTTTTATTTTAATTATTTAGAAGGAAAGATTGCATGCTTTGAAGATTGCCAAAATGTTAATTTCATCCTCTTTCTCAGGGTGTCCTGAGATGAATAATAAGTACCATGTTAGATAACAAAGAAAGCCATTGTATTGTGCTTCTTAAATATAGGCAGCTGCTTTGTCTTCCAGCAAGTCATGACTGTTCTTTGTGTGAAGAGTGCTTCTTTAACAACAGCTGCAGTAGAGAAGATGACTCTTGAAAATTCTCCAACTGTATAAGCAGCCTATAATTTTAAAATCTGTTCAAAGCTATATTGCTATGTACAATTTCTTAAGATCAATGTTAAAAGATTATTTTAATAATTTTCTTTTTTTTGTGAAACTGATAAATATCAGGCTTGGGCTAGTGCAATTTCCTTTTTCTGGAAAACTTCAGTTGAATAACTGCTTCTTTTTCAAAATGTCAGGGCACAGCCTTATCATTAATGACAGCAATTATTATAATGGAACTGAAACATGAAGTTTTAGAGTGTGCAAGTAGCATTTACATGAGCAACAGGATTTATGCTTATGTTCCCTTCCCTCCTCTTTATACTGACTATTATAAATAGTTATGACATCACTTTCTATTATTCCCTGACCTATCAAGCCCAAGGAGATACTCTTAAGTACTAATATACAAGTGCCTTAGCAAAGTGAATAGTGATTTCAAGGCTACACTAGGAGATCCATATTCAATAAGCTTATGAACAGCACAGTGATTCAGGTAAAGTTATCCAAACAAATTTAGCCAAGTATATTCAGGAGGAGACATGCTGCTGAATATGTGACTAAAGTTATCAGGACAATCTTGCCCAGATAACTTAGCCATGCTGCTGAATATATAAGGCTAAAGTTATCTGGGTACATGTACCCAAATAACATTTAACTTAGCCAGCTATTTTCAGTATATAGTTGGGAAAGTTTAAAAAAACCTCTTGAGCCAACAACAGCCCGATACCCCACCATCTTCACATTAAAAAACAATTTTGGGCCATATCAACCCTATTGTCCCATTGCCATACATAAACATGTGGGGAAAACACACCTCTCTAAAACTCACAAAACTAGATATAACAACTGCATAAGAAGGTGAAACTGTAACTTCCTCCTGCCATGTGAAAAAGTTATGCCAGTGGGAACCACTAGACTCTGCATTCATCCCTTGCCCCCTTGCTTTGAAAAATGATGGGCCAGCACTCCCCCCACATCCCTCTTCATTCCTCATGCCAGTAGACAAAATTATGCAACAGTGACTCCCCCTTCCACTCCCCCGATATCACAACATTGTAACAAACCCTCACCTCACCCTCACTTCCAAATCCCCCTTCCTCCATTCCCAAGCAGGGCCGCCTGAATATAGGTGAAATCCTAAGACAGAAGCTCCATCTCCCAGCTAAGGGTCTTTCCTTGCTTTGCAAAAAATGTTGATAAAATATGTTATGGAGGTAATTTTAAAAAGGAGATAGAGCAGCTTTTAACAAGGCAGAAAGCCGAAAGTCTCTCAGCAGTGCATAGTTTGGAGGGAGGTATCTTCAAAAGATACTAATTAAACAGGAGAGATTGGGCATCCCAACAAAGAGGTTCCAATAAAAGCAAAAGTAGTCCATGTATCTAAAAGTAAAGAACCACTTGAGTTAAAAGATTCCAAATTATCCCTGACAACTAATAAGCAAGAGGGAGATAAGCAGGTTGTTAATACAAACAAAAAAAATACTTTGAAATGTCTGTATGCCAATTCCAGAAGTCTAAGAAGTAAGATGGGAGCATTAGAGTGTATAGCACTGAATGAAGAGGTAGACATAATTGGCATCTTAGGGACCTGGTGGAAGGAGGATAACCAATGAGACAGTGCTATACCAGGGTACAAATTATATCATAGTGATAGGGTGCATCAACTTGATGGGGGTGGCACTTTATATTCAGGATGGCAGAGCCCAACAGGATAAAAATCTTGAAGGAGACCAATGCATAGTAGAATCATTTTGGGGAAAAGTATGGTTATACTGTCTACCTGGCCAAAATGATCAGATGGATGATAAAATGCTAAGAGAAATTAGGGAAGTTATCAAATTTGGCAGCACAGTAATAATGGGAGATTTCAATTACCCCAATATTGACTGGATAAATGTAAGATCAGGACATACTAGAGAGGAAACGTTCCTGGATAGAATAAATGTCTCCTGGGACGGAGCAGAGGAAATTTTTACCTGTAAACGAATTTCTGATCAGCTGAGTTTGATTGCCTTCTGGAGGGGTGGAGGAGACATGTCTTCCTGGCCCCTGGAGCCCCGCCCACGAGTCGACGCCGCCGACGTCATCAGCTGGGGACTGGCAGCATAAAAGCCAGTCTCCCTCGGCGTCTGGTGGATGGAGCAGAGGAAATTTTTACCTGTAAACGAATTTCTGATCAGCTGAGTTTGATTGCCTTCTGGAGGGGTGGAGGAGACGCATCTTCCTGGCCCCTGGAGCCCCGCCCACGAGTCGACGACGCCGACGTCATCAGCTGGGGACTAGCAGCATAAAAGCCGGTCTCCCTCGGCGCTTGTCGCCGTCCGGCGCGTGTCGCTATAGACTGGAAAATTTTGGTTACTTGAAGAATCGGAGAGGATTTAAGATGGCTCTCTGACTTGATGCATTTTTTGACGCTCCTGCCTTTCGTTTTTCCAAATTGGACTTTTCTTAATAATTTCCCTTAAATGCCGCATAAAAGAAAGGGGAAGGTGAGGGTTTACCTACCCGAGCCCTCACCAACCGCAGGACAGCGGGTAATCACTGAATATGCATCTCCCATTCCATCAGGAACAACAAGCCCCGCTAGCGGTATGGGAAGAGGAGTCCCTTCGCTTGGGGAAATATCGTTGTCCCCCCCAGAACCACGATTACCGCCGAATGCTACCTCAGTGTGTACAGCCGGGCAAGTTGAGTCGCTAGTGCGAAGTGCTACAGGAGCGATTTCTTTGGGCGTACTGCCGGGAAGCACCGCGAATGTGGAGGGATCACCCGATGCCTCGAGCCCTCTCGAAACTGCAGCAAGGAGTGAGTACCAAAATGAGGATATGTTGCGGAGAACTAGAACAGTCGTGGGTGGAGGAGAGGCAACGGGTGGCCTAGTAAGAGGTCCCATAGAGGTGAAAAGACCGGCGGAAATCACAATAGAGTTCCTTTGGGATTTGGTTGCGGGGTTAACCATGGCATTTAATGAGCAAACCCAAAAAACGGAGGAAATTTCACTCAAAATGGACTCTATCGAAAAGCAATTACATCTGAGGGGAACAGAACAATTACAAGAATTACAGCAAGTAAAAACAGATCTAAAACAAATGTCCAATATTAATGCTGTATGTGTGAAAGACCAGGCAGTCTTAACACGACGGCTTGAATCTGTGGAAAATTATCTTAGACAGCTAAACCTAAGGGTTTTGAACTTTCCGAAAGTGGTGGGGGAAATTCCATTACTGACTTTCAAGAGATACCTGAAAGAAATCCTACAGATTCCAGAAGAGCAGATACCAGCTGTAAAAAAGATCTTATTTTTAAGACAAAGACAGAGTCAAATACAGATATCCCCAGTAGGGGATATTGGGAATTTTAATAACTTATCTGAGTATTTGGAAAGCTCTGGACTAGAGATTTGTGAAAGAACTGTACTCTTTGTTTCTCTGTTTTCAGAGTTCGATAGAGCCCTAATTATGAAACATTACTTTAAAGCAATTAATATAACATATTTGGGTGGATTAATCCGTATTTTTCCCGATCTTTCCAGGGTCACACAACTACGCAGAAAATCCTTTATAACAATGCGCCCTGAAGTTATATCTCTTGGTGCAAACTTTCTTTTGCGTTATCCTGCAAGATGCGTAGTAAAATACTCTGGGAACACATATATTTTCTTTAATCCAGAACAGTTAAGGGGCTTCATAGATGCCAGAAAGGAAACCCCCATAACCTAGAAGATCTGGTTCTAATTTATAAAGGAATGGGTTGTTAAGAGAGTATTGGTTTAAATCTTCCTTCTCTCCTTTTCCTTTTTTCTTTTTCCTGTTCCTCTTTCCCACTATTACCTAGAATAAATGGGGATAAATATTTCAGTTTAAAAATAGTTGTATTATTACAATTTATCTGGTGTAACATTTTTCTTTTGAATATTCCTCTTGATTGAATGCAAAGGATTCTTTGTGTATAAAATGTAAAATTGAATAAACAAATAATAAAAAAAAAAAAAAAGAATAAATGTCTCCTTCATGGAGCAATTGCTTCAGGAACTGACAAGATAGAGCCATTTTGGATCTAATTCTTAGTCGAGTGCAAAATTAGCTGTGAAAAAGAATGATGGTGAGGCCACTTGGCAATAGTGATCATAACATGATCAAATATGACTTAGTGGTTGGAAGGGGGACAATAAATAAATCTACAACTCTAGCACTAAACATTCAAAAGGGAAACTTTGATAAAAGGGGGTCATTTTCTATTACTTTTTGCATGTGATAGCTTGCCGGGGGCAGAATTGGGTCGGTGAGGGGAGGAGTCGGGGCGGCGAGGAGGCGGACGCTGCGATATCTTCGCTGGCGGTGATAAGGTAAGCACCATTATCATTGCCAGTAGCTCGCCCAATAGCACCACCTTTCACAATGGCGCTATTGGGTGCGAAAGCTGGCAGCGATAACATCGCAGTGGTGCAATGTCTGCCGGCTTTCGCATGCCCGCCCCCCCCCCTTTGCCCCCCATGCCCCCTGTTTTCGCTAGATTCACCATTCTGCATTAGAATGGTGAATCCAGGCATTAGAGAGTACAATAGGCATGGACATTGTTTAAAAATATCATCAGATGTATTCCTTGTATCAAAAAAGGTGGAAGGAAGGCCAAATGATTGCCAGCATCGTTAAAAGGTGAGAAGAGAGAAGCTATTTTAGCAAAAAAAGAACTTTCTAGAAAAATTGGAAGAAAGATACATCTATTTGTTACGCTAATTCGTGGAACCTTGGTCAATGACCGCTTACCTTGTCCCTCCAGACACGGCGAACGAGATCCAGGAGTCAGATAGCGGCCAGAGGAGTTCCTCAGGCAGTCCAGATCAAGGCAGGCAGCAGACAATGAATCCAACGAAGCAATCCTGGTCTGGGTAGGCAGCAGACAACGAATCCAACAAAGCAATCCAGGTCAGGGCAGGCAGCAGACAACGAATCCAACGAAGCAATCCAGGTCAGGGCAGGCAGCAAACAACGAATCCAGCAAGACTGTCCAGGTCAGGGCAGGCAGCAGACAACGAATCCAACGACAATCCGGGACAGGCAAACAACAGGTAACCGAGAAGCAGCAAGCAGCAACCAACACTACTTGTGGCCGAAGCGGAGAAAGAGAGAAGAAACCCTCTTTAAATCCCCCAAGCTTCCCGCGCAGGGTGACGCTCCTGTCGGCATCTGACATCATGAGGGGGCGTTGCCACGTCCCGATTTGCTCGAAGCCGTGTCAAACAGGAAGTCAACCCCGGGACGGAACGCCGGCACCCGGGAGCTCCCTTGCAGGTAACAGTACCCCCCCTGCAAGGCCCTCTTCTCCTCTCTCTGGGACTGGGCTTGAAAGGAAAACGTTGATGGAATTTCTTGAGTAGACGAGGTGCCTGGATATTGTGAACAGGTTCCCATGTGTTCTCTTCTGGTCCAAAGTTCTTCCAAGAGAGTAGATATTGTAATTGTCCCCTGCATCTCCTGGAATCCAAAATCTCCTCTACCTCAAATTGATTGCCATTCTGAATAGAGTGCGTCCCAGCCCTCCTCCTTCTGGAAGGCCAAGAAAAAATTGCAGGTTTGGGCAGGGATACATGGAAAGTGTTATGAATGCGCAGAGAGGAAGGTAAATGCAGCTTGAAGGTGACTGCATTAATCCGTTTCTCAATAGGGAAAGGTCCAATAAAGCGCGGATCTAATTTTAATGAGGGCACGCGCAATCAAAGATTACGTGTGTTTAACCAGACGAGATCTCCAACCTGGAATTGAGGAGCCGGACTTCTCCTTTTATCTGCTTGGGCCTTCATTTTACAGACGTTCTTTATCAATAACGCTTGTGTCTCGGTCCATAAACGGGTTAGAGACTAAATGGTATCGTTGACAGCCGGACATATGGAAGGCGTGGAAATGGGTAATGGGAGCCGAGGATGTCTCCCAAATACTACAAAGAAAGGAGACCTCCCCGTAGCTTGAGCCAGATGATTATTGTGACATATCTCCGCCCAAACCAACAAGGAAGCCCAATTATCCTGTCGTTTGTTGACATAAGAATGAAGGAAGGTTTTTAAGGATTGATTTGTACGCTCCATAAGCCCATTAGTTTGAAGGTGATAGGCGGAGGAAAATTCAAGTTTAATCTTGAGAAGTTTGCACAGTTCTGTCCAAAATCGAGCTGTAAATTGCACACCCCTATCAGAAACAATGCTGAGGGGTAGACCATGAAGGCGAAAAATGTGTTGAATGAAAAGTTCAGCTAGTTCTGATGCAGACGGTAGACCTGGAAGCGGAATGAAGTATTATCGGAAGGTGGAAGGTCAGTGATAAAATCAGTGGCAATGTGAGTCCATGGTTTTGTGGGAACTTGTAATGGTTGAAGAAGGCCCATGGGTCTCCGCCTAGGAGTCTTCTGAGCTGCGCAAAAGGAACAGGAATCTACATAAGCCTTGATATCCTTTTTCCACTGTGGCCACCAATAATATCTGGATAGCAGATCACTGGTACGTGAGATGCTAATTTGGCTCATTTGGCCATGCTCATTTGGCCTGCCAAATGAGCATGGCCAAATGAGCATGATGCTCATTTGGCGTGGCCTGCCAAATGAGCATCATGTGCTCAACGCAGCACTTTTAACCTCAGACGTTTGGGGACCACAGTCTTACCGATGGGCACTGTAAAGGTAGTGGCCAACTGAATCTTAGCAGGGTCTATTATGAATTGAGGTGGTTCGGGCATGTCAATAAGGTTAAAGCTTATGGAGAGAGCGTCCGCCCGCAAATTCTTTTGTGCAGGTCGGAAATGGAGGACAAAATTAAACCTGCTAAAAAAAAGTGCCCACCGAGCCTGCCGGGGATTTAACCGTTGGGATTTTGCTAGATATTCTAGATTTTTATGGTCTGTATAGACAGTTACAGTATGTTGGGTACCCTCTAAGAGATGACACCATTCCTCAAAGGCTAATTTTATGGCCAAAAGTTCCCGGTCTCCAATAGTATAATTCTTCTCAGCAGACGAAAATTTTTTGGAAAAAAAGGCACAAGTCACCAATCTCCCATTGTCTGTCAGCTGTAACAAAACCACCCCAACCCCCACAGCAGAAGCGTCGACTTTGAGAATGAAAGGTTTGTTGGAGTCGGGACGTCGAAGACAGGGATCTTTAATGAATTCCTTCTTCAAGTTCAGGAAAGCATGGACAGCCTCCTCTGGCCAAGTCTGAATGGCAGTCAGAGGAGCTACTAAAGAGGAAAAGTTTGGAATAAATTGTCGATAGTAATTAGAAAATCCCAGAAATCTTTGCAAGGCTTTCAATCCAATGGGTTGCGGCCAGTTCAAAATAGCTTTAAGTTTATCCGGGTCCATGGATACACCTTTGTTGGAGATAATATATCCCAGGAAAGGTAACTGGTTCTTATGAAAGACACATTTCTCCAATTTGGCATAGAGTTTATGTTCTCTAAGGCGTTGAAGAACCTGGCGACATGCTCCTGGTGTTGTTCCATATTATCAGAGTACATTAATATATCATCCAAATAGACAATGACATGAGAATAGAGAATGTCCTGAAATATATCATTGATCATGGCTTGAAATACGGCCGGGGCGTTGCAAAGTCCAAACGGCATTATCCTATATTCTTAATGTCCATCATGTGTGTTAAAGGCCGTCTTCCACTCATCCCCTTCTTGAATTCTAATTAAATTGTACGCTTCTCTTAAGTCCAATTTAGTGAAAACTTGAGCTCCTTTGATTCGATCAAATAGTTCGGAGATGAGGGGAATAGGGTATCTATTCTTCCTGGTAATATTATTTAACCCCCGGTAATCGATACAAGATCTTAACGTTCCATCTTTCTTTTTGACAAAAAAGAACCCTGCTCCTGCAGGAGATGTGGAAGGTCTTATAAATCCTCGAGCTAAATTTTCTTGAATATATTGAGTCAAGGCTGCTGATTCGAGTTCAGATAGAGCATAAATCCTGCCTCTGGGAGGAATCTTCCCCGGAAGAATGTCAATAGCACAATCGTAGTCTCGATGAGGCGGTAATGATTCTGCCTGTTGTTGGCTAAAGACATCAGCGAAATCTTGATACGGAGTGGGGATGGGTGACAAAATCTGTAAACGTTGGATTTGACACTTCTGAAATTTCTTTAAACAGTTCTGAAAGCAAAAAGTACACCAACTAATTAATTGTAGCGAAGCCCAGTCCAGGTGGGGTTGGTGTTTGTGTAACCAGGGTAGGCCCAATATGACTTGGTTGACTGCAGCTGGGAGCACATACAGTTGAATACTTTCTTGATGAAGGACCCCGGAGTTCATAAGAATGGGTTTAGTGATATGAGATATTCGAATGCCCAGAGGTTGTCCAGATACAGAAGTAACTGAAAGAGGTATGGGTAGCGTTTCCACAGGAATTTGATAACTCTTCACCAGGTTTTCCTCTATGAAATTGCTGGCCGCCCCTGAGTCTATAAAAGCCTGAAGTATAAAAGGTTCCTCGTTAATGTTGATGGTCACAGGAATCAGCAGCTGGGGAGAGGGAATAGTGGGACCCAGGGAGGCCTCTCCTACCCATCCTAGGTCCAGGAGTTTCCCAGCTTGTTGGGGCATTTGTTAATGAAATGACCTGCTCCTGCACAATACATACAGAGGTTTCTCAATCTTCGTCATTGCCGTTCCTCCGGGGATAGTCGGAATCTGTCTATCTGCATGGGTTCCTCGGTGTTCACAAGCTCCTCAGACGACCGTGGAGCTACAATAGGTTGTTGGACGATAGGAGCCAAACAAAATGTTCTGCGATGGACTGAACGTTCTCGAGCTCTTTTTTGAAATCGTAAATCCAAATGGATGGCTAGCCAAATGAGCTCCTCCAAAGATTCCGGGGGGTCCCTCCCCACTAATTTATCCTTTATACTCTCCGACAATCCTTGTCGAAAGATAGCGTGAGGCCGTCCTCTCCCCAAGTGAGCTCCGCAGCCAAGGTCTGAAATTGAATAGCATACTCACCTACCGAGCGAGAGCCTTGTTTGATCTGTAATAATTCATTAGCCGCAGAAGTAGATCATCCTGGTTCATCGAAGATGAGACGGAATTCCTTTAAAAATCTGCCCAGATTGTTAAGCATGGGATCGTCTCTCTCCCAAAATGGCGATGCCAAGCTGGACCCTCCAACAAAGATAAGATAAATGTAACTTTAGTCTTATCAGAGGGAAACGAGGATGGCTGTAATGAAAAGTGCATTCGGCACTGATTAATGAAGCCTCGACACTGTGCAGAAGTTCCGTTGAAACGTGTTGGAGGAGGTAGGCGTATAGGGTTAGTTGAAGTGTCAACAGGGGTTGCTGGAGCCGCACGTGTGCGAGCCAGGGCATCCATGCGAGCGACTAGTCGGTCCAGTACTCCGGTAACTTGATCGAGGACCCCTTGCTGTTGCTGTAACCAGGATGTCATACCAGGGATGGCCTGAAGAGTGGTCAAATCTACAGGTTCCATGGCTTCGGCCAACTGTTACGCTAATTCGTGGAACCTTGGTCAATGACCACTTACCTTGTCCCTCCAGACATGGCGAACGAGATCCAGGAGTCAGATAGCGGCCAGAGGAGTTCCTCAGGCAGTCCAGGTCAAGGCAGGCAGCAGACAACGAATCCAACGAAACAATCCTGGTCTGGGCAGGCAGCAGACAACGAATCCAACGAAGCAATCCAGGTCAGGGCAGGCAGCAGACAACAAATCCAATGAAGCAATCCAGGTCAGGGCAGGCAGCAGACAACAAATCCAACGAAGCAATCCAGGTCAGGGCAGGCAGCAAACAATGAATCCAGCAAGACAGTCCAGGTCCGGGTAGGCAGCAGACAATGAATCCAACGACAATCCGGGACAGGCAAACAACAGGTAACCGAGAAGCAGCAAGCAGCAACTAACACTACTTGTGGCCGAAGCGGAGAAAGAGAGAAGAAACCCTCTTTAAATCCCCCAAGCTTCCCGCACAGGGCGACGCTCCTGTCGGCATCTGACATCATGAGGGGGCGTTGCCACGTCCCGATTCGCTCGATGCCGCGTCAAACAGGAAGTCAATCCCGGGACGGAACGCCGGCGCCCGGGAGCTCCCTTGCATGTAACACTATTGAAAATAGGAAAAAGCATAAACACTGGCAAGTTAAATGTAAAACATTGATAAGCTAGGCTAAGAAAGAATTTGAAAAGAAGCTGGCCATAGCGGCAAACACTCATAATAAAAACTTTTTAAAATATATCCGATGCAAGAAGCCTGCAAGGGAGTTGGTTGGACCATTAGATAATCGAGGGTATAAAGGGGCACTTAGGGAAGATAAGGCCATTGTAGAAAGACTAAATTAATTCTTTGCTTTGGTATTTATATTAAGAATGTTGGAGAGATACCCTTCTGGAGACAGTTTTCAAGGGTGATGATTCAGATGAAGTGAAGCAAATCACGGTGAACCTGCAAGATATCGTAGGCCAGACTGACAAACTGAAGAGTAGCAAATAGCCTGAACCAAGATGGTATACACCCCAGGAATTTTAAAGAACTCAAAAATGAAATTTCAGATCTATTGCTAGTAATTTATAACCTATCATTAAAATTGTCCATTGTACCTGAAGATTGGGAGTGGCCAATGTAACCAATATTTAAAAAGGGCTTCAAGGATGATCTGGGAAACTGTAGACTGGTGCTGGGAAAAATCAGTGGACACCTTACTAAAAAACAAAATCACAAAACATATAGATAGACATGGCTTAATGGGACAGAGCTAGCATGAATTTACCCAAGGGAAGTCTTGCCTTACACATCTGCTACATTTTTTTAAAGGGGTTAATAAATATGTGGATAAAGGTGAGCTGGTAAATGTAACGTATTTGGATTTGCAGAAGGCATTTGACACAGTCCCCCATGACAGACTCCTAAGAAAATTAAAAAGTAATGGGAATTGAGGCATTGTCCTTTTGTGAATTGAAAACTGGTTAAAAGATAGGAAACAGTAGGATTAAATGGTCAATTTTCTCAGTGGAGAAAGGTAAACAGTGGAGTTCCTCAGGGATCCATACTTCAACTGGTGCTTTCTAATATATTTATAAATGATCTGGAAAGGGGAACGGCGAGCAAGATGATCAAATTAGCAAATGTTACAAAATTATCCAGAGTTGTTTAATCACAAGCGGATTGTGTTTAAATTGCAGGAGGACCTTGTAATACTAGAAGACTGGCCTTTCAAATTGTAGATGACCTTTAAGGTGGACAAGTGCAAAGTGATGCACACAAGGAAAAATAACCCAAGCTGTAATTCAATATTTACCAACTTTTTTGTGTCGTGGCACACCCGACACAGGGTTTGTTATATCATGGCACACCACCACCTTCACATTGTCTTCTCTGTCAGCCTACCTCTGGCATCATCAACTTCCCTCTCTCTCTATCCCTTGCTATCTTCACCTTCCCTTTCCTTTTCCCCCATCCCTGGCAACATCACCTTCTCTTCTCTTCCTTCAACCACTTAGCATCATCATTACCTTATCCTCCCTTCCTCCTTCCCCACCACCCTGGGATCATCACCTTCTTTTCCTTTCCCCTGACATCATCAATTTCTTTTCCCTTCTCTCTTCCCCATACCCTGGCATCATCACCGTTCCTATCCCTTGACCCTTTTGGCATCATCACCTCCTTCCCTCTCCCTCCACCCATATGGCATCAACACCACCTCCTCTTCCTTCTCCCTTAACCATTCTGGCAGTATCACTACTGTCTCTTCCCTTCCTCCTGACATCACCTTGTTTTCTTCTCTCTCCCCCAACCCCTCTCCCTCCACCTACTGGCATTATCACCACTTTTTCTTCTTTCTCCCTCCAGTCCTTGGCATCATTACCATTATCTTCTCTCTCCCCCCCCCCCCCCCAGCATCATCACTACCTTCTCTTCCCTTCCACACTTTTGGCATCATCATCATCTTCTCTTTCCTCTCCCCTGGCATCATTACTACCTTTCCTCTCCCCCTCTCCCCCTCTCCCTCCAACCTCTGGCATCATCACCACCTTCTCCCTCCCCCCACCTGACATCATCACCTAGTTCACTACCCTTCCTTCTCTCTCCACCCTTCTGGCATCATCACTACATTCTCTTGTTTCTTCCCTGACACAATCACACTCTTCCCTTCTCTCTCCCTCCACTTCTAGCATCACAAACTTCTCCCTCCACCCCCTGAAATCATCCTCACTTTTTCTTCCCTTCCATCCATCCTTCTAGCACCATCATCATCTTAATCTTCCCTCTCCCTTGGCATTATCAATTTCTTCCTTTCTTTCTTCTTCTACCACTCTGGTATATCATTGCCTTCTTTGTCCAGCCACCCAGCCCCAGTCTAGCTCGTCATCATCATCTTCCCTCTTTCCCACCTTCTGCCATCATTATCTTCCCTCCCCTCTCTTTCCTGGCATCATTACCTTCTCTCTCCCCCACAACTTATGGCACACATTCAACTTTCTCTTCCCCCACATCTCTTGACACATTTAACTATCCTTCCCCTTGATCCAACACATGTCTGAGCAGCATTTATCTGCTGCTGCTGCTGCTGCTTTCTCCTCTGCCAACTTGCCGCTACAATAGTAACAGCACGAGACCAGCCAGAGAGTGAGCAAAGAGGGAAGCAACAGCAGCAGCAGCAACAGATAGGTGCTGATATCCAATGCCCTCTGCTGGCAGAAACACATCCTGCAGGCTAGGAAGGAAGAAAACACAAGACTGCCAGTGCATCCTTTTTTCATACCTGGTTCTTCTTGCAGGCCACCTGCAGGTCAGTCATGGCGCACTGGTTGGAAAATGCTGCTATAATTACATGATGTTAGGTTCCATATTAAGGAAAAAGATCTGTATGTTATAGTGGACAATACATTGTAATCATCAGCTTAGTGTGCTGCAGAAAAAGGAAATATAATGTTAGGAATCATTAGGAAAGGAATGGCAAATAAAATAGAGAATGTCATCATGCCTCATATATCACTTCATGGTGAGACCGCACCTTGAGTACTGTGTGCAATTCTATAAAAAAGATATAGTTGCACTAGAAAAAGAGCAGAGAAGGGTGACCAAAATGATAAAGAGATGGAAAGGAAAATTAGTTCTTACCTGATAATTTTCATTCCTGTAGTACCAAGGATCAGTCCAGACACGTGGGGTTGTGACTCCGCACCAGCAGATGGAGACAGAGCAAGATCTCTCGGGCTCAGCTACATATAGCAAGGTGCTACCCACAGCCCCTCAGTCTTACGTAATGTCAAAGCAGAAATGAACAACTAACTAGCTAAACTGCCCGCAACAAGGGCCAAATTCACAAACTCCCAACTGGAACAGGACTCCCAGAACACTAGGAGAAAAAACAAGTATTTCCATCTTCAAACAAGTAATCCAACGAGCGGACTCTCCGTTACTTCAGCACTGACAGCACAGACAATACGGGCGGGAGCCTGGACTGATCCGTGGTACTACAGGAACGAAAATTATCAGGTAAGAACTAATTTTCCTTTCCCTGTACGTACCCGGATAAGTCCAGACACCTGGGATGTACCAGAGCCAAGTTACCGAGGGTGGGATCCAGAGAGTCCTGCTCGGAGTACCCTCTCACCAAAACCCCCAGAGCCAGCGGTCTGAACATCCAGCCGGTAATGTCTAGTAAAAGTATGTAACGACTTCCAGGTAGCCACCCTGCAAATCTCCTGAGGCAACACCTGAGAAGCCTCTGCCCATGAGGCAGCATGAGCTCGAGTCGAGTGGGCCCTGAGACCCCCGGGAACAGACTTGCCCCGCATTAAATATGCGGAACCTATGGCCTCCTTGAGCCAACGGGCAATCGTAGCTTGAGAGGCCGTACCACCTCTCTTTGGACCAGAAAACAAGACAAAGTGGTGGTCAGTCACCCTGAAAGGATTAGTCACTTCAGATAGCGGAGGAGAACCCACCGCACATCTAGCTTCCGTAACTCTCTGGCCTTCGGCTCCGTCAGCTCACCCCTTGGAAAGGCGGGGAGCTCTATCGACTGATTCACGTGAAACACCGACACCACCTTTGGTAAAAAGGAAGGAACCGTGCGCAAGGAAACTCCCGCATCCGAGATCCTCAAGAACTGCTCCCTACAAGACAGAGCCTGCAGCTCTGAAACTCGTCTCGCTGACGCGATAGCCACGAGAAAAACTGTCTTCAGCGTGAGATCCTTTATCGTCGTACGCTTGATAGGCTCAAAAGGTGCCAAACACAAGGCCGAGAGGACCCAATTAAGATTCCAGGATGAGCAAGGTTGCCTCAACAGAGGGCGTAAATGCTTAGCACCCCTAAGAAAACGAGCAACATCCGGGTGCAGGGCCAGAGGCGCCCCACGCACCTTACCCCTGAGACAACCTAACGCCGCCACCTGAACCCGTAGGGTACTGCAAGAGAGGCCCTTAGAGAGGCCCCCTGGAGAAAAGCCAGTAAGTCAGGGACGTCTGCCTTCATAGGATCTACCTTGTGATCTCTACACCAACCTTCAAACACCACCCACACCCGCACATAGGCTAAGGACGTGGACTGCTTCCGAGACCGCAACAGCGTGGCTACTACCGCATCCGAATACCCTTTACTCTTCAAACGCTTCCTCTCAAAAGCCATGCCGCGAGACAGAAGTGATCCGTCTCCTCCTTGGTGGAGAAGAGCCGCGGACCCTTGAAAATGAAGGGGAGGGTCCACCGCCAACAGCAGAAGATCCGCAAACCACGGTCGTCTCGGCCACTCTGGCGCCACCAGAATCACCTCTGCCGCATGCAGTTCTATTCTTCTTAGAACTTTCCCGATCAGAGGCCAAGGAGGAAACACATACAGTAACACGTCTGTTGGCCAGGGAACACTCCGGACACACACACCGAACAAACGCCGTCGTGCGACAGGCGCGCACGTACGGAGCCGCAGGCGCTGCAGGCCGAGTCTCGGGGCATTTTCGTCGAGCCGCAGCACCCCCCGCGCGACCCCCCAACCAAAAACCCTGTGGTTGTACCTGCCCCATCTGCTGGAGACAGAGTAAGACTGAGGGACTGTGGGTGGCACCTTGCTATATGTAGCTGAGCCCGAGAGATCTTGCTCTGTCTCCATCTGCTGGAGCGGAGTCACAACCCCAGGTGCTTGGACTGATCCGGGTACGTACAGGGAACAGTTCCCCTATGAAGAAAGGAGAAGAGCTCAGTAACCCACAACCCAGTGGGAGCACTGAGAGGAGAGGATCACCTTCCTGGTGGATGAAGAGAATCAGTAAGTACTGCTTGGGGAAATTTTAGTACTTAAAAGTTTTGGGGAGAAGTAAACTATTTGGGTATATTCTTTAGTGTGTTTGTGTGTCTGTATTAAATAGCTAGTCAGAAGGCAGGCAAAAAATCCAGGAGCTTGTGTGCTTTGTATTAAATAACTAGACAGAGGGCAGGCAAAAAACCAGGAGTTTCTGTGTTTGTCTTTCCCTCCCTCCCACCATTATGTTACCCACCCGTAGCTCATCCTTTGATTTATAGGCAGGTGACACTTTCACGCACACAAAAAAAAATCAGCCTTTTTACAAATTCAGAAATTCTCCATGCCTTATCAAGAGTTTAATCATCCCCTTATAGGTCACTACCAGATAAATAGTGAATACACTAATACATTTAAAGGACCCTAACTGTATTCAATCCTGCACCCATAGTAACCTAAACTTAGCTAAGAACTGAACAAAATTAAGATGAAGGTAGCAGTCCAGCAGCAAGAGGGGGCCTTCCAGGCTTTTGCATTGATTCCCCAGCCCGGGAGCAGTTTCGGAGGCCTTGGCCATGCCCCCGAAATGCCCCCGGGCCGGAACCATGCCTGCAGCCCCGCCCCCGGATGACATGCCGCCACGACATGCCCCCTGACACGCCCCCCCAGGAAAGCCCCGGGACTTACGCGCGTCCCGGGGCTTGTGCACGTCGCCGAGCCTATTCAACATAGGCTCGGCGCGCGCAGGGGGAACTTGGGGCAGGTTTTCGGGGGGTACGCGCGTATCTTACGTGCGTACCCCTTTGAAAATCTGCCCCTAGGTCAGCAAAGTTGTGACCTTGTTCAATGCAATTCCCCACCAACGGTGCTGATAATACTTTGTTGTTTATTCTGGACCTGTGCTCAATCATTCGTAATTTGACCGCTCTTTTAGTTCGTCCTACATATACCTTAGGACAACTTCATATAATTACATAAACTACATTTCTCATAGTACAATCAGTCAAACAAGAATGGCTCACTTTTCGTCCAGTATTAGGATCAACCCACAAATCTCCTTCAATGGGATTATCACATACAATGCATGATCCACATTTCTGATGTCCCCCTTCCCCAGGAGTAATAGCTTTACTCATCATGCTATTCCTCACCACCTTATTGCGAATATTTGGGCCCTGAGTAGTTACAAACATGGGCATCTCCTTAAAGACATTGTGCAAATCCAACACATGCCAATGTTTTTTAATTGAAGCAATTATAGCTGGAGCTGAAGTGCTCTGTTGCAAAACATACACCAACCGGTCCTGTTCTTTCCGGACCAGATACTGAAGAAGCTGTGCCCGATCACTATACTTCACTCTTTTATAAGCCTGTTGAATTACTTTAAAGGGATATCCTCGATTTTTAAATCTCTCCATCAGCACCCCCACCTGTACCTCAAACTCTTCTTTCGAGGAGCAAATGTGTTTTATCCTGAAAAATTGGGAGACAGGTAACCCTTTCTTGAATGAAGCAGCATGATGGCTGTGATACCGCAGTAAATTATTTTTATCTGTGGCTTTCCTATTCATAGTCGTAATAATTTGTTATCCTTGAACTTTCACTAATACATCCAAATAGGCAATGCAAGAATCACTTTATTGGTGGGTAAACACAAATTATCCAAAGAGTTAATCCACACAATGAACTCATCCAATGCCTGTTTCGAGGATTTCCAAACTATAAAGACATCGTCTATATAGCGGTACCAGCAAATGATACTCGACCACCACTGGGAACCATAAATATATTTCTCCTCAAAATTAGACACATATAAGTTCACTACTGAAGGTGGGGAAGGGGGACATCAGAAATGTGGATCATGCACTGTATGTGATAATACCATTGAAGGAGATTTGTGGGTTGATCCTAATACTGGACAAAAAGTGAGACATATTTGTTTGACTGATTGTACTACGAGCAATGTAGTTTATGTAATTATATGTAGTTGTCCTAAGGTATACGTAGGACGAACTAAAAGAGCAGTCAAATTATGAATGATTGAGCACAGGTTCAGAATAAACAACAAAGTATTATCTGCACCGTTGGTGGGGCATTGCATTGAACAAGGTCACAACTTTGCTGACCTAATGTGGATGGTGATTGAGAAAATTGAGAGTTCATCTAAGTTCTTAGATAGTGCAGCTTTGCTTAATTACAGGGAGCAACTGTGGATACATAAATTAAAATCGGAAGGCCCGGTAGGATTGAATGACCAGGTTGACTGGTTATCTTTTCTTTGATTCGAGTTTGGATTTAAAGGGAAGGCTGTTTTCATTGACATCAGTAAAGTGTCACATGATGTGGTCCCTTTAAAAGAGGATGCCATGAATGGGAACGTAGGTTCACCATTTTTTCAAGAAGGATACATGCAGCGTACTGCGAGCAATTTAAAAATTTAAAAATGAAAGGATAAGATCAATGACATATAACAATTGAGAGCTGAGATGAGCTGTGGGTAAAGTGGCTTCCCCGATGAAGAATTCTTTCAAAACCTGGCCATTTTGGGCTAAAACATGTCCGTGGATTGATGCCTCAGCGTCTCATTTAACAATGTGGACTAAGCTAAGTATTCTCTGATGTTGTTTGAAAATGAATATAATGAAGGGAATGGATTAAAGTAAATGCAGAGAAAAAAAAGATTCTTTTCAGTTATACCTGAGTGGTAGACTGTTCCCATTTTTTTTTTTTGACAAATTCATTTTGACAAAAATTTACAATAATTAAAAAAAAAGTTTTTTTTGAATTAAATATAAAAAGTTTTTTCGAATAAATAATGAATAAATAATTAACAGGGGGATGGTGGTTTGTTCGTAATTAAAAACAATGGTACTCTTTAAGAAGTTTATGAAACGACTACTTTCCTCTTAACAAATTTTTTTGTATAAAGGAATTTTTGTCTTAAAGAAAAATTAGTGAATTTTTTACTTGGATATTGAGATCTATAATGGAAAAGTATGAGTAATATATAAAAAGAAAAAACAAATGAAAAAATTATGAATGTGGGTTTTTGAATGTGACTTTAGTAAATTTTACCTACATTGGTGGATCTTGTGGTTGGTGTGTTACAGACAGATATAAGCCATCTCTGACAAAGCTTTTTACTGTTCCATACATGGCTCCAGTCCCCAAGAAATCCAAAATTTTGTTCCTTACACCAGGATTTCAGCCACACATTCAAGTTATTAATATGGCTCAGCCTCTCCTTCCCATGAACAGGTAAAACTTCTGAAAAGTGGTTGTCCATGTGACTAATCTGCTTCGCTAGAGACTGGAAATCTCTCTGTACCACTTGGATGCTGTTTCTAGCAAGGTCGTTGGTTCCCAGATGGATTATTATATCAACTTTAGAGTCTTTGCTTTCTATTTGAATAGCATTTCTGTTGGCCGATGATCCTGGGAGGCTTTTAACTGTACTGTTTCCCTCACTAAGAGTTCCCAGATTAGTGCCTCTGATGACAGAGTGACCCAGCACAATGAACTTTTTCCTTTGGTTACTGATTGTATTATGGAATTTCTGAATGCATTGGGTTTCTTCTTTCTTTTCAGATAACACTTCAATCTCTTTCGCAAGAGCTTCTTCAATATCTAATACAGATAAGGCATTTTGTACTTGTTGTCACTTGACACAGCATGTGTCTCCGCATCACAGGTCTAATTCTACCAGAGCCCACTGTAATCTTGTTGTTTTTTGAGTTCCTTAATGCCCTGTGTGAGTGGAGGGGGGGGGGGGGTTAGACTTTTAATACCAGGGATGGGCATTACGAGTATCTGGTAATGCCCTTTGGACTCTGCAATGCCCCCGCCGTCTTCCAGCACCTCATAAATGAGGTACTGCGCGACATGCTCCACTCACATGTCATAGTCTACCTGGACGAAGTGCTTATCTTTTCCAAAGATATGGACACCCATCGTCGCCACGTTACACAGGTTCTTCAGGCCCTCCGAGACAACCATTTGTATGCCAAGCTGGAGAAGTGTACTTTCGAGGCTGAGTCCTTGCCCTTCCTGGGATACATCATTTCCTCCACCGGCTTCCGCATGGACCCAGAGAAAGAAACGGCCATCACCAAGTGGCCTCAGCCCACGGGTCTCAAAGCTCTCCAGCGATTCCTGGGCTTCGCTAACTTTTATAGACATTTTATCCCACGGTACTCGCATCGAGTTGCTCCGCTCACGGCCCTGACCCGCAAGGGAGCCGACGCCAAGAACTGGCCTGACGCTGCAGTGGCAGCCTTCTCTGACTTAAAAGAGGCATTTCTTTCGGACGTTTGCCTCCGGCATCCAGACCCCTCCAGACCTTTCATTGTGGAAGTCGACGCCTCCAGTATAGCGGTTGGGGCAGTTCTCAGCCAACACTCCGACTCTGGTCAACTCCTCCCCTGCTCCTACTTCTCCAGGAAGTTTTCTCCAGCCGAGAGCAATTACTCCATCGGGGACAAGGAGCTGTTGGCGATTAAGCTCGCCTTTGAAGAGTGGAGACAATGGCTCGAGGGGTCCCTGCATACAACCACCATATACACAGACCACAAGAACCTGGAGTTCCTGTCGCAGGCTCAACGACTGAACCCCCGTCAGGCCCGCTGGGCCTTGTTTTTCAGTCGTTTCGACTTTGTCCTGCAATACCGGCCGGCGGCCAAGAACCTCCGAGCTGATGCTCTCTCCCGAACTTCGTGCGTTGAGGAAGATCAAGAACCTCCTCAATTTATCCTGGACCCGAGTAAGGTTCGCCTGTCTGCTTTGACGGTCCTCTCTCAGGATAGGACTGTAGTTCCTCGCAAGGATCACCTAACGGCATTACGCTGGGCTCATGACTCCCTCATTGGAGGGCACGCAGGGCGCGAAAGAACTCTAGAACTTATCAACCGCTTCTATTGGTGGCCCAACATCCAGCGGGATGTCTACACCTATGTGAGTTCCTTCCCCACCTGCGCCTGTCAAAAGCCCAGCCCTGGATCCCCTTGCGGTCTCCTGCAACCACTACCAGTCCCCACCAAACCCTGGACCCATCTAGCTACGGACTTCGTGGTGGACTTACCCTTGTCTTGCGGTCATACAGTCATCTGGGTTACCGTTGACCGCTTCTCAAAGATGGTGCACCTAGTCCCCTTACCTAAGCTTCCTTCAGCACCCGAACTGGCCCTTCTCTTTGCTCAGCATGTGTTCAGGCTACATGGTCTCCCACAAGATATAGTCTCCGACCGGGGACCCCAGTTTGTAGCACCCTATTGGAGAGCTCTCTGCAAGTGCTTCAAGGTAAAGCTCAGCTTCTCCACAGCCTTTCACCCACAGAGTAACAGGCAGACAGAGAGAATGAATCGGACCCTGAAGGCCTACCTCCGAGCCTTTGTTAATGAAAAACAAGATAACTGGTCGGAACTACTGCCCTGGGCCGAGTTCGCCTACAATAACCAAGCTCACGCTGCTACCGGCAAATCCTCGTTTCAGCTTGTCTACGGGAAACCACTAAGACCTCCACTTCCTCTGGCTATCCCCAGCGCCTCGCCTGCCGTTCAAGTAACAGCGCAGCAACTGCGGACATTGTGGCACAGGACCCAGAACCAGTTACGCCGCTCAGCCACGTCCGCCAAACAAGCGGCCGACCGCCACCGACGACCAGCTCCTACCTATCAGCCGGGAGATCGAGTCTGGCTCAGCACAAGGAACATCCATCTCCGCCTCCCATCACAGAGATTTGCACCCAGGTTCTGTGGCCCATTCCAGGTTGCTGAGAGAGTGGGTCTGGTTTCATATCGGCTGAGACTGCCTTCAACTCTCCAAATCCACAATGTCTTCCATGTGACCCTGCTTAAACCCGTGGTCCTCTCTCGCTATCACCGTACGCCCCCGGATCCTACTTCAACAGCCATTGACGACGACCCCACTTACCAGGTGCGTGAGGACTTGGACGTCCGCTTCCACAACCGTAGATGGGAATATCTACTTGCGTGGGAGGGCTGCGATGATGAGGATAACACCTGGGAACCCAGCCGCAATATCCTCGACAAAAACTTATTGCAGCAGTTCCATCAGGACCATCCAGAAAAACCGGGGCCTCTCAAGAGGGGCCGTAAAGTGGGGGGGGGGGGGGGGTACTGTTGCGGTCTCCGCCGCTTCCCCCTCGCTAGGACTGAACGGTGCCTACCTCCGCCGCTGGAAACGCCACGTTCCGCGTGGCTGGGACCCCGGCGGCGCTGCCTGCTCCACATGGCGGCCGCCATTGCTTGCCCGTCTCTCCGCTGCCTCGCGCGCGCACGAGGACGCCCACTTTGTGCGCACAGCTCCCGGAAGTCTGGCCCCGCCTGCACTAATGACATCACGCCCTAAGGCCAATATAACCGGCGCCCGGACTCCTTCTCTTTGCCTTGCAACGAGGTTCACTACTGCCTTGTAGTTCTGAGTTGCGCATCGTCTGTTCGTTGTTCCTGCCTTTGACCCTTGGACTGCTTTTGACTCGCTTCAGCCTGCCGCCTGCCTCTGACCTTGGTTCGTTCCCGACTTCGCTTCTGTCTGCTGCCTGCCTCCGACCCCGGCTTGTTCTCGACCTTGTTCCAGCCTACAGCCTGCTACAGACTCCGTTCCAGTCCACAGCCTACTACAGACTCCATTCCAGTTTATAGCCTGCTTCAGTTCCACCTTTACTACGGACTCTGCCTCAGTATCCGGTAAGCTACAGTACCCGCTGCCGCCCGCTGTCCTGCCATCAGCTGGCCCTCGGCCTGTACAGCCGATTCTCGTACTACCAAATACCTTTGGACTTCCTTTGCTACAGCTCTGGCCTAAGGCCATCCCTGCCACTGGACATTCAGCCTATTTCCCAAGTCCCAAGGTTCCAGGACCCTACGGGCTTCTCTTGGGGGGTTCCTGGTTCCCGGGTGAACACCGCCAGCCTGTGGCTCCGCCTCCCGGCCTACCCTGTCATCCTAGGTGGGCCGGCCCAAGGGTCCACTACTTCGCCTGCAGTATCAGACTGCAACATGTGGCACATTTAAAACTAATCGGAGAAAGTTCTTTTTCACTCAACGCACAATTAAACTCTGGAATTTGTTGCCAGGGGATGTGGTTAGTGCAGTTAGTGTAGCTGGGTTTAAAAAAGGATTGGATAAATTCTTGGAGGAGAGATCCATTACCTGCTATTAATTAAGTTGACTTAGAAAATAGCCACTGCTATTACTAGCAGCAGTAACATGGGATAGACTTAGTGTTTGGGAACTTGCCAGGTTCTTATGGCTTGGATTGGCCACTGTTGGAAACGGGATGCTGGGCTTGATGGACCCTTGGTCTGACCCAGTATGGCATGTTCTTATGTTCTTATAATGATTCAGCCTGGATCTTGATGAGTCGTGGGGAGCAGAATCAACAGCAGGAGGCTGCAGTTAGAGGTGAAAATTAGTAGGGCACACTGGAAGAAGCAGAGCAGCAGTTGAAGGAGGAGTAAGGAATGTTGTGGTCAGGGCCTCCAGGGGTAAATTGGTTAGGGAGAGGGACAGGAGTCACAAAGAGGGGAGGTGAAAAGGAAAAAGGTTAGGAAGTGCGATTCTTCATCATCTTCTTCATCCTCATCATCCTCTTCTTCATCTTCTTCTATTAGGAGGCCCAGAGAGTGTGGGACAACTGGGGAGGCCATGTACAAAACATTGGTCACCCTGAGTTGGTGGCATTGACTGAGTTATAGGAAAGGGGTCCCAAGGGGTTTGAGAATTAAGAAGAGGCATTTTTAAATAATTGGAGGGGAGGAGTGGTGAGAGGAATAGTAAAAAAAAAAAAAAAAAAGGGCAAGAAGTGGGCAAAGGATAGTGGGGCATCTAAGAAAAATCTTAGGAATATTTTAAATTGGGTGTGGTGTTTTTTTGCATCTTGCAAGCATAGTTGGGCATTTTGGTCCTTTACAGTATGGGACCTTATTGGCTTATGGGGATAGCATTTTGGGAGCCTTTAAGGATTATAAAAGGTGGGCATGGCTTAATTATGAATAAAGATTTAGGGTTAATGGAGGGAAATTGTCACATGTCTTGGGGAACACAGCATATAAGTCTATGGTTAACCCAGATAACCAATATGGGGCACAGGGTTCTAAGACTAGGGGGGGGAAGTTCCGTGAGTTCCTTTTGTGAATGAGGCGAGGTCTCAAAAGGAAGTAATACAGTGAAACAGCAATCAGGATTTTCTGTTGTATGTTGTAGATTCAATAAACTGTCATGTTTGTTCCCTGACGACAAATTCAGACATGTCTGTTCCTTATGTGAATGGGGCATTCAGCTACCAAGTGCATTAAGCAGCCTTCTGGTTCAGCAGGGCACAGTGCCAGGTAGTAGCAACTTGGTGTCTCTGGCACTGACTCCTATCAGGTTGGAGGCGATGTGGGGTTGGTTGTTAATATATTCCAATAGAGGAGCTGTAGAGCTGTTAAGGGATGGGTTTTGGAGGGGGGTTTATCATTCCTTATATGGATTCAGGGTTTGGGGGCGTTGGTTAAGAATGCACAATTTGCTATGCGTTTTGCGTCAATGGCTTGGGAAAAATTGGGGTCAGAAATAGCTTTAGATTGCATTGCCAGGTCTTTTGATTCTCCACCTTTTCAAATGATGCATCTGTCGCCAATAACTATAATGCCAAAAAAGGAGGTGGGGAAATTTCATTTGATTATGAATTTGTCTTTCCCTGCGGGGTGTTCGGTCAATGACTTTGTACCCAAGGAGAAGTGCTCCATTCGATATGCGTCTTTTGATGTGGCGGTTGCGTTGGTCTGGAGTGCCGGTCATGGAGATCTCTTGGCAAAGGCGGCCTTCTGGTTGTTGCCTATTCATCCTAATTATTTCCTGTTGCAAGTTTTTGCATTTCAGGGTAAATTTTTCATGGATCATTGATTGCCAATGAGATGTGCGGTATCCTGTGCCCTATTTGAAACTTTTAGTATATTTGTGAACTGGGTAACCTATTAAGTAACATGCTCGAAGAACATTTTGCATTATTTAGATAATTTCTTATTTATTGGGGCAGTGAGAACAAGTACATGTAGTAATTTACTATCAGGTTTCTTGGAGGTCACTCAAGTTTTTGGTATTCCAGTGGCACAAGGAAAAACAGAGTCCAGCTTTTCAGATTATGTTTTTGGGAATAGAGCTGGACTCATTTGCAATGGTGTCTAAATAACTGATATCAAATGTGGTGAGGCTTAGGGAGTTGGTTGATTCGATGAGGGCAGCCAAGGTGACACTTCAGCAAATGCAGTCGTTGATTGAAATATAGAAACATGGAAATGACAGCAGAAAAGGACCAAATGATCCACCCAGACTGCCCAGCAAGCTTATGCTAGTATCTGCTGCACTGTGCAGGTTACTCCCATGCTTATCATTTTACCAGATTGTAAAAGTCAGGGCCCTTGGATGCAGTTTGAATCCAATTTTCCTTAACCGTTGTCATGAAAGCAGAGAGCAATGCTGGAGTTGCATCAAAAGTATCAGGCTTAGTGATTAAGAAGATTAAGCGCCGCAACATGTTTGTTCCCTAAACCATACAAGTTAGGGCCCTTGTTGATTGCTATCTGAATCCAATTCCCCTTTTCTCACTCACTGCCGTTGAAGAAGAGAGCAATAATGGAATTACATTAGGCCTTGATACTGTTATTTGTTAAGGGCAGCAACTGCTACACCAGCAAGTTACTCCCATGCACTCCTTTCTTTATTTCTAACCTCTAGCCTCTAGGGATCCACAATGTTTTCCCCATGTCCCTTTGAATTACTTTACAGTTTTTGTCTTCACCACCTCTTCTGGAAGGGCATTCCAGGCATTCACCACCCTATCTGTGAAGAAATATTTCCTGACATTGATTCTGAGTCGCATCCCTGGAGTTTCATTTCATGACCCCTAGTTGTATTGATTTATTTCCAATGGAAAAGGTTTGACAATTGTGTATCATTAAAACCTTTCAGATATCTGAAGGTCTGTATCATATATTCCCTGCACCTTCTTTCTTCCACGGTGTATATATTCAAATCCTTCATCCTCTCCTCATAAGCCTTCCAATGCTGACCCCTCACCATTTTAGTCACTCTTCTTTGGACCGCCTTTATCCTGACTATCCCTTTCGAGATATTGGCACTAGTATTGAATACAGTACTCCAGGTGAAGCCTCACCAAGGTCTTGTACAAGGGCATTATCACCTCTTTTTTCTTCCTGGTTATTCTTCTCTCTATGCAGCCCAGCATTCTTCTGGCTTTAGCTATCACCTTGTCACATTGCTTCACCATCTTTAGATCATCAGACACTATCACACCAAGTTCCATCTCCCAGTCCATGCACATTAGTCTTTCACCGCTCATCACATAAAGCTCTTTTGCATTGCCGCACCCCACATGCATGACTCTGTGCTTCTTGGCATTGAATCCCGGCTGCCAGATCTTTGACCACGCTTCAGGTTTTCTTAAATCACTTTTCATTCTCTCTTTTCCTTCAGACGTGTCCAGTCGGTTGCAGATCTTAGTATCATCCGCAAATAGACAAACTTGTATTGCTTCTGTGGGGTTACTCACAAAGATATAGAACAGAACTGGTTCCAAATATGATCCCTGTGGTACTCCACTTAACTAGGAAACCGTATAAGGTACACAAAATGGGTGATATTTTCTACTTTCTCAACACAATTGTAAACAATACATATATTGAAAGAGAGAGCAAATTCTTTATTATCAAAATATTTTAATTACCAAACAAGTGTTCCAAACACTCATTCACTCACACATTCACTCAATTAAAATCACAAATAGAAGCCAAGCAAAGCAACTCGCCAAAATACATGATATAACTTTTACAAAATGTAAAAAGATGTTATTATGCAACTGAAAACATGTATTTAAACATCCTGTAGTTATATGAAACCACTTACAACTCTATGAATAGTTATACCTTCCAACACAATTACTTAATTTTTCCCTAATATTCACTGAACTTAAATGTATGATCTCAGTTACCACACTGTTATATAAACATATTTCTTAAATACATGTGTGCACCTATATATCAGAGTACTTAAACAATTAGAATTCTCTTCATCTGGCGTTCTTCACTATATGCTTCTCTTCATCAAAATGTAAAGACAGTGCTTCATTTTTCATCACGGTATAACCCCTACAAGAGGCCCTTGTTTTTCTGATACCAGCTTCTTCAAAGGGATGTTGACCATCTGGGAAAAAAACCCCATACGTCCTCACCTTAAATAACCATATTACCGTGTTAATAACGACACACTATCTAGACTATTTGAAAGACCCTTACCACTCCTGCTTTCAAAAAGTTCTTTTCAACAGACACTCCGCATTATTCATGGGCTGACTTGTTTCATAGTGTTCGTGAAGAACACTATGAACTTTATGTATGAAATCCTCACAGGCTAGATTCCAAGACGTGCCTGTCTCATTCTTAGATCAACTCTCGTAAACGTTTCCCACCAAAGCCTGAAAAGATAATACATAACTTACCACCTCTCAAATTAACATCACCGTAACACAACCAATGCCACAGCTAAATCCATACCAAGCATACCTGATAACTGTACCAGCTATTTAATAAATTCACAGCAGATACTGCAACCTCTGAAACCTGGAACCTAGACCGACGAGATCACACTGTTCCACAAAGAATACAAATGGAATTACTCCTCTATGGAGCTTTTAAAGGCAATTTTAATGCTGCCACCGCCTAGCATTTACAAATGGCAGGCAGGCCAATGCCTAAAGACATGCCTAGACGTGCTTCAACGTCAAGCCGTTCATACAGCGCATAGAATACGTGGCAAAACGTACTGACGCCCTTAAAACATAAAAAGATTTTTAATATTAATCCTGAGGGACTATAAAGTTGGTGAAGTTCTCTCCCTCATACATAAATCGATCCATAACCAAGATATGCAATGGTTCTCCGATCATTTTATTTTCCGCACATCAAACAGACCAATAAGAAAAATGCACCAAGCCAAACTCACCTCTTCTACAATTAAACACATCAAGCACGTCGCTACAAGAGACCGCACATTCACTATTGCCGGGACCAACATCTGGAACAAAATGCCCAAAGACCTGCGTCTCGAACCCTGCCATAAGAAATTTAAGCAAAACCTCAAAACATGGCTGTTCAAACAAGCTTACAATCAATGATCCTCTCCTCTTCTGAAATGCCGATTACTTTTCCTGTTCTCCCTGAATCATTACTACACGCCGATTTTATCCTTCTCACTGCTAATTTTGACTTTATTGGTCTCTGAACTACCATTTATTATTAGACTTGCCATTAACTAGGGAATATGATCACCATTGGTTTATTGTATTTGTTTTATTTTGTTGTTATTTTGATATATATCATGTCCACTTTATTTCAATTTGTCTGTAAAGCTTGTTGCTGAATTATTGTTTATTGTAAACCGAGGTGATGTTTTTAACGTGCCGCGGTATATAAAAAAATCACTAAATAAATAAATATAAAGTTTATCTAACATACCCTCCTAAACAGTCACGATACTCTAACCGCACCAGCCACACAAAACTACCATTCACAGTCATACCATCCCTCACATTCCTACCCAAACTGATAATATAACTCCTATTTGTTTCACACATAACACTATTTCCCCTTACAAACAGCTCTATCAAAATTTATAAGAGATCTACACCATATTTCAACCCCTTACAAACAACTCTATCAAATATTTATAAGAGATCTATTCCATACTTCAACCAGAGCTGACACCTAACTCAAACCTCAGCCCACTAAACATTGTGTGACCCTAAGATATATAAAGACAACCTATAGAAGCTATTTATCTACTGCTTGCTTTATAACAAGCAAACTGTAAGAACATGCCATACTGAGTCAGACCAAGGGTCCATCAAGCCCAGCATTCTGTTTCCAACAGTGGCCAATCCAGGCCATAAGAACCTGGCAAGTACCCAAAAACTAAGTCTATTCCATGTTACCGTTGCTAGTAATAGCAGTGGTTATTTTCTAAGTCAACTTAATTAATAGCAGGTAATGGACTTCTTCTCCAAGAACTTATCCAATCCTTTTTTAAACACAGCTATACTAAGTGCAGTAACCACATCTTCTGGCAACACATTCCAGAGTTTAATTGTGCATTGAGTGAAAAAGAACTTTCTCTGATTAGTTTTAAATGTGCCACATGCTAACTTCATGGAGTGCCCCCTAGTCTTTCTATTATCCGAAAGAGTAAAAAACCGATTCACATCTACCCGTTCTAGACTTCTCATGATTTTAAACACCTCTATCATATCCCCCCTCAGCCGTCTCTTCTCCAAGCTGAAAAGTCCTAACCTCTTTAGTCTTTCCTCATATGGGAGCTGTTCATTCCTTTTATCAATTTGGTCGCCCTTCTCTGTACTTTCTCCATCGCAATTATATCTTTTTTGAGATGCGGCGACCAGAATTGTACACAGTATTCAAGGTGCGGTCTCACCATGGAGCGATACAGAGGCATTATGACATTTTCCGTTTTATCCACCATTCCCTTTCTAATAATTCCCAACATTCTGTTTGCTTTTTTGACTGCCGCAGCACACTGAACCGACGATTTCAATGTGTTATCCACTATGACGCCTAGATCTCTTTCTTGGGTAGTAGCACCTAATATGGAACCTAACATTGTGTAACTATAACTTGGGTTATTTTTCCCTATATGCATCACCTTGCACTTGTCCACATTAAATTTCATCTGCCATTTTGATGCCCAATTTTCCAGGCTCACAAGGTCTTCCTGAACCAATTGCTCCAATTGCTCCAATCTGCTTGTGATTTAACTACTCTGAACAATTTTGTATCATCTGCAAATTTGATTACCTCACTTGTCATATTTCTTTCCAGATCATTTATAAATATATTGAAAAGTAAGGGTCCCAATACAGATCCCTGAGGTACTCCACTGGCCACACCCTTCCACTGAGAAAATTGTCCATTTAATCCTACTCTGTTTCCTGTCTTTTAGCTAGTTTGTAATCCATGAAAGGACATCGCCACCTATCCCATAGCTTTTTATTTTTCCTAGAAGCCTCTCATGAGGAACTTTGTCAAATGCCTTCTGAAAATACAAGTACACTACATCTACAGGTTCACCTTTATCCACATGTTTATTAACTCCTTCAAAAAAGTGAAGCAGATTTGTGAGGCAAGACTTGCTTTGGGTGAAGCCATACTGACTTTGTTCCATTAAACCATGTCTTTCTATATGTTCTGTGATTTTGATGTTTAGAATACTTTCCACTATTTTTCCTGGCACTGAAGTCAGGCTAACCGGTCTGTAGTTTCCTGGATCGCCCCTGGAGCCCTTTTTAAATATGGGGGTTACATTAGCTATCCTCCAGTCTTCAAGTACAATGGATGATTTTAATGACAGGTTACAAATTTTTACTATTAGATCTGAAATTTCATTTTTTAGTTCCTTCAGAATTCTGGGGTGTAGACCATCCAGTCCAGGTGATTTACTAGTCTTAAGTTTGTCAATCAGGTCTACCACATCTTCTAGGTTCACCATGATTTGGTTCAGTCCATCTGAATCATTACCCATGAAAACCTTCTCCAGTACGGGTACCTCCCCAACATCCTCTTCAGTAAACACTGAAGAAAAGAAATCATTTAATCTTTCCACGATGGCCTTATCTTCTCTAAGTGCCCCTTTAACCCCTCGATCATCTAACTGTCCAACTGACTCCCTCACAGGCTTTCTGCTTCGGATATATTTTAAAAAGTTTTTACTGTGAGTTTTTGCCTCTATGGCCAACTTCTTTTCAAATTCTCTCTTAGCCTGTCTTATCAATGTCTTATATTTAACTTGCCAACGTTTATGCATTATCCTATTTTCTTCTGTTGGATCTTTCTTCCAATTTTTGAATGAAGATCTTTTGGCTAAAATAGCTTCTTTCACCTCCCCTTTTAACCATGCCGGTAATCATTTTGCCTTCTTTCCACCATTCTTTTTTTTTTTTTTTTTTAAATCTTTATTTATCATCTTTTCAAAACAAAATACAAAGTAATTTGCATAGAATCACAAGAGATTGAGAAATTGTTCTTTACATGAAATTCTTATTTGAAATTTAAAAATTAAATATTGAAACATGACAAAATTTCACAATCTCTACCTTTCGTAGGTAACTGAGGAGGAAAAGAATAAAAGGAGAACATAAGAAACAATTTAGAAGTAAGGCTGGGTTTAAACATCAGATTCATTTACTGGATCCAGCTCTATGGGCTGCGGGGTCTGCTCTCGTGCCTCTAGAAAGGCTTGAAGTTGTTCCGGACTAAAGAACACATAAGTATTCCCCAAAAGTTTGACTATGCACCTGCAGGGGTACCTTAAAATATAGGTACCTCCTAGTGCAAGCACTTTTGGGCGCAATGAAATAAACTTTTTCCTTCGCATTTGCGTTGGTTTTGCCAAATCTGGAAAGATACGAACTTGACCACCCATAAAAGAAACATTTAAATTTTTGAAATAATTCTTCATAATTATTCCAACATCAATTTCTGAATAAAGAGTCACAAACAAGGCAGACCTTTCTGTAATTTCTTCTGTTGTTGTTTCCAGAAAATTGGTTAGATTTTCCATATCTATCCCCATACCAGGCGATATTAAGGCTCCTCTCTGTCTTAAAAAGAATATTTTTTTAACAGGCGGAACATTCTCTGGTGGTATCTTTAGAATTTCAATAGCAAATTTCTTGAAAGTCTGCAAAGGCAACTCACCCATAACTTTGGGGAAATTCAAGAGTCTTATATTTAAGTGCCTTAAGTAATTCTCTACTGACTCCAATCTTCTCAAAGACGATACTCTTTCATTAACAGAAACTGCACTTAAATCTTGCAATTTTTTTACATCCACAGTTACCTTTGTCAAAGCCTTTTCCAGATTCGTGTGGTCAGTTTCAATCTTAGTCATTCTCTTGGAAACTTCCTCTAGTTTACAAGCCTGTCTGTCGAGCTTCGCAGCGTTCCCTGCTACCAGATCCCAAAGGGCGTCGAGCGTTACAATCGCTGGTTTTGTTAATCTCTGTGGGATAAGTGGAGAAACCGGCTCTGCTGTTCCTTCTCCGCTGGCTTCATACTCCTCCCCTCCTGTAGCCTCAGCGGAGACACGAGCACTGGCTGCACCCCCCACGTCTGCTTCGTCCCTGGGCTTGCCTCCCAACTGAGCATGCTCGAAGGAAGTTCCTGCCGGCGTCTCAGCAGGCACAGAGTCGAGCAGTAGAGCTGCTTGAATCAGCGTTTAGGATCCGGAGGCGTCAGCGATAGTTCCCCGGGTGAGTACTGGGCTCCTTCCCCTGACTCACCAATGGGGGTAGACGTCCTCGTTACTGATGTCGGGGTTGCATACTGATAAATCAGCCGCTGCCCTTCCAAATTATCCGGTAAGGGAGGATATATCCGGATTTTCCCTTTTCTCTTATGTGGCATTGTAAAAAATCGAAGAAAAAAGACTTAGAGGAAATTTTTAGGGAACGAGGGCACGGAGCTGCTCAATATGCGACCACACCCGCGGCCATCTTAGTTCCTCCTCCTTTCCACCATTCTTAATGTGTGGAATACATCTGGATTGTGCTTCTAGGATGGTTTTTTTTAACAATGACCATAGCTCTTCCACACTTTTTACTTTTGTAGCTGCTCCTTTCAGTTTTTTTCTAACTATTTTTCTCATTTTATCAAAGTTTGCCTTTTGAAAGTTTAGCACGAAAGTCGTGGATTTGCTTACTGTCCCCCTTCCAGTCATTAAATCAAATTTGATCATATTATGATCACTATTGCCAAGCGGCCCCCACCAGTGTTACCTCTCTCACCAAATCTTGTTCTCCACTGAGAATTAGATCTAAAATCGTTCCCTCTCTCGTCGGTTCCTGAACCAATTGCTCCATAAAGCTGTCATTTATTCCATCCAGGAACTTTATCTCTCTAGCGTGTCCCAATGATACATTTACCCAGTCAATATTGGGGTAATTGAAGTCTCCCATTATTACCGCACTACCAATTTGGTTAGCTTCCCTAATTTGTCTTAGCATTTCACTGTCAGTCTCACCTTCTTGACCAGGTGGACGGTAGTATACTCCTATCACTATAGTCTTCCCTGACACACAAGGGATTTCTACCCATAAGATGCATACGTAGAAACCCATACTACTTAAATGCCATATTCCACCACAGCTAGCTCTATAAAAATGCTGCCCACTCTATTTCAGCATTAAGTCCACTTGGGGCCAAGGTGTTCCATTCAAAAACACATTTTTGCTCCCACTGTGTAAGTAAACGTTGAGTATCGCCTTCAGCATTGTTTCACTGTTTAATTACAAAATATTTAATACCCTCTACACAATGTTTCTCCTAACTCCAATGAGCAACTAAAGGGGCAGGCTCTTTTCCTGTTTGAACACAACTTTTATGCTCCACTATCCGTTGTCTGATGGTTCTGTTGGTATGACCATTATATGCTAATGCACAAGGGCATGTTATTGCATAAACTACTCTTTCACTAGAACAAGAAAAATGTCCTGGTAAGGTGTATGGGCGCAACCCTGTTTTAAATTGATATTGCTGTATAGCTAACACATTAGAGCAAATGGAACAATACCCACATTGAAATTGCCCATGGTGCTGGGCATCTATCGTAAAATCCCTATTATGTTTCAACTTATCCCTTAAATATTTGGCCTTTTTAGTGGCAAAAATTAGGTTATCAGCAAAACTCGGAAGAGTGGATAACAATGACCAATGCTTTATAATGCTTTGCTTAATAGCAGTGGTTTTGGAAGGGTATGGGAGAGTGCAGACAATTCTAGATATCTGTTCCTTGAGTTGAACTTTCAAGAGGTTATCATGATTCGTATAAAGTCCTCGTTTAAATACTTTCTTAACTATTTTTTTACTATAACCTCTTTCTAGGAATCTAACAGATAGCTCCTGTGCCTTGACTTTATAATCCATCACAGAAGAACACAATCTACAATATCGAAGAAAGTGTCCACAAGGAATATTTTCCTTAAGTTTCCTGGGGTGAAAACTAGTTGCATATAGCAATGTATTTCTGTCGGTGGGCTTCCTCTAAACCATTGTCTCCATGCCTTGAGAGCCTTTACTAACCAACATATCAAGGAAAGTGACAGTAGTCACATTTCTAAGAAAAGTGAATTGTAAATTGGCATCGCACTGGTTCATGTATGCTTGAAACTCCAGCAATGTCTCTTCATTACCCTTCCACAAAAAGAAAAGATCATCTATGTACCTTTTCCAGGTGATAACATATTGAAAAAAATCTAGATTCATATATGAATTGTAACTCATATTCTGCCACATAAAGTCCGGCCACGGATGGCCATAGGGATTCCTCTAGTTTGTTTATAAAAAACATTGTCAAACTGGAAGTAACTCCAGTCAAAACTAGTTCAACTAACTCTACACCTCCTGTTTTAACACTTTACAAAGTATAATAAGTGCCTGAGTCTGGAGGATACATGTGTACAGTGAAGTAATAGCAGTTACTAACCACTGGACTTGATGTTGTTGAACATTACCAATACTTTCCAAGAAATCCGTAGAATCTCTCACATATGGTTGAAGGAGACGATCTATATATTTTGTTATGGGTTCAAACACTGAACCAATACCGGAGACGATCAGACCTCCCGGAGGTGTAAGCAAGGATTTAAGAATTTTAGGCACCGTATAAAAATATGGTATAGATGGAAAAGGTTGATATAACCATTGGAATTCCTTCTGACTAATTACTCCTCCCTGTAACGCCGTATCTAACAATCCTTTAATTTGGGATAACAAATTACTAGTGAGATCAGCATCCAACTTGACATATGTGCATCCATCTTCTAGCTGTTTAATGGCCTCTTGCTTATACCACATTGTATCTAAGACTGTTATGGCCGTCGGCCGCGGCAAGTCGTGACAGGGGCCGATTGTCATGGCCACCAGCCACGGCGGTCCGCGGCTGGGACCAAATACTTACTCGTGGCGTCAGGTGAACTCAGAGGCTCCTGCTGGAGCAGGCAGCCACCTTCGACGCTCTCCCCACAGCCATGGCTGATGCTGAGGCCAGCCGCAGGTTCCTGCTTGGCTGGGATGACTCCTCCCCCTGCTGGCTGACTAAGAGCCGTGCGCGTGGCTGAAGACAAGATTTAAAGGGACCATGACAGGAAGTGTCGTGGCTCCTTCCCGGGACTCCTCCCTTGCCTTGGGTATTTAAGGCAAGGTCTGCTCCTCAGACCTTGCCTTGGTATTGAGGCTTCTGGTTCCGGATACTGTGCTGGTGTTCCTGGTCTCCGTTCCTGGTCTCTGTTCCTGGTCTTCGTCCCGCTTCTGTTCCTCTTCCTTGTTGGACTGATTCTTGGCTTCTGACCCCTGGACCAGCTATCGTTCTTTGCTCGTCTTGACCTTGGGCTGGCTGCGGACCCATCTCTTGGCTTGCTTCTGGATTGGCTGCAGACCCTTCTCCTGCGGACCCTTCTCCTGGATTGCTTCTGGACTGGCTGCAGACCCTTCTTCTGGCTTCGACCCTCGGAACGGCTTTCGACCACTCTTCGGCTTCTACAACTGGACTGACTCGACCTGCTGGAGGCACCAGCCATCTGGAGTCAATGACCTTCAGGAGGCGCCTGCATCCAGACTAATCTTCAGTCTTGAGGAAGTCTCCTAAGTCCCAGCGGCCAGGTTCCTACGGGCTCCTCCTGGGGGAACCGCGAGCTTCCAGGGCAAAGTCTTTACTCGACGGGTGAACCTTCAAGCCTTGCCCTCCAACGGTAGGGACCAGAGAGGGTTAACTCCCTCTTTGGCAGCGCTAACCTTACCTAGGAACGGGGTCCACTTACGGATTCATAAAAGAATACCAAGACCATGGACCCGGCAGAGGTTTCAGCTCGTCAGGCCATTCCTGGACTAGCCCAGAAAGTCATGGAGCAGCAACGGATATTGGAATCTATGGCCACCTCCATGGAGCGACTCAACGCCCATCTGGATTCCGTTGCTGTTGTCCAGTCAGCTCCTCCATCATTTCTACCACCATCTGTGGGGCAGGGTAATGCCCGTTCTATGATTCCTTTGCCTATTCCTCCATGTTATGCTGGTGAACCTCGTTCATGCCAAGGATTCCTCGACCAATGCAGTATACATTTCCAGCTACAAGCTCCTCTTTTTCCAGATGATCTAAGACTACGTATATTTTATCTTTATTGGGAGGCAAGGCACTAGCATGGGCTTCCCCCTACTGGAGATGACAAGATCCTATTCTGCAAAATCTTCCTCAGTTCCTGAAACTGTTTCAAACAGTATTTGATGATCCAGGAAAACAAGTAGTCTCTGGCTCCAAGCTTTTTCAACTCCGCCAAGGAGGTCGTCCTTTGGCGGATTACACCATAGAGTTTAGAACTCTTGCATCAGAACTCCATTGGGAGGAGAACTGTCTCCGAACCATATTCTTGGAGGGATTGTCATCCAAAATTAAAGACGAAATGGCGGCCCGTGAGTTGCCTCACGCCTTGGATTCTTTGAATGACCTTGTCATCAGGATTGATCGCCGGTTACAAGAAAGAGCTCGTGAAGGATGTAGTACCGGTAGACACACGACTGTGTCTAGTCCTGTTTATGCCTCTCCTCCAGCAGCTCTATCTACATCCAGCACAGAGAGGTCAGGCGAAGAACCTATGCAGTTGGGTCGTGGACCTCTTTCTCCAGAAGAAAGGCAAAGGCGTCGTAAAGCAGGCCTCTGTTTATATTGTGGAGGAGTGGGTCATCTCATTGCACGTTGCCCTACGCGTCCGGGAAACTGCCAAGCCTAGGGTATATTGGAGGAGTAACCCTAGGCATCACTATTCCTGCTTCTCCACTCACACTACAAATAACCCTGCTTCTAGGAACCCACAAATTTTCTACGTTGGCGTTAGTAGATTCTGGCGCTGGAGGAAGTTTCATCCTGCAAGATATGGTGGAACAACTACATATTCCTACCAGTCTGTGCCCAAGGCCATTAATCATCTCTTCCATCCACGGAGACCCTCTGCGAGGAAGAATAACTCACCAAACGACTCCTTTGGATTGCCATATTGCACCGAATCATACCAAAAGCATCACCTTTTATATCATTCAGAAAGCCATTCACCCAGTGGTTCTTGGGATTCCTTGGTTACAACAGCACAACCCACAGTTTGACTGGACATCACTAAGACTGGTTCATTGGGGTCCAGCCTGTCGTGGAACTTGCATTAAAGAATCCAATGCCTCTAATACCATTATCTACACCACTCGTCTTGAGGGCCTTCCTTCCCAGTATGAACAATTCATCGATGTTTTCTCTAAGAAGGCTGCAGATACGTTACCTCTGCACCGGGAATTTGATTGTTTCCTTGTTTCCTGGAACTTCCCCGCCGCGTTGTAGGGTTTACCCGCTATCCGCATTGGAGACTCGTGCTATGACTGAATATGTCCAAGAAAATCTACAGAAAGGGCCGGGTTTTTCTTTATTGGGAAAAAAGACAGTACGTTACATCATTGTATTGATTACCATGGACTCAATGCGATTACCATCAAGGACCGATACCCTCTACTGCTGATAGCAGAGCTTTTTGACCATCTACAGGGAGCCAGAGTGTTCTCTAAACTGGATCTATGAGGAGCATATAATCTAATCAGGATTCGGGAGGGTGATGAATGAAAGACCGCTTTTAACACCAGAGATGATCATTATGAATACCTTGTTATGCCCGTCGGATTGACTAATGCCCCTGCAGTGTTCCAGCATCTCATTAATGAAATTTTCCGAGACTTACTTTATGTATGCATGGTAGTCTACCTCGAAGACATTTTGATTTTTTTCCTCCAATCTACAGACACATCGGCAACATGTTGTTCAGGTGCTACAACGCTTAAGAGAGAACTGTTTATACGCCAAGATCGAAAAATGCATCTTTGAACAGGAATCCTTACCCTTCTTGGGGTATATTATTTCCAAACATGGTTTCCAGATGGATCCTTCCAAATTAAGATGTATCCAAGAGTGTCCCCAGCCTAAAGGATTACGTGCACTTCAGCATTTCCTCAGATTCGCAAACTACTATCGTAGTTTTATTAAGAACTTTTCCAAACTGGCCGCACCCCTTACCGCTCTTACCCGTAAAGGGTCGAACATCAAGGAATGGCCTATTGAAGCTGAACAGGCCTTTCAAGTGCTTAAAAACTCTTTTCTCCAACAACCCTGTCTTCGACATCCCGATCCTAAACTTCCATTTATTGTGGATGTGGATGCTTCTGCTGAAGGAGTAGGACCTGTTTTAAGCCAGAATGACATCTCGGGGACCTCCCATCCTTGCTCCTATTTTTCTAAGAAATTCTCATCAGCGGAATGTAATTACTCCATCGGGGACAAAGAATTGCTTGCCATAAAACTGGCTTTTGAGGAGTGGCGGCAATGGCTGGAAGGAACTCAGTACCGTATAACGGTATATATGGATCATAAGAATTTGGTATATCTTCAACAGGCTCAATGTTTGAACCCACGACAAGCTCATTGGGCACTCTTTTTTACATGTTTTCACTTCGAACTGCGATATCGCCCAGCTAACAAGAATGTTAAGGCTGATGCCTTATCCCGATCGTTTTCCACTGAAGACACAGAGGAACCCATTCAGCATATTATAGATCCGGCCTGCATCACCTTAGCTGCTACCTTCACAGTCCCACCTGGAAAAACAGTGGTACCCAAGAGACTGCGGAATAAAGTGTTGGTCTGGGGACATGATTCTCAGCTAGCAGGACACCCAGGACGAGCCCGGACTCAGACACTTCTACAACAGTACTATTGGTGGCCTGGAATGTGTAAGGACATAAAAGCTTATGTGGCTTCCTGTCCAACCTGTGCCCAACATAAGATTCCTACTGGGAAAATACAAGGACTGTTACAACCGTTACCGCACCCTCGAAACCTTGGACACACATTTCCACAGATTTCATTGTGGAACTTCCACCCTCAGAAGGCAATACTGTTATATGGGTGGTAGTGGACCAGTTTTCAAAAATGGCCCACTTTATCCCACTACCCTCCCTCCCGTCTGCTCCTCAGTTGGCTCAACTGTTTATGAGCCATATCTTCAGACTTCACGGTCTGCCGCAGCACATTGTTTCTGACCATGGTCCCCAGTTCACAGCACGTTACTGGCGCAATTTCTGTAAAATATTTTTACATTTCTTTGGACTTTACTACTGCGTTTCACCCGCAAGCCAATGGACAGGCTGAAGGTATGAATCGTACATTAAAACAATTTCTGCGAATATATGTCAATTGTCGCCAGGATGACTGGGCAACTCTTCTCTCTTGGGCTGAATTCTCCCATAATTCTCACGTCTATACTGCTACGGGGGCTTCGCCTTTTTAGATCATATTTGGATGACAACCCAGACTGCCTTTGCCTTTGCCGTTACCGGTTCCATCCCCAGCAGCACAGCTCACTGCTGCACAATTACGACGGCTATGGGTCCATACTCAGCAGATGCTACATAAAGCAGCGCTCTCCACCAAAAACTTTGCCGATAGGCAACGTCAACCAGGTCCTCGGTTCCGCCCAGGTGAAAAAGCATGGCTGAGCACCCGGCACATCCACCTGAGAGTTCCTTCCATGCGATTAGCTCCTTGTTATATTGGACCCTTTCTGGTGCTTCGACAACTAGGTCCCGTGACCTATCAACTTCATCTGCCAGCGACATTACAAATCCATAACTCCTTTCAAACATCTCTGCTGAAGCCGTTGGTCCTCACTTGGCCTACTCGCAAGGTTCCTGAAGCCTCACCACCTAGGGCAGAAGAAGAGACAATTTATCAGGTGCGTGAGGTACTTGATGTCCGTAAACGAGGTCGCACATGGGAGTACTTGCTGTCTTGGGAAGGATTCAGACTGGAAGAGAATTCCTGGGAGCCGGCAAAAAACATCCTGGATAAGACTCTTCTCATGAACTTTCACAATGAATATCCAGGTAAACCCAAGCCTTCTAGAGGGAGGCCTAAAGGAGGGGGTACTGTTATGGCCATCATCCGTGGCAAGCCGTGACTGGGGCTGACTGTCATGGCTGCCGGCCGCGGCGGTCCGCGGCCGGGACCAAATACTTACTCACGGCGTCGGGTGAACTCAGAGGCTCCTGCTGGAGCAGGCAGCCTCCTTCGACACTCTCCCCATGGCCATGGCTGATGTTGAGGCTTCAGGTTCCTGCTTGGCCGGGACAACTCCTCCCCCTGCTGGCTGACTAAGAGCCGCGCGCGTGGCTGAAGACAAGATTTAAAGGGACCATGACAGGAAGTGTTGTGGCTCCTTCCCAGGACTCCTCCCTCGCCTTGGGTATTTAAGGCAAGGTCTGCTCCTCAGACCTTGCCTTGGTATTGAGGCTTCAGGTTCCGGATACTGTGCTAGTGTTCCTGGTCTCCGTTCCTGATCTCCATTCCTGGTCTTCATCCCGCTTCTGTTCTTCTTCCTTGTTGGACTGATTCTTGGCTTCTGACCCCTGGACCGGCTATCGTTCTTCACTCGGCTTGACCTTGGACTGGCTGCGGACCCATCTCTTGGCTTGCTTCTGGATTGGCTGCAGACCCTTCTCCTGAATTGCTTCTGGACTGGCAGCGGACCCTTCTTCTGGCTTTGACCATCGGAACGGCTTTTGACCACTCTTCGGCTTCTACTCCTGGACTGACTTAACCTGCTGGAGGCGCCAGCCATCTGGAATCAGTGACCTGCAGGAGGTGCCTGCATCCAGACCAATCTTCAGTCTTGTGGGAGTCTCCTAAGTCCCAGCAGCTGGGTTCCTACGGGCTCCTCCTGGGGGAACCACGAGTTTCCAGGGCGAAGTCTTTACTCGACTGGCAAACCTTCAAGCCTTGCTCTCCGAGGGTAGGGACCAGAGAGGGTTAACTCCCTCTTTGGCAGCGCTAACCTTACCTCGGAACAGGGGTCCACTTCTGGATTTGAAACATAAGACCACTACCGCTCAACCTTTATCTGCTGCAGAAATTGTAACAGAAGCATCTGCTCTCAACATTTTGACAGCAAGAGATTCTCCAAAATTCAAATTGAATTTCAATTTAATCCTTTCTGTTTCACTTTCAATAACTGATAAATCTTTCTTGACTAAAGTCTCAAATGCTGTCACTAAAAGATGGGGGGGGGGGGGGGGGGGGGAATGGTGGCATCCATTAAGAAGACTTGAATAATTGTTTACCCAAATTTTGATGGACCAGGGGCGTGCCAAAGAAATCTCTCAATTTAACTCTCCTAAAAAATTTACTCAATTCAACTCTGGTGTAAAAAGGATCATATTTCTCTGAAGGAACAAATGTAAGGCCTTTGTTTAAAACAGACCACATGGCAGGAGTTAAACACTTAGAGGAAATATTGAACACTGATCCCACATTTTCCCCATATGCTGAATCACTACCTAATATCTCTTGTAACGGTTGTAAAACCCCCATTGTGATGTTTTCTGTATGGTGTCTGGGGCTGTTTGGTATGGGACCTTAAAAAAGGCGCTATATGGTTCCCACTTTCTACTGTAACTCTATCTTCCTGTGCTAGCTTAAATGTAACCTTTTTAGCCTGAATATCCTCTTCTGCTGAAACTAGTTTGTCATCATCAGAAGATTCTCCTGATGATGAGAAACCAGAACAAGACCTATTAGTATTTCTTCCTTTTCTGCATCCATGTATAAACATAATCCTGGGAATAATCTCTTTCATCTCTGTAAAACTTACTTAATTTCACCTTTTTTATATCACTACTAAATATGTCCAACTGTTTTTGATACTCTGCCAATTGTGCTTCATAAGTTTCTGTAGGACATGTCTCTGCTATGATTTCAATTTCTTTAGCTATACCTTCTTTAATTTCTGATATGTCATCTTTGATATAGGAGATTGTGAGTAACATGAGGTCATAAGAGCATTTGCTTAAGATAGCATTCCATTTAGTTACGAATTGCTCATTGCTAGCATAAAAGGATGGTTCCTTATTCATCCTTAAGCCTCATAGAACCTTCTTCACGTGGCAATACTCAGACAGCGTTTTTGCATGCAATTCTATCCTTACAAGTTTTTACTAAGTCTCATGTATGATTCCCAATCTCCTTTTATCAAATAATCCGAAACAGATGGATCTAATAGTCTCAAACCAGAAATAATATCTTTCACAGCTTGGTCCGAGAAACTCAGCATGGATTCCTCATGTTTAACACCCTAATTAACTAGGAAACTGTATAAGGTACACAAAATGGGTGATATTTTCAGGCTTTGGTGGGAAACATTTACGAGAGTTGATCTAGCCTGTGAGGATTTCATACATAAAGTTGGTGAAGAACACTATGAAACAAGTCAGCCCATGAATAATGCGGAGGGTCCGTTGAAAAGAACTTTTTGAAAGCAGGAGTGGTAAGGGTCTTTCAAATAGTCTAGATACTGTGTCGTTATTAACACTTTATTATGGTTACTTAAGGTGAGGACGTATGGGGGTTTTTTTCCCAGATGTCAACATCCCCCTGATGAAGCTGGTATCAGAGAAACAAGGGCCTCTTGTAGGGGTTATACCATGGTGAAAAATGAAGCACTGTCTTTACATTTTGATGAAGAGAAGCACATAGTGAAGAACGCCAGATGAAGAGAATTCTAATTGTTTAAGTACTCTGATATATAGGTGCACACATGTATTTAAGAAATCTGTTTATGTAACAGTGTGGTAACTGAGATCATACATTTAAGATCAGTGAATATTAGGGAAAAATTAAGTAATTGTGTTGGAAGGTATAACTATTCATAGAGTTGTAAGTGGTTTCATATAACCACAGGATGTTTAAATACATGTTTTCAGTTGCATACTAACATCTTTTTACATTTTGTAAAAGTTATATCATGTATTCTGGCGAGTTACTTCAGTTGGCTTCTATTTGTGATTTTAATTGAGTGAATGTGTGAGTGAGTGAGTTTTATGACACACTTGTTTGGTAATTAAAATATTTTGATAATAAAGAATTCACTCTCTCTTCTGGAGGAATAGCCTAGTGGTTAGAGCAGTAGACTATGAACCAGGAGACCAGGGTTCCAATCCTGCTGTCGCTCCTTGTGACCTTGGGCAAGTCACTTTACCCTCTATTGCCTCAGGTACAAAAATTTAGATTGTAAGCCCTCTGGGGATAGAGAAATACCTACAGTACCTGAATGTAAACCAGTGTGATATCTCAATTGAGATTGAATGTCAGTATATAAAAAAATAAAAAAAATATATATATATTGTACTCCACTTAACACCATTCTTTCTTCAAAGTAGGTTCTGTTTACCATTACATGCTGTCTCCTGTCAATCAACAAGTTTTAAAGTTTGCAATCCACGCTACTACCTTGGTACCCACTCCCAAGTTTCTCATTTTGTTCGCGAGTCTTCTATGTGGGACTGTATCAAAAGCTTTACTAAAATCCAAGTAAATCACATCGAGCACTCTTCCCCGATCCTTTTTTTTAGTCATCCAGCAAAAGAAATCAATCTGATTTGTCTGACAGGACCTTCCCCTGGTGAATCCATGCTGTCTTGGATCGAGCAACCCACTAGATTTTAGATAGTTCACTAACCTTTCCTTCAGCAGATTCTTCACTAGTTTTCCCACCACTGAGGTGAGATTAACAGGCCTGTGGTTTTCAGCCTCCTCTCCGGTCCCACTCTGTAAAGCAGGACAACCACCGCTCTTCTCCAATCTTGTGGCACCATTCCCGTTTCTAGGGATCTATTGAACAGATCCTGCAGTGGACCCACCAGCACATCTCAGAGCTCCCTCAGTATCCTGGGATGTACTTCATCTGGCCCCATGGCCTTGTCCACTTTCAGTTTTCCTAGCTCTCCCCATACATTTTCTTCTGTAAATGGACTTTCGTTAACTAGCGACGGTCCTTCTCCAGGGTCTTCTTTTGTGAACACCAGACTGAAGTATTTGTTTAATATTTCAGCTATTTTATTTCAGCTATTTCTCTACACATTGATCTTTGTCAGCTTTCATTTTCACTATACCACTTCGGACCTTTCTCCTTTCTCTGATATAACTGAAAAATGTTTTGTCACTTCTCTTTACTTCTTTGGCAATCCTTTCTTTTACCTGACTTTTAGTTTTCATGATTTCTTTCTTCGTCTCCCTCAGTTTCACAAGATATTCTTCCCTGTGTTCCTCATTTTGGGATCCTTTATATTTCATGAACACTCGTTTTTTTTTGCTTTTATTTTATCAGCCGCCTCCTTTGAGAACCAGATCAGTTTCTTATTTCTCTTACTTTTGTTTACTTTTCTAACATATCGATTTGTTGCCTTTGTAATTGCTCCTTTTAGTTTGGCCCACTGTTGTTCCACCTCTCTCATTTTCTCCCAGTCTTCTAGTTCTAACTCGAGGTGCATCCCCATTTTGACAAAGTTGGTATTTTTGAAATTCAAAACCCGAGTCTTCATGTGAGTGCTCTGTATCCTAGTTGCGATATCAAACCATACCATTTGATGATCACTGGTCCTGAGGTGGGCACCCATCCAGACATTAGGGACATTAGCCCCATTAGTGAGCACTAAGTCGAGTATCACATCCTCCCTCGTGGGTTCCATTTGTTTGAACAGAGTCCCTTGCAGGGCATCCACTATCTCTCTACTTCTGGTAGATTCCGCAGAAGGGATTGTCCAGTCTTCGTGCAGCAGATTAAAATCTCCAACAATCAACACTTTTCCCTTCTTTTCCACCTTTTGGATGTCTTCGACCAAATCTCTGTCTAGTTATTTCCGTTTGAGGTAGGAGGCCTGTAAATTAGGGATGTGCATTTGTTTGCGATAAAATAGGAAATATAGATTATATTTCCTATTTCATCGTGTTTCGGGGGGTCCCCAAAATGATAGGAAAACCCATTAAATTTCATGTGGTTTTCATATCATTTTTTTGGGGGGGAAGAAAGGGCACATAAAAAAAAACCCCCAAACCCACCCCAATCCTTCAGATTTAATTAATTACAATCCCCCACCCTCCCGACCCCCCCAAAACTTGCCTAGTCCCTGGTGGTCCAGCGGGGGTCCCGGGAGTGATCTCCCCCTCTCGGGCCAACAGCTGCCAATAATCAAAATGGCGCTGTTGGCCCTTTGCCCTTACCATGTGACAGTGGCTATCTCTGCTATTGGCTGGCCCCTGTCACATGGTAGGTGCAGTGGATGGACCGTGCCATTTTTTAAGATGGCGCCGGACGTCCATTGCTCCTACCATGTGACAGAGGCTGGCCAATGGCACTGATAGCCCCTGTCACATGGTCAGAGCAAATGGCCACTGGTGCCATTTTGTTTACTGGCAGCCAATGGCCCGAGAGTGGGAGATTGCTCCTGGGACCCCCGCTGGACCACCAGGGACTTTAGGCAAGTTTTGGGGGGGGTCGGGAGGGTGGGGGATTATAAGTAATTAAATCTAGAGGGTTGGGATGGGGAGGGTTCGATTCGGGACAGCCGAAAAAAAATCAGCCCGAACTGCAGGAAACAAAATTTCCCGCAGCGGGCCAATAATGAAGGCTGAACCAAAAGGTTCGGCCAAATCACATTTCTACTGTAAACCACTCCAGTAAAATGAATGCACCATCATCTTTTCTTAGGACGGCCCATAGTGCTTCTTCTCTACCCCACATTCTTTGCAGTTCAGTTACTTGGATATTATTTTTGACATAAAGAGCTACTCCTCCCCCTTTTATGACCTCTCTGTTCTTCCTTAACAACTTATAGCTCAGTATGGTTGTATCCCAATCTTGAGAATCTGTGTACCATGTCTCTATAACCACAACAATGTCCAAGTCCACCTCCACTATTAGGGCCTGTAGGTCTTTAAATTTTGCTTGTTGAGTCATTCCTATGGGGTGAGCATTTAATAGAAGGTTGTCAGCTTCAATGGCAGGGGTGAAGGCTGGGCATCATTTCCTTTGAGTCTCTCATAGCATTAAGAAAGAATTGGGTGTCTGGGTGGAATTTTTGCATTCCTTTAACAGGGTTTGTATTATGCAGACTGAGCAGGTGTCTAATAGAGATATTGAGCTGTATTTGGAAGCAGTGGAATCGTCTGGTTTTGAAGTATATTGGAAAGGGACATGGTGTGCGGGTCAATGGCCCTGAGTCTGGGCGGAGTCGGGTGTTATCAGAAATATTACTTTTTTTGAGCTATTTCCTATTGTGGTGGCCTTGGCGTTGTGGGGGTCATTTTCTTTGGGAGAGGAAAGTTGTGTTCTGGTGCGACAACCAAGAGGTGGTAGAAGTTGTAAATAGACAGTCGGCTAATTGCCAGAGGGTGTCGGCACTGTTGAGGGAGTTTGTGTTATTTTGTCTTCATTTGAATGTGACTGCTATGGTGCACCATGTTCTGGAGGTGGATAACTCAATAGCTGATGCACTCTCTCATTTAAGTGGAACACCTTTTGGGCTCTGGCTCCCCAAGCAGATTGAATTTGGAGCATCAGTTCCAGAACACTTATGAAGTTGGAATGAAGGATCGTGGAATTTAATTAGATCTTATATGGCACTGACAACGTGTGCTTCTTATTCTTATGTTTGTTACCTGCCTGTACTCCTCCCGGTACTGTTCTTCTTTTGCCTTCCTACTGCCCTTTTCTTCGCTGCTGCCACTCACTCTTCTATCTTCCACCTGCTCCCCCTTCCCCATCCCTGTTTTTTGTATTTTTTCCATCCTTTTTAAGTTTTTCTGTAAACCGGCGTGATGTTCCCACGAATGTCGGTATAAAAAGTTAATAAATAAATAAATAAAATTTCAAAGGCAGAGTCTGTGTCCAGTTTTCTTCAGGCTCATGCTGGCTATGGGGAGCCAGTGGGGGATGCAGTCATGGGGCAGTTTATAGTGTGGGCTAAGCAGGTGGGTTATTCTTTAGCGATGGTTCGAGCTCAAGTCACAGGGTTTTCTTTTTTTCAAAAGATTATGGATTGGGATAATCCAGTGGTGAATATCTGTATAAACACCTTTTAGCTGGTTGGCTGAGGGGTGGTGGAGTGATGAGAGATTGTAGAAGGCCCATTTGGTACATAGAATTGTTGTTTATTTCAAAGCACCTGCTGGAAGCATGTTGGTCCTTTTATGAAGTTTTACTTTTCCAAGTGGCTTTTATGTTTGCCTTTTTTGGGGCTATGAGGAGGGGGAACTGGTTGCAGAACTGGTGGCACGACCAAGTTCTAGGGGTTTGTTAGTTGATCATGTGTATATTTTCGTGGCCCAGGTACACTTGTTAATTCACCAGTCTAAAACCGACCAGCGAGGGAGAGGGCAGTAGGTTAGGTTGTGGCGGGCAGGTCATGCGTTATTTTGTTCTGTGTGGTGTGTAGAGGCATTCTTGCAGTTGAGACCACAAAAAGATGGTCATTTTTTGGTCCACGAGGATGGTTTGTTAATGCGGTTTCAGTTTTCTAGTGTGCTGTGCCTGGTGATTGGGAAATTGGGAAATTGGGTTCTATAAAATACATTCCTTTCGAATAGGTGCAGCTACTTTCACAGCTGAGGCTGGGCTGTCACAGAAGCATATACAAAGGATGGGTCATTGACAGTCCAAGGCATTTGCTTCTTATGTTAGGTCGGGGAGGTAAGCTTGTTGAAGAGAGGGGTGGTATGAAGGATGAGTGTTTAATGCATGTGTTTGTTTCTTGCAGGGCTTAGGGTGGATTTCATTGATGATGAGTGTGCCTGAGTCGTGGGTCACTCATTTGTGCATTCGGCTCACCAAGGAGCCTTGGTGAGACTTACGGTGAACATTTAGGCTTAATATCAGAAAGCTGAAGTATTTGCTGGTTTGGGTATCGAGGAATGGTTTGGAAACAGCTTTTACTGGTTATTACGGACTTATGGAACAGGCATCAGAGTCCAGCAGTCCTCATCGTGCACTTTGGGGGTAATGATTTGAGTACATGGTCTTGTAGGGACCTGGTGCCAGCAGTGCGTAAGGACTTTGGGGTTTTGATGAACATGATGCCAAGTACTCGTTTTGGCTGGTCGGACACTGTGTTACAATGGAAATTTAGGAAGCAACCACTTTGGAAGCATAGGGTTAAAAAAATAAACAAGTAAGTTAGGTTGTGGTTGGATGGGCAAGAGGGTTTTGAATCAGGCATGACAGGGCTTCAGATGCATGCTCAGGACTTTACAGGTTGGACAGCATTCATCTATTGGATGTGGATATTGACTTATTTAACAGGCTCGCTTCAAGAGGCATTGGAGAGGATTTTCCAGTAAGGGAATTTGGGTCACAGTTTGGGAGGGAGCAAGGACTACTGGGGTAGTCCTTGTCTATGGCAGTAAAAGTTGATTTATTGTTAGCTGAATGAGTTTTGCACTTGAGGGAAACATGGGGGGGGGGGGGGGGGGAGGGCGCACATGATAGCTGGAGGGAACTCCTACACGTGTCAGCTTTCCTGTGTAGTCTTGGCATTGCTGTGAGTGCTTCCTGCTTTGACGTGGGAGGACTGGTAAGCGGCTGGGGTGTAAAAGTTGTATGGTAGGCCTCATTATGTCTAATCCAATTTGTTATTTAAGAAGCACTTTATGCCGTATTAATTCTTTATGGGAGACTCTGCATTTGCGGTGTTTTCTCAGGGTGTCCAGCGCTGCTGACTGTTTCAATTTTGAAAAAATGCTGGTATATAAAAACGGACCAAATAAGTCTCCGCTAAAATACATGTACATAGTGTGGTTGTGAGAAGGAATATGTTATCTACTAAATTGCGAAGTACATTGACATCACCAGACACTCTATGGTGAAGATACTCTGTGGTCCATTTGTGGATGTTCAAAACAATTCCATTTTAAGAAATATAGTTAATGACAATCTACAGATATTAACGGATATTAACGGAGAATTGAAAGTATAAAAAAACCGGCAGAAGAACATCAGCACACAGCGCTTTATTTTCATCACGTGCGTTTTTTATTAGTTATTATTTTAACTCACGGCTAACATAATAGAAATACACAGAGCATGAGAATTATTCTTGTAAATAAAGTATGATACATGTATTAAAGGACAAGACTTATCAAACTCATCAAATAATATTTATTATGAAATGATGTAACCAAACCTTAATGACACTTGTTAGAATGTACTACCCGACACATTTACCAACTTTAATTTATGTGCCTGTATGTAAACCGTTGTGATGGTATATAACTTAACGACTGTATAGAAAAGATTTTAAATAAATAAATAAATAAATAAATAAATCATTGTGAATATTTGGATTCAGAATACAATACAACTATTTATACATTCACAATTCATCTCTCTTTTGTGTGTGGTATAAATGTATATTTTTAGATACTATGTGATTTCTTTCCTCCTGATTAAGATGGTTATTAACCATAGAAACTAGGGTCCTAGTCGGGGTTTTGTGGTACTAAGGGGGTCATTTTCAATAGCTTTCGCATGCAATAGGGTGATCAGGGCGGAGTCAGCCCTGGAAGAGGAGGAGTCGGGTTGGCACCGGGGCCAATGCTGCGGAGACATCACTGGAGGCGAAAAGATAAGGACCCTTATCGCCGCCAGTTTTGCGACGACTAACTACATCTTTTATTCAGTGCGAAAGCCGGCAGCCATCGCACCGCAGTGGTGCGATGGCTGCTGGCTTTCGCAGGCCCGCCCCCCCGCTTTGCCCCCCTCCCCCCCCATCCCCTGTTAGCACAAGATTCTCTAAGGTCTGCGACCTTAGAAAATCCTGGCCTAAGTTTTTAAATACAGGGTGGGTTTTTGTTGTTAAGAGCTTTTTATTGAAAATGGAATTAAAGAGTTGTAATAAAGATACAAATAACTGTAATGTGACATGTCCTTGTTTGGTTGTCCGTAATTCAATTATATATTGCCTAGTAATACACAGTATGAATCAATTTGTCTGGCCAATTATTTAAAAAAGCTTGAAGGAAACCAAAACTGTAGGCAAGTACTGTAGTTCAGTAATGTTATAGGTTGAAATCACAATGGTTTAACATACATGCTTGGATTAATATGCTTACCCAGAGCTAAGCTTTGTTCAGTATTTATGCAATAATTGTATGTAGTGGCAGTCTCTTTAAAATGCCTTTGTATTAACATGTTTCTTGCAAGAACCATAATTTACATGTTACTGTGACTTCACAGATTGTTCAGAATGTATTCTTCAACAAACTGAAAAAGCAACAAAATAATTATAGACATTTTGGTTTACAATATGCTATGTATAGGCAAAGAATTTTCAGCATGCTATGTAGCAATTGTTCAGTTATACATTAATGTACAAATGCACTACTTTATAAGAAGCCAGTAACAAAACATAGCAACACCCATCTTAATTGCACTATTTAGAATATGAAATATATTAAAGAATTCTCTAATTCCCTACTAGATACTTTTTTTTCCCTGAAAATATTAATTTCTCTAGGGCTTCTGTATTATGTTTGGTCACATAACATTGAAGATGAAGGTTGTGGTGGGGAATGCTATGAACCTCTTATAGAATTATTGTTTAACTTGGGGAAAATCAGGTACATACAGTATGTGTTAGTGGTTTATTAACACTAGCATTTACAGAAAGTTATCCCTTAAGACCTTCTCTTGCAAAGTACTTTTATAGTTTCATGATAATGTAGTAACACTTTCAACCTAATTTTAATATTGGCATGCAATACTGAAATATCTAACCACAACTGAGTGATTGATTGAGCCTTACTCTACAATAATGATGTTTGCAAAGGTAAAAAAATGTGAAAAACATTTGAGAAAAATGATTTTCAGAGAGAACTTACTTTTTTTGTAAATAAATAGTGTGAGATGAGTTATTTTAAAATTTTCAGTGGTTCTGTTACTCACCCTATATCACATAGTGCATAAAAACATATAAAAGAGTTTCTAATGGGGTCTTTGTAATCAAAATTATGCTAAAAGTATTTGACTTACTAAAATTGAAACATTCTCAGTAAATTGACAATTATCATGATAAACAATATATTTTACCTAATTCACACAAAAAATTTGCAGATACATTGTAGCCACAGTTTGAACAACTATGTCAGGGGCTGTTCTGTAAAGAGGCAGGGTGAGGCAGTTGCTTCAGGCAGTAAGATTTTGAAGTGGAAAAGTTGCCCCCTGAAACTCTCCTGCCACAGCTGCCTCACCCTTCATTCAGGCAAACTCTGGTGGCAGGAAAACCTGCAGTGTTGGTGGCGTGGAGCAGCAACATGTGACTGGGTTTCCACTCCCCGCCAGCAAAAGAAAGATCCTACAGCGACGTGGGATTGTGACGTGTTGGCAGGGTTTCCACTCCCCAACAGCAAAAGAAAGGTCCCGCAGTGGCATGGAATTGTGACATACTGGCACTCCCTCATAGCAAAAGGAAGGTCCCAGCAGCATGGAAATGTGATTTCCTACTCCCTGCCAGCAAAAGGATGATCCAGCAGCCAAAGAAGAATCACTGCAGTGCCACCAGCATTTTCCCCGCAGCCAGCAGCAAGAAAAGGCCTATGGTGCTGCAAGCATTTCTTCCGCAGCCACCCGTGTTTTCCCCGGAGCTGGCAGCAGAAGAGGACTTGCTGTGTAGCCAGAGAAAAGGTCCAAAATATGTGTGTGTGAAAGAGACTTGTCCTGTGAGAGTTAGTGCCTGTGTCTGAGAGACTTTTTGAGTGTGTAAGAGAGGGTGTGTGTATGCGTATAATAGGATGGGGGTGTGTATGCGTATATGAAAGGGTGGGTGTGTGTATGAGAAGGAGAGGGGTGTGGTTGGATGTCTTTATGAGAGGGTGTGTGTCTGTATGAAAGGGAGAGTGGGAGTGTCCGAATGAGAGGGTGTGTGGGAGTGAGTGTGTTTATGTGTATGAGAGGCTGGTTGTGTGTGTGTATGTGTATATATGAGAGGGTAGTGTGTATGTGTGTGTGTGTGTGTGCATCTGATTATATGAGAGGGTGGTGTGTATTAGGGATGTGCAGAGCAAAATTTTATGTTCATATTTTTTATGTCCGAAAGGGGGTCCCACTTGCGGCCAATATGGACATAAAAAAAATCCAATGAGTTGGGTATATGTACATATGTGCAAAAAAAAAAATTAAACCCCCTCACCCTCCTTAATCTCCCCCCCAGACTTACCACAACTCCCTGGTGATCGAGCGAGGAGTGAGGACGTCATTTCTGCAATCCTTGGCGAGAAGCATGTGACGTCGGTGGCACGTCGAGTGACGCGGCGTCACGTGATTCCCGGCTCGTTCGCGCCGGACGGCTCGTTCGGCCCAAAAAGAACTTTTGGCCAGCTTGGGGGGGCCTCCTGACCCCCCCAAGCTGGCCAAAAGTTCTTTTTGGGCCGAACGAGCCGTCCGGCGCGAACGAGCCGGGAATCACGTGGCGCCGCGTCACTCAGACGCGACGTCACGTGATTCCCGGCAAGTTCGCGCCGGACGGCTCGTTCGGCCCAAAAAGAACTTTTGGCCAGCTTGGGGGGGGCCTCCTGACCCCCTCAAGCTGGCCAAAAGTTCTTTTTGGGCCGAACGAGCCGTCCGGCGCGAACTTGCCGGGAATCACGTGACGTCGGCGTCACGTGATTTCCCGGCTTGTTCGCGCCGAACGAGCCGTCCGGCGCGCGAACTTGCCGGGAATCACGTGACGTCGCGTCTGAGTGACGCGGCGCCACGTGATTCCCGGCTCGTTCGCGCCGGACGGCTCGTTCGGCCCAAAAAGAACTTTTGGCCAGCTTGGGGGGGTCAGGAGGGCCCCCCCAAGCTGGCCAAAAGTTCCTTTTTGGGCCGAACGAGCCGTCCGGCGCGAACGAGCCGGGAATCACGTGACGCCGGCGTCACTCGACGTGCCGCCGACGTCACATGCTTCTCGCCAAGGATTGCAGAAATGGCGTCCTCACTCCTCGCTCCATCACCAGGGAGTTGTGGTAAGTCGGGGGGGGGGGCTTAAGGAGGGTGAGGGGGTTTATATTTTTATTTTGGCTCAACAATCGCGATTTCCCACATATCGAACATATCTATGTTCGATATGTGGGAAATCCGATCGTTTATGTCGAATCAATTTTTTAAGTAAAAAAAAAATATGAGTTGCGTTTTACTAATGCGGTCAATCCGAATGCACACCCTAGTGTGTATGTGTGTGTGTATGAGAAGGTGTGTGTATGTGTATATATGAGAAGGGTGATTGTGTGTGTATATATGTATGTGTATGAGAGGGTGGGTGGGTGTGTATGTATGTGTATATATGGGAGGGGTTTTATATGTGTATGTGTGTGTCTATGAGAGAGTGTGCCTATGCACATGTGGGTGCATGTGTGAGAGTACCTGTATATATATGTGTGAGAGATGTTGAAGTTTGTGCACCCTCCACCAATCTACGACCATCTCAGGAGGCCTAGAAATCTAATGTTCCCAGCTATGGAGAGTGGGAGATTTTTTTTTTATCCTTGTTAGTTTTAATTATTGGATGTAATGTATCTACTGTTTTCAAATATTTTATTAGTATTTGGTATTATTTTAAAACATTTTTATATGTATTTTTAATTGGCTGAATTCTTTTTATTGGTATGTTTAATGTTTTATATTTCTTGATTGTGTTTCCATTGCTTACAGACGGGCCGATACAGTAAAAACACGGGAGAGCGGGCGAGCGCCCACTCTCCCGGCGTGCGCACAGGCCACTCTCCTGTGCACACGATTCAATATTTTAATTTATTAAAATTAAGCCCCTTCGGAAAAAAGAGGCGCTAGGGACACTACCGCGTCCCTAGCGCCTCTTTTTTGACGGAAGCGACGGCTGTCAGTGGGTTTGACAGCCGACGCTCAATTTTGCCAGCGTCGGTTCTCGAAACCACTTTTTTAAACTTTGGGACCTCTGACTTAATATCGCAGGCCTGCCCCCCCCTTTGGGTAGGCGCTAATTTCTGAAAGCAAAATGTGTGGCTTGGCTGCACATTTTGCTTTCTGAATCGCACAGGAATATCTAATAGGGCCATCAACATGCATTTGCATGTTGCGGGCGCTATTAGGTTCAGGGGGGTTGGACACGCGTTTGGACGAGCTATTACCCCTTACTGAATAAGGGGTAAAGCTAGCGCATCCAAAACGCGTGTCCAAATGCTGGCTAACAGTGCGCTCCGTCCAAATGCTGGCTAACAGTGCGCTCCGTTGGAGCGCACTGTACTGTATTGGCCTGAGAGTTTGGCTTCATGTGATTTCCAGTTCAGTTTATGTCTGCTCATTTCAATTTATATTTTATGATCTTTTATTCTGTATTTGGTGAGAGTCTATCTGTGTTCTGTTTGTGTGACTGTGGCTTTAGGTATTCTGTTAGCATGTAGTTTCTGTATAGGGATTTACAAGAACCTGGCTTTAATCTGTTTTCCTAACAGGAGGTGTTTTGGTGTTTAGGGCCTGATATAATATTTGCAGTATGGCTTTTCCATAGGTTGAGTGCTGACAATTATGATATGAAAGGCTTTGTTGGGAATCTTGGCCGCGACAACCCGCATCCGGGTCCCCTTACCTGCGCTGACAGGCATCTGTTCCGGGCTCCCCATCTGATGGCCCAGGGCAGCCTGGCCCCAAATCTTGCGTGGCATCTCGCCCATGCAGCTTAGGACACTGCTGACATCCTCACAGCATGCACACGTCACTCGCTCCTACTTAAAGGAGCCGTGGAAGGAAACCTTGGCCAGGCCCCCAAAGATGATGTCACAGCTCTGTCCTATTTATGGCCGGCTCAGCTTCCTGCACTTTCCCTTGGCAACAGGTTGTACTTGCTCTGAGTGTGTTGTTGCTGCGTTCCTGATCCTGAGTTCCTGCCTGTGTTCCTGATCCTGAGTTCCAGCTTGCCTCCCTGCCTTCCGGTCTTGCCCTCCTGTTCCCGTGCTCCGGGCTGGTTCCTTTCCTGCTCTTTGGACTGACTACCTGGTTCTGACCCCGGTTTGGCTTCCCATCTTAGCTTGCCTGCTGCCTGCCCTGACCTCTGGCTTTTTTCACCGTGCTGCTTGGTCGCTGCCTGCCCTGACTCCTGGTCTGCTCATGGCTTCTTCTGACTTCCGCCTGCCTTGACCCAGATCTCCTGACACTGCCTCATCTTCTCCTTGGACTCTTCAATGTGAGAAGAGCCGTACATAAGTCCTGCCGGCTCCAGCACCCAAGGGCTCAACCTGAGGGGAACAATGGCTGGTATAGGTGAAGCTCCAGCTGGGTCTTCTCCACCAGTACCGCCTCCCGGCGACAAGGACCACTGGGGGCCATCCATCGGTGGTGATTCCAAGTCTCGTCCCAGTTCAAGGGTCCACTCGCCCAACAGGTTGCCAAGGCCATGGACCCAGCGGACTTGAGCAGCCTCCAAGCCATTCCAGGATTGGCTCAGCGACTTCAGCAGCATCAACAGTGCCTGGATGTCCTGGAAGCCATGGTAGTGCATCTGGCCAACAGACTGGACTCAGCACCAATGCCCGGTGGCTCTCTGCCAGCACCTGCAGCCAGCGCTGGCTCCTGCCATCTCCATCCACCTTCTGGCACCTCCCCGCTACACTTGAGAACTGAAGCGGTGCTGCGGCTTCTTGAACCACTGCTTTATGCACTTTTCCTTGCAACCAGCACAGTTTACTAGCGACCAGGTCAAAACCACCTTCATCCTGGTGCTGCTCGATGGCAAGGCTCTGTCGTGGGCCTCCCCCCTATGGGAACATGGGGACTCCCTACTTGCGGACCTCCCCTGTTTTGTTCAGACCTTTAAACAAGTCTTTGATGAGCCTCAGACCTCCTTCACCTCTATCGGGGGCTAGCTCCTTGGTGGACTATGCCGTTGAGTTCCACACCCTGGCATCTGAGCTAGGCTGGCGTGAGGACAGCCTTCGTAGCATTTTCCTAGAAGGATTGGCTTCCAGAATCAAAGATGAGCTTGCCACCTGGGAACTGCCAGAGGATCTAGAGGCTCTTATTGACCTGACCGGTGACTCGATCGCCAGCTACAGCAGCGCCTCCGGGTACTGAAGCCCAGGCACAGGACCGTATCCTTGGCACCATCCTTCTCTCAGCCCTTGGATCTACCATTACCCCCTGAACTGGCACCCACTCAAGGTGAAGAACCCATGCAGGTTGGCTGTAGTCATCTCATGCTGGAGGAAAGGCAGCAGCACAGGACCCCTAGGGCTTTGTATCTATTGTGCCAGTAAGGGCCACATGCTAGTCCAGTGTCCCGAGAGGCCGGGAAATTCCAGAGCCTAGGTGTCATGGGGGAGATGACCCTAGGCTGTGTAAATCCAGCTCCCCAATGCACCGCTCAGGTAACTCTCGTTTACCCCGATGGCTCCTTCCCTACACTGGCCTTCATTGACTCCAGGGCCGGGGGGGGGGGGGGGATTTTATCCTGTCGGACCTCGTCAAGCAACTACAGCTCCCCACCGTTCCCAGGATGCCACAACTTGTGATTTCTTCTATTCATGGAGACCCGTTTCTAGGTCAGGTAACCCATGTCACCACCTCAGTGAGGCTCCACACTGGGATTTTCCACAAAGAAGAGATTTCGTTCTTTGTATCGGAGAAGGTCATTCACCCGGTGGTACTGGGACTCCCGTTGTTCCAGAGACACTCTCCCCATAATGAATGGGAGATGCTGCAGCTCTCCTCCTGGGGACCCAATTGTTATTCTACCTGTCTCCACGACTTACCTGGAACTAGGCTCCTGCTTGCCATGACCTTGCCTGCCCTGCCAGCCCAGTATGTGGATTTCACAGACATGTTCTCTAAGGAGAAGGCAGAGACACTCCCTGAGCACCATCTATTTGACTGCACCATTGACCTCCTTCCAGACACCCCCCCCCCCCCCCCGGGGTCGACTGTACCCACTGTCTCTTCCTGAGACCCAGGCTATGTCACAGTATATCCGCAAGAACCTGGAGAGACTTTATCTGCCCTTCCATCTCACCAGCGGGCGCCAGGTTCTTCTTTGTGGAGAAGAAGGACAGTATATTGAGACCTTGCATTGACTACCTAGGCCTAAATCCCATCACCCGCCTCTCATCCCGGAACTGCTGGACTGCCTCCAGGGGGCGAAGATTTTCACCTCCGCGGGGCCTACAATCTGGTCTGCATCAAACCCGGGGATGAGTGGAAGACCGCCTGCAACACGTGAGATGGCAACTACAAATATTTGGTGATGCCATTCGGCTTATGAAATGACATTTGAAATGGCAGGTACCAGCGCACCCAGGATACTGTATAGGGCTGTATACCGCTCTATACAGTAAAATGGATTACGCACTCCTACCGCTTCATGGACGTACTTTGGACGCCGCTTGCATTTGCGTCTTATTTGAATACTGTATCGAGTGGTATGTGAACCAAACTGTGCGTGCGGCAAACGAGGGTGCGCCCGGCACTGCCGCACTCTTTCTTACACGTCCTTACTGTATCGGCCTGAATGAAATGAAAGCAGCTCTAAATAAATTAATAGTGTACACAACAGAAGATGCCGCCAGATAAAGAGCAAGAAAAGAAATAATTGCAGAAAGACAGCATCAAACACTGCAGGCAAAAATAAACTAGCAGCAGGAAATTGTGTATTGGAACTGAATGTAACACTGTAGAATGACCATGCAGCATGAATAGTAAGGAGGGAAGGGTCTCCTCTCTCTGTCTCCCTCCCTGCAGGACACAAAGAAAATCCAAGATGGTAACGCCCACAGAACAGCGTGCATGCGCAGACACGGAGCTCAACACAAAGGAATGCCGAGGGGGGGGGGGGGGGTCAACACACCCCATGGAAAGACTCCAGCTCCCAACAACCAGCACGCTCAAAAACAGGAGTCATGAACAGTCGCAGCGGGAGGAGCTCCTGAGAAATTACAGCTTCTAACATTTCAGCTATGCCCCATACTAAACGTAAAGCCCAGGTGAGGGCTGGAGAAATCACCTCTACCCCCCTGGAGTCTTCACAACCTACTATCGGGAGTTTCTTCGCCACAGCACTTCCGCTAACGCCGGGTGAGATGGTCGCTGGGGAGAGTGCTCAGGAGCGTGAGCCAACATCCCCGACCGTAATATCCCTTAGCCCCGGCTCACCGAGGAGACCAGCACCTCCAGGCCATGAGAAGGAAAGCAGCCTGCGGAGTGATAAGAGCCCAACAGAGGTGATCCGAGGAGAGGCCGTATCACCACGACAGGCTGAGGAAAGAAAAGGACTAAATATGCAAGAGCACGGAGACAAGGTATCACCTGGAGGAGTAGAGGGAGGTACGGGACTTGTTCTCGAGGCAGGGTTAAGACCTGTTGAGCCTGGTAATGGCGTCGGTCTAACAGCCTGTGGGGGCGAAGCTGGAATTCAGGATACCTCATCGCAGATAAATTCATTATCGGAACCTGAGATATCACTAAACATAATTTGGAAAGCTCTTCAATCCTTAGAAAAAGCAATTCTGGGATTGACAAAAGAAGTAATTGAAGTTAAACAGCAAGTTAAGGATAATGCAACTGAAATAAAAACACAAAAAAAACAAAATTGACAAACTGGAAGAAAAAGCTGTAGCGCTGAGAAAGCGAATTCATTGATAATTCAGAAGGAAATGGAACTAAATAAAAGATTAGAAAAGTTGAGAACGTTTTGAGAGCTCATAACTTAAGATTTCTTAATTTTCCTGTTCTTAAGAACATTTCACCTATAGATCTTTTTAACAGGTCGATACTGTAACATGCGGTTGAATATTTCCCGTCTGTAACGTGCTTAGAGCGCACAATTCGGACGCGTAAGGAGATCCAGCGATACAGTCTCCAGTTTCACGCGTCCTTAGCGCTTCTTAAAACAGACGCATAACCCTTTCCGCACGCAGCATGTATATGATATGTAAATGAACGAATTAGCTGTATAATGAAGGAATTAGCTATTCCCCTCCAATATTGTGACACGCGCTCAGATTATCTCCTTTGTAACCCGCTATTTTGCTGCGTCCTTAACCTGTTAGTTTACCGCCTACCCTCTACTTGGTGTTAGTGTGGTGTTAGTGTGGTGTTCGAAAATTAAAACGGGAATAAAGTGTAAAAAATGGGGGTAAAACCGTAAAGTGTAAAAAACATTGCAGCATAAGTTGTTTATATATATGTATAAATACCTGTCACTTTCTGAATCCCCCAGGCGTGCGGTTATCGAGGCGGCGGCGGGAGCCGGCGGGCGCCCGTTCATCCAGGCGGTGGTGGGAGCCGGCGAGCGGGTGGGTGCGCGTTGGATCCAGGCAGTGGTGGGAGCCGGCGGGCGGGTGGGCACGTGTTCGATCCAGGCCGCGGCCGGGTGGGCGTGCATTCAGCCAGGCAGAGGGAGCCGGCGGCGAAAGCGGCCTCCGGCTCCCTCTGCCTGGATGAATGCACGGCCCCCGCCGGCAGTGAATGAATGCCCGTGCGATTTCGGCGCTCAAGGCCCCGTCCGGTCTCCGGTGCAGCCCCAGTCCTGTCCCCTCCTCCCGAAGCAAAAAAAAAAAAAACCGAAAAAGTAGCAAGGCTCGGGCCTGCTTCGGTAGTCCCTTCTCCCTTCTCCTCTCCTCCTGATTTCGGCGCTCAAGGCGGCCGGGTGGGCGTGCATTCATCCAGGCAGAGGGAGCCGGCGGCGAAAGCGGCCTCCGGCTCCCTCTGCCTGGATGAATGCACAGCCCCCGCCGGCAGTGAATGCATGCCCGTGCGATTTCGGCGTTCAAGGCAGTCACATGTCGTGACGTCACGCCTTGAGCGGCGAAATCGCACGGGCATTCATTCACTTCCGGCGGGGGCCGTGCATTCATCCAGGCAGAGGGAGCTGGAGGCCGCTTTCGCCGCCGGCTCCCTCTGCCTGGATGAATGCACGCCCACCCGGCCGCCTTGAGCGCCGAAATCGGGAGGAGAGGAGAGGAGAAGGGAGAAGGGACTACCGTAGCAGGCCCAAGCCTTGCTACTTTTTCGGGTTTTTTTTTTTTTTTGCTTCGGGAGGAGGGACAGGACTGGGGCTGCACCGGAGACCGGACGGGGCCAGGGCAGGTAAGCGGGGGCTGGGGGAAAGTTTGCTGAGCATCGGGGAACATAACTGTCCACTTCCTGGTACCTGTCATTTCAAATGTCATTTGAAATGACATTTGAAATGACAGATACCAGCGTGGCCATGAAGCGTTAGGCCCATGAACCCAGGATACTGTTTAGGTGCTCTATACAGTAAAATGGGTTGCGCGGGCCTAACGCTTGCCTAAGGCTTCGCAGCCGCGGCATGCATTTGCATGCAATTTGAAGAGAGTATCGAGCGGTAGGTGAAGAGAACTGTGCGTGCGGGGAACGAGGGTGCGCCTGACACTGCCACACTGTTTCTACCACGGCCTTAGAGTATCGATCTGTAAGTTATATGTCTCTCAAATATTGAAGATTCCAGAGGAACTGAAACCTATGATATCTAAGGCATATTATTTATATTCAAGTGAGAAACAAGAAAATGAACAACAAGATATACCAGAATTATCAAATCTTTTGAATTCATCTCAGGAAATGACTGTTTCATGTCGAAGACCATTATTAGTAACGTTTACGTTTCTAATGGACAAAAATAATGTCATTAAGAATTATTTTAGAAATAGTCAGACGTTATTCTTCGGTCAAAAAGTTTGGTGCTACCAAGACCTAGTTAAACAAACCCAAATGAGGAGAAAAAATTTTCTCGAGATGAGAGCAGAAGCGGTGATGAAAGGAATATCTTTCAAACTTCAATTGCATGCAAATGTTGTTTAGTGCACCAGGGAAAGCGATATGTATTTTATGATCCATCACATTTGAGGATATTTCTGGATTCTTATCCTAGCCTCATATAAGCAGGCTGTTTTGTGTAAAGAGAATAATAGCGAAGATACTGTTCATGACACCTTCTTTTTCTCTTGTAAAATTGTGTTTTCTTTATATATACGCTCTTTGTTAAGCTCTCCTGTTTTACTTTTATTTACCTACAGATACAGAATTATTCATGTTTCTATAATGAATATTCTTGTGATATATTTGCTATAAACTGTATGTAGGATATTCTTTCACAGAGGATTCTTGTAATAGTTATAAAAATCAATAAATAAAGAATTAAAAAAAAAAAAGAATAAGTTCAATAACTAAATAATATATAAGTAATAAAATCATATAAATACAGAAAGACATCTATGAACGTAATCAAGCACAGGACAGTTGTCACATTATAATAATTGAGTCCACTAATATTTCTCAAATGAAAAATATTTTATTAACTAAAAAAATATAACTAAAATAAATAATATTGTTTATAAAAATATAAAACTTTTTACAACAAAACACATTAAAAAAACAAGCCATGGGGTTTAGCAACCCCCTCAGGGCTAATTTTGATACTCAATCATTGCAAGGATGTGGAGAGGAGGATGACAATCAGGAGGAGGTTCCTGCTCTAGAGCAGAGGGCACTGGCATCTCCTCTTCATGAGGCATCTGAATGGCCTCCTCCATGAATGGCCTCCTCCATGGCTGACAGCCTCCTCTCCACATCCTTGTAATGAGTAACAAAATTAGCCCTGCAGGATCTCCTTCAGCATGCCAAACTGTGCATGTGCAGTATATACACTGCTTGGAGGAGATCCTGCAGGGAGTAAAGCAGCAGTGGTGCTGGTGCTTGGCCCTGCTGTATCACAAGAGGTGGTGGCTGTGGCACTGGTGGTGGCTGTGGCACTGGCTGTCTCTTCTTGGCCTGTAAAGAAATGTAAAAAAATGCAACTTAAGATATAGAACAATACATGTGAAATAAATAAGCAAATATTGTACGCGCACCAGCAAGTTTATAATATTAAAATAAATTTGACCCCTTAGTTTACTAAATTACAGGGTTTTAGAAAAATGAGTCTATATTCTACAACATCAGAGAGGGAGAGTGGAGGGATATCATTCTAGATAATTAGATAATATTATATAAATATATAACATAACATACATCTATCCCACCCTATATAACTGACTGATCACAAACAATAATTTTGTTTTTCAGCCTCAGACAGATATACTAGACAGTAGAGACACTACTACTTACTGGCCCTGTGGCCCATAATACAAGCCATTAAGCCCATGAAAATGGGCTACATTAAAAAAAAAAGTTTTTCAGTTCATTTTTGAACACGGAGCTCTTCTACACTTCTTCTTCCTCACTCATCCTCTTTCTCCCACTGCCTCCCTCCCCTCTCACTGTCTGATATCCCCTTCCCTCAGTCACACTTCCCCCCCCCATTCGCATTTGCAGCATGTTGGTCAGGGCTCAATTATCTAATAATATTACCTGGCCCACTGGCAGTGACTATTCCCTCCATCCTCAGTCCTCCTCCGGTGGCAGCTACTGCTGGGCCCAGGAAGCCCCACCTCATCCCTGCTGGTGTGTGGTTCTGTACGAAGACACAGATCAAAATTCAGAGAACAACAGTTAAAATTTTAAAAAGAGGAATTAGATCTGACACAAACTTTATTAAACACAAATTCCATTACAATTAATTGAATAATATTTGTGTACTTGTGTAGTTTTCTCAAAACAACCTACCAGGCAAAGGACGAGATAGGGTTCTGCGGACCTCCTGAAGCCACTCACCCGTGTGAAGTCTCAGATGCCGACCTGAGAATTAGAGGGAGAAAGGAAATAGAATAACATTGATTAATAGATTAATTACAAACACAACATGTCCAAGTTTTGCCTTGACCTACTAGGTTATTTTTTATGCAATATATAAAATTCAGTAATAAAAAAAATTCTTAGCTATCTTTCAATGTGGCATTCCAATTTCCCAAATACAAATACCACCATTTCAAAACGATAAATATAAATATTATTAATATACCACTAGTGATAACATTATCTCTCACCTTTCTTCTTGAGATCTTCGATCTCACGCGGGTAAGAGGCTCTCCGGCAGAACTCCTCCTGGAGAGTCACCCAGGCGGCAGACTCCCTTTGCAGGTTAGGCGGGTCTTCCTGGACCTATCAGCTGCCATCTTGGAGGAGGACGGTTGGGCAGAGTCTGACTCCCTATCATGATCCATCTACATTGAGAAAATAAAAAAGAAGATGAAAAAAAAAGTGTGTTAGAACTCAGAATGCAAAGGCCTGAAGTATCCCACCCTTCACATCCCCTCCCCCCCACCCCACCCCCCATTCACTGCTGGTATATGGGAGAGAGAAGGGGAGGGGGAGGTGAAGGGCCAATCAGTCCCTGGTCTCTGAAGGACAGCTCTCTTCAGAAAATCAGACCTGAATGCAGGGGCTGTATCCCCCTTCACATCCCTCCCCCCCACCCCCCATTCACTGCTGATATATGGGAGAGAGAAGGGAGCAGCCCCTGGTCTCTGAAGGACAGCTCTCTTCAGAAAATCAGACCTGAATGCAGGGGCTGTCTCCCCCTTCACATCCCTCTCCCCCCCCCCCCCCCATTCACTGCTGGTATATGGGAGAGAGAAGGGGAGGGGGGAGGTGAATGGCCAGGCAGTCCCTGAAGGACAGCTGTCTGTTCAGAAGTTCAGATGGGCCATGCAGATAAAATTGGTGAGAAAACTGTGCTCAAGTTTGCAGTTCCTGTGTTAAACTTCTTTTTTTTCACTAGAGTAGCATAAAATAAAATGAAGTACTTTGTGTATTAAACTAAAGAAACTTTACATAAAATGAAATTAAGTACTTCTCTTTATTTAATATGCTACTTTAGTGAAACAAAACATTTAATAAAGAAACTTGCGACCTGAGCTTCAAAACATTAACACACTATAGAAAAACTAAACAAAAAAGCGTATTTATTTATTTATTGTACTTACAGTGGTATTTAAAGAGCAGGCTGAGGCTACTGTGTGTAATTATTAATTTGACTTGCTGCTTGTGCTTGTACTCACACTGGTCTTGCTTCTCTCTGTCTTGTGGCTGTGAGTGTGTGCTATCTGGTAGCAACATGGCCACGGGGAACAGCACCAAGCATGCGCGCCTTAGTGCGCACTAACCACGATTTAGTGCGCACTACAAAAAATCAGTTAAATATATGGTTCTACTTTCCCATTGGCTGTGTCCAAGGTGGAGACAGCCAATGGGGACGCATAACGATACCTCTAGCTAATTAACATTTCCTCAAATGTTACTTTTAAACCATTAAGTAACATTTTTGGTAGTGCGCACTAACTCGCCGGTAGTGCGCACTAATCGGGAAAACAATTTTTTAACTAAAAAAAAATGCCGATCGCGGGAACACTATATTTTATGGCTGCCAGACGAACCCGATCGTGAAAACGATCGGGCACCCGATTCACATCCCTAGTATAAGCAAGTATCCAGTAAAAAGGCTTTTTAAAAAATCCTCAAAAGCCTGACACGCTGCCATTGGCCATACTTTAGCAACAGCTCCTTTTCTCGTAAAAGGCAGTAAGCGGTGTTACTTTAAGGGAGTAATGAGGAATGAATTGCCTGTAGAAATTTGTGAATCCGAGGAAACGCTGCAAGGCTTTTACTCCTATTGGGTGAGGCCAGCCCTTAATGGCAGACACTTTTCCAGGATCCATATGAAATCCTGTAGACGAGACAATATATCCCAGGAAAGGAAGTGACTCCCGTTCGAACATGCATTTCTCTGATTTTGCATATAGGTGGTTGTCCTTTAGAACTTGCAGTACTTGCTTAACATGTTGATGATGGGACTTCAGATCTTAGGAGTAAATCAAATCATCATCTAAAAACACTATGACAGAGGAATGTAGCATCTCGCGAAGCACTTCATTCATGAGATATTGGAAGACTGCTGGGAAGTTACATAGTCCAAACGGCATTACCAAATACTCGTAATGCCCGTCTCTTGTGTTGAAGGCAGTCTTCCATTCATCTCTGGGGTGGATCCGAACTAGATTGTAAGCACCTCGAAGATCTAGTTTGGTAAAGATCTTGGCTCATTGTAATCGATCCAGAAGTTCGGGGATTAATAGAAGAGGGTAACGATCCCATTTGGTAATGGCGTTGAGGCCTCTGTAGTCAATGCAGGGTCTAAGCGTGCCATCCTTTTTCCCTAAAAAGAAAAATCCCGCCCCGGCAGGCGACTTGGAGGGTCTGATAAGCCCCTTGGCAAGGTTTTCAGAAATATACTGAGACATTGCTTGTGTCTCCGGCAGGGATAAGGGATACACTCTTCCCCGAGGTGGCATGGTTCCGGGTAATAAGTCAATTGCACAGTCAAAGGGGCAGTGCTGAGGCAAGATCTCTGCTTTCTTTTTGGAAAACACTTCTGCAAATGCAGCGTAAGGTATAGGAGGCAAGACTGCCATGTTTAAGACGGGCATGCCCAGTGGGCTCGGAACCATAAGACAGTGAGTGAAGCAAAAGGGGCTCCATTGAGCTATTTGTAACGTATCCCAATGTATCACCGGAGCATGTAGTTGTAACCACGGTAGTCCCAGGACCACTGGATGCACTGCTTTCTCCAGGATCAGGAAGGAAATCTCTTCAGAACGCAGTACTCTGGTTCGGAGAGTGAGCGGAGCCATGGAGGTTGAAATACTTCCAGGAAGAACTGTTCCCCGGATGGAGGTAATCCATAAAGGAGGTGCACGAGGAAGAGTAGGTAGCTTGAGTTGTTGCACCAAATCGGACAAGATAGTTTCCACCTGCCCCGGAGTCAATAAAGGCGAGGGTATTAAATGACCCTCCAGGGTATTCAAGAGTCACAGGGACCATACATTGAGGAGCAGAATTGACACAGCCTAAGAGTAGTCCCTCAGTATTGCCTAGGCTTTAGCGTTTTCTGACCGCTCCTTACATCTGGCTAGGAAGTGGCCTTTACTGCCACAGTATAGGCACAGGCCCAATGCCCGGCGTTGTCGCCTCTCTTATGCCGATAAAGGCATACATCCCAACTGCATGGGTTCTTCAGCCAACAATTCAGGATGAGGTGGTACTTGTCCAGACGATGACATCAAGGGTCTGGAGAAAACAGGGGCCAAGGTATAGTCCAGCGTGGCGGTCGTCCCTCTCTCGCCTGTTGCTGAAGGCGACGATCAATTCGACCCGCTAACTATTACCCCATTGAGATCATCAGGAATGTCTCTGGCTGCCAACTCGTCCTTGATACGGGCTGACAGGCCCTCCAGGAAAACTCCCCACAGACTATCATCTCACCATCCCACCTCCATAGCAAGGGTGCGAAACTCGATCGCGTAGTCTGTCGTAAATGCAGAAGCTCAGACATAGCTGTAGGCAAGCATGCAGGTTCATCGAATGCTTGCTTGAAATTAAGTACGAATTGTTGCAAGTTATTTAGTAATGGATCGTTGCGCTCCCACATAGGCAATGCCTAGCTCAGTGCCTTCCCTTCCAACAGCGACAGGATATAGGCTACCTTTACAGAGTCAGAGGAAAACTGAGCAGGAAGAAGTGAGAACCGGATGTAGCATTGGTTCAAGAACCCTCGGCAGCCCTTGGCATCACCCGAGTAATGGGAAGGAGCAAGTAGCTGAGTGGGTGCCATTACGCTCACAACTGGAGCCGGATGTTGCAAGTGGGGTGGCTCTGGAGGCGTGGTATCCAAATGATTTGCCAATCGTTCAGTTGCGGCCAGTACATCATGGCAGTGCTGCTGTTGCTGCAACCGTTGGGCCATTCCAGGAATGGCCTGAAGTCCAGAGACGTCCGCCAGGTCCATGGCCTTGCAAACTGTTGCAACCGGAGTGGTGGACCCTTGGGCCGGCCTTGCGGAGATGAGAAAGAGGGTTAGAAGGACTCCGTGGAGAAGGAAAGGCTGGGAGGTGGCACGGAACCAGGCGACCAAGCAGGATCTTCACCCTGGAAGCCCGAGATCCCCCCGGGAGAAGCCCATGAGGACCCGGGCCGCTGGGACTTAGGAGGTGTCTCTCGGGATGATGGATCAGCAGCATCAAGTCGGTCCGAGTACTGGGCGGGCGGCAACAAGAAGCACAGAGAAACGAGCCAGAGTGAAAAGCCAAGAAGACAATCCGAGGGAGAGGCAGGACTGGAACCTGGAACAGCGAACTGAAGAGAAGAACCAGAGCTGGAACTGAAACGGGAGCCAGAGCAGGAACAGGAACGAAGACTGAAGCAGGAACGGAGCTGGATCAGAAACGGAAGCTGGAGCAGGACTGGAGCAGAGGCAAAGGCAGGATCAAGCAGGAACAGCAACTAGTAACCCACAGCGGGAGAACCTCGTTGCAAGGCAATTCTTCTAGTCAGGCAACGGGTTTAAATCCACGCCAGCGTCTGACGTCATCTCCAAGGGCAGGCCGCGGTTTGGCACCAAAAGCCCTTTAAAAGCTCCCCGCGCGCTCGCCTAGGAGGGTGGAGCCAAAAGTCGGAGCTCGGCGGCATCTCCCTCGTGGAGACGCCGCAGCGGGGAGGCCTGAGTAGGGCCGATGAATACTGGACCTCATCGCTGACTGCCTTGGGGAAGAGAAGGTAAGGACCCGGTCGCGAACCCCGCGACCGGGACCGCAACATCAGCTTAGTGTGCTGTGGCAATCAAAAAAACAAACATGATGTTAGGAATTGTTAGGAAGGGAATGGTGAATAAAACGGAGGATATCATAATGCCTCTGTATCACTCCATATTAAGTTGATAAAACAAGGAGGTAGGCGATCTAAAAAAGCCGTGGAGGCAACATAAACAATAGATGCCAGGTAATGTCCATTAAGATGCTTTATTAGGAGACTCATCTATCCAACATTAAAATGCCCAACTCAGGCTTAGTTTCGCCCCCCCACTCTTGTGGGCTACCTCAGGGGCTACAATAAACAAACAACGATAATGAGTAACAAATACAAAACGTACATAACTTACAAAAATCATAAAGAAATAAAAAAAAAGGTAATCAATGGATTGAACATTGTGTGCAATATTTAAAATGAAACATACAAATTGAAACATGTGTCATGCAAATGTAGTTTGTAATTAAATCAAGAATATAATCACATGAACAAGAATAGATGATTTTACCTGTGTGAGAATGTTTTATGTATATATAATTAAAGATAATCTTTTGCCAATGAAATTTCTTGAAAAACTGTAAAAAAAAGTACATATGTTATTATCAAATCAGGATTATAAGACTGTGAACTGTGTGAAAATATTTTTTGTAAAAAATTGTTACGTAAAGTCAACTAAAAAACATGAATAAATATATAAGAAGGAATAAAAAATGCAAAATATTAATAACTAACAATTATAAAATGACATCCCTATTTTTATTTATTTATTTATTTTTATTTATTTAACATTTTTATATACCGGCATTCGTAGGACACATCATGTCGGTTCACAATTAACTGAGAAAGGAAATTACATTGAACAAGGGGGGTTTAACTGGGAGAATTGGATAATAATTGGATAAAAGGAACAAGGTAAAAAGCGAAGAACGAGAGAAAAGAGAAAGCAAGCATGGATAACTTAATTGGAAAAATATGGGTTTAAAATTACATATTACATATGTGAACTTATTTACAACGTTGGGGGGGGGGTGAGGGGAGAGGGAAAGGGGGGGAGAAAATATGCGAGAGGGGAGGTAAAAGTAATGGAGAGATTGATATGGTAAAGAGGGCGGGGGGGGGGCTGAAGAGGCTAAGAGGCGGGGGGGGGGGGGAGTGGAGGGGGGGAGTTAGGGGGAGCATGGGGTGTGTTGGAAGGGTTACCAGGGTGGGAAAAGGTGGGAAGGGCTGTATGGAGAATGCAGGATCCTGTATGCGTGGGAGGCCTAGGGTTGAGAGGAGTTGGGGTAGGCCTGTTTAAACAGCCATGTTTTTATTCCTTTTTTTTGAAGTGGCTCAGGGATGGTTCTAGTCGGAGTTTGGCCGGGAGGGAGTTCCAGAGGGAGGGGCCTGCGATAGAGAAGGCTCTTTCCCTGGTGGCGGTGAGGTGCCCAATTTTGAGTGAGGGGGTTTGGAGGGTGCCGGCGAGGCACCCTGTATTTTTAAGAATACATGCCAAAATGATTGATCATATCACCAATACAATGAAAAAAACTTCTATGTAAAGCTTTATATCACAAAACTAAAAATATTGGGGCGGATTTTCAGAGCCCTGCTCGCGTAAATCCGCCCGGATTTACGCGAGCAGGGCCCTGCGCGCCGGTGGGCCTATTTTACATAGGCCCACCGGCGCGCGCAGAGCCCCGGGACTCGCGTAAGTCCCGGGGTTCTCCGAGGGGGCGTGGAGGGGGCGTGTCGGGGGGGGCGGTCCCTGTCGGCGCACCGTTTTGGGGGCGTGTCGGCAGCGTTTTGGGGGCGGGTATGGGGGGCGTGGCTACTGCCCTGGGCGGTCCGGGGGCATGGCCGCGCCCTCCGTACCCGCCCCCAGGTCGCGGCCCGGCGCGGAGGAGGCCCGCTGGCGCGCGGGGATTTACGCCTCCCTCTGGGAGGCGTAAAACCCCCAACAAAGGTAAAGGGGGGGATTAGACAGGGCCGGGCGGGTGGGTTAGGTAGAGGAAGGGAGGGGAAGGTTAGGGGAGGGTGTTAGAGGATTCCCTCCGAGGCCGCTCCGATTTCGGAGCGGCCTCGGAGGGAACGGGGGTAGGCCGCGCGGCTCGGCGCACGCCGGCTATACAAAATTGATAGCCTTGCGCGCGCCGACCCAGGTTTTTTAGTAGATACGCGCGGCTCCGCGCGTATCTACTAAAATCCAGCTTACTTTTGTTTGCGCCTGGAGCGCAAACAAAAGTAAGCTATTCGCGGAGTTTTGAAGATCCGCCCCATTGTGTGGAAGTGATGTGAATGAGAATATGAGACAGAATAATATTGAAATGTCAATCAATACGCAATAAAGGTAACAACCTTATATTGTCTTTAACTATAATCGTGAATTAAAGACTCATGCTTACTTCAAGTGATGAAACAGCGGATTGAAAGGTCTCCTACAAGACGTAATTGGAAGTATTTTTTGGAGACAAATTTTGTCAATTCACTGTAATGCGCACCGGGGCTGACTGGCACTCAGGCATATATACTAAAAAAGAAAAAAAATCACAGCGGGACAACCACAGGGTAATTAATGAAATAAAAACAAAAATAGGCTGCCCGGTCAGACATCACTACTAAACAGGACAACCACAGGGGAATTAATGAAAAAAAAAAAAAAGAAATAAAAACATAAATAAATAAACAAATAAATAAATAAATAGGCCACCCGGTCAGACATTACTAATAAACGGGACAACCACAGGGAAATTAATGCCCGGTCAGACATTACTAATAATAATAATAATATAAACAGCATAGGACTTCTTAAGAACCATGAAAGATGATATTAAAAAGAACTGGACTGAAAGGCTCTCAATCACACGGGCTGCTTAAAAAACGAACATATAAACAACGGGGACACTAGCAAATTTGATGTGAGGTAAGCTGACAAGTCAAAAAGTGACATGAAGGGGCTTAAAAATAAAACCTGACATAAATTGCATAGAGTAGCTCTTAAAAACATGGTAAGCGATGGTCAAAGGAACCAATCTTTAATCGCCCCAAGTTACTCAAACCAAAACATGCCGACGGCAAGGTTTATATTTAACAATCTAATTGCAGTAGAGCTATAAGTGATGTTCACTACAACTTACTCATGAAGCTGTATCGCGGCATGCCTAGGAGACCGACCTCGGCGCGTGCTGCCTGTTCCCAACAAGGCCGCTCTGAAATCGGAGCGGCCTCGGAGGGAACTTTCCTTCCACCTCCCTTCCCCTCACCTTCTCCTCCCTTCCCCTACCTAACCCACCCCGCCCGGCCCTATCTAAACCACCCTACCTTTGTCGGCAGATTTACGCCTACCCGAGGCAGGTGTAAATCTGCGTGCGCCAGCGGGCTGCTAACCCGACCCGGGGGCTGGTCTGGAGGCCTTGGCCATGCCCCCGGGCCAGCACCACACCCCCAGACCCACCCCAAACCACCCCCTGATCCCCGGACACGCCCTCTCTCGCCCCTTTTACGAAGCCCCGGGACTTACGCGCGTCCCGGGGATATGCGCGCACCAGCGGCCTATGCAAAATAAGCGCGCCGGCGCACGAGTACCCTGCGCGCATAAATCCAGCCACATTTACGTGCGCAGGGCTTTTAAAATCTGGCCCATTATTTTTAGTTTTGTGATATAAAGCCTTCCATAGAAGTTTTTTTCATTGTATTGGTGGCATGATCGATCATTTTGGCATGTATTCTTAAAAATAGGGATGTCATTTTATAATTGTTATTTACTAATATTTTGCATTTTTTATTCCTTCTTATATATTTATTCATGTTTTTTAGTTGACTTTACGTAACAATTTTTTACAAAAAATATTTTCACACAGTTCACAGTATTATAACCCTGATTTGATAATAACATATGTACATTTTTTACAGTTTTTCAAGAAATTTCATTGGCAAAAGATTATCTTTAATTATATATACATAAAACATTCTCACACAGATGAAATCATCTATTCTTGTTCATGTGATTATATTCTTGATTTAATTACGAACTACATTTGCAATTTGTATGTTTCATTTTAAATGTTGCACACAATGTTCAATCCATTTGTTACCTTTTAAGTTTTTATTTCTTTATGGTTTTTGTAAGTTATGTACGTTTTGTATTTGTTAGTCATTATCGCTGTTTGTTTATTGTAGCCCCTGAGGCAGCCCCCAAGAGTGGGGGGCAAAACTTGGCCTGAGTTGGGCATTTTAATATTGGATAAATAAGTCTCCTAATAAAGCATCTTAACGGAGATTACCTGGCATCTATTGTTTATGTTCACTCCATGGTAAGACTGCACCTTGAATACTGTGTACAATTCTGGTCGCCGCATCTCAAGAAAGATATAGTTGTGATGGAGAAGGTACAGAGAAGTGACCAAAAATGTTAAAGGGGATGGAACTTCTGTCCTATGAGGAAAGACTAAAGAGGTTAGGGCTGTTCAGCTTGGAGAAGAGACAGCTGAGGTGGGATATGATAGAGATCTTTAAAATCATGAGAGGTCTAGAATGGGTAAATGTGAATCAGTTATTTACTCTTTTAGATAATAGAAAGACTAGGGGGCACTCCATGAAGTTAGTATGTAGCACATTTAAAACTAATCGGAGGGGGTGGCACACTTGAGCAGCGACCAAGATGGCTGCTTAAGCCCGCAGCTCCAGCAGACCTCACTCCTTAACAGGGAAAATTGGCCGGACAACGGAATATTTCTAGCTATCCAGCTTCATCCATACCTTCTCTGATGGCGACCAATAAATCGGGGAAAATTGAAGCTGCATTTTGCAGCGGCGCCTGGCTCCAAAAGAGCTAAACCAGATCCTCCGTCGCTGGACAAGGCCCCACCCATGAAGGTAATGGTGTCGGTGGAATTAGTGCTCATGGAGCTCAAACAACTAAAGGACTTAATTCAAGTCAATATTGAGGCGTAAACAGCCATTTGGGGCGATTTACAGACCATGTCGGCGAAAATGGAATCGTCTCAATCCCGGATCGATGACATCAAAACTCAAGTCTCATCTCTCCTGCTAACTACCGCTTCAGTTCCACGTCTCACAAAAGACCTAGAAAAAATGCAGCAAACTCTAGAGGACATTTCCAATTGTATTCGGCACAACAACATATGAATTCTGGGGATACCAGAAGGATCTGAGGGATCGGATATAATGCAATTTTTATCTCACATGGTCCCCACTAGCTTGCATTTGGACTTTGACTATCCATTTGAGCTAGAGCGAGCACACAGGATCTCGTCGAAACATCTTAGAAATTCAAAATATCCCAGGCCAATCATATTCAAAGTGCTGCATTATCTTCACTGCCGCTAGAACGAAAGCTCCTATACAATTACAAGGGCAAACCATATTGTTCATCACTGATCTAGCTAAAACCACGGTGGACAAGCGGAAGGCCTTCCTAGCCATGCAACCTCGCATGCAAGTGTTGGGGGCTAAATATGGCTTGCTTTACCTGGCTCAAATGCGGGTAACATGCCATAATCAAACTAAACTATTCCATAGCCCACAAGATCTAGATGGCTTCTTGTAATCCTTTGAAATGGCACAATCTGAACAGGAAGAGACAGTGGCCCGCCTTGAGGCTCTTTTTTTTGTACTTTTGGTTTTAGTGCATTCTCAGTCTCATTTTTGTAACCGGCCTATAAACCAGTCTCTCTCTCTATTTCATTCTCTCCTTCAGTCTTTTTTTTACTTTCCTTTCTCTTTCCTTTTTCATTTCTGGGTGTCTCAATCGTATGATTTTTAATATGGAACATAGTGTTGTTTACATACCATCATATTCAATTTTTTCCTCCAAATGGCGAATAAGATCTCATCCTTTACAGTGGTTTCTCTGAATGTCAACGGCTTTTCGCACCCCATCAAGAGAGAGAAAGTTCTTACATATTTACAGTCCCTGCATGCAGATGTTGCATTGCTCCAGGAAACACATCTCACTGCGACGGAATCGCTTAAACTTAAACAACAATGGGTAGGTCAGGTTTTTTTAGTCCTGCTGCCCACAAGAAACGAGGCACTGCTATACTTTTACATAAAAAATTGGATGCCAGGGTATTGCGACAAGCGGCAGATCCTGATGGGAGATGGAACTACATTCAGGTTTCTATATATAAGGAACTGTTTACTATTCTCAACATCTACGCTCCTACGGTGGATGACCCTTCCTTTTTTCATAATACGTTCGCTCATCTGCTTGCAGTAGACTCTCAGCAGAATATTATAGGAGGAGACTTTAATCAGTCTTTGGATCCTTTTCTCGACAAGAAATCTACAGTTCCTCCCAACTTTTCCAAATCTTGTACAGTGATTAAACACCTTGGGGCAGAATTTCAAAGGGTTACGCGTGTAAGATACGCACATAACCCCCGAAAAGCTGCCCCTTCCACCCCCTCCGCGCGCCAAGCCTATCTTGCATAGGCTCGTCGGCACGAGCAAGCCTCGGGATGCGCATAAGTCCTGGGGCTTTCCTGGGGGGGCGTGTCGTGGCCGGCGCATCATCGAGGGGTGTTCTGGGGGCGGGGCCGTGGGCATGGTTCTGTCTCAGGGGCATTCTGGGGCGTGTCCACAGCCTCCCGACCAGCTCCCGGATCGGCACATGGCGTGCTGGCAGCTGGCCAGTGCGCGCAATTTTCGCCTGCCTCGGGTAGGTGTAACTTGTAAAATAAAGGTAGGGGGGGAGAATTAGTTAGGGCTGGGTGGTGGGTTAGGTGGGGGGGGGGGGGGGCCGGAAGGAAAGTTCCCTCCAAGGCCGCTCCGATTTCGGAGTGTCCTTGGAGGGAACTGAGGATGGCTGCGCAGCCTTGTGCGTGCTGACCCTGAATTTTATAACATGCACCCCTTATGTCTTCATGTGGACTCTGAACCCTGGCGCTTACTACACCCTACCACTGAAGACTATGGGGCAGATTTTAAAACATATGTGCAATCGTAGATTTGTTCGCGCAACCCAGTGCGAACAAATCTATAAACAATAAAAATATTAAAACAAACAAATAAAAAAAACCTAATCGGAGAAAATTCTTTTTCCCTGAACTCACAATTAAACTCTGGAATTTGTTGCCAGGGGATATGGTTTATGCAGTTAGTGTAGCTGGGTTTAAAAAAGGTTTCGATAAGTTCTTGGAGGAGTCCATTACCTTTTATTAATCAAGTTGACTTAGAAAATAGCCACTGCTATTACTAGCATCAGTAGCATGGGATAGACTTAGGGGTAGATTTTTTTAAAAAGCGCTTTCGCGTACTTTTGTTTGCACACCAGGCGCAAACAAAAGTACGCGAAGCCGCGCGTATCTTCTAAAATCCTGGATTGGCGCGCGCAAGGCTGCCGATTTTGGGCAGCCGGTGCGCGCCGAGCCGCGCAGCGCAGCCTGTCACCGTTCCCTCCGAGGCCGCTCCGAAATCGGAGCGGCCTCGGAGGGAACTTTCTTTCTTTCGCCCTCCCCTCACCTTCCCCTCCCTTCCCCTACCTAACCCACCCCCCCGGCCCTATCTAAACCCCCCCCTACCTTTATCCACGGATTTACGCCTCCCGGAGGGATACGTAACTCCACACGCGCTAGCGGGCTGCTGGCGCGCCGAGACTCGACCCGGGGACGGTTCCGGAGGGCACAGCCACGCCCCCGAAACGCCCCGGGCCTAAACCACGCCCCCGGTCCCCGCCCCTGAAACACCAGTCCCCGTCCCCGAAACGCCGCATCATCGGGTCCCGCCCCCTCGACACGCCCCCAACACGCCCCTTCCAAAAGCACCGGGACCTACACGCGTCCCGTGTGATACAGAAAGCAAAATGTGCAGTGAAGCCGCACATTTTACTTTCAGAAATTAACGCCTGCCAAAGGCAGGCGTTAATTTCGGCCAGCACCAGGAAAGTGTACAGAAAAGCAGAAAAAACGGCTTTTCTGTACACGCTCCCGCTTAATATCATAGCGATATTAAGTCGGAGGCCCCAAAAATAAAAAATTAAAAATTAAAAAAATTAAATTAAAAATGTGCCCGTGGGTTGGAAGGCAGACGCTCAATTTTGCCGGTGTCCATTTTCCGAACCCGTGGCTGTCAACAGGTTCAAGAACCGTAGCTGGTAAAATTTAGCATTGGCTGTCAAACCCGCTGACAGCCACCGCTTCTGTCAAAAAGGAGGTGCTAGGGACGCACTAGTATCCCTAGCGCCTCCTTTTACTGCGGGCCCTCATTTACATATTTTTTTTCAGAATCGCGAGCCCAGGAGAATGGACTTTCGCCGGCTCTCCCGCAGGTTTTTCTGTATCGGTCCAATTGTGATGTCATCTATGGGCACTGGCTGTTAAAGGATGTGTTGAATATAATATCCAAACAAAAAAATAACCTTCCAGCATAATCACTGCTGCTGGAGGGCCTGGCTGTTCAAACATTTCCATCCAGCAACTTTCAGTTTCCATTTCACAGAGGAAAAAAAAATGAAATGCAACACTTCATGTTTCATTGTCTTTATTAGAGAAAACAATTCTGCATGGCTATAGCACAGTTGCTCTAGTCATACAATCTGTCCCTTAGCCCCCAGGGCTCATTTCTAATATCTTTCATTAACACAGCATGTAACCAATAAATGCTTCATTCCCTGATGACAAGCATTCTTACATCACATAATTATTCATATTGTCACTTAATTGGTCCAATCACACACCTAATTAAGGGTCTGCTGCCAATCATTTATTTTCCCATTGTAACCAAGTCTGAATACTGAAACATACATTTTTCATACATATTAGGTGTCATGTTAGGTGTCAGTTGCAAAATCTGATGCAACATTGCACAATCCATCCTTCAAGTCAGCATGTAGCCTGCTCCTTGTTTTGACTACAATGGGTCCAAAAAACATCTAACAGTACATTCTCCTCTTGAGATAACAGTAACTCACAACACATGCTTGTTAAGCTCTACAAAATCTAAAATGCTTCCACTGTGCTTTTTCATATAGCCAATCCAATTCCACAGATGGAGAGGATGCCAACTGGATTACATGTTGCCATTGTCACCTGGCTCAATGCTGCTACAGAGCCTTATTTAACATCAGTGAGTGTCTACCTTAGCTTACATTTGCTCTGCCTCATCCTCTCCCCTCTGTGCGTGTGGGACTTCAAGCCTTGCCCACTTTGTGTTGTCGGCTCTAAGAATGGCTGTTAAAGAAGGGAAAGGACACCAAAGGCGTCATGTGCTGAAGGAGTGTGCACAAGGAGCTTGCCCCTTTATATGCCTATTCCTTGTCGCCTTTATTCTATTTCTCTCATAAAATATTTCAATTTTGCAGCATGGGTGAGTTTGTTCCTGGGATTTAGAGGATGGGTTGTTATGTTGGGATTACTCCTAATAGATTGCCAAGTAGGTCTTTGGTGAAATTAAATTTGACATATTTAAAATCTTTTAGTATACCTTGTTAATGCACAAACTGTGAAAAAAAATTATTATAATTTCTGATTTTCTAGTAAATCATAAACATGATATTTTTGGAATTAGGGACACCGAAAAGATATTGCTTAAACAACCTGAGATACAGTTACCAGATTTTCTCTTAACTGAGATCCTTAAGAAGAAGAGGTGGGTTTTTAATAATTAAGAAATCCCTTAATATGCATATGATACAACTAGACCTTCAGTCCCAACTGGAAATTCCTGTTGTGCATAATTCCACTTGGGGTATATGCATGAAATATACCCCTCCTTCCTTTTGAAAATGCTATCCATCCATGATAGTGGACATGATACATACTTTTGATTTGGATTGTGAGGACATGTTAATCGGGGGGACTTCAACTTACATGTTGATACCTCCCCACACACTGTATTTTGAATTCTCTGGAAGCTCTTGGATGGTCCCAAATCATTAAAGAACCCACACATAGACTTGGTCATACATTAGACTTGCTATTTCTCAAAACCACCTCTGATACCATTAAGGAAAATCATATAAGGAAAGTATCATAGTACTATGGTCTATTTTTAATAAAATTTGTCTGAAATTAAGAGGTTCCTATTAAAAAGATCTCCCCTAACTAAGCTTTGCTCATTCTCTATCCAACATACAATGCAATTTAGTCAAATAGCTATAGCAAATTCTAAGTGTATATTATGCTTATCTTTCAAACAGTGTGTCATTAAAAGGCAAACATTGTATAATATTCTTCTGTATTCAAATACAATGGAGTCACACTGTGCAGAGAAGCTATGATTACAATTTATACTTTCTTCCCACACTTTCCAAGAAATTTCTCTAAGAAAAACCTTTGAAGGTAGATGTAGTATGGTAGATTGTATATTTAAATATAAATTATTTCATATTGATCTTAGAAATATGGTACAGTACTGCAATATAAGATCTGTTCAAGGTCATTCTGCAGTACCTTTACTAATAATAAATAGACCTGACTGAAAATTGTCCTCTATCTGGCTAAATATATGTGTAGGCTCCCATAGAATGCATACTTTTAACTGGGTTAAAAGAGACATTCCATGGGTTGAGGGATGAAAACATCATGTTCATTTTTCATTGTGTATTGCTTTATTATTACTATTATTATTATTATGATTGTTTTTTTAAATGTCAGTTTTTAATTATGTATGTTCAACTTTGTAAACTGCTTAGACCTACATATTGTATAGGCCAGCGATTCTTTACTGGTGTGTCATGACACACCACTGCGTCATCAAGCACCAGCAGCTGTCGTGGCTCCCGGTGTCCCCTGCCCCAGTTCTGCTTCCCTTCTCCACAGGGGCGGACTGGCCTATCAGGGTATTGATCATCCCCCTGTGGACCGATGCAGTTAGTACCGGAATAATGCTGTGTGCCACCGCCAGAAGCCAGGGCTGGCAGCAGTTGAAGAGCAGAGAGACGCTGCATGCCGCCATTTGAGGCCAGGCTGGTTGCGGCTGAAGAGTGGAGGCCAGGTTTATTGGGCCAAACAATGAGAAGAGGCTCCATATGAGAGGAAACTTGCTTGTGTGTGAATGGCAGCTTTGTATGTGTGTATGTGTGTGTGTGTGTGTGTGTGTGTGTAGTAGAATGGGTGCCTGGGTGCGTGAGTGGCAGCTTTGGGTGTGTGGTAGAATGGGAGCAAGAGCATTTGTGTGTGTGTGGTTGAGAGAGAGACTGATCGGAGGTGATGTGTTTTTCTGAGAGAGAGACTGCTCAGGGAAGTGATGTATTTCTGTGTGAGAGTCCGAGACTGATCAGGAAGATGACTGGTGTGTGTGAGACACAGAGACTGATTAGGGAAGTGACTGGTGTGAGAGACACAGAGACTGGTCAGTGAGGTGAGTTGTGTATGTATGTGAGAGACAGAGACTGGTTAGTGAGGTGACTTGTGTATGTGTGTGAGACACAGAGACTGGTCAGTGAGGTGACTTTTGTGTATGTGTGTGTGAGAGACACAGAGGCTGGTCAGCGAGATGACTGGTGCATGTGTGTGAGGAAGAGAGACTGATATGGAGGTTACTGGTGTGTGTGGGAGAGACAGACTGGTCAGGGAAGTGATGTGTGTGAATGAGAGACAGACTGGTCAGGGAGTTGATTGGTGTGTGTGTGTGAGACTGTCAGAGAGGTGACTGGTGTGTGTGTGAGAGACAGAGCCTGGTCCGAGGTTAGGGAGGTTAGGGAGGTTAGGGAGGTTACTGGTGTGTATGAGACAGAGACTGTATGTGAGTGACTGGTTGTGGGCCCTAAGGAAGAGGACTGTGAGGACAGAGCTTCAGCAGCCACTGCTGCTTCAGGTATGTGCTATTGGCCTGCAAGGGAAAGGAGTAGGAGAGCTGCTGGAGAGGGTAAGTAAAGGTGCCTTTTTAAGTATATTTTTCTTGATTGACTGCCATTTTAATTATTGGGTATTATGTAATGTGTCTGCTGTTTTAAAATATTTTATTTATACTTGGACAATTTTTAATAATTGTTATAATTGGTGAATCATCAGCTGCTTAGTAACATTTATTAGTAAAGGTATGGGGATCTATAGCAGCTTGGCTTATTGTTTTCCTAATAGGAGGTATACAGGTGTTTAGGGCCTGGTTTAATATTTGTAGTATTGCCTTTTCATAGATTGGGGGGTTTTTTTGTTTTTTTTTTTAAATTCTTTATTTATCCTTTTTCATATACAACAAAGTAAAAAATATTTAAGGTATGATTACAGATTACTGGAGTTAAAGAAAATAATAATACAGGAAATAAATTCTGATAGGAAATTTTAACTCATTTCCATTACAAACATAATTAAGTCCAGTTTCTTTCAATAAACAGCAATAAGGCATATCCAATATAATTCATACCTTATTTTTCTACACATTTGTCATTATTTTTATGTAGCAATCCCCTAGTTCAAAGTGGAGGCAAAGGAAATTTAAATGAGAGAGATTTAGGAAACATGATTAATATTATCATAGCATTAACATAGACTAACTGGAATCATTTACTTTACTGTGGCCCCACATCAGCCGGGGAAGATGTAATGGGCCTACGGGCATCTATAAACTGACGAAGTTGATCGACCTGAAAGAAAATAAAACACTCATCTCCTTTTCTTAAGGTGCACCTACAGGGGTATCGAAGCATAAAGGTATAGCCTAGTGAAATAACATCCTGCCTTAAAGTGAGGAATTCTCTCCTTCTTATTTGAGTAATTTGTGCTAGATCGGGGTAAATACGTATAGGCTGACTGTAGAATAATAGTGGAAACTTTCGAAAGTAGTTTTTCATAACTCCATTTAAATCTTGTACAGATATAAATGCCACCAATAATGTACTTCTTTCCAAAACATCTGTCTCAGAGTTTTCCAGAAAACTGGTCAGATTCAACGGAATAGCTGGAGCTGATGCAGTCATTAGATTGGAAGGTCTATTATTCACAAATTTGCAGAAATTTATTGAAGGCATATTTTCTTCTGTATATCCTAGACCTTCCCTAAATAATCTCTTTAGAGTAACATATGGGATTTCTCCAGCTATTTTAGGGAAATTCAACAAACGTAAATTGAGGTGTCTTATGTTATTTTCCAGGACTTCTAAACGCCTAGAACAAGCCATTTGTTCTCTTACCACAGCTGCATTTACTACTTGAAGAGACTGAATCTTTCTTTCAGCCTCCGAAACTTTATTAGTAGATTCAGTGGCTTGAGTTTGTACTTCTAATATTCTCTGCTGGAAATTATAGTTCAGAGAGTCCATTTTATTTTCTTGTCTTTTTATAGCTTGACCTTGGCCCACCATTAAATCCCACAGTGACTCAAGCGTCACTGCCTCCGGTCTTGCTGTTAAAGTCAGGGACTCACCGTCGACGGCGGATGGTATAGTAGTCAGGACTCCATCTGGCAGCGACCCCTCTCCTCCTCCTCCTCGGCCAGCCACCATCTCTGGACTCCTCCAGGATGCCACTCCGACCAGAACACTGTCCTCTCGGGTGGAATCCCTCGCTCTCGGCGTCTGCTCCAAATCGATTTCCACCCCCTCCCCCCCCCCCCCCCGGTCGCACCGGCCGCGTCATCGACCTGTGACTGGGAAGTGACTCGGTCGGGGTCACGCTGCGTCGGAGGCGGCCTGGCGTCGGGGCTGAGGGATGCCTCATCTGCAGGAGGTCCCTGCTCTCCCCCGCAGGGGCTCACACCGGATTCCCCAGCTCCCTCTACGATATCCAGCTGGCACATATATCACACGATGTCAAGCTGTCCTAAAGGTGGTAAGGATTCGGGTGGAAAAATCCTTACTTTGCCTTTTCTTTTCGAAGGCATAACTTGTCAGGAAAATAAATTTGAGAGCAAATTCAGGAGCGTTGCAATTAGCGTCTCATCTATGCCGCCATCTTGCCTCCGTCAGCCGAGCCCCCATAGATAGGGTTGTTACTGTTTGAGTGTGTTCCAGAATCCAGTTGTAACTTTGTGCGGATTAGTTTGTGTGCATTATTACAGATCCTGGGACTATGTTAGGTGCTATATTTCTCTTTCCATTTCTCCAGGTTTGCATTGCATTGCATGCAGTGTGGCTTTCTTGGTTTTCCATTCCAGTTTGTCTTCATATTTATAATTTGTGGTCTTTCTGTACTTAGTGAATGTTAATTCTGTGTGTGTGTGAGCAAGGTAAGTTATTTTATTAGCATGTAGGCATTTGAATAAATCTTATTTGTTGTGTTTTCTCAATAGGACATGCATTAGTGTCTTTTCATAAGGAGGGGTATTGTGCTTGCCAGAAAAGGGAGTTTGTTTTGCTTTTACTGAGATGTCGTCAGAATCAGAATATCTTTTTTGTATAGCGAGTTATACGGGTATTGCCCTAGTTCTGCTGTGCACCCATTGTTGGGGGTGGAGGGGGTTCCGGGGGATGCAGAATGTTTAGCCCCATAATGGTCACATGTTCAGTGTGTCATGCATGTGAGAACCATCTGTCAGGTGTGTCCTGGCTGAAAAAAGGTTGAGAACCACTGGTATAGGCAGTATAGAAAAGCTTTTAAATAAAATAAATAAATAAATGAATAAATTATGGGCGTTTTTAAAAGGGTTACGCGGGTAAATCCTCAGGATTTATGCGTGAAACCACTCCTGCACTCCCTGAGCCTATTTTGCATAAGGCCTGGTGTCACCCGGAAAGCCCCAGGACGCATGTATGTCCCGGGGCTTTGTGAAAGGGGCGGGACCAAGGCCTCCGGCACAGTAGCTGGCCGGCGCACGCAAGTTACACCTCCCAGAGGCAGGCGTAATTTACAAAATAAAGGTAGGGGGGATTTCGGAGCGGCCTCGAACGGGAAAAACCATCGGGGATCCCTTAGGGCTCAGCTTGTGCAAGGTGCACTAGTGTGCACCCCCTTGCGCGCGCCGACCCCAGATTTTATAACATTTTACAAAATGTAATAAAATCGAGCATACATTTGTGCGCGCCGGGTAGCATGCACAAATGTAGGCCGTGTGCGTAGGTTTAAAAATCCGGCCCCATGTGCTCATTCAATTTTCAAATTCATCCATGCTATTTTACTTTCAATAGGACATCTATACAAATAGCAGGTAAAAAGTGCACAGTTAATTTTAGCATAAATCAGGCTAGTCTGTAAGTCTTACTTTGTGCATTTCCACTTTCTTAAACATCTTTTACTCTTTCCTGCATAAAGTGGATTGTTTTATATTTTTAATTTTTGCATTTTCAATAATTTATACAAAACAATATTTTGTACTTGAATACAGATAATTCAACTTTCATCATAGGCATAAAACATTTAACAGAATCAATATTAGGATCCTCTGTTTTCTCTCAAGAAAATACCAGGGCTAAACAAATTTTTACTGAGCAAATTATAGGAAATTAAATAGCTTTGAGAGAAATTACTCCTCTCAATCTCATTTAGAGAAAACAATTGGTTATTACTTATTGCACCTAACCTAACCCTATACTGGGGGATAAGGATCTAGAAACTCCTGTAACTTAGATATATCTAAAAAGACACATTTATGCTCCAGATATTTAACTTCATACCTACACGGGAATTTCAATATATATCCGGCTTCTCTAGCAAGTATCTCTGATTTCAATTTCAAAAATTCTTATTTATTTATTTGTTTTTTATATACTGATATTCAACTAGTCATCATATCGGTGTACATATAACAAAAAGTTAGAAATGTTACATTGTAATAATCATAACAGTAAGAAGACTAAATGTAAAAAGAGAAGAAAAATAAAAAATGTGTGAAAAAGAAGTAATGAGAAATAGTTAAAATGAGATTAGAAGAATAATACGATTTATCATGTTGAGTGTGCTTTTTGAAAAAGCCATGTTTTCAGTTCTTTTTTAAAAGATTGTGAAGAAGGCTCAAGTCTTAAATCAATTGGTAGGAATTCCATATTTCTGGGACTATATTCTTTTTTTAAAATTTAAACTTTTCATGTATTTATTTATTTAATTTAAAGTCTTTTCTATACCATCGCTAAGTTATATGCCATTGCAACGGTTTACATGTAGGCACATAAAATAATGTAGGAGTAAGCGTACTATAGTTCATTCTAACGGGTGCCAAGAAGTTTCGGTTACATTAAATCATAAAAAATTGTTTAGTGATGTAGGTCCTGGCCAATTGCACCTGTAAGGTACTTTTACAGGTAAAAATCACATTCTCTGTGTTTTACTGTCACGTTAGTTGTGTAATAAAATTTGTTAAAATCTTATAATGCACATTTTGAGAATGGTGCTGTGTGCTGGTATTCTTCTGTTTCCCTGTATATTTTCTATTCTCCGGTCTCTTTATAAAAGGCTTGTTTAAAAAGCCATGTCTTTAAACTTTTCTTAAATGTTTTGAGGTCTCTCTGTAATCTGGTCTCTAGAGGCACTGGGGCAGATTTTAAAAAAGTACGCGCGTGCGTACTTTTGTTCACGCACCTGGCGCGTATTCTAATGATAATAGATAATATTTCTCAGTTTTGAATATACCTCACTAGATGTTAACTTTTAGATGAAGGGAGAAATAGCTTAACACCAACATAATAAAACAGGGAGATGCCTCATATATAATTGCAGGTTCTGGCTAATGCATATGAATGAGTGCTCAGGGTTGGGCACAGTAGGGAATGAATTGCTCTTGGGTATAACAACGTCTATCCTTTAAGTGAGTTAGGAGTTTATAGCATAGAAGAAAAAAAAAAAGGGTTTTAGATTTGTAAATGGAAGTAGCTCTTATCACAGGGGACAGCGCCTCCTAGAGGTGGAACAATAGAAAGGAAAGTAGTTTTATGACTGCTTTTTGCTGAATTAAGGTATAACAGCAGTTTGACTTTTAAGGAACCTGTAATGTCATTTTTTAAATTTAATTTTAATCATTATATTCATTGTCATATATTAGATTTCTTTTCAGGGTATCACGGCACAAAGTACATCTGTCTCTGTTCCATGGAAGATGAAGATTACAGTTTTTTTCAGTTTAATTCCTTTTTCATTTTTAATAGATCTATTTTAATTTTAATCCTGAGTTTTTGTTTTCTTTTATGGATCGATCCAATTCTTTTATATTTTTAAAGTACTTTTAAATTTTTTTGAGCTCAAACGTATGTCATGTGGTCTGTTATGTGTTGAAGGTGGAATGAATGAATACATGCATTATGTAGTCAGTTTTGTGAAGTATATGTTTTAATGTAATGTCTGAGTATTTATGTTTGTGGTTCGGACCATTGCATGATGTTTTGAAATAATGTGGGGATTATTTTGCAAATTAAATATAGGGAGTACGTGACATAATAGTATTTTCTTACTACTTAATCCGATTTGTGTACTTTTATTTATGTTTGAATCCATACACATGCATCTAATCTAATGACCTAAGAGATTCTGCTCTGCCATCACTGAATCCTACTAAAAGAACTATATACGCACTGACTGCAGAAATTATTCTTGGCCACAGAAGTTCTTACATACTATATGGACTGAAATGCTTACAATTTATACATGATCTTTGCTTTTCTCTTCGTTCTATGGGAGTGACTTTATGCAGAATCTAGGTTCTTTCATTCTCTGCCAGTACTTAGGTGTTCAAGTTAATGATATCATCTGAAGTGCTGCTGTTTTTATTAGTTTGTATGTTCCAAATTTGGTAGAATTTTCCAGTCTTAGAATTTATAATACTTATATGTATTCCTATGCTGAATCAGCTAAATGACTATGTACTAGGTTTTTCTTTATCTTTATCTATGGAAGCTGCTTTGATCACATAGAGGGTGATGTGTCTCAGTGTGATTCAAATATGATAATTCAGGGTTCAAGAGGGAGATCTATATATATATTTCTCTTCCACACCAGCATAAGTTATAAGCTATTCTTATTCTTTTGTTTTGCAGCTTGCACTTATGGTAATCACTTTGCTGATCTTTAATATCTCAATATTCTATTTTTTATTCTAATTTCTTCGCTGCACCTTTTTTGAATATCTTTTTCCTATGACACTATCTATTAGATTTTACCTAATGACTGTTTCACTCTCTTTCATAAATATTTCTTACTAGTGTAGTCTGTGATGTTTATTATGGGATTGTTCTCCTTGAAACAAATACATACCTTACACATGAGGAGCTCTGTCATAGGGATCTGCAACATTCTATTACTATATCTTTCGGCATATTAATTGCTCATTGTTCTTTTCTTCTTATCTTGGCCCTTCCACTATAAACCCTATCTGTGACTTAAAATATTCTGTTTGTAAGCTAGTTTGTTTCCATTTAGGATTCCAAAGGGGAAGATATTATTTTCCTTATTTCTGTTTTTATGTTTATTACATTTTTTCCTTTCCCTGTGCAAAGATTCACACTGATGGTTTATCAATCTTGCAAAGTACATTCCTTTGTTTTAGATCACATAATATGCTAAAGATTTTTTCACAGAGTCAGCTTTTTCTTGTTTTTATGATTATCCCCAATTACACTTAGACTTACCATTATCTAAGAAGGGTATTAGCCCCACTTCTCTAGACGTACCTGAAGATGAAGCAGTATTACTAGCCCTCATCTACCTTAATAACTTATACCCCTTGACTGAAACTGGTTTAGAAACCTTGCCATCCACAGTTGTATCATCTCTTGGATAGGTGACTGCCACAATTGAATTAGGACTGTCCATACAGTGATTGCTTTCACTGCTACAGGTTGTTGTCATAATACTGCATAGCACCATCAATACCCTACAGAACTAGCATGATGTTTTGGACTTTTTGATATGCCTTAGCCTACCATGCATATGCCTCTGCTTTCGCTGATTTTGATCTTTCATCATTGCAGCCTATGACCAGAATATGTCTTATGCTTTGCAACACCTTTATAACTTGTCCCACATTATGTATGCACTACACAGTATGAGTCCTTCTGCTAATTCTTGGTTTTCTTCTATTTTATTGGCTTTCTTTACTTTTCTGGTAATGTGCATTGATTATATCCCTGCTTGCCATTTTAATGAATATTATCCTGGATAGTTGTTCACAATAACAGTACTCCTTGAAAAGACTTGCCCAGTATACCTAGTATTATATGAGAAACATAATACTTTCATACTGATCTCTTTGTTCTTCTTATCTTTACCTGTTACACCACAATTATGTACTTACTTGACTCTTGTTATTATGAAGTAGGTCCTTTTTATAACGCAGGTATCTGTATGGCTCAATTATAGAGCTAATGGCTACCTAGTGCAAATTAGTTATGCTGATTATTATTTGTCAATTCATGAGTACATGTCTGCCTATGAGTCTCATTTACTTTAAGGGGGAATCTAGAGGGATAACACATACACAAGGTTAGTTGTTAGCTTACATATTTAGCTCATTTGCCATAGTCACTTTTCATTGTTCTGCCTTTACCTCTGGTACTTGGGTGTGTCACCTTTTCCATTGACGGTGCCACAAGAGGGACAATGATATAATTCAGAACTTTGGTTCAGAACTTTGGCTCATTTAGCCAGTCCCAGAATCCTCAGCTGACTGATTCACACTGACACTGTTGAAATACAGTGACCTTCTGACCATCTTAGACTCAAGAATGTGGAAGATCTGGGAAACTGGTATGCTCTGCAAAGCCTATAATTAAAGGCCAGGTGGGCTTCAATGGCAATATTTAACTCATAATACAAGGAAGCTTGGTTCTCATGAAACCAAAATACAAGCTTGTGTCTCATAGATGTCTATCTCTACTGACAGGAGCCAGGTGAACGAAGATTCTCTAAGGTTACAGCTTTAATTAAAGTCCTGGCACCAGCAACAGAATTCAGGCCTACTGTCTATTCAGAACACAGACCTACTATCTGTTTACACAACACAGAAGATCAAAAGGAGATCAGAAGAAACCAACGGCGGGAGCTTCAGGCACTATTCTGTTGAGACCTCACTGGACAAGATCATTTACAGGACAAAAGGAGTATCTGGAAAGGGATGGCAAATGAGCTACACCTGGGGAAAAACTTGTCAGGGCAGTTCAGGGGATAGGTTGTCATGACCACAGCATGATGTGTCTCTCTGTAAATGAGTCTTTGGGCAGTCACGTAATTCTAGAAGTTTCGGCAATACTGTATGTTTACCTGTAAAAGAAGGGTCACTTCCTGTATTCAATGAGATGCTGGTCGTTTTGAAATAGAAAGGGCACCCAGTATGCAGCATCTCCCAGGAACACTTATAATGCTAAATAAAATTTACTTTATACCGTTTACTGAGTCTAAGTGTTCTTGTGTGCCTGGCCCTAAGTACAGAAAATTATGTACAGTAGCTGCGCGTATATTTTAAAATCCGGGGTCGGCGCGCGCAAGGCTACGCAAAATCAGCAGCGTGCACACGCCGAGCCGCGCAACCTGCCTCCGTTCCATCCGAGGCCGCTCTGAAATCGGAGCGGCCTCGGAGGGAACTTTCTTTCCAGTGCCCCCACCTTCCCTTTCCTTCCCCTAACTAACCTGCCCCCTGGCCTTAACTATATCCTCCCCCCTACCTTTATTTCAAAACTTGCATGTGCGGGCCAGCTGCCGGCGTGCCATGTTCCGGTCCGGGGGCTGGTCTGGAGGCTGAGGCCATGCCCCCGAACGCCCCCCAATGACGCGTTGGCTGCAACACGCACCCCGACATGCCCCCCCAGGAAAGTCCCAGGACTTACGCGCGTCCCGGGGCTTGTGCGCCGCCGAGCCTATGCAACATAGGCTTGGTGCGCGCAGGGGGTGGAAGGGGCAGCTTTTCAGGGGTTACGCGCGTATCTTACATGCGTACCCCTTTGAAAATCTGCCCCATTGTGTTCCAAAGTGTGGGGCCTGCTAAACGCCCATTCTCTTACCTGGGTTAGCCTCGCTGTCTTGACTGAGGGAATGGTTAAGAGAGCTTTGTTTGCTGATCGAAGGTTCCTGTGTGGGATGTGTACCCGTAGTGCAGTGTTTAGCCAGTCCACTTTTTCATTATGTATTAGTTTATGTATGGTATATAGGGCTTTGTATTTTATTCTTTGTTCTATGGGTAGCCAGTGTAATTCAGCTAGGGTTTCAGTTATATGGTCTCTTCTTCTTTTTCCAGTAAGTATTCTAGCTGCTGTGTTTTGTAGAATTTGAAGTGGTTTTAATGTTGTATTTGGGAGTCCTAGTAAAAGTGCATTACAGTAATCTGTGCTGGAGAAAACTAGTGCCTGAAGCACTGTTCTGAAATCTGCAGGTGTTAGTAGTGGTTTAAGTTTTCTGAGGATTATGAGTTTAGCATAGCCCTCTTTTACTTTTAGCGATATGTGTTGTTTTAGATTGATTTCAGGGTCCATTATTATTCCAAGGTTCCATACTTTTTCAGCTAGTTCTATTTTCTGGTTGTTTTTGAGTATTATTGGGGTTTGAATGATTTCAATATTTTTTCGTTCTAAGTGTAGAAATTCCGTTTTTTCAATATTAATCACGAGTTCCATACTGTTTAACAGTTGTTTTATAATGTCTAGGTACATGTTCGCTAGGTTTAATGTTTTCTCTATTGTGTCGTCGATTGGTAGAATTAGTTGAATATCATCTGCATAAATGTAATGTATGATTCCTAATTCTGCTAGTAGATGGCATAATGGTAGCATGTATATGTTAAAAAGGGTTGCGGACAGGGCTGATCCCTGTGGTACTCCTGTTTCAAGATTGAATTTATCTGATACTGCATTGTTGATCTGAACTCGAAAGAACCTGTTGTTTAGATATGAACTGAACCAGTTTATTGTTTTGTTTTGTAATCCAATTTCTTCTAGTCTTTTTATTAGTATTTTGTGGTTTACTGTGTCAAAGGCTGCTGATAAGTCTAGCATTATTAGAATGTAATGTTTTTCGCTATCAAAACCTCTTAGGATGTTATCTGTTAGTGAGAGGAGTAGAGTCTCGGTGCTGTAGTGTTTGCGAATTCCATGTTGTGACAGATATAGTATGTTATTATTATCAAGGTATTCCGCTAGTTGTTTCTGTACAGTTTTTTCTATTAATTTGGCTAATAAGGGAAGATTTGAGACTGGGCGATAATTGTTCAGGATCAGGGGGTTGCTGTTTTTTTTTCTTTATGATTGGTTTTATAATTGCCCCTTTTAGTATATCTGGTATTGTTCCTTCTTCTAGGGATAGGTTTATGATCTTAGCTATTGTTGGGGAGACTGTTGGCCACTTTTTTTATGTCAAATGTTGGTATTGCATTGATTTTGTGTGGAGCCGGATTCAGGTTTTTTAGTATGGATTTTACTTCTAGCTCTGATATCTCAATAAATAAAGACCATTGAGTAACGTCTCTTTTTTTGCATTTTAATTTCTTGTTTGGTGGTGTTTGGAAGTTTGGATCTTAAGTTTGTAATTTTGTCACTGAAGAATTTAGCTATTTTGTTGTATTTTGATTCTGGTAGACTTTGGGGTGATTCTTGTTTGTCATTGGTGAGATTTGATACTATGGAGAATAAGGTTCTTGGGTTGTTAGCGAAGTTTTCTATTTTATTGCTGTTTTTTATTGCTGTTTTTTATTCTGTTTTTATTGCTGTTTTACAGCTGTTTTACAGCAATAAAATAGAAAACTTCGCTAACAACCCAAGAACCTTATTCTCCATAGTATCAAATCTCACCAATGACAAACAAGAATCACCCCAAAGTCTACCAGAATCAAAATACAACAAAATAGCTAAATTCTTCAGTGACAAAATTACAAACTTAAGATCCAAACTTCCAAACACCACCAAACAAGAAATTAAAATGCAAAAAAAGAGACGTTACTCAATGGTCTTCATTTATTGAGATATCAGAGCTAGAAGTAGAATCCATACTAAAAAACCTGAATCCGGCTCCACACAAAATCAATGCAATACCAACATTTGACATAAAAAAAGTGGCCAACAGTCTCCCCAACAATAGCTAAGATCATAAACCTATCCCTAGAAGAAGGAACAATACCAGATATACTAAAAGGGGCAATTATAAAACCAATCATAAAGAAAAAAAAACAGCAATAAAAACAGAATAAACGTTTCTTAACGTTAAGGATTAGTTGTTTGTAAAAGGCTAGATGTTTTCTGTATTTGGTTAGGGTTTCGGTTGTTTTGTGCTTTCTCCATTTTTTCTCTAATTTCCTGAGAGTTTTTTTTTGCGTCTCTTACTTTTTCGTTATGCCAGGAATTATTTTGTTTTGTTTCTTTTTGCTATTTTTTTGGTTGAGCCTAACCATGCTTCCGTTGCAGAGCTGCAGTCTTTGTAGTCAATATTTGTTAGTTTTTCCTCTAGTTTGTCTTTTAGTTTTTAAATATTATAAGGTGGTCGATACTTGAATTCTATCGGTTTATAAATTAGTTTCATTTGTGGTTTAAGGAATGTGACGTTGGAATGAATAAGGAAATGGTCTGACCAAGGGATTTGTGTGTAATCAGTTTTAAAATGTTCTAAATATTTGTGGTTGATGAAGGTGAGATCGAGAGAATGTCCAGCTTTGTGTGTTGATTTGTCCGTTATTAGTGCTGTCATAGTGTCTCAGTGTCTGGCATGTATTAGATAAAAGGTGAACGTCCATGTGAAGATTAAAGTCTCCTCACACTATGGAAGGTTTAGAGATGTTTAAGTGTTGTAAGAAACTCTATTAGTGGTGAGATATTTAATTCTAGGAGGCTGGGTGGACAGTAGATGAGGCATATTTGTATATTGTTAGTATCAAAAATGGCAATTTCATGATTTGTAGGGGTTGTTATTTGGATTAATTTACATTTGAAGGCTTTTTCAATAATTAGTAAGAGCCCACCTCCTCGCTTATTTATTCTGGGGACTGAAAAACCTCTTAATTTCTATGTGCTATTTGATTTTTTAGAACTACATCTGATTTTATTTTAGTCATGATTCAGTAATTGCAATGAAGTTAGGTTTATTGTCATATAGTAAATCTGTGGTGATTGGGAATTTCTTTGCGACTGATTGTGCATTTACTAGGAGGAATGTTAACATTAGCAGGTTGTTTATGGTAGAGTTTTTTGAGTTAGTGGTCCTTTTTATCTGTATAAGGTTACTTTGATATGTTTCTTTTGACTCTTTTGTTATATATCTATTTCTGTTTTGTAACAAAATAATGATTACAACATTAGATAAGTGCAAAACAATATCACTTCAGTTTCAATATACTCTACATATCACTCCTCACAAGAATTCATCCATACCCCTCATTCAAGATTGTTAAATGAGATGCAGAAGAAAAGGAGAAAAATAAAAACATACAAGAAAACATAATTGGTGATGTCCCCCATATTAGAACAAAATAAGCATCATCAATGCCCAAAGCATTACTGTTTAAAATGTCACTACAGTATTAAAAGAAAATACGAACATAACAATATAAGAACTGCCATACTGGGTCAGACCAACGGTCCATCAAGGCCCTGTATCCTGTTTCCAACAGTAGCCAATCCAAGTCACATGTACCTGGCAAGTACCCAAACATTAGATCATAAGCTACTATTTCTTATTAATTATCGTAATAATTATGGATTTAACCTCTAGGAACTTATCCAAACCTTTTTTAAACTCAGTAACACTAACTGCTGAAACCACATCCCCTGGCAATGAATTCCAGAGTTTAACTATGTGCTGAGTGAAAAAGAATTTTTCTCAATTTGTTTTAAATGAGCTATTTGCTAACTTCATGGAGTGCCCCTGGTCTTTCTATTATCTGAGAGAGTAAATAACTGATTTACATTAACTTGTTCAAGTCCTTTCATGATTTTGTAGACTTGTATCATATTCCCCCTCAGTTGTCTCTTCTCCAAACTGAACAGCCCTAACTTCTTTAGCCTTCCCTCATAGGGCAACCGTTCCATGTCCCCAATCATTTTGGTCACTCTCTCTGCACTTTCTCCAGTGCTGCCATATCCTTTTTGAAATGCAGTGACCAGAATTGTACACAGTATTCAAGGTGAGGTCTCACCATGGAGAGGTACAGAGGCATTAGGACATCCTCTTTTATTTTCCATTCCCTTCCTAATAATTCCTAACATTGTTTGCTTTTTTGATCGCCATAGCACACTGATGATTTCAATGATTGATCTACTATGACACCTAGATCTCTCTCCTGAGTGGTAACTCTTAAGATAGAAAGGGTTATTCACCACATTTATTTTTGCCAGAGGGCAAAGTAATTTGTCTTTAGTAATCCCTGAGTGGGAACTGAACCCTGGCTTTCCTGATTCAGGGCCCATTGCTCTGGCCACTAGGCTACTACTCCACCCCTTGTAGCAGTTCCTAACCCCCCCCCCCCCCCTTATTGATCTCAAACATAAAATTATATTACAAACCAAGCTACTATAGCCATTCTAGATCATAGGAGGCTGTTTTACTCTGCTAAGTATCCACCAGACAATTAACTGGTAAGGGATGGCTTTTCCCTCCAAGCAACATAAGGATACCAAATTTTATCAAATTTAATTACAGAATTATTCTGTAGGTCAGAAATCCTTGCTAAGCATTAGCATTTATGCAGCCTAGTCAAAACTATATTTAAAGAATGAATCTCTGTTTGCTTCCAATAAGCTATTTCCTACACCCATCACAGAAGCAATCCATGACATTATCTGTGTCCAGTGATTAGAAATCAATCGACAATTCCACCAAATATATAAAAAAACTCATCTCACCACATTCCCTCCAGCACTTGTCATCATTGTTAGTGTACATGATATGTAACCTCTCAGGTGTTAAATACCATTGTAGTAAAACTTTGTATACATTTTCTTGTAATAGTGCAGAGATAAAACATCTTCTTGTATGGATATAAGCCAAATCCCATTCTATTTCACTTACTGATTCTCCCAAATCTCTCCCCCAGGCCTTGATATGTTTAGGAGGCTCTTGAAATTCTTTATTTAGTAAGTCATACAATTTGGAAGTAATTCCCTTTAACATATCAGCCTTATCACAGTAGTGTTCAAATAAGGTTATACCTTGAGCAAAGGAATCTGAGAATGCCACAGAGGAGATAAAATGTCTCACCTGGGCATAGGCGAGAAAGTCGGATGCCTTCACTCCATAACAACTAATCATATCATTAAAATTTAAGATTTTACCCTCTGTCATCACCTCCTCAATACGATGGATCCCTTTACCCTTCCAGTCCCCAAAAGTTCTAGGTTGTAAACCAGCAGGAAAGTCATTATTATGCAAGAGATATGTTAAATAGAAATAATTCCTTCTGTCAACCAACTTAGTGCACCATTGAGACCATTCCATCAAATAATTACATAATGTAAATGGCATACACAGCAGCGGTCTCCAAGAATGCCTTGGATGCAACGTTAAGACTTGGAGATGCATTGGCCCAATCAAAAATTGCTTCAACAGCACCCATTGCTTTTCATTATGTCTTTTATTCAAATCTATTATTGTTCTCAATTGGGAAGCAGCAAAATACCAAAGAAAATTAGGGACTCCCAAACCCCCTCAATCTTTAGGTTGATATAAGACCAGCCGCGAAACCCTGGGTGGCCTACACTTCCAGATGAAATCGAAAATCATCTTCTGCTAAGAACGTAGAATAGCAGAGGAAATAAAAATGGGTAGAGTTAAAAATAAAGAGAATTTTGGGCAGAATATTCATCTTTGTGATTGTGACCTTCCCCAGCCAAGAGAACCCATACCCCTCCCACTTATCCATATCTTTCCCTATAGACTTTACCAGAGGGATATAATTTAGGATGAACAAATCTTCAACACAGCCACTAATATAGACCCCTAAATATTTAATTTTCTGCTTAGCTCATTTAAAAGGACATTTCTGCTTGTTATGTTGCAATCCTGCCCGCGAGGAGTGCGGGCAGGCTCTTACCTTCGCGGCCAGTCGGGCCACTGACGCTGCTTCTCTCTTCCTGAATCAGCTGGGGCCGTCCCCGCAGCTGTTGTCATGCGGCCGGCTCCTCTGCTCCTGTTTCTGCCTTCCCCCGACGAGCTGCTGCGATCCCGGGACCTTCAGCCAGCAGGGAGGCTGTCCCTGCCGGTGCCTGCAGCTCTCTACACTGCCTGCAGCTCTCTACTCTGCCTGCAGCCTGCTACAGCTCCCACAGCTCCCTGCAGCCAGCCTTACCTCTGCTTCTTACCTGATGTCTTCGCGGCTGGGAGCCACTCTTGCTTCAGTCCTTGCAGCTCTCGGCTCTCCCTGAGGCTGACTCCATGGCACGGAGCCGTTCCTACAGCCAGCACCTCTCCTGCTTCAGTCCTTGCAGCTGGGAGCTGCTCCAGCGACCTGCCTTCACCCAGCTCCAGCCAGGGCTGCTCCGCTGCTTCCCTGGGCCCTCCACGTGGCTGAGGACGCCACCAGCTTCCAGCCCTTCTTTCCAGCTTCCTAGGGCATGGGCGCGCGCCTCTCTACTCCTCTTCAAGGGCCAGCCAGGTGTGGCCCCCTGCTGGCTCCTCCCTGGGCGTTGTCATCATCAGCCCTACTAAAGGGCTCAGTTTTCAGTCTAACTTTGCCTTTGCAAGGAGTTGGTCACTCCTGGGACTCTACCATCCTTGCTCCAGGAGTTGTCCGTGTTCCAGCCTTCTGCAAGGTTCAGTGTTGCTTGTTCTCTGTCGGAGTTCCTCGTCCTGTCCTGATGTTCCTGCTGTTCCAGTCCTGATGTCTGCTTGATGTACCAGCCCTGATGTTTGCCTGTTCATGTTCCTGCCCTTGGCCTGTCTTCCAATCCGGTACCCATGTTCCAGTTTTGATGATGCTTACCTTGCCTTTGGCTGCCGGTTTGCAGCAAACCCTTGCTTTTGGCTGCCAGTGTGCAGCAACCCTGCTATAGGCTGCCTGGAGTGCAGCAACCTGCTTCTACCCTGTTCCTGAATCTCCTGAAAGCTAGCACCTCGTTCCCGTGTCTTTGAGATGTCCTGGTGACTCGCGGCAAGCCATGTCGTGGTCCATGACCAGCCCCATGGGTGGGCTGAGTAGGGCGCTTCGTGATGCAAGCCATGCACCTCGTTCCTGAGTCTGTGAGAAAGCCTTACCCTGTTCCTGAATCTCCTGAAAGCTAGCACCTCATTCCTGTGTCTTCAAGATGTCCTGGTGCCTCGCGGCAAACCATGTCGTGGTCCGTGACCAGCCCCATGGGAGGGCTGAGTAGGGCACTTCGTGATGCAAGCTATGCACCTCGTTCCTGAGTCTGTGAGAAAGCCTTACCCTGTTCCTGAATCTCCTGAAAGCTAGCACCTCGTTCCTGTGTCTTCGAGATGACCTGGTGCCTCGCGGCAAGCCATGTCGTGGTCCGTGACCAGCCCCATGGGCGGGCTGAGTAGGGCGCTTCGTGATGCAAGCCATGCACCTCGTTCCTGAGTCTGTGAGAAAGCCTTACCCTGTTCCTGAATCTCCTGAAAGCTAGCACCCTCGTTCCCGTGTCTTCGAGATGTCCTGGTGCCTCGCGGCAAGCCATGTCATGGTCCGTGAACAGCCCCACGGGCGGGTTGAGTAGGGCGCTTCATGATGCAAGCCATGCACCTCGTTCCTGAGTCTCTGAGAAAGCCTTACCTTGTTCCTGAACTCTCTGAAAGCCTGGTATCCTGCGGCAACCCCTGTCATGGTCCATGACCAGCCCCACGGGCGGGCTGTGTAGGGCGCTCCATGTTGCCAGTCTCGTACCTCGCCCTTGAGTCTCCTGTATGCATCATACCTCGTTCCTGACTCCACGTCTCTTCCTCCAGTACCTCGTTCCTGAGTCTACGTTTGCACTTCCAATACCTCGCTCCTGAGTCTACGTCAGCACGTCCAGTACCTGTGCCTGAGTCTACGTCTGCACTTCCAGTACCTCGTTTCTGAGTCTCGTCTGCATCCATGTTCCAGTCTTCGCTGCCCTGGCCTCCATCCGGCCTGCCGCTTCATGCCGTACCCTGCGGCAGGTCCAAAAGGGCTGGGAACGGTCAGAGGACTGTTCACAAGACCAACATAGCGTTGTTGGGTCTTCCGAAGCGTGCAGGCCCGGAGGAGGGCCTGTCTTCCAGTCTTCACTCCAGCTTGCTTCCGTCCAGCCCATGCTCGGGCATGCCACGCCTCCCGCGGCACCTCTTCAGACCTCTCTGGTGTCGAGCCGCGGCCCAAGGGCACACACACCTCCTAGGAGTGGGATCGCTCTCCGAGCGCTCGACAACATATTATGCTCTAAACTCTGGTCCTCAATTGACATTCAATATCTCTGTTTGATCGAGATTAACTTTAAAGCCTGAAACAGCACTGAACTGGTCTATTTCGCATACAACTCCTCTCAGTGAATCACATGGCTTGGTCAGGGTGAACAAAATGTCATCAGCAAACAGTGATAATTTCAAGTGATTATTACCAAATTATATGCCCCTGATTGGGGTAACTTGCTTGATGTGGCGGTTACTATCCTTAACCATTAAGCCTTATGCTCACCTTTGATGCAACGCCAACATTACTCTCTGCATCAATGACAGGGAATGGCAGGAAATTTGAATCAAACAGTTACTAACAATGGCCCTGAACTTGGTGGTGGTTGATACAGATAAGTATGGAAAAACAAGTGTGGAAGCTTGCTGGGCAGACTGGATGGGCCGATTGGTCTTTTTCTGCCGTCATATCTATGTTTCTATGATATTTGAGGCCACTCTTCCTCTTATAGCAAAAGGCTTCAAGAACAAAGCAAACAAAAGCAGGAAGAGTGGACACCTCTGTCTTGTTCCCCTACCAACATAAAAACTATTCCCATACCCCTCGTTAATTTAAACACAGGTTTGTGGATTCTCGCATAATTTCCTAATCCATTTTATAAAATGGGACCCAAAGTGCATTACATGTAAAGTTTTAAACAAAAAGGACCAGTGAATCATATCAAATGCTTTTTCAGTATCTATGATTAATAGGATGGAAGGGATTTTCTCTTTTTTAACCCACCAGATGTCAACTATTTTGCGTACATTGTTGACCACCATTCTGTTAGGCATAAAACCCATTTGATCTGAATAGACCAACTGAGATATAATCTAGTTGAGCCACTCAGCTAAAAGACTCTTTAGCTGAGTGGCTCAACTAGATTATATCTCAGCCAAAATTTTAAAGTCCAAATTGATGAGAAATATGGATCTGAAAGAGCCGATTGTAGTCTGATCTCTACCAGGTTTCACTATTACAGTGATGCCTGCAACATTTGAACCAGCCAGGAAGGAACCCCCATCCCTTATATAATTAAAATATCTGTTAATTTGACAGCTATAATATAAGAAAAATGTTTATAATAGCCTGCAGTAAACCCATCTAGGCCAGAGGATTTGCCCACATTCAATAATTTAATAATGCTTAAAATATCCATTGCACTGAAGGGACCATCCAAGTATTGTTGTTGGGCTTGAGAAAGAGATGGCATATTCACTGAATTAAGATAATAATCAATGACCTCCTCAGAGATTTTAGAGTTGCCAAAATATAACTGCTGTTAGTGTGCACTAATAGAAAATGATACTAATTTGACACTTTTTGGTCAATTTAGGAATTAATATGTATTCCTATTGACTGTCTTGTTATTTATTCATGTTACCAAGGTTCCTACTGAGTTGGTGTTTTTATATATGGGGAATGAGAAATGGGAATGGATGGTAGCTTGACAAAAAGTAATGTCATCAGTCATGTGACTAGAACTTGTTTGTTTATTATTGTTGTGTTCCGCACCCGTGGACGGCTACCAGCGCGGCCCCCTACCTCCACCATGGCGATGACCCGCCGTGGCAACTTCTGACATGCTCCCCGGGGCCGGTGCCCATCACCCCGGGGATGGTCCGCAGTCTGGCCGCCCGCTGGGGAGCCGTCCCCGTGCCTCCCTTGAGGAGTTCTGCTGGCTTTCCTCCTCCTCGGAAATCCAATATGGCCGCCGCCATCTTTAGGCAAGAGGCCACGCCCCCCCTGCTGGATTTAAAGGGACCTGATCCCTTTAATGATACTCACCTGCTTCCAATGATCCAAGCAGAGGAAGTATTTAAGGAGGCTTTCTCTGCTCATTCTTCGACTTGGCAACGTCCTCCAACGCTCTCTAGTCTGCTTGCTTCGGTGAGTTCCCTGTGCTCGGACTCTGGCTCCTGTTTCGTCTTGGTGTTCCCGGTTCCTGACTTCGGATTGGCTTATGGTGATTCTCTGGTTCCTGACTTTGGATTGGCTTACGGTGACTCTCTGGTTCCTGACTTTGGATTGGCAAGCGGTGATTCTCTGGCGCACAACTTCGGACTGGTGAGCATCGACCCTCTGGTACTTGACCTAGGACTCCTTCAAGACCACCGTCTCCAAGGGCCCATTTAAGTCCCAGCAGCTCGGGTCCCTACGGGCTCTTCCTGGGGGGACCGCGGGCTTCCAGGGCGAAGCTCCAGTTGGCCTTTGCACCGATACCCTGACCTCTCTAGGTCCACCTAAGTCCCAGTGGTCGGGCCCCTACGGGCTCCTCCCGGGGGGACCGCTGACCACCAGTGGTGAAGACCGTCCATCTGCTCACCTCCTTGTCCAACTCCACAGTAGCTCCTGTCTTCAGTACCAAGGGTCAGCTGCTCTCCTCCTCTGTCCTGCCTCGCCACCCGACGAGAGAACCTACGGATCCTCCGCAAGGTGTAACATCCCCTCGTCTGCCCAAGGGTCCACAAACCTGAGCATAACAATTATTTTTGTTACCAGGCACTGGCACATGAAATGCTAGTGCATGTTTTGAATTTGCCAATCACTGTGCATTTTAGAGAGGGGATCCTGGAATTATATATGCAATATGCACACACTTCTAAATTTCCAGTCCTGCTTCCTGTTTTATGAAATGTATATGGTAATTGATAAGTGTATTTTTGAATTGGCCAATACGTTTATTTTCCCTCCTACTTTTACTCACTAGCTAAGCTATATAATAAGGGGTTCTCTGCTTATGTGTTGCTTTTGTTTGGTGGTTTGAGGAGAAACATCAGTCTTTATTTAATCCATTAGAGTTCTACAAGATTTATATCAACCTACTCGATTTATTATTGAAATATCAGTCAATTAATATTTAATTACTAGATGGTGATTGATACTAAATATTAAATATCAGCCTTTCTTGTTAAGGGGAAGCTCCTAGCTATAGTGCTACTAGCATAGGTAGCTAGCTTATCTAGCTGCTACTCCTAGTTAGCTAGGCTACTAGCCTAGTGTCACTGGCTGTCTACAACATTTAGCACTGCAGCATTATTCAAGCCTAGGTAGGCACCAATCACGTCAGTGCTTTCTGTGCAGTGCAGCAGTAGTGTTTTAGTAGATTTGTATTTATATTATCAATCAATCAGTATTAGCTGCAGCTTGTGATTGATACTAAAATATCAGTCTAACAGATCATTAGTCACTCAGTGACGTGTCACTCACTATATATCCTATCCTAAGTCCTGTGCTCTGTCTGGGGCTATTAGCTGCTTAAGTTTAAAAAGTAAAATACCATACTAGTGTCTCACGCACTGCTGTGCCAGCTTACTTGTTGTTGGTGGTGCTGGACTTGTATACTTGCAGTTTGTCTGAGCCTGGCTGGCGGTTATAAATCACTGTCAGTAGCGCTGGTATAATTTCATGTGAGCCACTAGTCAGATCACTAGTCAAGTAGTCACTGTGATCACTCACTATAATATATTATATAAAATATATTATATATATCCTATCCTCTGTCCAGTGCTCTGTGGCTAAAGCTATAAAGTTTGAAAATGTTTTTAAAATGTTTGGTGGTAAGAAGAGTGCTACCAGAAAGAGAAGTTTGCCAGACCTTAGAAAAAAACTGCGATTTGAGAAGAATGATACCCCTTCTAATGCAGCTAATGTAGAAGCGCAACTTACAGGACAAGGAAGGAGCAAAATCAGAACAATCAGGCCGATACAGTAAAGTGCACTCCAACAGAGCGCACTGTTAACCTGCCATTGGACTCGCGTTTTCCCTTACCCCTTATACAGTAAGGGGCGGAAAACGCGCTTCCAACTCGCCGAACCTAATAGCACCCTCAACATGCTGGCAGCGGGCTCGAGAACCGACGCCAGCAAAATTGAGCGCCGGCTGTCAAACCCGCTGACAGTCGCCGCTCCTGTCAAAAAGGAAGCGCTAGGGACGCGCTAGTGTCCTTAGCGCCTCCTTTTGCCCGTTTCTACCGCCGGGCCTCATTTGAATATTGTATCACACGCACAGGCGAGTGGCCTGTTTGTGCGCTGGGAGAGCGGGTATTCGCCCGTTCTCCTGCGGACTTTACTGAATCGGCCTGAATGTGAGGGAAAGGTGAAGGTCAAATCTGTGCAGCCGCAACATACTTTATTGTTAGATGAAGCGCTAGAGATAGTCTTGAATAAATAATCAGATTTTGATGATGGCTTTGAGGAGGAGGAGGATGACAATGTTGATGATCAGGGTTTCTTGGCTAGTAAAAATTCTGAGGAGGAGGAGAACACCACCAATGACAATGTACTGTCAGATCGTGGTAATGGTAGTCCGATTGCAAAAACCGCTGCCAGTGCCAGTATCATACCTATCCCTAAACCATTTGAGCATCGGCACGTCAATACAACAACAACAATAACAACTTCTTCTTCTGCTGCTTCTTGTACTACTACTATGACAATAAGGGCCAGATATTAGAAGCTATGCCCAATTTTATAACATGCGCGAGCAGATGTCTTCTGGGAGGCCCAAGGAGAGATTTTCCACAAACTCAATCTTCATACCTTATAGTTTGGTTCAAGATAAATTAGAATTTATTGTAAAGTCCACAAAGACAAAATGTACAAAAAGGGGCGGATTTTAAAACCCCTGCGTGCGTAAATCCTGCCGGATTTACGCGCGCAGGGCCCTCCCGCGCCGGCGCACCTATTTTGCATAGGCTGCCAGCGCGCGCAGAGCCCCGGGACTCGCGTAAGTCCCGGGGATTTCAAAAAGGGGCGTGTCGGGGCGGGTCTAGAATGACGCGCCGTTTCGGGGGCGTGACGTGGTGTTTGGGGGGCGGGCTTGGGGGCGTGGCGCTGGCCCGGGGGCGTGTTCGAGGCCTCTGGACCAGCTCCCAGGTTGGATGATGGCGCGCCAGCAGTCCGCTGGCGTGCATTGACTTACATTTGCTTTGGGCAGGCGTAAATCACGAAATAAAGGTGTGGGGGGGGGGTTAGATAGGGCCGGGGGTTAGGCAGGGGAAGGGAGGGGAAGGGGAGAGCAGGCGAAAAGAAAGTTCCCTCCGAGGCCGCTCCGATTTTGGAGCGGCCTCGGAGGGAACGGAGGCAGGCTGCGCGGCTTGGCGCACGCAGGCTGCCCAAAATCGGCACATACTTTCTTCTTGGCTGTTGTCTGGGAAGGTGGCTTTACTCAGATCTAGTCTCTGAGTGTCTCCTGACTGGTACTGCCACCATCCCCAGATGTCAGTACTGTTTAGAGATGTGAATCGTGTCCTCGATCGTCTTAACGATCGATTTCGGCTGGGGGGGGGAGGGAATCGTATTGTTGCCGTTTGGGTGTGTAAACTATCGTGAAAAATCGTTAAAATCGTGAGCCGGCACACTAAACCCCCCAAAATGGCGGCGGCCATAGACAAAAACGATTCGACGGAGGAGGTCGTTCCGGACCCCCGCTGGACTTTTGGCAAGTCTTGTGGGGGTCAGGAGGCCCCCCCAAGCTGGCCAAAAGTTTCCTGGGAGTCCAGCGGGGTTCCGGGAGCAATTTCTTGCCGCGAATCGTTTTCGTACGGAAAATGGCGCCGGCAGGAGATCGACTGCAGGAGGTCGTTCAGCGGGGGTTCCGGACCGCCGCTGAACGACCTCCTGCACTCGATCTCCTGCCGGTGCCATTTTCCGTACGAAAACGATTCGCGGCAAGAAATCGCTCCCAGAACCCCGCTGGACTCCCAGGAAACTTTTGGCCAGCTTGGGGGGGCCTCCTGACCCCCACAAGACTTGCCAAAAGTCCAGCGGGGGTCCGGAACGACCTCCTCCATCGAATCGTTTTTGTCTATGGCCGCTGCCATTTTGCGGCGGCCATTTTGAAAAATGGCGCCGGCTGAAGACAACACGATTCTATTGAGGGGGCCGTTCCGGACCGCCGCCATTCTGGACCACCGCCGGATCCCCAGGTAATTTAAAGCATTGGGGGGGGGGGGGGTTCGGGAGGGTGGGGGATTTAATTTAAAGGGTCGGGGGTGGGTTTTAGGGGGTTTTAGTGTGCCGGTTTTCCTGCCCTCCCACTTCCCCCGATTTACGATTTTTTAACGATAAATTGGGGGAATTGGTATTGTATCGTGGCCCTAACGATTTTTTGACGATTTAAAATATATCGGACGATATTTTAAATCGTCAAAAAACGATTCACATCCCTAGTACTGTTGGGTGTTGCTTCTAGATATGATGCATTATGCCAAAATTAGATTTCCCACTTTCTTGCCTCTGCTAATAGCCCTGGCACAGTAATAACACTGAGCAAACTGCTGGTCCTCTGTCACTTTAAAGTGCCTTAGATCACAGATTTCTTTCGTGATCCCTTCTCTATAGCCTTCGGGGTGGATGCTGGCACTGGAGCTGAAGTAGTGGGTGCATCCTGAGAAGCAATGCCAGGGGCTTCAGTCACACTCTGTGCCTGCGCTGACTGCTCTTCCTCCTCCTCATCATCAGTTTCATCTCTTCCCTGCAGCACTGAAGTGGAGGCTAAGACAGAACTAGCTATTCCTCCTAAACCTTCTTCAGCTATTACTTCTTCCATTTCTGATGATGAGACTCTCATACAAGATGATTCTTCATCGGAATCAGAAGCAAACAGGGTCTGCATAAAGTGGTTGAAAAGGAGCAGAGTCATCCCACACCCTCAGCCCCTTCTAGCAATTAGATGGCAGGCCAGCAGCCCCCTGCCATGTGTCAGAAGCGAGAACCCACCATGGAGAAAATGGGTGGTGTTCTGTAACGCTATCCTGGGGAAGGAGACAGGCAGCCTCAAAATTTGTAACCAGGAGCATTGGGGAAATGATCGCCCTTGATGACCAGCCCTTGCAGGTAGTGGAGTATGTGGGTTTCAAGCATTTGCTGAAGGTATTAGTTCCAAATTACAAAGTCCCCTCTAGAACAACATTTAGCAGAAAGGTCATCTCCAGCCTGTACAACCAGTATCACAGTCGCATCCAAGCGCTGCTAGCTAAGGCAGAGGGGGGTGTGCATTTCACCTGTGATATCTGGACCACCATGAATGCTGCACACTCTTACCTCTCCCTTAAAGCACACTGGTGGGACCTAGCTGAGGCAGGGTCAGGCAGCAGCTCAATTAGTGAACAAGTATCAGGGTGGAGGTGGGCTTTACTGCACACCCACCTGATGAACGATGCCCATACCTCAACCAGTAGTCTAGCATGCATCAGACAGATGCTAGTGGGCTGGCAGCTATACCAGTGAGACAGGAATCTTCAGGTAGGATTCTTTGTCACAGATAATTGTGCAAACATGGTAAAGGCAATATCCGACGGGCGCTTTCGGAACATCCGATGTTTTGCACCCACTCTGCACCTGGTAGTGAAGTCAGCTCTGGGGTTGGAGTCTAATCACCAAGAAAATGAATACCTGCATATGTTAATACACAAGTGCAGGAACATAGCAGCGCACTTCCACAGGAGTGTGAAAGTGGGGCAGGTTCTCCGTGAAAAGCAGACAGATTTGAGGATGCCTCACAAGCATCTCATTCAAGACATTGGAACCTGGTGGAATTCCACCTATATGATGCTGCAGAGGTTAGTAGAGCAGCAGACACCCCTTCATGACCTTTCTGTGGAAATGGACATAGGTGTGCAGAGTCCCATAGGGCATCATGATTGGTTAGACATGAGTCAGCTTGTAAAACTCCTGCAACCCTTCAAGGATGCCATGGTGGAGCTGAGTTCCAGAAGTACCACCTTGGCTGACATCATCCATATAGTTAATTTTCTGGAGGAAATTTGGAGGGCTTTAAACAGGAAGACGGAATGACAGCCGAGGTGCTGCAATATCTGGACATTTTGCAGAAGCAGGTGCAAGAGAGATTAAGACTATTAACAAAAGACCACAGATATATGCTCGCCATAGTCTGTGATCCCCGTGTGAAAGGGAAACTCGCCCTACAGTCCGATTGTCTCACATTTGTGAAGGACCTGCTATTAGTAAACATCCATGAACAGGAGTGCCATAGGCAGAGACAGATTAGGCATGAAGCAGAGGAGGAAACAGCGGGAACTTCAGAGAGTAGTGCAAGCCCAAGCAGGAGCAGCATGCTGTCAGGAATAGCTAGTACTTCCTCTTCCACTTCAGTACGCAAAAGCCATGTTGCCCCTAAAAAAATATCTGTTCTGGAAAGGGCTAGAGAGAAAGCAGCTGGCAAGAAGGACTCTCAGCCCAACCAAGCAAAGGAGACACCAGCACAAATGTCAGTGACACGGTATCTCACAGAGCCCATAGAGGACATGCAGACAGATCCACTGGCATATTGGGCACACAAGTCCACTGTCTGGCCATACCTAGCCAAAGTGGCTCAGCGATATCTGTCATGTCCACCAACCAGTGTGCCCAGTGAACATGTATTTTCAATGACAGGGGATATCATGAGCCCTCATCGCTCAAGGCTGGCACCAGAGTTGATGGAAATGCTAGTGTTTTTGAAAATAAACATGCCTTTGCTCAGGTTTCCAGATTTTCTCTGTGAATGGCAAGATGAATAAAAGCAATTTAAAACCTTGCTGCAGCTCCAGCTGCCTCATATGCTCCAGATAATATCAGCACATGTACCCGACCTCAACCGCTGTGCCTGTCCATCCAGCCCTTATGTTACTACAAGGGCAACGATGAGATATGAACGTTCTCTCAACCTAGCTTGATGTTACCCAGGTAGCGAGTCCATCAAACTAGGTTGAGAGAACATACTACAAATCTCATCATTGTCTGAGTTTCCTCACTCTGAAGGATATCAAATCTTCACAAGAGTGTACTGTTCTGTTCATATGGCTCAGTCTGCATGTCAAGGTGACCCCCTAACCTCTACACTACTGCCTAAACCTCACCTCGAGTTACTAGGTGGGTTTCCTGTAGTAGCATAAATAGAAATTACTAGACGGGTTTTGTAGATAGTCAGCTAGTCTCTCTCTCTCTCTCTCTCTCTCTCTCTCTCTCACAACAATTTGTGTTATGGGTATATGGCACAGCTTTAAAATTATGTGATATTATGGCTTGTCACTTTTACAAAAATCCAGCCTGCCCCAACTCTTTTTAAAAATTAGCTTTACACCATAATGCAAGTTAGAAAATAAACCCCTAAGTCTGTAACTGAGGCAATGGAGGGTAGAGGGACTTGCCCAAGATCACAAGGAGCGACAGTTATACTTGAAACCTGGTCTCCTGGTTCATAGCCCACCGCTCTAATCACTAGGCTACATTCCACTCATGAATTGTATGCCTTATATATTGTTACTCTCTTTATATACACCTGTGCATTGTTTTTTAGAGAGGTATTGTTCCCCTCATTTATTGCCTGCCTGCCTGCCGCCTGCTGCCTGCCAAAGACCTCAGCCTGCTCTTTGACCTTGCCTGACCTCTGGATCATGACCCTTGCTTTGTTGACCACTCCTTGGACTGATTCTTGGACTTTGACCATGTTCACCTGACCTTGCTTGATTCTGGCTCTGTCCCTAGCCTTGTCCTCACCAACTCTATTCTGGTTCACTCTCTTCCAACCGATTTCCAGCTTTGAACCCGATAGCGCTCTCCCAGTGTCTGTGGGCATGCCGGATTCTGACTCTCCCAGGAGACCCTGCGAGGCCCACCTAAGTCCCATGGCCTGGGTCCCTACGGGCTCCTCCCAGGGGCACCTCGGGCTTCCAGTGGTGAAGACCTACACTGCCTCCTTCCATGCTCCGCCCCCTGTGGCCATTCCCTGTACTGCCACAGGACAAGGGTCCACCCCCGAGAGCAAAACTCCGGAACTGGTATCTCCCCAACATCCTCCTTAGTAAACACAGAAGCAAATAATTCATTTGTCTTTCTGCAATGGCCTTATCTTCCCTATGAGCCCCTTTAACCCCTCGGTCATCTAACGGTCCAACAGACTCCCTCACAGGTTTCTTGCTTTGGATATGTTTTAAAAAGTTTTTATTTTGAGTTTTTGCCTCTATGGCCAGCTTCATTTCAAATTCTCTCTTCGCCTGTCTTATCAATGTTTAAACTTAACTTGACAATGCTTATGCTTTTTCCTATTTTCTTCTGTTTCTTCCAATTTTTGAAGGATTTTTTTTTTTTTTATAAAATAGCCTCTTTCACCTTACCTTTTAACCATGCTGGTAATTGTTTTTGCCTTCCTTCTACCTTTGTTAATGCATGGACTACATCTGGACTGCACATTTAGGACTGTATTTTTAAACAATGTATATGCCTGTTGAACACTTTTCACCTCTGCATCTGCACCTTTCCACATTTTATCAGTTTTCTTTTTGAAAATTTAGTGTTAGAGCTGTAGATTTACTTATTGTCCCCCTTCCAGTTATTTGTTTAAATTTGATCATGTGATGATCTCTATTGCCAAGTGGCCCCACCACCATTACCTCTCTCACCAAATCCTGCATTTCACTAAGAATTAAATCTAAAATAGCTCCTTCTCTCATTGGTTCCTGAACCAATTGCTCCATGAAGCAGTCTTTTATTACATCCAAGACTTTGTCTCTAGCATCTCCTGATGTTACATTTATCCAGTCAATATTGGGGTAATTGAAATCTACTATATAAGAACAGTTAATTATTAAGTGCAACGAACTACACTTGTCTCACAAAATAAACGTCGCATAGATTATAATTTTTTAGATTTTTTTATGTGCATAGAATTTATCTGGAACAGTGGACCATCATAACACCCTTGGTTTTTTAGGCAGTAAGCCACACTTTCAACCTTACAGGGTCATGTTTAATCATCGGTCCATTAAATGTCTTTTGTCTTCTTTATTCAAATGTTCTCTTTCTCCTTCTTTTTTATTCTTTTTATAATTAGTAAAATCCTTTGCAATGAATTTAAAGACGGAATTGCCTTACTTGTGCGGAGCGCCGCTGCGCTTCCGACCTTTATCTCCTGTGCCGCCGCGCTATTATCTCCAGCGCTGTCGTGCTTTGTAGGCGAAGAATACTTCTGGGTTTTATGTTGAAAGGATGAACTTCCGATTGAATGTGCTCACACACTTTAGAGCTCCTGCAGTCCGACGTACGTTTCGCAATTTGCGCTGCTTCAGGGACTGATCGGGAAGTTGTAGGGTCTAGGCTTGAAAAAATGCAAGGTTAATTCCCGCCGAAATAGCTTCGATATTTAAATGCTGCTATCCAGTTCATATGGTATTTAATACCTATGGAGATAATAATAGAACTAGTACCACACATATATTATTTTTGCACAAGTACTGCTTAGCATAAAAAAGCACTTTTCCCCATGGATTACATTTCCTTCTTACCGCATTCAGCCGCCTAATCCTCTTGTCGGCGTTGTGCTGAATTGCCGCGAGATCTGGCATGATTTTATAGGATCACCATACTGCACCTGTGTGTGTTGATTTGACAGGTGTGGATTCACATAAAGTGAATCCACTCGATTTCTTTATTAAGACCACCAGGGGTCACTGTGCGCAGTTGAAAAATCCAACGTTGTTCACATTGGCGTAGTTTCTTGACTCGATCTCCCTTTCTCCAGTGTGGGTGAATAACTTCTAAAATTGTCCATTTAATGTCTAGAAAATTGTGATTGTGTTCTTTGAAATGTACAACTAAAGGTTCCTCCAACCGGTCAGTGTTTAGACAACATTTATGTTCCGTTAGTCTAATTCTAAACGGACGTTTAGTCATGCCCACATAAATCAGTGGGCATGGACAAATGATAGCATATACCACAAAGGAAGATCTGCATGATGTTTGAGGCAACCCCACTATCTGACCTGAAGGTAGTGTGATAGTTGTCTGTGGAGATTTTAAAGCGCAATGAGCACAATTTACACAATCTATGATGGGGTCCAGTATATTCACCGGTTCGTTGAAACTCGAATGGACCACCTGATCTTTTATATTTCTGCCTCGAGAATATGCTATCCGAATGGGTTCCTTGAATGCTGGGTGGATTTCTTGAAGGATTGACCAGTGTCTCCGAATGGCTCTACTAATCATTGGGGTGGCCAATGTATGTCTTATCACCAGGGTCTGCTGCTTCGAATCCTCACGCTGTCTTGGTAAGAACATAAAATCCCGGTTTGAATAGAGGGCTCGGCGATAAGCTTTTTTAACACTGGATAAAGGGTATCCTCGCTGCAAGAATCTATATGCTAATACTTGGGCCTGTTTTTTGAATTCAAAATTGTCCATACATATTCGTCTTATTCGCATGAATTGTCCTACGGGTAAATTCAACTTAAATGTGGCAGGGTGAAAACTGTCAAATCTTAGAAGATTGTTGCGGTCACTTGGTTTGCGATACAGAGTGGTGGTTACAGAATCTTCGTTTTTAGTTATAAGGATATCTAAGTATGATATATTTTGATGATGGAAATTTATAGTAAATTTTAGGCATGAATTCTGTGAGTTAAGCCAAGCATGAAATTCCAATAAGGAGGTTTGCGATCCTTCCCATATGATGAACACGTCATCTATATATCTTTTCTAATGTTTCAAAGATGATGACCATGGGTTTTGTTGTATATATTGGTCTTCAAAGGCTGATACAAATAGATTCGCTACATCTGGTGCCATGGCGGCTCCCATAGCCGTACCCCGAATTTGTAGATAAAATTTATCTTGGAAAGAGAAGTAATTATGACTCAACGTTAGATGCAATAACTCAATGATGTAAGATGTAGGTATCCGTTGAGGATATGGGCGTTTTTTTAAGACCATTGATATTACAGTGAGCAATTCCTCTTGCGGGATTACTGTATATAGCGACTCAATGTCCATGGTGACCAACAGACTTTGATTGGATAAGGTAACTGTAGACAAGAATTGGAGCATATGAGATGTATCTTTAATGTATGAAAATGATTGTGACACGAATGGCTGTAGTAGTTTGTCCAAAAAAATAGAGATGGGTTCCAAAATGGATTCTTTCGCCGAGACGATGGGTCTTCCAGGTGGGGTTTGCAGATTTTTGTGAATCTTTGGTACTATATATAATACTGGGATTCTTGGGTGTTTATTAATGAGGAAATCACATTCACTCTTTGTGAGGAATTTCTGTTGGAAACCAAGCTCTACTATGTGTAATACCTCCGCTTGTATGCTATCCGTGGGATCTGCTTCCAGTACTTGATAAAATGCTCTATCTGAAAGATGGCGTAGTGCTTCTTGTGTGTATGCTTCAGTACTCATTACTACAACCGCACCTCCCTTATCGGCTGGTTTTATTACTATATCACGTCTGTCTTGTAATTGATGTAGTGCCTGTGATTCTTCTCTAGTGAGATTAAAGTAGGAATGATGTTGTGATTTTTCTATATTTTCAACTTCATGCAACACCAATGTGGAAAAAGTGTTGATGGCTGCATCTCCTGGTGGAGGTGGACTCCATTTCGATTTAAGTTTCACAATGGGAGTAATGGCTAATGATGGACTTACTGTAGGAGATTGAGATAAGTAGATTTTTCTTTGGAGCTGTCGAATAAATTTGTGAAAGTCACAGCGGAACTGAAATGGATCATGTCTTTGAGTTGGCACAAAATTTAAACCTTTATTTAGTACCTTTTCTTCAAGTGCAGACAGAGGATTCCCCGATATATTAATCACTGCTGATGCGGTGGCCAATCCGTTTGTCCCGGGGTTTGTTTGGTGGAGGGGTACTGTGACCTGGTTCTCGGTCGGTTCCACTCGGTGTGTTGGTAATTTCGGGACCCTCTCCTTCTGCCTCTGTATGTTTGTCCTCGTTGTCCTCTCTGGTATGTGGGTTTTGAGGCATCTCCTAAAGGGTGTTCTTCATCACTTCCTGATGAGTTATCTGAGGTGTTGAAGGTGACTTTCCTGGGTTTCTGATTTAACCAAGGGTAAATTGCTCCTTGTTTGTAATCCCCTTCATCCCTATGGAATTTTTCAATCTTAGATATCTTAATTTCTTCCTTGAACTTTTCCATTGTCTGCTTAAACTCCTGCAAGGTGGTGTCAAATAGATCTAATGCTATCTTGCTTTTTAAGGACTCCAACATGGTGTCTGATTGTTGTCTTATTTCTTGGGAAATTTTACGTGTCTGACTCACAATTAGTAACATTAGGTCCATTGAGCATTTATTAAGAACATGGGACCATTGTTCTAAGAATTCCGGATATTCAGTATAGATTTTGGGTTCTTTCACCATTCTGAGCCCTCGTGGGATACGCTGATGTTTTAAATATTCAACCATGGTGACTCCATGTAATTCTGTGCGTATCCACCGTTTATGTAGCATGTTAGTTCAGTCCAACTTGAGGATGTAGTGATGGTTATATCTGAGCCATCAGAAAACAAAGATTTACTCTGTAACGCATCATTCAGCTGATCATCTGAAAAGCTGAGAATATTGCTCCATTTGGGGTGTGCCATTATCTTTCGATTACTGTATATACGTGAACACCACTATATAAGAACAGTTAATTATTAAGTGCAACGAACTACACTTGTCTCACAAAATAAACGTCGCATAGATTATAATTTTTTAGATTTTTTTATGTGCATAGAATTTATCTGGAACAGTGGACCATCATAACACCCTTGGTTTTTTAGGCAGTAAGCCACACTTTCAACCTTACAGGGTCATGTTTAATCATCGGTCCATTAAATGTCTTTTGTCTTCTTTATTCAAATGTTCTCTTTCTCCTTCTTTTTTATTCTTTTTATAATTAGTAAAATCCTTTGCAATGAATTTAAAGACGGAATTGTCTTACTTGTGCGGAGCGCCGCTGTGCTTCCGACCTTTATCTCCTGTGCCGCCGCGCTATTATCTCCAGCGCTGTCGTGCTTTGTAGGCGAAGCGCTGGAGATAATAGCGCGGCTGCACAGGAGATAAAGGTCGGAAGCGCAGCGGCGCTCCGCACAAGTAAGGCAATTCCATCTTTAAATTCATTGCAAAGGATTTTACTAATTATAAAAAGAATAAAAAAGAAGGAGAAAGAGAACATTTGAATAAAGAAGACAAAAGACATTTAATGGACCGATGATTAAACATGACCCTGTAAGGTTGAAAGTGTGGCTTACTGCCTAAAAAACCAAGGGTGTTATGATGGTCCACTGTTCCAGATAAATTCTATGCACATAAAAAAATCTAAAAAATTATAATCTATGCGACGTTTATTTTGTGAGACAAGTGTAGTTCGTTGCACTTAATAATTAACTGTTCTTATATAGTGGTGTTCACGTATATACAGTAATCGAAAGATAATGGCACACCCCAAATGGAGCAATATTCTCAGCTTTTCAGATGATCAGCTGAATGATGCGTTACAGAGTGAATCTTTGTTTTCTGATGGCTCAGATATAACCATCACTACATCCTCAAGTTGGACTGAACTAACAATGCTACATAAACGGTGGATACGCACAGAATTACATGGAGTCACCATGGTTGAATATTTAAAACATCAGCGTATCCCACGAGGGCTCAGAATGGTGAAAGAACCCAAAATCTATACTGAATATCCGGAATTCTTAGAACAATGGTCCCATGTTCTTAATAAATGCTCAATGGACCTAATGTTACTAATTGTGAGTCAGACACGTAAAATTTCCCAAGAAATAAGACAACAATCAGACACCATGTTGGAGTCCTTAAAAAGCAAGATAGCATTAGATCTATTTGACACCACCTTGCAGGAGTTTAAGCAGACAATGGAAAAGTTCAAGGAAGAAATTAAGATATCTAAGATTGAAAAATTCCATAGGGATGAAGGGGATTACAAACAAGGAGCAATTTACCCTTGGTTAAATCAGAAACCCAGGAAAGTCACCTTCAACACCTCAGATAACTCATCAGGAAGTGATGAAGAACACCCTTTAGGAGATGCCTCAAAACCCACATACCAGAGAGGACAACGAGGACAAACATACAGAGGCAGAAGGAGAGGGTCCCGAAATTACCAACACACCGAGTGGAACCGACCGAGAACCAGGTCGCAGTACCCCTCCACCAAACAAACCCCGGGACAAACGGATTGGCCACCGCATCAGCAGTGATTAATATATCGGGGAATCCTCTGTCTGCACTTGAAGAAAAGGTACTAAATAAAGGTTTAAATTTTGTGCCAACTCAAAGACATGATCCATTTCAGTTCCGCTGTGACTTTCACAAATTTATTCGACAGCTCCAAAGAAAATCTACTTATCTCAATCTCCTACAGTAAGTCCATCATTAGCCATTACTCCCATTGTGAAACTTAAATCGAAATGGAGTCCACCTCCACCAGGAGATGCAGCCATCAACACTTTTTCCACATTGGTGTTGCATGAAGTTGAAAATATAGAAAAATCACAACATCATTCCTACTTTAATCTCACTAGAGAAGAATCACAGGCACTACATCAATTACAAGACAGACGTGATATAGTAATAAAACCAGCCGATAAGGGAGGTGCGGTTGTAGTAATGAGTACTGAGGCATACACACAAGAAGCACTACGCCAACTTTCAGATAGAGCATTTTATCAAGTACTGGAAGCAGATCCCACGGATAGCATACAAGCGGAGGTATTACGCATAGTAGAGCTTGGTTTCCAACAGAAATTCCTCACAAAGAGTGAATGTGATTTCCTCATTAATAAACACCCAAGAATCCCAGTATTATATATAGTACCAAAGATTCACAAAAATCTGCAAACCCCACCTGGAAGACCCATCGTCTCGGCGAAAGAATCCGTTTTGGAACCCATCTCTATTTTTTTGGACAAACTACTACAGCCATTCGTGTCACAATCATTTTCATACATTAAAGATACATCTCATATGCTCCAATTCTTGTCTACAGTTACCTTATCCAATCAAAGTCTGTTGGTCACCATGGACATTGAGTCGCTATATACAGTAATCCCGCAAGAGGAATTGCTCACTGTAATATCAATGGTCTTAAAAAAACGCCCATATCCTCAACGGATACCTACATCTTACATCATTGAGTTATTGCATCTAACGTTGAGTCATAATTACTTCTCTTTCCAAGATAAATTTTATCTACAAATTCGGGGTACGGCTATGGGAGCCGCCATGGCACCAGATGTAGCGAATCTATTTGTATCAGCCTTTGAAGACCAATATATACAACAAAACCCATGGTCATCATCTTTGAAACATTAGAAAAGATATATAGATGACGTGTTCATCATATGGGAAGGATCGCAAACCTCCTTATTGGAATTTCATGCTTGGCTTAACTCACAGAATTCATGCCTAAAATTTACTATAAATTTCCATCATCAAAATATATCATACTTAGATATCCTTATAACTAAAAACGAAGATTCTGTAACCACCACTCTGTATCGCAAACCAAGTGACCGCAACAATCTTCTAAGATTTGACAGTCTTCACCCTGCCACATTTAAGTTGAATTTACCCGTAGGACAATTCATGCGAATAAGACGAATATGTACGGACAATTTTGAATTCAAAAAACAGGCCCAAGTATTAGCATATAGATTCTTGCAGCGAGGATACCCTTTATCCAGTGTTAAAAAAGCTTATCGCCGAGCCCTCTATTCAAACCGGGATTTTATGTTCTTACCAAGACAGCGTGAGGATTCGAAGCAGCAGACCCTGGTGATAAGACATACATTGGCCACCCCAATGATTAGTAGAGCCATTCGGAGACACTGGTCAATCCTTCAAGAAATCCACCCAGCATTCAAGGAACCCATTCGGATAGCATATTCTCGAGGCAGAAATATAAAGATCAGGTGGTCCATTCGAGTTTCAACGAACCGGTGAATATACTGGACCCCATCATAGATTGTGTAAATTGTGCTCATTGCGCTTTAAAATCTCCACAGACAACTATCACACTACCTTCAGGTCAGATAGTGGGGTTGCCTCAAACATCATGCAGATCTTCCTTTGTGGTATATGCTATCATTTGTCCATGCCCACTGATTTATGTGGGCATGACTAAACGTCCGTTTAGAATTAGACTAACGGAACATAAATGTTGTCTAAACACTGACCGGTTGGAGGAACCTTTAGTTGTACATTTCAAAGAACACAATCACAATTTTCTAGACATTAAATGGACAATTTTAGAAGTTATTCACCCACACTGGAGAAAGGGAGATCGAGTCAAGAAACTACGCCAATGTGAACAACGTTGGATTTTTCAACTGCGCACAGTGACCCCTGGTGGTCTTAATAAAGAAATCGAGTGGATTCACTTTATGTGTGGATTCACTTTATGTGAATCCACACCTGTCAAATCAACACACACAGGTGCAGTATGGTGATCCTATAAAATCATGCCAGATCTCGCGGCAATTCAGCACAACGCCGACAAGAGGATTAGGCGGCTGAATGCGGTAAGAAGGAAATGTAATCCATGGGGAAAAGTGCTTTTTTATGCTAAGCAGTACTTGTGCAAAAATAATATATGTATGGTACTAGTTCTATTATTATCTCCATAGGTATTAAATACCATATGAACTGGATAGCAGCATTTAAATATCGAAGCTATCTCGGCGGGAATTAACCTTGCATTTTTTCAAGCCTAGACCCTACAACTTCCCGATCAGTCCCTGAAGCAGCGCAAATTGCGAAACGTACGTCGGACTGCAGGAGCTCTAAAGTGTGTGAGCACATTCAATCGGAAGTTCATCCTTTCAACATAAAACCCAGAAGTATTCTTCGCCTACAAAGCACGACAGCGCTGGAGATAATAGCGCGGCGGCACAGGAGATAAAGGTCGGAAGCGCAGCGGGCGCTCCGCACAAGTAAGGCAATTCCGTCTTTAAATTCATTGCAAAGGATTTTACTAATTATAAAAAGAATAAAAAAGAAGGAGAAAGAGAACATTTGAATAAAGAAGACAAAAGACATTTAATGGACCGATGATTAAACATGACCCTGTAAGGTTGAAAGTGTGGCTTACTGCCTAAAAAACCAAGGGTGTTATGATGGTCCACTGTTCCAGATAAATTCTATGCACATAAAAAAATCTAAAAAATTATAATCTATGCGACGTTTATTTTGTGAGGTAATTGAAATCTCCCATTATTACTACACTGCCAAATTGGTTAGCTTCCATGATTTCTTTTAGCATTTCATCATCTGTCTGACCATTTTGTCCAGGTGGATGATAGTATACTCCTATCACTATACTTTTACCCAACACACATGGGATTTCTACCCATATAGATTCTGCTGAGTATTTAGGGGTAGATTTTCAAAGGGTTACGTGCATAAGATATGCTCTCTTCCAACTAGTTTCCAGCTTTGAAATTGGTAACCTACCCTTGCTGGCACGAGCCTATTTTGCATAGGCTCAGCAGTGCGCGCAAGCCCCGGGTCACGTGTATGTCCCAGGGCTTAAAAAAATTGGTGGTCTGGGGGCGTGGCCAGGGGCGTGGTGGTGGGACGGGGGCATGGAGGTGGTTTGGGGGAGGTCCAGGGGCGGGCCAGAATCCTCCTGCACAGCGGCCTGTGCCGGGGGATGGCGAGCCGGCTCGCACAAGTTACGCCTGTCAGAGGCCAGGCGTAACTCAATGAAATAAGGTGGGGGGGGGGGATTTAGTTAGGGCTGGGGGGTGGGTTAGATAGGGGAAGAGAGGGAAAGGTGGGGGGGACCAAAAAAAAAGTTCCCTCTAAGGCCGCTCCAATTTCGGAGCGGCCTTGGAGGGAACGGGGAAAGCCATCGGGCCTCCCCTAGGGCTCAGCGCGCGCAAGGTGCACAAGTGTGCACCCCCTTGCTCGCACCAACTCTGGAATTTATAACATGTGCGCAGCAGCGCGCGCATGATATAAAATCGAGTGTACATTTTTGCGCACCGGGTAGCGTGCATAAATATACCCCACGCACGTAACATTAAAAATCTGCCCCTTAGTCTCTTGACTGGTTTTTATCCTGTTGGACGCTATACCCTCCCAGACATAAAGTGCCACACCCCCAACAAGTTGATCCTCCCTAGCTTTGCGATATAATTTGTACCCTTATATAGCACTGTCCCATTGGTTATTCTCCTTTCACCAGGTTTCTGTGACGCCAATTATGTCAATCTCATCATTTACTGCTATACAGTCTAACTCTCCCATCTTACTTATTAGGCTTCTGGCATTGGGATACAGACATTTAAAGTGTATTTTTTGTTTGTATTAACAGCCTGCTTTTCAGTTGATAGGGATAATTTGGAAATCTTTAGCTCAGTTGATTTTTTTTACATATAGGCACATGGACTACATTTGCTTTTATTGGAACCTTTCTGTTGGGATCCCCTAACCAACCAGTATTCACCCCCTTTCTTTCTGACTTTTTCTTATCAGCACACTTTGTTAACTCCTCAGCTCCCTGTGTCCTTTCAGGTTCTAAATCATCAGTATTGGTAATTGCCTTTGCAGCAATTGAATCATTAATATCCTGATTAGAAGAAGTTTCATGTCCCTTTGTGACCAGAGCATAACTGTATTTCTACTGCAAATACAGATTAACACTGAGTTTTGATTCTCATATTCAGAGCTGATTTCTGCTTCAGGATTTTGGCAGACTGCATAAGACATGTCTGTAAACAGTTTCATCCAGTCCAACAGGTGTGTTGGCAAAATAGGTTATAATGGTCCATATAGAGAATACCAGAACAAGCAATTAAACAAGAGAAGTTCAATAATTACAGGATGTCAAATCTTTATTGAGATGTCACTCTCCCTTTAAGATACAGAACTGTGTTTCGCTAGGGCTGCATCCGGAAGGACGAATTACATGTAGTATAATATCAATGGCATTACACTCTTGAAGGAAATCTCTACAAAAACAAAATTATTTAATCAAGTGTCAGGATCATAGGAAGGGTGGCAGACCTGACATATCAATAAAGATTTGGCATCTTGATTTATAGAGTTTGCTCATCATTCCACACTCTGTTGTGGGTTTATCTCGTATCTCTGTGGATCCTATATACAGTTCATGGCATTATTTATTATTTATTTATTTATTTTTATTTATTTGGGGTTTCTTATATACCGATAGCCGTTCGCACATCGTATCGGTTTACATTCAGCTAATAACTTGTGGGCATAGCCCTTACAAAGAACAATAACAGAATGTGGAAAACAAATCTACAAACGATATATGTAATTAATTACTCTATGCAACAATATACAAGGGATAAATTAATTGCTCTATGCAACAATATACAATGGTTATATGAGTATATACTAATAGGGAGAATGGAGGGGTTCTTAGACAACAATAGTAATAAATAAATCATAAAGAGAATAATTATGATGGGGTGTCATGTTACTAGCAAAGGATAATCTTAAACTATACAGGGTTATCATAGGAAAATTAGTAACAGCCTTGTTGAGCAGGGAAAGTCAGGGATTCAAATAGTGTGTCGGGGGGAAACAGGATAAAAGGGGTAAGGGGGAGTCGGAGAGAAGAGGAGGGAGAGGGAAGATACTAAAGAGGGCATACAGGGGTAGGCGAGGGGGGGGTCATGGGTTACAGGGAGGGGGAGAGAGTCAGATGCATGGGAAATCTAAACGATATGCTGATGTAGGGTCTACTTCAGAGGGAATTTCTGGTGTAGGGTCTTCTTCATTGGGAGGAGGGAGCATGAGGATAGGCTTTTATAAACATTATACAACTTTTATAAACATTATACAACTTCCACTGAAAGTCAAGCACCTATATCAGTGATCAATTAGAGCTTTGTCCCAGCCTTATCTGCTTCAAATCAGCTGTTTTTGTTTGGCTCAGGAATTCTGCTAGAGCATTACATTTTTCATGACTGGTCCAGCTGAACATGCCATCAGAAATCTGATCCAACACATGTTGGACACGTATTGTTTCTGTCACTTTCTGAATATATCTAACAAACTAGAAGACAGACAGCCACTAATCCCATCCCCCATGAAGTGTTACTATGACATAATATATAATATCCTAGTCATGAATCCAAATGTAAGTGATGGGCCAAGTGGTGGTATATTATGTAATAGAGCATACAACACAAACTTGTGAAAGCAAAATTAAATTTACTAAATATGGTAGAAAATTGTATAATCACAAAGTCAATTAATATGACACAGCATAACAGCAATAGTGCATAGATCAATAAAGGCAAATAGATATTGCAATAACCAAGATAAAGATCTATACAAAGAATGCTTCCCTCATAAGTCTTACTTTCTATGAGCCAATGTATCCTGTGAAACAAAAGACAGTACAAGCTCAGGGACCCCCAAGAACTAGCTGTCATCCAAAGAAAACTGTCAATTGCAGCTTCTTATATTCTTATTTTCTGGCTTTTAATTCAGGGTCTGCAAGAGTTAGGTGTTCTAGTTTGCTCATATAACTTTGAAAATGGTCAGCTGTAGCTTACTAAACTATGGCCTGTAGAGATCCTGGTACTGCCTGACTAAGCCCTGACTTTCACCAGCCTTATCACTTGGGAAAACAGATGTTAGAAAGAACTTGAAGGAGACAGTCAGAAGTACACATTCTTGGGGAGAGCTAAGGAAAAAGCTTAAATTAGCTATCCAAATCTGGGGGAGGGTCTGTTCAAAATCATTAGCAGGTACAGAGTCCAGTGAACAGCCCTGGCTAAGGGTTAACTGTTTTAACTCTCTCCCACCCCGAGGTTTGTTTTTCTGATATAGTCTGCTTAAATACATAATTGGCAACAAGATAAATTAGTAATTTGGTATTTCCTTAGGTGTTATCCATCAAATAAATTTACCAAAATGAGGACTATCCAATGTAATTATTGTGGAGCCTTTATTCTGAGGGAAATCATCTGGAAACTTAGGGCTTGCCCCATTTGTTCAGAACTCTCTTCCTTGAAAAAGGAGCTGGCTGAAGTTAAAGCTGAATTAGCTGCAATAAAGAAAGTTTCACCCACTTTATATTATTCAGGAATTAATTCCATATTACCACAGAAAAACCAAAAGTCAAGGAAAAATGGGTTTACAGTGGCTCAAGTAGGTCAAGACCCACAGCTGTGCAGCCCACAAGTCTACCCCCCCCCCCTCCACTCACACAGGGCATTAAGGAACTCAAAAAACAAGATTACAGTGGGCTCTGGTAGAATTAGACCTGTGATGCGGAAACACATGCTGTATCAAGTGACACAAGTACAAAATGCCTTATCTGTATTAGATATTGAAGAAGCTCTTGTGAAAGAGATTGAAGTGTTATCTGAAAAGAAAGAAGAAACCCAATGCATTCAGAAATTCCATAATACAATCAGTAACTAAGATCTTCTCGACCTAGATATTAATAAGAGATAGGGCAGTTATATTCTTAGAATTTATGAATGATTTCAACTGCTCAGGATAGAAAAATATAAAGGAATCATTACATAAATCAGGCATTTACATGGGCAGCTTAGTCTAAAAGAATAACCAGGAGATAGAATCTGTGACCTTTAACATAAGAAATTTGCGTCTCCTCTCCTGGGTTGCTGGTGTAAAATCCGGATAAACTCGGATTTCTTGTGCATGGAAACTAACGGAGATATTCTTAAAATATATCTGCATCACATTGCTAACATCCTGTTCTGACAAGAGTGTTACCAGGATGGTTGCTCGATCATACATCTCACAAGAGGAATTTTCAAGAACTGTGTCAGATTCTCAATCCCCCGAAGTTAATTTTGAGAACTTTTCAATTTAGAAGAAATAGGCAAAAACAGCAACTTATTAACAGAAGGAAATGTTTCCTCTTCACATTTTAATAATTCTCTAAAATAGTTTCTCAAAGTATAATAGGGGTCTTCCCCCACGGTTTTAGGAAAGTTTAAAAATCTAAGATTTAAACACTGTTGTAATTTTCTAAGTATTCTAGCCTCCTCAAGATAATGCTTGAGTCTTTAATTAACTTAGTATTACAATCCTGTAGTTTTATAGTTGAAATTTCAAGCTTCTCTATTCTTAATTTAGCTTCAGTGGACTGATTTTCCATTTTTTACTAAAAATCAGTCAGTCTTTTATCCAGGTTTACCATTTTAGTCCCTTGGGCTCTTCATGTGTAGCCAAAACCAGCTACAAGGTTCCACAACGCATCAAGCGTTACCACCGCAGGCTTGGCTGGAAAAACAAGAGACTCACTCTCCGTTCCATAGGAGGGAACATCTTTCTCCCCTGCTGGTCTCAACCTGGCAGCCTCCAGTTCTCCACGCTTGTCCTGGCTTCCACTTGGGGTCAAGGTTGCAGGCAACTCTCCTCCAGCAGACTCCAGCAACTGCAACGGGGAACTGTGCTGCTCCAGAAAGCCTCCTCTCTGTCCCCCATCTTCCAGTGCAGCCACGATGATGTTATCACCTGGCGTCCTAGGCAAAAGAGGAGCTCCAGCAGTCGGGGCCAACGACGGGTGAAGATCTGGGGGGCTAAGCGGGACTTCCCCAGGTGGTTCTGCCACTCCCTCGGAAGGAATCACAGTGGGGATAGCGCACCCCGTTTGTGAAGAAGGACCCTGTCCCGATAGGGTAGTCGCTTTGATGGGGTAAGTTCTGACTTTCCCCTTTCTTTTTGCTGGCATCTCCAAAGGAAAAAGTAACTCTCACAATGGACAGACGTTACTCGACCTGGGATCATGCCACCATCTTGTTTCCCTGCATGCAAAGAAAATTCTTTTTCACTCAGCGCATAGTTAAACTCTAGAATTCATTGCTAGAGGATGTAGTTACAGGAGTTAGTGTATCTGGGTTTAAAAAAGGTTTGGATAAGTTCCTAGAAGATAAATCCATATACTGCTATGACGGTAATTAATAAGCAATAGTAACTTGTGATCTATCTAATGTTTGGGTACTTGCCTGGTACTTTTGGATTGGCCATGGTTGAAAACAGGATGCTGGGTAGGGATGTGCAATCGTTTTTTTGACGATTTAAAATATCGTCTGATATATTTTAAATCATCAAAAATCGTTAGAAGGCGATATTTAATAGGAATTCCCCCGATTTATCGTCAAAAATCGTAAATCGGGGGAAGGGGGAGGGGAAGGGGAGGGCGGGAAAACCGGCACACTAAAACAACCCTAAAACCCACCCCGACCCTTTAAAATAAATCCCCCACCCTCCCGAACCCCCACAAAATGCCTTAAATTACCTGGGGTCCAGAGGAAGGGTCCCGGTGTGATCTTTTACTCTCGGGCTTCCGGTGCGTTGTAGAAATGGCGCCGGCACTACCTTTGCCCTGTCATATGACAGCAGGGCAAAGGTAGTGCCGGCGCCCCCACAAGACTTGCCAAAAGTTCAGCAGGGGTCCGGGAACGACCTCCTAAACTCGAATTGTTTTGCCGTACGGCAAAATGGCGCCGACCATACGGCAAAATGGCGCTGACCATACGCCAGCCATACGCTGACCATACGGCAAAACGATTCGAGTTTAGGAGGTCGTTCCTGGACCCCCGCTGGACTTTTGGCAAGTCTTGTTGGGGTCAGGAGGCCCCCCCAAGGCGGTCCAGCGGGGGTCCGGGAGCAATCTCCTACGCTCCTGACGTCAGGGGACAAAGAAACAAAATGGCGCCGGCGCTACCTTTGCCCTGCTGTCATATGACAGGGCAAAGGTAGCGCCGGCGCCAATTCTACAACGCACCCGGAAGCCCGAGAGTAAAAGATCACACCGGGACCCTTCCTCTGGACCCCAGGTAATTTAAGGCATTTTGGGGGGGGTTCAGGAGGGTGGGGGATTTATTTTAAAGGGTCGGGGTGGGTTTTAGGGATGTTTTAGTGTGCCGGTTTTCCTGCCCTCCCCCGATTTACATGATATTTTAAAAAACAAAACCGCGACGATAAGATTCCCTCCCCCCCCAGCCGAAATCGATCGTTAAGATGATCGATCACACGATTCACATCTCTAATGCTGGGCTTGATGGACCCTTGGTCTGACCCAGTATGGCATATTTCATGTTCTTATGTTCTAAAGAAGAGATTTCTACAATGTTTTCTCACCCGAGCTTGACTCTATAACAGGGTACTATCAAGCTAGGGCAAGCGAACATTGTAGAAATCTCATCTTTGTGAGACTTTCCTCACTCCAAATGACGTCAAATCTTCACCGAGGTGTACTGTGCTGTTCGTATGTCTCACTCTGCATGTAAAACTGGTCCCTGATAGAGATGTTATTCAGCAGAATCTTTCGGTTTGGCCTTTGTTATCGACCCACCAAGGGAAATTTAGTTTTCCTGTGGTTCGGGCCGATTTTTTTCGGCTGCCTCGAAAAAAAACCCTAAACCCACCCAACCCTTCAAATTTAATTAATTATAACCCCCTCACCATCCTGACCCCCCAAGACTTGCCGAAAGTCCCTGGTAGTCTAGCGGGGGTCCCCGGAACAATCTCCCCCTCTCGGGCCGTCGACTGCCACTAATCGAAATGGCATCGGTGGCTCTTTGCCCTTACCATGTGACAGGGGCTACTGGTGCCATTCGTCAGCCCATGTCACATGGTAGGAGCAATGGATGGCCCAAATCATTGCTCCTACCATGTGACAGGGGCTGACCAATGGCACCAGTAGCCCCTGTCACATGGTAAGGGCAAAGAGCCACCGATGCCATTTCGATTAGTGGCAGCCGATGGCCCGAGAGGGGGAGATCGCTCCCGGCACCCCCGCTGGACCACAAGGGACTTTCGGCAAGTCTTGGGGGGGGGGGTCAGAAGTGGGGTTGTAATTAATTCAATTTGAAGGGTTGGGGTGGGTTTGAGGTGTTTCCCCCCCCCCCCCCCCAAAAAAAACGATTGGAAAACCATACAAAATTTCGTGGGTTATCCTTTCGTTTTGTCAGCCCCCCAAAATGCAACAAAATAGAAAATATTGCCTTTATTTCCTATTTTGTTGCAAACGAATGCACAACCCTAGTCCCTAAACCCTAAACCACCACCAAAACCTCACCTCGAGCTACTAGCTGGCCTTCGTATAGTGATATAAATAGTTGATTACTATGAGTACCTTATAAAGAGCCTCTCTCTCTCTCAACACAAATTACATGGACATGTGGGAAGGCTGAGGGGGTGACACATACCATGAATAAGATACAGCTATACAAATACTCAAAAAACCCCAAACTCAAATAAAGAGTAGAATAAAATTTGCAAACTTAATCTTATGTACTACTTAGTAACTCTCTCCTCTAAATTCAGCCTCTGCTGTTCCTTCTGCAGTCCAAAGCTCTGCTTGCCGGTCGAAGACCCCGGCTAGATGACATCAACATATTTTATAGGAGCCGACAACCAATACAAATAATGCTTTTATTGCAACTTCCTTAAACAACAGTGTAACTAAAGTAGGCTCAGCTGGACCACTTGCGTTCACTGAGAGAAGAGCTAGAGTCATATACCTGGCTCCAGCCAGGCTCAGTTGCACAGTGATCTCCTTTGAACACTCACGCACGCACACGTACGCATACGTGCACTTCTGAGTGTTGCATTTCTGACTTCCTCCACACATCCTTCAGAAAACCATGCATTAGGTGGGAAAGAGAAGGAAGATGAGTTTGCGTAAGGAGGACGGCGTGAGCCTGTGCCAGAAAGCTCTGCAGATTGTTTCCGAGCTTTGTTTAGGTGGGCAAGTGGAGTGGGACAAGTGCATCGGTATCTTCCCTTTGGAGAGCAGGACCAGGCAAAGCGGAGGCAGCACAGGTATGGTGGGCGCGCGAGGTGCTCGTCTGTATCTTCCGTCCTCGCGCTCCGCTCAGCCTTGCAACTGAGCCCCAGCAACTTCTCCGAGAGAGATCAGAGCCGGGAACAGCGCAGCAGGTTGTGTGGGCATTTGGGAAGTTGCACTTTTGTTTGCATTTGTATGATGGATGCTGACACAATTTTTTTTTTTACAATTGTCATTTCGGGTCTAACCTTTCATTGTGTGAAAGTAAAAAAAAAAAAAAAAAGCAAGCTGCGATACTCTACCCCAAAACAAATAAACCGATTTTTAGTTAAGTACTAGGTAAAGAGTGAAAATTTCATTAGAAGGAAAAAACCAGTAATACAGCATGTTTGTGTCTTCCTGTGTGTATATGTCCTCATATGTAACTCCTTATGCTGTAGCTTCTTCATTGTTATCACAACATAGATTGTATGCGGCTCTTAGTCTGCATTTAAAATTCACCATAGCAAGTGAAAAGCTGTTGTTTTTTTCTGAATTTTGATCGCAAATAATGTACAACAATTGGTGCTTATCCTGTTTTATTTGAAATACAGATATTGATTGCGTATTGCCCTAGGCAGCCTCAGAGGTAAGAGAGAGAGCATAAGAGAGAGGTAAGATAGAGAGCATAGCGTGCATTCTGGAACGGGCTTTCTCCTTAAACCCCGGAATCTCTCCCACGCAGGAAGGAATTGCATATTGCCATGTCTTTTAAAGTGTCAACTAGTGCAAGTACCTTGGCAGCTAAAAGGTTTCTATACTGACAAGTTAAATTAGTTCTTAACCTGTTGCAAAAACCGTAGGCAGCTCCGTTTCAGTCTTTCTGGTAGCTGTGGGTGACCTGTTGCTGCGGATGCTTCTAGTTAATGTTGCAGGTTTAATAACCGTTGTAAGGTTCAGGACAATTTTCTGCAGACAGCAGTGGGTCAACTGAGATAAAAATGAACCTTTTCCTCTCTCTCTCTTGAGCAATAGTTGGGAATATGTCAATTTTCTTTATAAGGCTACTTAGCTGTTGCCAAGTAGCCTTGTAGAGAGCTTGCATATTTTGCATATTAAATAGTTTTTTTGTTTTTTTTTTTTACCAGTACATAATCTTTGTCTCTCCTTAGTGTCTGTTTGTTTACAGATATATATGTGCCTTCATATAAATGCAAAGGTACAGAAGTTTAAAGGTAAATATCTTATAAAATCGGGGGCATGGCACACAATGGGGGGTAGAATTTGGCAAGTTTCGCTCTGCGACGCATCACGGCCTTCCCCGGTTCCCTCCTGGTCTGCTCCAATTAAGGAGCAGACTAGGATGGAACTTCCTCACCACCTACACTAAACTCCCTTTCCCTTCCCCTCTCCTCCCCACCCCCTAAATGTTACCTACCTTTGGGTTTTTTTGTTTTGTTCTATTTTTTTAAGTTGCTGCTTCTCCAGAGCAGAATCAACTTGCGCGTGATGCTGACTGCCGGCGCGTGCTTCCTCTGCACAGCAGCAAATGGCTGCTTTACTGGCGCCTCCAGCCCCGCTCCTTCCCATCCCTTTTCTTTGGCCTGGCTCTTGTGCTCGTAACAAGGGTCATGTAACAAGGGTTACATAAAAAGGGCCCCTTTTAAAATGCATGAGGCATGCTCAAGGCCTGGTCACGCGCATAACCCCTGTTTTTTTACATGCGCAGGCCATTTAAAATTGGGCTGTTAGTCTATCTTTTTGCCATCATACAGATCTAAACAGCAACCTCAAGATACATTTTTAAATTTAATATAATTGTTTAGCCTCTTTTCTATAGCGAAACAATATGTTAATCAGTTTTTCAAGATGCATTAGATCTCAAGGAGCTGTAATTAGTGTGATGAGCTGTAAATCTTCCAATAAATTTCTTTGCAAGTTAATTAGGAGTACAAGTTTTGCATATATTGATTCTAAGAACCAAATATCTTACAGTTTATAAAAATGCATTTGAATATTTTAGTGGACTACAAATATAAACCATTTTTAAAAACACTAAAGTTTTGTGAGAAATAGTTTCATACAAATAAACCTAAGTCCCACAATAGTTTGAAATTAAGTATGTTGCCCTGGTAAGGTATTGCTTATAACTGTAGCAAAGTGCATATATTTTGAAAACAACTATTGTCACCAAGTAGTTCTGTAGATTAAAATGGTCTAATATATTGTAATTTCCCTGGATATTTGGATAGATTAGGCAGCATGATTGTTACAGTTTTGAGTGAATGGTTGTTTGTGCCATGCAGGCAAACTGGGCATGTTGTGAATCAAAATTTTTCCTTAGTAGAATCCAGGAAGCATTTTATAAAGCACTTCTCTTCAAGTGAAAATGATCTTAAATGGACTCCTCCATAGGAGACTGTTTCCAGCTCCATAAACCTTAAAGTGCTGGAGTCTCACCAGTTTTGATTACATTTATTCTTTGAATATAAAAATGGTGTCAGCTCCACTTGTATAATTTGCGCTACTCCATCCCAGATGTTTTCTATAACACAGGAACCAAATCCATACTCTCAATATGCGCTCGATGCAACTTAACACATAATATATATTGCACAATGTCCAAGTCAATTCTCATCTTGACAGCGTATATTCTTTATAAGGTGAAAAACATAGATGTCGCTTGTGTAGTTCATTAAAGATGCACTAATGTTCGCCTTTGTAGAGATAAATGATATACATTGCAAACTGCCCATTTCACAATTATGAGATTGACATAATTGGCATCACAGAGACTTGGTGGAAGGAGGATAACCAATGGGACAGTGCTATATCAGGGTACAAATTATATCACAATGATAGGCAGGATGATCTTGGTGGTGGTGTGGCACTTTATGTCCGGGAAGGTATAGAGTCCAACAGGATGAAGATCATACAACAGACTAAATGCTCAGTAGAATCTATATGGGTAGAAATCCCATGTGTGTTGGGTAAGAGTATAGTGATAGGAGTATACTACTGTCCACCTGGACAAAAATGGTCAGACAGATGATGAAATGCTAAGAGAAAACAGGGAAGCTAACCAATTTGGCAGTTAAATAATAATGGGAGATTTCAATTACCCCAGTGTTTTATTGAGTTAATAAGTAGGATAGGTAAATGTATTTATGGGGCTTGCATTGTATAAAAATCAAATAGTAAAGCATATAAAACATGAAAAATATGTTCTTTGTAGTTCCCTGTAGAGAATTGTCAGTATAGTTGTAATAGAGGAATTTCATCACCCTTTCTGTTAGAATTTTTGTGCACACCAGTGACACTGAAACCCAGTCTTAGCCATCCTTATTACATTCTCTCTTTTAGTTTAGTGCAGAAAAAAATATAGCTGATGTATACACCTGTCTATACAGTTTATAGATTTACTATAGCTATTTGGGGTCAAAGACTATTAGTACTTTGTGGAAATAAAACAGTATTATGATTATTCATAAACTTCAATGCAATAACGGGATCAGTATGTCCAAAATGCACATCCAAACCAGCACGTAGCTAATAATGCTCATCATATGTAAATGCCATGTAGATTAGGCTATTAGCTATTACCCCCTATGCAAAACATTATCATGTGCCCGATGCTCACGTTTTAATTCACAAAAATTAACACCAGCTCCGGAGCTGGCATTAAATTTTGATGTGCCCCAAGCCTCCACAAAAAAGCAGAAAATACTGATTTTCTGTGGTTTCTCCTATTTAATATTTGCGCGATACCAAGTAGTAGGAACCACAGAAATCAGCATCAGGAAAAATAGAAGTCTTGACTGTGGTCAGGTTAGGAAAACGGATGCTTCTATATTGAGCATCCATTTTCTTAACCCGCCAAGAGCCACCTCTCCTAGGAGCCCGATGACAAGGACGCTCTAGGGACGTACAATTGTTGTCTAGTACATACTTTTTATTGTGCACTTCATTAACTTATTGAATCACACTCCAAGGAAAGGTGGATGGGCAAGCGTTAGGAAAACGGGTGCTCAGTATGAGCGCCCATTTCCTACATGCTCATATTGCATCGGCCCCATAATTTATCATTATTTCTTTCTTCATGTTTTCCAACATCTTTCTCTCTTCCTTCTATCTTTGCCATCTCATATTGCCCCTCTTTTTCCATCTCCCATTTCCATCACTTATCATTCCTCTATCACTCATCCCTCCAGCTTTCCATTATGGCTCACTTCTCCTACTTTTCTAGTTCTCAGCCTCTCAACCTGTCTTCCCAATCATTCACTCTCTGTTTCTTCTCTTCCTTGTTGCAGTTTCTCATTCTCTATACCTCCACTTTTGTTACTTTCCTCTTTTTTCTCTCTAATTTCTTGCAACCCATCTGCCAACCCTTCCTCCATTTATCTTTTGCTCTTCAAAATCTTTCACCTCTGCTTCCTCAACTTCTTTCAAATTCCTGTTTCTCTCCCAGTTTATCATCCATCCCCAATCTCTCTACTTCTACATGCTCACCACCAGTCCTCAATCACCTCCATCAGTTTCTCCATATCCTATACCCATCACTTCTTCAATTTCATCACTTTTACATTTCCTGTTCATCCACCTACCAGGCTCTACTCCCTCCTTGTGATGTCAGAGTCCATATGGATGAACAAAGTAAAAGCAGCACTTTTTAAAATAAAATGCACTAAAATAGTTTGAGGAAGATTTCTCTAAATTAATTTGTAAATATGCTTTGGCATAATTTTAACCAAATTAAACCTGAAGTTCAAGATTTTATATCTTTAAAATGTTTGATAATTACAATGTAACTTATGACTTACCGGCCTGTCAGCAGAAAGGAAAGATCACTTTCTAATTCCTGTTTGACTGGTTAGCAATCTGACTCCAGATATTCAAATGTTTTATGTGGTTAAATTTGTCTTTTAACTCCATAAATTTAATCATTTAAAAATTCCCACCTCTATCCACCTAAGATCTGTTGTGCGCAAAGTTTTAGCCAGTTAAAAAAGTGGCTAGGTAGGGGTTTTTACCAATTAACTCAATATTCTGTGCTAACTGGCAGGGTCATTCTTCAAAGTGCGATAAATAGCACACCGTAATCTAGCATGCAAATTTTAAATTTAGTATGCATGTGGGAGAAGTTAATGCAAATTAAGGTGTCCTGCTGCATTCTGTGATAGAATAATGCACACTAACATGGGATTTAACGTCAGAAATAACTACACCTTTTTTTTCTGTGGTACCAGATGCAAAAACTTTTTATCGCGTGTCCGCAGATGATATTGCGCATTGCAGCTATTATCATGTGTGATAAAAAGAGGTATTCTATCAGGAATCAGAAAAGGCTATCAAGCCTCCTGGGCCAATAAGAACACCTGTTCTTACCTGGCTTGTCTTCCTAAACCCATAGGGGTAGATTTTCAGACCGCGCGAATAGGCGTACGTTTGCTGGTGCATCAGGCGCAAGCAAAAGTAAGCGGGATTTTAGTAGATACGCGCGTAGCCGCTCGTATCCGCTAAAATCCTGGATCGGCGTGCGCAAGGCTATCGATTCTGTATAGCCGGCGCGCGCCGAGCCGCGCAGCCTACCCCCGTTCCCTCCGAGGCCGCTCCGAAATCGGAGCGGCCTCGGAGGGAATCCTCTAACGCCCTCCCCTCACCTTCCCCTCCCTTCCTCTACCTAACCCACCCGCCCGGCCCTGTCTAAACCCCCTCCTTACCTTTGTTGGGGGATATACGCCTCCCTCTGGGAGGCGTAAATCCCCGCGCGCCAGCGGGCCACCAGCGCGCCGGGACGCAACCTGGGGGCGGGTCCGGAGGGCACGGCCACGCCCCGGACCGTAACCACGCCCCCGGGCCCGCCCCCAAAACGCTGCCGACATGCCCCCTAAACGCCGCGCGGCTCGGGCCCACCCCCCGACACGCCCCCCTCGCCAAACCCCGGGACTTACGCGAGTCCCGGGGTCTGCGCGCGCCGGTAGGCCTATTGAACATAGGCGCATCGGCGCGCAGGGCCCTGCTCGCCTAAATCCGCCCGGATTTGGGCGGATTTAGGCGAGCAGGGCTCTTAAAATCCGCCCCATAATGTTTGTGGAAAGTTTACTTGTTTGTGGATACTGGACTCTTCAGTAGGCCCACCACAGACAACAAGAACAATATCAACCACAAGAACAGGCAAGGAAAGTTCCTGCACTGGAGCCAGCACCACTGGGCCCACAGGGAGAGGGGCATGGGCCATGGCAGTGCTTGGCACTCAGATAGGCACGGTGGAGGAGATACAGGAAGCACATCTTTCCTCCATGGGCATGCCAGAGGATTATGTGGTTAGAAGGTATCAGTTCAGCTTTCGGGCTATTCTGGATTTAGATGAAGAAATCAGAGGGGATCTGGATCCAGTCACGGAAATGTCCCACTTTGTGCCGGGTCTCACCAAACTATTGGCCACCCTGCATTTCATGGCAAGTGGCTCCATCCAAATGACAGTAGGGGTCATGGGTGGAATGTCACAAACCACTTTTTCCTGCTGACTAGGTCATAACAGATGTATCTGACAGCATGAATCGCTACATAGCATTTCCTCGGGACAGGCAGGACTTGATGGAATTATAGAGAGGCTTTTATGCCATTGCTAACTTTCCCAATGTTCTGTGAGCTATTGACTGTACTCACATAGCCATCATCCCACCCCGTGACAGGGAGGAGATCTTCTGCAACATAAAGCCCTTCCACTCCATCAATGTGCAAGTAGTCTGTAGCGCTCAAATGCACATCCTCGAGATGATGGCCAGGTACCTGGGAGCCACGCACGATTTCTTTATGCTTAGGCAATCAGGCTTCATTGAAAATTGTGAGGATGGCCTCTACAGTGACAGTTGGCTTGTAGGTAAGAGAGATGCTTCTTTCTCTATTCCATCTCTGGCTATGTGTTTGCAGCAAATGTCACGGACATGGGGGGATGCCTATGGGGGTTGTAGCAGCATTGCTGACATGACACGTGGCTTGTACAATTATGTCTGCACACCATTACACCGGGGCCTGGCTTTCTCCCCCCAAGCTCGAGAGACCTGCTAATCTTATGAGGTCAAACCATGCACTTGCCGTAAAGCTTGGCGGGTGAGCAGACACTACACACTTTCTATGGGTTCACTGTAAACTGTGCCCTTTTCCAATCCTCCCATTTGGACCAGTAGAAATCTCACAGGTGAATCACAACCTTTAAGTGTCCACATTGTAGGTACTTGCAGATCAGGTGTGAGCTATTAGTGATGGGTCAGCCAGGATGTCAGGCACAGTTTGTCTTGACCATTGCACAGGTAAACCAGAAGCAGCGGCCGGTACATTTTTGGTCCTAGGATATTCCCTGTGTCAGGGCTGAAAAATTTGTATATGTGGAGAATATACTCCAGAGCAGCCAGAGACTTGCATATTCAGAACTGGAGGTAGAGGTTTTTCTGCTAGGAAAGGCGAGGCACCTCTGATTTACTGCTTTAGGGTTGATGACTGCTACGAATGAGTAGCCTTAGCTTGCTTGTGAGGGGCTGCCACACATTTGGTGCATATTTGGTGCAATTTATTAGTCCAGAAGATGTGTTATCCACTATGACGCCTAGATCTCTTTCTTGAGTGGTGGCTCCTAATATGGAACCCAACATTGTGTTACTATAGCATAGTTTGTTTTTCCCTATAGGTATCACCTGGCATTTATCCACATTAAATTTCATCTGCCATTTGGATGCCAAATTTTCCAGTCTCAGAAGGTCTTCCTGCAATTTATCATAATCTGCTTGTGATTTCACTATTCTGAACAATGTTGTATCATCTACAAATTTAATTATCTCACTTGTCGTATTTCTTTCCAGATCATTTATAAATATATTGAAAAGTACGGGTCCCAATACAGATCCCTGAGGCACTCCAATGCCCACTCCCTTCCACTGAGAAAATTGTCCATTTAATCCTACTCTCTGTTTCCTGTCTTTTAGCCAGTTTGTAATCCACGAAAGGACATCGCCACCTATCCCATGACTTTTTACTTTTCCTAGAAACCTCTCATGAGGAACTTTGTCAAACGCCTTCTGAAAATCCAAGTATACTATATCTACTGGTTCACCTTTATCCACATGTTTATTAACTCCTTCAAAAAAGTGAAGCAGATTTGTGAGGCAAGACTTGCCTTGGGTAAAGCCATGCTGACTTTGTTCCATTAAACCATGTCTTTCTATATGTCCTGTGATTTTGATATTTAGAACACTTTCCACTATTTTTCCTGGCACTGAAGTCAGGCTAACTAGTCTGTAGTTTCCTGGATTGCCCCTGGAGCCCTTTTTAAATATTGGGGTTACATTAGCCACCCTCCAATCTTCAGGTATAATGGATGATTTTAATGATAGGTTATACATTTTTACTAATAGGTCTGAAATTTCATTTTTTAGTTCCTTCAGAACCCTGGGGTGTATACCATCCGGTCCAGGTGATTTACTGCTCTTCGGTTTGTCAATCAGGCCTACCACATCTTCTAGGTTCACCGTGCTTTGGTTCAGTACATCTGAATCATTACCCATGAAAACCTTCTCTGATATGGGTATCTCCCCAACATCCTCTTCAGTAAACACTGAAGCAAAAAAATCATTTAATCTTTCTGAGATGGTCTTATCTTCTCTAATTGCCCCTTTAACCCCTCGATCATCTAACGGTCCAACTGACTCCCTCACAGGCTTTCTGCTTCAGATATATTTAAAAAGGTTTTACTGTGAGTTTTTGCCTCTATGGTCAACTTCTTTTCAAATTCTCTCTTAGCCTGTCTTATCAATGTCTTGCATTTAACTTGCCAACGCTTATGCTTTATCCTATTTTCTTCTGTTGGATCCTTCTTCCAATTTTTGAATGAAGATCTTTTGGCTAAAATAGCTTCTTTCACCTCCCCATTTAACCATGCCGGTGATCGTTTTGCCTTCTTTCCACCTTTCTTAATGTGTGGAATACATCTGGATTGTGCTTCTAGAATGGTATTTTTTAGCAATGACCATGCCTCTTGCACACTTTTTACCTTTGTAGCTGCTCCTTTCAGTTTTTTTTCTATTTTTCTCATTTTATCAAAGTTTCCCTTTTGAAAGTTTAGCAGCCGTGGATTTGCTTACTGTCCCCCTTCCAGTCATTAATTCAAATTTGATCATATTATGATCACTATTGCCAAGCGGCCCCACCACCATTACGTCTCTCACCAAATCCTGTGCTTCACTGAGAATTAGATCTAAAATTGCTCCCTCTCTTGTCGGTTTCTGAACCAATTGCTCCATAAAGCTGTCATTTATTCCATTGAGGAACTTTATCTCTCTAGCATATCCCGATGATACATTTACCCAGTCAATATTGGGATAATGAAATCTCCCATTATTACTGCACTACCAATTTGGTTAGCTTCCCTAATTTCTCTTAACATTTCATTCTCCATCTAACCATCTTGACCAGGTGGATGGTAGTATACTCCTATCACTATAGTCTTCCCCAACACACAAGGAATTTCTACCCATAAAGATTCGATTGTGCCTTTAGTCTCATGCAGGATGTTTATCCTTTGGACTCTATGCCATCCTGGACATAAAGCGCCACACCACTTCCCGGTTGCTGATCTCTGTCATTGCGATATAATTTGTACCCCGGTATAGCACTGTCCCATTGGTTATCCTCCTTCCACCATGTCTCTGAGATGCCAATTAATTCTATGTCATCATTCACTGCTATACATTCTAATTCTCCCATCTTACTTCTTAGACTTCTGGCATTAGCATACAAACATTTCAAAGTTTGTTTTCTGTTTGCATTTTCATTCTGCTTTTTAGGGATAAGTTAGAATTTTTTTAGCTCAGGTGAGTTTTTAGTTACAGACAGTTGGACTACTTTTCTTATTATTGGAACCTCACTATCGGGATGCCCTAATTCTAATGCATCATTAGTATCCTTTGAAGATACCTCCCTCCGAACCATGTGCTGCTGAGCAGCTGTCGGCTTTCCCCTTTGTTCTAGTTTAAAAGCTGCTCTATCTCCTTTTTAAAGGTTAGCGCCAGCAGTCTGGTTCCACCCTGGTTAAGATGGAGCCCATCCCTTCAGAAGAGACACCCCCTTCCTTAAAAGGTTTCCCAGTTCCTTACAAAATTGAATCCCTCTTCCTTGCACCATCGACTCATCCACGCATTGAGACTCCGGAGCTCAGCCTGCCTCTGGGGACCTGTGCGTGGAACAGGGAGCACTTCAGAGAATGCTACCCTGGAGGTTCTAGATTTAAGCTTTCTACTATCTGCTTCAACAGTAGGGGGAAGTGAGAAAAATGGGATTTACATTCAGACATCATCCAACAAGGCATTGATCTGTGCAATCTGGGTGAACAAGCATCGGGGTAACTTGCTTGATGCACAGTTACAACACTTAACCATAAGCCTTATGCTCACCTTTGATGTAACTCCAACATTACTCTTTGCATCAATGACAGGGGATGGCAGGAAATTTGAATCAAACAGTTACTAACAAGAGCCCTGAAGTTGGTGGTTGGTGAAACATAAGTATGGGAAAATAAGTGTGGAATCTTGCTGGGCAGACTGGATGGGCCGATTGGTCTTTTCCTGCCGTCATTTCTATGTTTCTATGTTTACCTAAGAGCCTAAATTTGGCTTCCAGAACCTCCCTCCCACATTTTCCTATATTGTTGGTGCCCACATGTACCACGGCAGCCGGCTCCTCCCCAGCACTGTCTAAAATCCTATCTAGGTGACGCGTGAGATCCGCCAACTTCGCACCAGGTAGGCATGTTACCAGGCGATCCTCACGCCCATCAGCCATCTAGCTGTTTACATTCCTAATAATCGAATCACCAACTATGACGGCTGACCTAACCCTTCCCTCCTAGGCACTAGGCCTTGGAGATACATCCTTGGTGTGAAAGGACAATGCACCACCTGGACAGCAGGTCCTTGCTACAGGATCCTTTCCTGCTGCACTAGGTTATTGCTCTCCGATCATGAGACCTTCTTCCTCCAAGGTAGCGCCAGGGCTGCCAGTCTGAAGTTGGGACTTGGCTACTATGTCCATGAAGGTCTCATCTATATACCTCTATGACTGTCTCAGCTCCTCCAGGTTTGCCACTCTAGCCTCCAGAGATCGGACTCGTTCTCTAAGAGACAGGAGCTCTTTGCATCGCATACTCATGTACAATTTCTCACCGGCGGGTAAAAAATCATACATGTGACACTCGATGCAAAAGATTGAGAAGCCTCTCTTTTGTTGCTGGACTGCTGCCTTCATCTCAAATTTGTTCAGTTCCTAGTTAAGTTTTAGGTTGCTATGAGAGTAGGAATGTGTCTAATTAATGTCCTTTAAATGTAATAGTGAATTCACTATGGGGTAGATTTTCAAAGGGTTGTGCGCATAAGATACGCGCGCAACCCCCAAAAACCTACCCCTGCCTCCACCTGCGTGCGCCAAGCCTATCTTGCATAGGCTCGACTGCGCGCGCAAGCCCCCTGACGCGTGTATGTACTGGGGCTTGCAAAATGGGGTGGGGTGGGGTGTGGGCGGTCCGGGGGCAGGGCGGGGCATGGCCTGAACCTCCAGGCACAGCGGCCATTTGCCACTGTGCCCGGGATCGCAGGCCGGCCGTCGGCCGGAGTGCGTAACTTCTTCAACAAAGGTAAAGGGGGGTTCTAGGTAGGGCTGGGAGGCGGGTTAGGTAGGGGAAGGGAGGAGAAGGTGCGGGGGGCGGAGGGAATGGAGGCAGGCTGCGTGGATCCGTGCACACAAGGTGCACAATTGTGCACCCGCTTGCGCGTGCCGACCCTGGATTTTATAACATGCTCGTGGCTGCGCGCGCATTTTATAAAATCGGGCATAGATTTGTTCGCGCCGGGTTGCGCGAACAAATCTGCGCCCATGCGCAGGTTTTAAAATCTGCCCCTATATGTCTGGTAGTGGCCTACAGGGGAATGATCAAACTCTCAATAAGGTTGTTTTGTTTTGTTTTTTTTGTGAAAGTGCACCTGTCTATAAATTAAAGGATGAGCTAAGGGTAGGTGGGCGAGGAGTGGGAGGGTTGTGAAATACAAACAGTCTAACTTCAGTTAGTCAGTTAGAGTGACTCACTGCTCTCTTGATTAACAAATGTTGGTACCTAATCAAACCAAATCACACTACCTTAACACCTTTCCAAGGTGAGTGCTGAACTTTTCAACCTTTACTTAGGTATACACTGCTCCTAGCTTATTTCTAGCTTCTGGCTACATTTTTTTTTTTAATATACAAACTAGGGATGTGAATCGTTTTTCAACGATTAAAATTATCGTCCGATAATGTTTATATCGTCTTAAATCGTTATAGAACACGATAACAATAGAAATTCTAACGATTTATCGTTAAAAATCGTTAAATCGTGTTAGTGCGCACTAACTCGAGTTAGTGCGCACTAACTCCCCGTTAGTGCGCACTAACTCGATTTAGTGCGCACTAACTGAAAATGATACAAATAAACACTTTCCAGGTCACTGAAGGTCAGTTAGGAATGAATATGTGTTCCTATTGGCTGGCTGCCCTCTTATCTATTGATATTACCAAGGTTACCACTGAGGTGATGGTCGGGGGATGGGAAATGGAACTGGAAACTAACGAACACCAACAGAAAATGAAACAAAGTGTTCACACTTCCCAGGTCAGTAAAGGTCACTTAGGAATGAATATGTATGTATGTATTCCTATTGGCTGGCTGTGCTCTTATCTATTGATGTTACCAATATGGTTGGGGGGATGTGAAATGGAAACAGTTGGAAGCTTGACAAAAAAAGTAATGTAATGATCAGCACTCACGTGACTAGAACTTGTTTGTTTATTATTTTTGTTAGCAGGCACCTGAAATGCTAGTGCATGTTGAATTTGCCAATCACTGTGCATTTTAGAAAGGTGGTCCTGGCTGGAACTGTACACAGTTCAAATATATGTAATTGATTGTTGGTAAGTGTATTTTTTAAGTAGCCACACTGGCACCAGTATGTTTACTTTTCCTCCTACTTAACTCACTAGCTCAGCTTTGTAAGAAGGGCTTCTCTGCTTGTGTGTTGTTTTTGTTTGGTGTGAGGAGAGCAGAAACATCAGATCTTTATTCAATCTACTACAGTCATCTCTTACAGTGCCCTATCCCTATTAATACCAGGAGTGTTGTGATCTTCCTGCACACAGTGCCCTAACCCTGATACCAGTCTGAGACAGCTCCCTCCCTGCATTACTAGTGAGAAGCTGGCTTCACAGACAGGGGGGAGCTGCCTGACCCTCACTCCTGACTTCCCCCATGTCCCAGCTAGTGAATGGTGTGTGGGTGAGGGGGGGGGGGAGGATGGTGAAGTCTGAGACAGCTCCCTCCCTGCATTACTAGTGAGAGGCTGGCTTCACAGACAGGGGGGAGCTGCCTGACCCTCACTCCTGACTTCCCCCATGTCCCAGCTAGTGAATGGTGTGTGGGTGAGGGGGGGGGAGGATGGTGAAGTCTGAGACAGCTCCCTCCCTGCATTACTAGTGAGAGGCTGGCTTCACAGACAGGGGGGAGCTGCCTGACCCTCACTCCTGACTTCCCCCATGTCCCAGCTAGTGAATGGTGTGTGGGTGAGGGGGGGGGGAGGATGGTGAAGTCTGAGACAGCTCCCTCCCTGCATTACTAGTGAGAGGCTGGCTTCACAGACAGGGGGGAGCTGCCTGACCCTCACTCCTGACTTCCCCCATGTCCCAGCTAGTGAATGGTGTGTGGGTGAGGGGGGGGGGGGGGAGGATGGTGAAGTCTGAGACAGCTCCCTCCCTGCATTACTAGTGAGAGGCTGGCTTCACAGACAGGGGGGAGCTGCCTGACCCTCACTCCTGACTTCCCCCATGTCCCAGCTAGTGAATGGTGTGTGGGTGAGGGGGGGGGGAGGATGGTGAAGTCTGAGACAGCTCCCTCCCTGCATTACTAATGAGAGGCTGGCTTCACAGACAGGGGGGAGCTGCCTGACCCTCACTCCTGACTTCCCCCATGTCCCAGCTAGTGAATGGTGTGTGGGTGAGGGGGGGGGGGGGAGGATGGTGAAGTCTGAGACAGCTCCCTCCCTGCATTACTAGTGAGAGGCTGGCTTCACAGACAGGGGGGAGCTGCCTGACCCTCACTCCTGACTTCCCCCATGTCCCAGCTAGTGAATGGTGTGTGGGTGAGGGGGGGGGGGAGGATGGTGAAGTCTGAGACAGCTCCCTCCCTGCATTACTAGTGAGAGGCTGGCTTCGCAGACAGGGGGGAGCTGCCTGACCCTCACTCCTGACTTCCCCCATGTCCCAGCTAGTGAATGGTGTGTGGGTGAGGGGGGGGGGGAGGATGGTGAAGTCTGAGACAGCTCCCTCCCTGCATTACTAGTGAGAGGCTGGCTTCACAGACAGGGGGGAGCTGCCTGACCCTCACTCCTGACTTCCCCCATGTCCCAGCTAGTGAATGGTGTGTGGGTGAGGGGGGGGGGGGGAGGATGGTGAAGTCTGAGACAGCTCCCTCCCTGCATTACTAGTGAGAGGCTGGCTTCACAGACAGGGGGGAGCTGCCTGACCCTCACTCCTGACTTCCCCCATGTCCCAGCTAGTGAATGGTGTGTGGGTGAGGGGGGGGGGGGAGGATGGTGAAGTCTGAGACAGCTCCCTCCCTGCATTACTAGTGAGAGGCAGGCTTCGCAGACAGGGGGGAGCTGCCTGACCCTCACTCCTGACTTCCCCCATGTCCCAGCTAGTGAATGGTGTGTGGGTGAGGGGGGGGGGGGGTGGATGGTGAAGTCTGAGACAGCTCCCTCCCTGCATTACTAGTGAGAGGCTGGCTTCACAGACAGGGGGGAGCTGCCTGACCCTCACTCCTGACTTCCCCCATGTCCCAGCTAGTGAATGGTGTGTGGGTGAGGGGGGGGGGGGGAGGATGGTGAAGTCTGAGACAGCTCCCTCCCTGCATTACTAGTGAGAGGCTGGCTTCACAGACAGGGGGGAGCTGCCTGTCCCTCACTCCTGACTTCCCCCATGTCCCAGCTAGTGAATTGTTGTGTGGGTGAGGGGGGGGGGGGGTGGATGGTGAAGTCTGAGACAGCTCCCTCCCTGCATTACTAGTGAGAGGCTGGCTTCACAGACAGGGGGGAGCTGCCTGACCCTCACTCCTGACTTCCCCCATGTCCCAGCTAGTGAATGGTGTGTGGGTAAGGGGGGGGGGGAGGATGGTGAAGTCTGAGACAGCTCCCTCCCTGCATTACTAGTGAGAGGCTGGCTTCACAGACAGGGGGGAGCTGCCTGACCCTCACTCCTCCGGGGTATTGTGATCTTCCTGCACACAGTGCCCTATCCCTGATACCAGGGGTGTTGTGATCTTCCTGCATGCAGTGCCCTATCCCTATTAATACCAGGAGTGTTGTGATCTTCCTGCATGCAGTGCCCTATCCCTATTAATACCAGGAGTGTTGTGATCTTCCTGCACGCAGTGCCCTATCCCTGATATCGGGATGTGTGCAAGAAGATCACAACACCCCCGGTATCAGGAATAGGGCACTGTGTGCAGGAAGATCACAACACCCCCAGTATCAGGAATAGGACACTGTGTGCAGGAAGATCACAACACCCCTGGTATAAGGGATAGGGCACTGTGTGCAGGAAGATCACAACACTCCTGGTATTAATAGGGATAGGGCACTGTGTGCAGGAAGATCACAATACCCCTGGTATCAGGGTTAGGGCACAAGTTCTAGTCACATTGACTGATCACATTACTTGTTTTGTCAAGCTACCAACTGTTTCCATTTCCCATCCCCCATATACTGTCAGTAGGAAACTTGGTAACATGAATAAATAAGAGGGCAGCCAATAGGAATACATATTCATTCCTAAACTGACCTTAACTGACCTGAAAAGTGTCAAATTGTATCATTTTCAGTTAGTGCGCACTAACTCCCAGTTAGTGCGCACTAACTCCCGTTAGTGCGCACTAACTCGAGTTAGTGCGCACTAATCGGAAAAAACGATTTTTTAACGATTTTTTAACTAAAAATCGTGCCTAGACGATTTTCTTGGCCCTGCCACACGATTTCTATCGTTAAGACGATATGGAAAACGATTCACATCCCTAAAACACTCTAACTTCTACTTATTAGCTGCCTTACAGACATAAAATTAATCACATTAACCACTAGGGGTGTGCATTCGTTTTCAACGTATTGGCAATTTGCAACTTATATGTCCATATTTGTTGTATTCGTGGGATCATGAAACATATGGCGAACCCCCACGAATATAACGTGTCTAACGAATATACCCCCCACTCTCCTGACCGGTGCCATTGGTCGGCCCCTGTCACATGGTAGGAGCAATGGGCGGCCGGCGCCATCTTGTGCTCCTACCATGTGACAGGGACCGACCAATGGCACTGGTAGCCCCTGTGACATAGTAATGGCAAAGGCTATGGGACCAAGACTTGCCAAAAGTCCCTGGTGGTCCAGCAGGGGTCCTGGAGCGATCTCCTGCACTCGGGCTGTCGGCTGCCGGTAATCAAAATGACGCCGATAGCCTTTGCCCTTACTATGTCACAGGGGCTATCGGTGCCATTGGTCGGGCCCTGTCACATGGTAGGAGCACAAGATTTTATTTATTTATTTTATTTATATTCTTTTTTATACAGAAGTATAGCTGAGTGCCTTCACCCCGGTTTACAGTGTAACAACTTCATACAATGAACAGGTTATAAAATATAACACAATATAAACATAGTTATAACATCTCGGCAGCAGCAGAGTATAACATGTTAGAATGAGACAATTTAAGGTTTAATTTAGAAGAAACTTATTAAAGAAGTATTAGAGTTCAAGATGAGGTTGATATTGCTATAAATTGATCATATCAGTCTGTGAATGATTGTCTAAACAACCATGTTTTTAGTTCTTTTTTGAATGTTTTGGAATCTTTGATGGAGCTTAGGTATCCTGGGATAGAGTTCCATTCTGTTGGTCCAGCTATAGAGAAGGCTCTATGTCTGGTAGAGGATAGTTTCACAGATGAGAGAGGAGGAATGATTAGCTGTAATTTGTCAGAAGATCTTGAAGGGCGGGGTGATTTGTGAATTGCAATCATGTTGTCAAGAGATGAATTGTTGTCTTTGTAAATTTCGTTATGTAGAATGGTTAAGGATTTGTATTTAATTCTCTGTGAAATTGGTAGCCAGTGAAGGTTTTTTAGGGTTGGGGAGATGTGATCAAACTTTCTTTTGCCGGTGAGCACTCGTGCAGCAGCATTTTGAAGTAATTGTAGTGGTTTTAGGGAGGATTTTGGTAGTCCTAAGAAAATTGCGTTGCAATAATCTAGGCTTGAGAAAATGAGGGTTTGAAGAATTGTTCTGAAGTCATTCGGGTACAGTAATGGTTTGAGATGTTTGAGGATCTGGAGTTTATGAAAGCCTTCTCTCGTTTTTATAGCTATGCAGTTCTTAAGACTCAGATCATAATCAATCCATATGCCAAGATCCTTTATTGGATTTTTCATTTGAATGTTGGAGTTGTCGATTTGAATGTAGGGAATTTGAGAAGAATGAGTTGAGAAGTTTCCTTTTATTAAGATCCATTCGGTTTTGTTCATATTTAAGCATAGTTTTAGTTGGTTGAGAAAAATTTTGATTGAATTGAGGTATTTTACTGTGAGGTATATTGCTTCTTCAATGGTAGATGTTATGGGGATAAGTAGTTGAATATCGTCAGCATAAAGAAAGAAGGTGATGCCAAGATTGGAGATGAAGTGACAGAGTGGTAGAAGATAAATATTAAAGAGGATGGCAGATAAGGCAGATCCTTGTGGCACTCCTGTATCTAGAGGGTAGGGATCAGATGAGACGTTATTAAAGGTGACTTTGAAAAATCTGTCTTTTAGAAATGAAGTAAACCAATCAAGGGTATTTCCGGCAAGTCCTATGTTGGCAAGGCTTGATATTAGTAAATTGTGGTCGACTGTATCGAAGGCAGCAGATAGATCGAGCATAATTAGTAAGTGGTTCAGATTGTTATCAAAGCCTCTTATTAATTTGTTAGTTAGGTTTAAACAGAAGGGTTTCAGTGCTGCGGTTCTTTCTGAAGCCATGTTGAGCAGGGTGAAGTATGTTGTTGTATTCAAGATGCTCATTTAGTTGAAGCAAAGCTGTTTTCTCAATCAATTTAGCAAGTAAAGGAAGGTTTGAGATTGGTCGATAGTTGTTTAGATCATTGGGATCTAGGTTCTTTTTCTTTGGGATAGGAGTAATAGTTGCAGTTTTCAGATTAGATGGAAGAAGACCCTCTTCAAGTGATTTGTTAATAATTGCGGCTACTGTAGGAGAAATAATATGTGATATTTCCTTTAGAATACGGGTAGGAATAGAATCTAGTTCATGTCGAGCTGGGTTTATTTTTTGAAGCATCTTTTCTAATTTAATGCTGGAAATTGGCTCAAATTTTGACCAGGAAGCTGATGGAGAAGTATTGTGAGGGATATTAAAAGAAGGAGTGTTGTTAAAGGAGTCTGAGATTTTGTCAATTTTGTTTTTAAAGAACTTTGCTAGGTCTTGGCTCAGGTTGTTAGTATTGGAGGTTGGTTTGCGAGAGTTGCTGCTTTCTATGAGGTTCTTTACTATGTTGAAGAGGGAATTTGATTTATTTGTGGCGTTTTTGATCTTTCTGCTATAATAATCACGTTTGGCGTTTAGGATTGCTTTCTTGTATTCAGAGAGTTTTGAGCGATATCTTTGAATGGTTGTTTGGCATTTGGATTTGCGCCATTCTTTTTCCAACTTTCTGAGGTTAGATTTTAAATTCGAGAGTTCAGAGTTGAACCAGGGATGTTTTTTACTCTGTGTGTTTTATAATTTTTGTTTTCTCTGGATTTATGTTATTTGCAGTTTGTTTTGTTAGATGAAACCAGGACTGGGTAGCATTATGGATACTGGATAAGTCTAAATTTGTGAGTTGTTTTCCCAGTTCTTGTTTGAGGGAGTTGAGTTGGAAGGGGGGTCTATATTGAAAGATAGTGGTGTGTTGTATTCAGATAAATTGTTTGAGATAATTTGAGCACTACATTTAATGAGAAAGTGATCAGACCAAGGAACGGGTTTGATAGATGTAGTAGGATTATAAAAGTAATGGTTGGTGAAAATTAGATCTAGGGTGTTACCAGCTTTGTGAGTAGGGTTGTTTATAATTTGAGTCATGTTGAGGCTGGAGAGCATGTCAAGAAGTGTTTGATAATTTTGGGATCTGGGAGAGTTATTGGTGTGGAGGTTAAAGTCTCCAAGTATAATGGAAGGTTTTTTAACATTGATATTGGTTATGAGAAATTCAATCAGGGTGGAGATCTCAGTGTCAAGGAGTTTTGGGGGGCAATATATCAAGCATATTTGAAGAGAATTCGATTCCAGTAGCGCAATTTCAAATTTTGAAGGGAGGGTTTGAGGTATCAGTTTCATGTTATAATGTTTTTTTATAAGGAGTAGAAGTCTGCCACCTCTGCGTGATTTTCGTGGGATGGAGAATAAGTCATAATCATTGTTGGTTAGTTGATTTGTGAGAACCGTATCAGTTTCTTTAAGCCACGTTTCCGTTATTGCGAAGAAATCAGGGTTCTTTTGTGTTAATAGGTCTGATATGAGCATAAGTTTCTTTGTTAGCGATTGAGCATTTATCAGGAGGAAAGTGAGGTAGAGAAGGTTTTTTGCTTGTTTGAGAAGTGGGGCTATTTATTAGGTGATTTTTTGATTTTTTGTAGTACTTGGGGTGATCCATTTTGGATAAAGGTTTGAGATTAAACAGCTGAACGCGGAGGCCTTCTTCTTACGTGTAGCAGTAGTAGCAGTAGTGCGACAGTGACGGGCTTGAATCAGATATGAGTGAAGTCTGAATGATGACCTATGATGATAGCTGGGAGTTGTTGGAGGCTGAAAGAGAATCGAGTGAAGATTGCTAATAGTAGAAAGAGGTTGAGTTGGGTTGAAATTAGGTTGATTTATGATGAATGAATATCGGGTATTGCAAGTTGGGGTTGAATAAGGTTGAAAGATGATGTATTATTGAGGGCTGTAAGATGTTGACGGTTAGATGATGTCCGGGCAAAGAAAGCTGGAAGATTAGTGAGATTGAATGAGTTCTGAGAGATTGAATGCTGGCAGATGAATGAATGATGCTGATTGCAGATTGGGTAGTGAGTGAAGGAATTTGATAGACTTTTTAGGTTATGTTAGGAATGAGAGTGTTAGATATTGAGTAAGGCTTGAGGAAGACCAATTGTAGAAAATTAGGTTAAAAGTTTCGTTTTGTTATTAAGCTTAGATTAAACGGAGATTTCCAAAGTGCGATTTGAATATGTGGGTTACCTCCAAGATGGCGCCAGAAGTTAGAGTGTTTGTATATTAAAAAAGAAAATGTAGCCAGAAGCTAGAAATAAGCTAGGAGCAGTGTATACCTAAGTAAAAAGGTTGAAAAGTAACTAATGAATGGATCGGGGTCCCCCGAGAACTGAATCAACGGATTTGGCTCCCCACAAATACGAATACTGAATGGGATGAATCCGTCCCTTCTGCACATCCCTACTAACCACTGCTTATTAGCTGCCTTACTGACTGACTATTTAAAAATACAAACAGTCTAACATCAGTTTATTCCCTGCCTTACTGATTATTAAAAGCACAAACACACACAAACACACTAAATAATATTCCTAAATAGTTAACTTTGTCCCAATACTTTTAAAAAAGAAAATTTCCCAAGCAAAACTTACTGATTCCTTTCAGCCACCAGCAAGGTGATCCTCTCCTCTCATTGCTCCCACTGGATTGTGGGTTCTACCTGCTATGTCATAGAATGCACCTTCAGAGTTCTCAAAGTAGATTTTACTGTTTGGACCAAAAGGGTGGAACTTTAATGTATGCCATACCCAAAGTAGGAGATATAGTGCTGCTCTGCTGAGTATTCCATAATTTCACTCTATGCCATGGGATACCAATGGAGAAACATCTGAATCTACCCCCAGATCCCCCATATGCACCCGCACAAACCAAGGATACCTCGCTGAGTGGCAGCCAGCTTCAGCAAAGCCTCATAGAATGCTACTTTGCCTGTTAGGCCTCAACTACCCCTTCTCCTTCCATTGAAGGGAGGCTCGTAGAGTGTTTGCAACTGCTCTCCTCTCTATCATCTTTATTTGACTCACTGCTCCTCTGTCTGGACCAGTGTGTAAAAGAAAAGACGTATGCCTACTTAGGCTTCATCTAGACAATGGAGCAGTAGACTTGACTATACTTGAAAAATTGTAGTCATATTAATGATAGCACCAAATACATGTGGCTGGCCTATTGTTTTCTGACTGATAGTGAGTCTAAAAGCATCATTTATTGCAAGAGAGTTTGTGTAGGACTGTCAACACAGTGTACATAGCTTGGCCTAGTTTGCTGTGTTTGGCTTGACGGGCTTCCCCCTAGGATCCTGTCCTAGCCATCACATGAGGGTGAGATAGTGGTATAAGTGTGATAGAACTCCAGCTGGACCTTGAACGTGTAGAGCAACATCTCTAGAAATCCTATAAATTGCAATTAGCTCAGAAGCTTAAAGGCACAGCCTAAAGCGACAGGTAGACAGTTTAAGATATCAATAACAGAGTTTCCCATTATACAGCCTTATCCTAAAGCTGACAAATGTCTGCAGGTGAAGTTATGCACCTGTACTTGGGATGCTTTCTTTCGCATGGGCTTGCAAAGTCATTGCTGACAGCACTGCCTCAGCTTTTTCAGAACCACTGCTGGCTTCAGAGTGCTCACCTAGCAGGCCTTCACTTACAACCTTTGGTAAAGCGCCTGTCCTAGCTCACAGATCCTTACAAGTTAGCATACCTCTTTGCGGTTGCATGCACCCATACACAAATGCACCTTGCTATACCTGCGTAGGCAAATTGCCAACTATCATGTCCAGATGGTGAGGGCCTTGGCTGATGGGATGTCATGTTAGTGGGGTTAGCTTCTTGGGGAGGCGACACAGATTGTATGAAGGCAGGATTGGGAATCAGATGTTGTCATGCTTTCACTTATATTTACAAGTCACCTCAGAAATGTCAACATTATAGTATAGTTTCTGATGACTCTGAGCACATATATGTCTACTTAGAAAAGATCACGGCATTGAACCCAATGCAGAAGTATGTTAGAAGCTATTTGCTTCAACTGACAGGTAGATTTAGTCAGATATGGAGATGTCACGGTGCTGCAAGGCCCTTGGCAAGCCTAGCTCAGGGCTAGTCATGTGGTGCTGCTGTATGTATGTAAGTACCTAGAAAATAAGCAGAGTAGTTTGCTTGTTGCGATAGCTAGTATCAGTTACAGTCCTTATGCTATCTGTGGCCATCCTTAAAGCACATAGGCTAAGGACTCCTGGGGTGAAGAGCTTGCAGAATGGTCCATTTCCAAGGTCAGTCACCACCTTTCAGGGGTTTTATGGTTGCAGGCCCTTGCTGATCCACATGGCTGGTAGGACTTGTGGCCAAGCTGGAAGAGTTGATGTCCTATAGGCTGTGCCTCATGTGGTGGCCACATTTACAGTTATTGGTAAGCAGGGCAAGTGTGCTGATACAGACTCAATCATCAGCTCTGTGTATAGCATAAAGGCTAGGGAAGGTATCAACTGTTGACCTCAGGGCTCTACAACCTGCCTCACTGGGAAACCTGTCACTGTATTGAATGTAGAGGTGTCATGTAGTTGTCATGATGACTTATGCACTTTCTGTGTTGGTTTCTTTCAAGACCAGCATTTCCTGCTCTCTATGGGCTTCAGGGGCCCATGTCAGTACCTATAAGAACATAAGAAATTGCCATACTGGGTCAGACCAAGGGTCTATCAAGCCCAGGATCCTGTTTCCAACAGTGGCCAATCCAGGCTACAACTACCTGGCAAGTACCCAAAAACTAAATATATCCCATGTTACTGATGCTTGTAATAGCACATAATGGACTTCTCCAAGAACTTATCCAAACCAAATTTAAATCCAACTACACTAACTGCACTAACCACATTCACTGGCAACAAATTCCAGAGTTTAATTGTGTGTTGAGTGAAAAATAATTTTCTCCAATTAGTTTTAAATGTGCTACATGCTAACTTCATGGAGTGCCCCCTAGTCTTTCTATTATCTGAAAGAGTAAATAACCGATTTACATTTACCCATTCTAGACCTCTCATGATTTTAAAGATCTCTATCATATCCCCCCTTAGCCATCCCTTCTCCAAGTTGAACAGCCCTAACCTCTTTAGTCTTTCCTTATAGGGGAGCTGTTCCATCCCTTTTATCATTTTGGCCGCCCTTCTCTGTACATTCTCCATTGCAACTATATCTTTTTTGAGATGTGGCAACCAGAATTGTACACAGTACAGGCATTATGGCATTTTCCAATTTATTCACCATTCCCTTCCTAATAATTTGTAATATTCTGTTTGCTTTTTTGACTGCCACTGACAATTTCAATGTATTATCCACTATGACACCTAGATCTCTTTCCTGGGTGGTAGCTGCTATTATGGAACCTAACATCATGTAACTACAGCATGGATATTTTTTCCCTATATGCATCACCTTGCTCTTATCCACATTAAATTTCATCTGCCATTTGGATGTCTCACAAGGTCCGCCTGCAATTTGATCACAATCTGCTTGTGATTTAACTACTCTGAATAATATGTGCTGTATTAGCCTTGGTCTACATCTCTGTCTGTGGGTGCTATTTACCTTGTAGTTCCCTTCATTACTACACCTATGCATATCCCAGAGCAGGCAGAGTGTGTGCATCCATTTTGCACAGAATGTCTTTCAACAGAAGTAATCCTTGCTTCCATGGGGAGAAAATGGCCTCACGTTTAATTAAAGACCATTCCACCTATCACTCACACTGTTTATTCCTTTTGTTGAGAGGGGGTGGGGATGTGAAACTTGACCGCATCCGACCTCAGATATGATGTGTCACATTTCTGGATGAGTAGATATCTGGCCATAATGTATCCCTTCCACACTCTGAATGTTGCATTTCTCGGCCGCAGCAGGCCCGCGGCCGGCTCCATTCACCCCCAACATCCGGGTCACGGACCTGGCCCGCCTTCCCTGGCAGCAGTGGGCAGCTGCCTATGTGCTCGTGCTCCACCTGTGCCCCCAGGTCCTTCTGGTCTCCCTGCAGTCTCCTCCGGTCCCAGCCGGGATTCCCCACATGCGTTGCGGGGAGACGTCGCCACCTCTTAGTTTCCGGCCTGTCTGCCTTAGGCGCGTGCACGCCTTCCCTGGCTTTAAAGGGACTGTGGCAGGAAAGCCTCCCGTGGCCCCGGATGATGATGATGCCACTCAGCCTCCGTATATAAGGCAGTCCCCGCCATTCAGACTTTGACAACAGGTCTCCACGCTTCCTGTTGTGTGCTTCATTGCTATTTGTTCCAGTTCCTGTTCCTGTACCTGTTCCTTGTTCCAGTTCCTGTTCCTGTTCCAGCATTCTAGTTCCTGTTCCTCGTTCCAGTACCTGTTCCAGCGTTCTAGTACCTGTTCCTTTCTCCAGTACCTGTTCCAGCTTCCTGCTCCGTCTATCCTTCGGATGGATCTCCCTGGCTTTGACACTTGCTCGGACCTGACCTTGTCTCCAGCTGCCTGCCTTGACTTCTGCTTGAACTTGACCTTGTTTCCAGCCACCTGCCCTAACTTCTGCTTGAACCTGATCTTGTCTCCAGCCACCTGCCCTAACTTCTGCTTGAACCTGACTTTGTCTCCAGTCGCATGTCCTGACTCCTACAATTGGATATTTTGTGTCACCTCTCCCAAACGAACCCATAATGACTTCCCGAGGGACTAACCTCCCCCTCCCCTTGTCGCCACCTGATGCAGAACAAGCCTTCATTGCGGTGTCTGAAGAGGAGAGGGGGACCCCTCGTGAGAGAAGCCTGGAAAAGTGGGGAGCCAGGCTTAACTCCTGGGCTTATCCTCGGGGCACCTGGCCTGGGTGGGGTGGGGTGGGGGATTTCTGGACCAGCTGAATGGGAAAAAGGAAGGAGCTGTAGACACCAGTGGAGATATAACCAACCCATAGCCAGTTGTCCAAATCCCGCTTCAGCAAGAGCAGGTGGACTTAAAGATATCAGAAAGAGAACCATCAACTGGAACATTGACACAGCCAGACTCGGGGGAGAGCATGCGATAGAAAGCAGTGGGGATGAATCACCCTCACGAGAGGCTGTCTTCCAGTGCACCCATAGAAAGACTCCCAGTCCAGGTTAGCCCAGAGAAGGGCGAAGCCCCATCGGACCAGTCCTCTTTCATTTCCATTAGGGAGCTGGAATGATTCCTGCAGGGGAACAAGAGCTGAAGATACAGAGTGGACAGGGCTTTTGAGAGATAGCCCAATGTAGTGTGACTCCACAAGGCAGTGGAAGTTCTCTTGGACCATCTCAAAAAATGTTTGGGCTCCAAGGACATTAAGAAGGCCCGAAGGTTTTATACTAGAGATGTGAATTGGAACAGGAATCGGTTCTGTTTCTGGTTCCGATTCACATCATGAATTTTTTTTCGTGCGGCCCGATCGGGCTTTTTTTTTTATCGGCTGCACCTGAGCCGATAAACAAAAAACCCACCCGACACTTCAAAACAGCTCCCTTAGGTTCCCCCCACCCTCCCGACCCCCTCCCAAATCATTTTATATTACCTGGTGGTCCAGTGGTGGTCCCAGGAGCGATCTCCCACTCTCGGGCCGTCGGCTGCTACTAATAAAAATGGCGCCGATGGCCCTTTGTCCTTACCATGTGACAGGGTATCCATGCCATTGGCCGGCCCCTGTCACATGGTAGGAGCACTGGATGGCCCGCACCATTTTTAAAGATGGCGCCGGCCGTTTTTCCCGCCCTCCCATTTTTAAGGTTAAGACGAAGGTACAGGAACCATGAACGAAGGCGACGAGGAACAGAGTGCCTTGAAGACGTGAAGAGGGATCATGGAGGACTCCTGGAAGGAAGAGCTGGAACTGAAGATCCAGGAGAGGTCCGACTCCATGACCAACTCCTTGAGAAGGTGACGACTGACTGAAGGCTGAGCCCTTTTGTAGGGCTGAAGAGGAAACACCTGGATGACATCACAAGGATGAGCCAGAGGGACTGGCCCTTTAAATGAAGGCAGGAGGCGCGGCCGAGTGCCTAGGAAGGGGCAGGACCTTGGATAGCGACGTCCTGCAGTGAAGGAGGAAGCAGGCCCCAATGAGTGCGGCTCCCTGCCACGAAGAATGAAGAGTGATGGCAGCTCACTGCCGCATGAAGAGGAGCTCTGGAGCGGCCTCCAGGCCATAGAAAATGATCCAATCGATGGTGGCCTCCAGGCCGCGGAAAAGGAGCTTCGGGGTGGCCTCCTGGCTGCAAAGAGACAGCAAAGGCTGTGGCCTAGCCGCAAAGAAGCAGAGATGGCACCAGGCCGTGAAGAGCCGTGAATGCGGTCTCCAGGTTGCGGGGGGTGGCGCTGACATTGGTGGCTCCAGCCGCGAAGAAGAGAGGATGTCGGCGGACCCCTGGCCGCAAGGAAGAAGGCAGCAGTGGTGGCTAACCTGCTGCGGAGCATGGTGGAACGGCCTGCCGTGCAAAGAGGAAGGTGTGAGAGGCCTCCAGGCCACGAGGCAAGAAGGCGGCGGCTCCGACCACCAAGGCACATAGGAGACGGCGTCGGAGGAGCGGCAGGTGGAGGAGGTAAGAGACTGCTCGCAGCTAGGCCCGCGGGCAGCATTGCAACACCTATTTGATATGGCAAGGATGTGAGCCTGCCAGTAGGTTTATTCATCCACATTCTCCTCCAGGATTAACTTGGCCAAATGCTCGGGCTTTGTGATAGGACTGCAGTTGGTAGACTTGCTCCTGAGAGAATTTGATAATTTTTCATGGAGCCGGGAAACCCTAAAATACCTGGGTGTCCATGGGAGGTTTCCACAGGGGAAACCACGGCCTTAGTCAACTGGAAGAAAAAGTCAAGACTTGCCTGAGGTCAAGGGTCGATCTGCTACAATGGGTTTCATACTGTGAAAGGGTCTTAGTATCAAATCTGCTGATATCCAGCTGACCACCCTGAATCTCCCCAGAGAAAGTTGCTGGATTTCTTCTGGGCTGGCAAGAAGCACTGGATTTCTGTGGACACCCTGTTTCTTCCCTTGGAAGAGGGCAGACATGGCCTTGTGTGTCTGAGGAGCCAAAAACACACCTTCCATTTACAGGCCCTGCAGAGATTTCTGTATGCAGGCCCGCCACCCCTGTGATGCCCCCTGGCAGCTTTTTTCTTTTACTAGGTGTGCAAGTTGCAGTATGACTGGCAGCTATTTGTAATATGTGTGAGAGGATGCATGTGGCCTCTCGATGCTGCCATCTTTCTATCAATTATTTTTTAAGTCTTGGAGCATGGTTTCTGTGATGAGGAATCAGGCAGTTCCCATGGAGAACTACTAGGAAGAACCTCTTCTCCACAATTCCACTGTGGATGTGGAGATGGAGTCCCCCGCAGTATGCCGTGGGTTAGCCTTGGTTGGAACCATGAAGATCGGTCACCTCCTGTTGGAGAACCGATCCACATGGGTGCAGACACATAATTTGTTGTGGCAGATGGGCTTGAAGAACTCCATGCCAGCCACCGCGGTCCTCAAATCCATCCAGATTAGGGCACTTATGTGCCTGTCCACTCTTTTGGGGAGGAGTCTGCAGGCCAAAGGTCCTCACCAGTTTTCCATTCCCCCTCCTTCTTCAGTCTTGAGTATGGGCCCCATCATTAGAGAACCACCCCCCCTCTGCTCAGCCCCCACACCCAAATACCTTAGCTGGCTGCGTTCATTCATCGCAATTAACTTTGAAGCTATCAACAGGAGGACAATGTACCTCCTAATGCTGCATGCAATCCACTTTTTGGCACTTGCCTCCTGCCCAGATACCGCATGGAGGAGTGCATTAGGTGGGGAAAGTTGACCTTGCTGGAAGATGTACTACACGTATCCCACCTCGAGTAGTAGTGCTGACCTATCCTGGAGGATTGCACATGGAGTACAGGAATCCTCTTAGAGGTTCTCATTGGCTCTGCAGCCTGCCCATTCTGCCAAATGAGGGAGTTGGTAGTACATATATTTTGGTTTTGTTCATTTTACCTTTTTCTTGCCTTTCTTAAAAATCTGTTCCTACATTTTTAGTTATCCTTCTCCCCTCACATTTAGATTTATGGGCACACCATACCCAAGGCCCCAGTAGCACACAGTCATGCCCACCTCACCAGTTATCTTCTGGCAGTAGCCATGGTCATGATCAGTTAGATAAGAGAGGCAAGGCGGGCCAGAGAATATCTGGTTGCATGCAAAAGTTTTTTCAGGTCCATGGTGCCCTTGTACTTGCGGGTACAACATTTGTTTGCCATCCATAAGAACACCTGAATTGGCAGTGAACAGTGTAGTCTGTCCACCTTTCTTCCCCAAAAACATACCCAGCTGCTACACATTTAGGTTTCTGGATGGTGTCTTATCCACCTCCAACCCCCCTCCTCCTTTGATTGGTTTTGTAATGATGAGCTAAAGGACACTGGTAAAAAGCCAGTGATGCCTTTCTGTCTTTGCAAAGTGTCCATTGTTCAGAATGATTCTCCTGCTTTTCTGCTTTTTCGTTTACTCTCTTTTAGTTTTTATTAAAAGCAGCATCTTCAGAATCTACAGCTGGTATCCGATAACACAAGGCATTCTGTTTTTTTTGGTGGACTGCATATTGTAGTATTTAAACTTGAATGTCTACAGGATGTGCAATCATGTGCTTTTTGTTCCTTTCCCTGGCTAGAGCAGGGCACCTTTGGTACCCCACTCTAGTATCCTCTGATAAAAATAGTCTGAGGTATGGTGGAGATGGGGAGGGCTTTTGCTATAAAAGAAAATAGGGACAGAAGAGCCATAAGCAGGGTGGGAGAGGGCTGAGAGGACTGCTGGGAGTTGGTTGTAAAAGGGAATGCTGGCTGGGAGAGGAACTGGAAAAAAGGAAGTCTGTCTGGGAGAGGAGGTGGTGAGAAACTGTGAGCAGAAGAGTGACTGGGAGAAGAGTTGTGGGAGAGGGAAAGTAACAGACACAGGTTGTGAGGGTGAAAGGGCCTGGGAGAATAGCAGAAAATTTTGACAAAACAAGACACATAGACTGTGAGAAGGGGAAAGGGGATACAAGCTAGGAGAGAGGACATGGGCTGTAATAAGAAGAGGAGTAGGGATGAGTGGTTAGCTGAGAGGAATTTTAAAAGGAAGAGAAGGGTGAAGAGAACTGGGAAAGGAGCTATGTGGATGGGAGAGGAGTACTGATAGGGGAGGTGAACCAAGAGAAGGGCTGTGAGAAGAGAGGGGATCATGGTAGAAAGAAGAGGAGAGGAGATAGATGGAAGGGCTTAGACCAGGAGGAGGTGAGAGAAGATAATGTGATGTGAAGTGACAGCTGGTGGATAGAAGTAGTTATACTCATGGAGGAAAAATAAAAAATGATAAAAAAATGACAGGAAGACTAGAAAATAAGCTTTAAAAGAAAAAGGAAAGTCTAAGGTAGAGAAGAAGCTGAGAAAAAAGCAAGAGCCAGCAAAGACAGAGGATTGGTTCAAACTACAGACACAAATGGCCTCATTTTAAAAGGTCTATGCACATTAAAACTGGGAGATATACACGTGGCCAGGCTGTATACACACTGAGGGGATTTTCAAAGGCCCATGGCCACACACTATCTCCCGGTACGCGCTGAAGAACCAGCTAACCAAAAAAGGGCTGGTCTGGGGTGGAGTCTTGGGGGGGGGGGGGGGGACGGGGACGGAACAGCAGTATTAGGAACTGTCCTGCTGAAGCATGTGCTGGCAGCTGGCTGGCCCATTCAACTTGCTACTGCTCAGGAGAGCAGGCAAGTAGAACATAAGAAATTGCCATACTCGGTCAGACCAAGGGTCAATCAAGCCCATCATCCTGTTTCCAATAGTGGCCAATCTAGGCTTTAAGTACCTGGCAACTACCCCATGTTACTAATACTAGTAATAGCAATGGCTATTTTCTAAGTCAACTTGATTAATAGCAGGTAATGGATTTATCCTCCAAGAACTTATCCAAACCTTTTTTTAAACCCAGCTACACTAGTAGATACACAGTAGCACATCCCCTGGCAACAAATTCCAGAGTTTAACTGTATGTTGAGTGAAAAATAATTTTCTCCGATTAGTTTGAAATGTGCTACTTGCTAACTTCATGGAGTGCCCCCTAGTCCTTCTATTATCCAAAAGAGCAAATAACCGATTCACATTTACCTGTTCTAGACCTCTCTTGATTTTAAAGAACTCTATCATATTCCCCCTCAGCCGTCTCTTCTCCAAGCTGAATAGCCCTAACCTCTTTAGTCTTTCCTCATAGGGGAACTGTTCCATCCCCTTTATCATTTTTGTCACCCTTCTCTGTACCTTCTCCATCACAACTATATCATTTTTGAGATGTGGTGACCAGAATTGTACACAGAATTCAAGGTGCGGTCTCACCATGGAGTGATACAGAAGCATTATGACATTTGATGTTTTATTCACCATTCCCTTCCTAATAATTCCTAATATTCTGTTTGCTTTTCTGACTGCTGTAGCACACTGAGCCGACGATTTCAATGTATTGTCCACTTTGCGCTGTTAAGATCTGCTCGCGGACCCCATCTCATGAGCAGGTCTCCACTTTCTGCTAGGCCGAACCCCGTGGCCCAGCTGCCGTCACTGCCACCGCTAGTCATCTTGGGGCCTTACTCTGCACGGCCTAGGCCATTTCCGGACCATCCTGACACCTAGGGTTGCCGCTGCCGTGGCTTCGCTGTCCTTCACCGCTCCTTTCTTCTGCACGGCCTCGAGTTGCCGCCAAAGTCCTCCCTAAGTGGCCAGGGAAGCTGCCACTGCCTCCTGTGTGGCCTTGTGCAGCCGCCGGGTCCCTGCTGCCACCGCCGAAGTCATCTCTGAATGGCCGGGGAAGCCGCTCCCGCTGTTGATGCCATCCCGCGGCCAGGAGGCCGCTCCTGACGCCTGCCTGTTCCTTCCTGCATCTGTGCAGCAGGGACATTGCTGTCCATGGTCCTACTCCTCTCTGGGCCTTCCTCTAGGCACCGGCGCGCGCCTTTTCTATCTATTTAAAGGGCCAGCGGCGGGAAAAGCCTGAGGCCCCACCCGTAGTCTTTATTCTTCAACTTCCTGCTTCAGCCCTATAAAAGGGCTCAGTTCCTGTTCCTCAAGGCCTTCGGATCCAGAATCCACAGTTGTCTGTGTTCCTCTTTGGGTCCAGGTCCTCCGTGGTCTTCACTTGTCTAGATGGCTCTTTGCTCTGTGCTCCTGGTCTCCTCATCCTGATGTTCCTGGTCTCGTCCTCCATTGGAGCTCCTTTGTTGCCTGTTCCATGTCCTGATGTTCCGTGGTTCTGTTCCTGAGTCCTGATGTTCCAGATGTTCTGTGTTCCTGATGTCTTGGTCCTGAGGCCTTCATCTTCGCCTCTGCAACCAGTTCCCAGTTTCCTGCACCCACCTTTCCTGGCGTACCACCATCGTGGTCCATGAACAGCCCATGGGGGCCTGTGTAGGGTGTTTCGTGGTACAAGGCCTTCTTCTCATCTGCAGCGCAAGTCTCCAGAAGACCCTTGTTTTTAATGTTCCAAGTTCCGAGTCTTGAATCCTGAGTCTTGAATCCTGTCCCGGTCTTTGGAGTTCCTTGCCTGGTCCATGCCCAAGACATGTCTTGGTCTTTGGAGTTCCTTGCCTGGTCCATGCCCAAGACTCTGCCAGAACCTGCTCCGCTTCAGCATGTTCCTCAACCAGCCACAGGCGGCTGTGTAGGGAGCGCCCCGGTGCAGGCCTCTACTGAATCTTTGACATGTTCCAGTCTCAAGTTCCACTACTTCGCCTGGAGTCTATTTCGCGCTCAGCGTGGTCCGCGACCAGCCATGGGCGGCTGTGTAGGGCGAACTGCGAAGCAGTTCTCACCCAGTACTTTTGCCTGAGTCCTGAAACCTTGCCTGAGATCTTCTGTGTAACCTGAATTCTTGTCTGAGTCTTCTGAGTAACCTGAATCCTCATCCGAGTCCTTCCAAGTTCCAAATCCTCGTCTGAGTCCTTCCAAGTTCCAAGTCCTTGTCTTATTCCTGCCCTCAGACTCCATCTGGCCTCAAGCACTCGTCGTTCCCAAGCAGCGTGTCCAAAAGGGCTGTCGAGTAGCCGGAAGGCTATTCCTGAGATGAGCATTGCGTTGCTGGCTCTCCTTGGTGCGTGTAGGTCCAGTGGAGGGCTGATCCTGCTTGGTGCCTGTTCCGAGTTCCTTGCTTTAGTTCCAGTCGCTTTGTTCCTGCTCCGCCCATGCTTGCATGCGCTCACCTCCCGCGGTGTGGCTCGGGGCTCCTCTCTGAGTCATGCCGAGGTACAGAGGCTTATGCTCTCCCATGAGCTAGCAGCCACGCCCTGTAGGTCGTGGTCACAACAGACGCCTAGATCTTTTTCCTGGCACCTAACATCGTGTAAGTGCAATATGGGTTATTTTTCCCTATATGCATCACCTTGCACTTATCCACATTAAATTTCATCTGCCATTTCGATGCCCAATTTTCCAGTCTCACAAGGTCCTCCAGCAATTTATCACAATCTGCTTGTGATTTAACTATGAATAATTTTGTATTATCTGCAAATTTGATTACCTCACTCATCGTATTCCTTTCCAGATCATTTATAAATATATTGAAAAGCACAGGTTCTACTACAGATCCTTGAGACATTCCACTGTTTACCCTTTTCCACTGAGAAAATTGTCCATTTAATCCTACTCTCTGTTGCCTGTCTTTTAACCAGTTTGTAATCCACAAAAGGATATCACCCACCTATCCCATGACTTTTTACTTTTCCTAGAAGCTTCTCATCAGGAAGTTTGTCAGGTGCCTTCTGAAAATCCAAATACACTATATCTAAATACCAGTTCACTTTTATCTACATGTTAATTAACCCCTTCAAAAAAGTGAAGCAGATTTGAAGGGCAAGACTTGCCTTGGGTAAAGTCATGCTGACTTTGTTCCATTAAACCATGTCTGTCTATATGTCCTGTGATTTTGATCTTTAGAAAACTTTCCACTAGGGATGTGAATCGTTTTTTGATGATTTAAAAAAATCGTCAGATATTTTTTAAATCGTCAAAAATCGTCAGAGTCGCGATACAATAGAAATTCCCCCGATTTATCGTGAAAAATCATAAATCAGGGGAGGGTGGGAAAACCGGCACACTAAAACAACCCCTAAACCCACCCCGACCCTTTAAAACAAATTCCCTACCCTCCCGAACCCCCCCCCCCCAAATGTTTTAAATTACCTGGTGGTCCAGTGGGGGGGTCCCAGCGTGATCTCCCGCTCTCGGGCCATCGGCGCCATTTTGGCTGCCACTAATATAAATGGCGCTGATGGCCCGATAAAAAACACACACCCGACCCTTTAAAATGACCCCCTTGACCTCCCCCCCCCAAACCTTTTAAAATTACCTGGTGGGCCAGCGGGGGCGCGATCTCCCGCTCTCAGGCCATCGGCTGCGTTAATAAAAATGGCGCCGATGGCCCTTTGCCCTTACCCTGTGACAGGGCAAAGGTAACGCTGGTGCCATTTTGAATATTGGCAATACGGCCTGAGTGCAGGAGATCGCTCCCGGACCCCCGCTGGACCCCCAGGGACTTTTGGCCAGCTTGGGGGGAAGGGCAAAGGGCCATCGGCGCCATTTTTATTAACGCAGCCGATGGCCCGAGAGCGGGAGATTGCTCCCCGCGCTCCCGCTGGACCACCAGGTAATTTAAAAACCTTTTTTGGGGGTTTGGGAGGGTGTTTTGATTATCGGATTGGGCACAGCCGATAATCAGAACTCAAATCGGGCTGGGCGATAAAAATTTTAAGATTTGGAACGGAACCGGAACTGATCAGATTCTGGTTCCGATTCACATCTCTACTTTCCACTATTTTTCCTAGCACTGTTCAGGCTAACTGGTCTGTAGTTTCCTGATTGCCCCTAGAGCCATTTTTAAATATTGGGGTTACAATAGCCATCCTCCAGTCTTCACGAATAATGGATGATTTTAATGATAGGTTACAGATTTTAACTAATAGATCTAAAATCCTAACCTCAACAAGGGAACGATCCCTAACAATGGCAGGCCCAATACTCTGGAACAGCCTACCACCACAACTCAGGCTCAACCCCACAACCCCATCATTCAAAAAGAACCTTAATACATGGTTCTTCAAAAAAGAATTTCCAACTACCACCCACCACCCAACACATGAAGAGGTGCCCCCCCATACACCTCTCCCCTTCCACACCACCCACCACAGAACTGCATAACCACATATTGTGATCAACCCCAAAAACCCAAAAACCCAAGCTTTCTTACTACACTTGATGCTAATATAATTTAGAATGACTCCTCACAGACCAATCAATACGCATGCTACAAAGTTTCAATGCAAAATGTTATAAAGATCAATGCAATTTTATGTGAAATTCAATACAAGTTTTTTATAAAGTCCGATGCAAAATGTTACAAAGTTCAATGTAAAATGTTACAAAGTTCAATCTAAAATGTTACAATGTTTCAATGTAAAACAAGAAGTCTACATTAATAGACTCCTTTGTTACACTGGAAACCGGTGTGATATGTCCGATGAACATCGGTATAGAAAAACAACAAATAAATAAATAAATAAATAACATTTCATTTTTTAGTTCCTTCAGAACCCTGGGGTGTATACCATCTGGTCCAGGTGATTTACTACTCTTCAGATTGTTAATCAGGCCTACCACATCTTCTAGGTTCACCGTGATTTGGTTCAGTTCATCTGAATCATTACCCATGAAAACCTTCTCCAGACAGGTATCTCCCCAACATCCTCTTCAGTAAATACTGAAGCAAAGAAATTTAATCTTTCCACGATGGTCTTCTCTTCTCTAAGTGCCCCTTTAATCCCTCGATCATCTAATGGTCCAACTGACTCCCTCACAGGCTTTCTGCTTCGGATATATTTTAAAACGTTTTTACTGTGAGTTTTTGCCTCTATGGCCAACTTCTTTTTAAATTCTCTCTTAGCCTGTCTTATCAATGTCTTGCATTTAACTTGCCAACGCTTATGCATTATCCTATTTTCTTCTGTTGGATCCTTCTTCCAATTTTTGAATGACGATCTTTTGGCTAAAATAGCCTCTTTCACCTCACCTTTTATTTATTTATTTATTTATTTATTTATTTATTTATTTAACATTTTTCTATAACGACCTTCATGAAAATTTCATATCAGATCGGTTTACATGTAACAAAGGGTGTAACTTAAACAAGAACAATTCACTAGGGGGCGGATTTTAAGAGCCCTGCGCGCCGGTGCGCCTATGTTCAATAGGCCTACCGGCGCGCGCAGAGCCCCGGGACTCGCATAAGTCCCGGGGTTTTCCGAGGGGGGCGTGTCGGGGCGGGGCTGAGCGGCGCGCCGTTTTCGGGGCGGGATGCGGCGTTTCGGGGGCGGGCCCGGGGGCGTGGCCGCGCCCTCCGGAACTGCCCCCGGGTTGCCTCTGGGAGGCGTAAATCCCCCAACAAAGGTAGGGGGGGGTTAGACAGGGCCGGGGGGGTGGGTTAGGTAGAGGAAGGGAGGGGAAGGTGAGGGGAGGGCGTTAGCGAATTCCCTCCGAGGCCGCTCCGATTTCGGAGCGGCCTCGGAGGGAACGGAGGCAGGCTGCGCGGCTCGGCGCGCGCCAGCTACACGAAATCGGTAGCCTTGTGTGCGCCGATCCAGGATTTTAGCGGATACACACATTTACGCGCGTATCTACTAAAATCCCGCGTACTTTTGTTGGCGCCTGGAGCGCCAACAAAAGTACGCCAACGCGCCGTTTTTGAAAATCTACCCCTAGAAGCGGAAGTTACATATAACAGGGGTGGAAAACTTGGGGCTAGGCTAGTCAGAGGTAAAGGACAGTGTAACTGAGGAGAACTAGAAAAGGCCGTGAAACAAGAAATGGCGGCTTAATTATAATGTCTAAAAATGGCGGGACATTATCCGGTAAAGCAGAGTCCTGTCCAGTTGACAATTAATGGTTTAAAAAGTTAGGGGAAGGCCTGGAGGAAGAGCCAGGTCTTAAGTTTTTTTCGCAAAGTTCGAGGGCAAGGCTCTAGTCTGAGGTCCGTAGGCATATTGTTCCAGAGGGTTGGACCCGCTGTAGAGAATGCTCGTTCCTTGGTGGATGATAGTTGCGTGGCTTTTGTTGGGGGAACTTGCAGGGTACCTTTATATGCTTCTCTTGTAGGTCTTGAGGAAGAATATAATTTGAGAGGAATCTGGAGGTCTAGTTGCTGATTGTATATGGATTTATGAATTGTGGTGAGGGCCTTGTGCATTATTCTATATTTTATTGGCAGCCAGTGGAGGTTCCGAAGTATGGGAGTGATGTGCGAACCTCTGTTGGTGTTGGTTAGGATTCTGGCTGCCGAATTCTGGAGCATCTGTAATGGTTTGATAGATGAGAAAGGGAGTCCGAGAAGGAGAGCGTTGCAGTAATCTGTTTTGGAAAAGAGCGTGGTTTGGAGCACAGTTCTGAAATCCTGGAAATGGAGGAGAGGTTTGAGCCTTTTCATAACTTGGAGTCTATAAAAACCATCCTTGGAGGTGTTGTTGATGGATTTCTTTAGATTCAGGTGGTTATCGAGGATGACTCCTAGGTCCCTTACTTGTGAGATCTGGGTGTTGGATGATGTCAGATGGGTTAGGGCTGAGTGGTCTGGGGAAATGAGAAGGAGTTCTTTTAACCATGCCAGTAATCATTTTGCCTTCATTCGACCTTTCTTAATGTGTGGAATACACTTGGACTGTGCTTCTAGGATAGTATTTTTTAAAAATGTCCCTGCCTCTTGCAGACTTTTATCTTTTTAGCAGCTCTTTTCAGTTTTTTTTTCATTTTATCAAAGTTTTCCTTTTGAAAGTTTAATGCTAGTCGCTGTGTAGCGACGCAGGGAAAGGAGAGATACTTCAGACAGGATTCTTAAGGGGCCATCATCCCCTGATCATCATCTGAGGATGTTGTTTTTATTATATCGAGTTACAGAATTCCACAGCATCTACTATACAGTATATGATTGGTTAATACGTCCTACGTGCTGGTACATGTTGCTATGGCTACAATCTCTCATGCTGTGCCGGTTTCTATGTCAAGCGATCATACTGTATCTAGGGAAAAACATTATTTGTACTAAGAGTAAAGTCTGTAAAAACAAGAGCTTAAGAAATGCAGACTCTGTGTCTGTTCAGAACGAGATAAGCAAAATACTGAGAATGTTTATGCAGATTCAGCAAAAAGTGCTAATGTAGGCCTTTCAGTGAGGAGTGCTGATGCAGGCCCTTCAGCCTCCGTGGTTTGCCAACAGAAGAGAAAAGGCCTGCAACTCCACATCTCACCTTTTCTTTTTAATTTTAAAGGAAATCCTTACGTAGTGAATTAGGTAAAAGTATGTTAGCAAAATTGGGTAAGCAATGAATACAGCAACAGCAACATATTAAAATAACAATACAAAGTAATACAATGAGAATTGTCTTTCTGAGACCTGAGACCTGCCAAGTCAGATGTTATGAAATTTTGCATGTGTTCAGTAATGGTTACATTAAGGAAGGAGTGTATTCTGGACCCAAAAAGCAAAGCGGTAGCCGATCCAGTGAGCTGTGTAACAGTGACGACAAGGGGAATCGGATGATAGCAAGCCCTTTATTAAAATGCCCGACTCTGGCCGAGTTTCGCTCCCTTGAACAGAGCTGCCTCAGGGGCAATTCATTTATCCAGGACTTGATTTGGTCAATGTGGAAGATATCAAATTGATTATGCCTTCGTCTCAGATGAATTCTTTCTCAGACTAATAGACTTTCTCTTATCAACATAGCGTTGCTACGTGATACCAGCGTTGGAGTAAAAAAATGTTCCGTATATAGCAAATTCAAACAAACGAGCCGTCTTTCAGCTAGTCGACAAGCAAAGGAGTGTATTCTGGACATGTTGTGGTGCAGGATGAATGTGTGATTGCAATATGGTTATTTCCCTATCCTGAGCCCTCTGATACTGTCATTAGTATATTCCCAACAAAAAGCAGTGTTCTCTTGTACCCTACTATCCAAATGCATTACTTTGTAATTGACTGGTGAATTTATAAAGACCGTTCTGTAAGTCCACGGGTAAGTAGTCCATCCTGATAGGTTAAATGGAACTGCATGCATCAATAGTCCTTCTCTGGAATGGGTTGGCATGTGCATGCAAACCCAGCAATCTGTTTGGTTCAATAGTTGTGATAAAGTCTGTGCATCGGTAATGTACATATTGGATTGCCAATAGTTCTTGTTCAAACATTGCCATGGCAGGAGGGAGAATGCAGAATAAGAAGATGCACATCACAATTGTCAATGAATTGGTGTTCAAGCAAGTAAATGTAGCAAGCAAAAAGATCTCTGGAGTTTTTTCAAGTCCCTGCTGTTCCAGGAGCTGTGTGGATCGGGGGTTGTGAAGACTCAGGGAGAAGTTTGGAATCGGATTCTGCAGTTCTTGGTGCTACGCCATCTCTCCACAGCTTAAGGAACCCAAACTGGACCTGAGGGAGCAAGCACAATAGCATATCCTCTTCCCCATGATAACAAGGGGACAGGGCCATGCTAAACAGAGTTAGATAACATTTTATACAAAACTGATGGTTGTGGATTGCTAATCCTGTTCCCAAATGATTGTCCACAGCTGTGGCCTGATTGGAATATGATATGTTTAAATGATTTAAGGTAAACAGTACTAGGGGCAATTCCTGCTTTTAGTTTGTGTTTGTCAAAGGCTGTCTTACTCCACGATAGCCTGTCAGTGAGTGGAGTGGTAAGGGATGCCAAATATGTGTTTGATGTTCCATTGTTGACAAAAATCAGTGAAGGAATGGCTGCTATAAGCAGGCCATTATCAGTTTTTAAAACAGAAGGCAATCCCATGACCGAAAAGGATTTTATACAGTGATTAATAACATGCTTGGTGGCCTCCCCTTTTTTGGGGGGTGGCCCATAGAAAATGCGAGAAAGTGTCAATGGTTACATGTAAAAATTTCCAAGGGGCAAAAGGAGAATAGTGAGTAACATCCATTTGCCAGATTTCATTAGTATGTAAGTGGCTCCTAATGTGAGCAATGTAAAGTTGGTGTGTGTAACCTTTGGAGGGCTGATTGTGGTGTCAGAAGGATAACAGGTTCTCATCTAAGCAAGGGAAACACATCTAGAGCAAAACAAATGCAAAGAGAAAATTAGGAAAAAAGTATCAACATTGCAGTTCCTAATGATGGCTGCAGGATGTCCTCTGTGGCAAAGGCATGGAAAATGCTTGAAGGGATGATTTCTGAAAATCAATGGTGTATTCAGTCAAATTCAAATTAATTAATGAGAAGATTTCATCATGACTATAACTCTACTATAATGTTTTCATACTTTATTATTATTTACAATGAAGAAACAACTTAAATGTATAGACAATTACATAAAAAACATATATTTCACTCACAGCATGTTCAGGTGTCAGGACATACACATAGCACAAAAGACAGAAGGCAAACAATGAACACATATTTTTGAGCAAAAAAAATTAAATAAAAATGTGGTTGAAAAATATTTGGAAAAATGTTGTAGTCAATCTTTCAGCAAGGTGTATCAATTTTTCATTCATCGAGGCCTAAATGTGGTATGAGTTCCTAATATAGTAAAATAGCATAAATTCAAATTAATCGTGAAGGAAAAGTGAATTGCAGTAGGCTGAACCACAAACAACAAGTATTTCAGACATTACATTAAACATATGTTACACAAGACTGACACATATTCATCCATCCTACAAATATTCATCTTCTTAACATCAAACAGACAATAGATAACATATAATTGGAGCTCAAAATTCATATCAAGATGTATCAGAAATAAAATTAGATCAAAGATCAAAAATAAAAAAGATGTGTGAAAAAAATATTTGAAAATGTTAAAAAAAATTTTGGAAAATGTGAAAAAAAATTTTTGGATCGATCCAGTAGAAAACAAAAATCAGAATTCTGTTTAAAAATGAACAAAAAAAAAAGCTGCAAAGTGTTCATCTCTCATGGCGGGAAGGCTGTCAATCTGGAAAATATTAAAATCTGGCACACAGGAAAAAATTAGAATTAATTCTACTATACAATTTAATAAAATCAATTTGGATTTGCAAGAAAAAAAGCTTGGGGGAGGGGTTGCATTAAATGTAGCAACCCCTAACAGTGATTGCTTGTGAAACAATAGGAATCATAACTTTTTTCAATATCTCTCTGTATTATCAAAACAATCTCAATTCTCTGTCTTTTCTCCCATAGTTACCATTCACAACTCTGTCTATTACACATTTGCACACCTTTTAAACAACTTCCAATAACGACGCTCTATTTAAATAAACAAAACTTCTTAAAAAAAAACCTTTTCAACTCCGCACTTCCGCAAGACACAGATTTTTTATTCACTGTAAACAAAATTAAACTTTCTTGCTAAATTATGGCTATATATTATTCTCAATATCTGTTACGAATGGGCTCCGGTCAGGAGTCATGAACACCACCCAGAAGGGTGGCTCCAGGTGGAGAGAGACAGGAATGGCTAGAAAGAGTGTCTGGGTCCAGGCTGGGTCAGGGCAGGCGGCAAGTAGCAGTGTCTGGGTCCAGGCTGGGTCAGGGCAGGCGGCAATTAGCAGTGTCTGGGTCCAGGCTGGGTCAGGGCAAGCGGCAGATAGCAGTGTCTGGGTTCAGGCTGGGTCAGGGCAAGGCAGGTCAGAAGGCCCGTAGGCCACACACACACAGAAGGCCCGTAGGCCACACACAGTAAGCAGGGCAAGGCAGGTCAGAAGGCCCGTAGGCCACACACCGTAAGCAGGGCAAGGCAGGTCAGAAGGCCCGTAGGCCACACACACACAGAAGGCCCGTAGGCCACACACAGTACAAGGTAGCAGGCCCAAAGGTACACCCAGAGCAAGGCAAGGTAGAAGGCCCGAAGGCCGCACAAGGCAAGGCAAGGAATAAGGCCCGAAGGCCGCACAAGGCAAGGCAAGGAATAAGGCCCGAAGGCCGCGCAAGGCAAGGTCCTGGGACCAAACGCACAGCAAGCAGGGAAGGAAGGCTAGAGCAGGGAGCCCAGGCGAGCTCGATGCCGAAGCACCGAGGGAACTGTCAGGCAGGGTTATAAAGGACAGCCCAGAACATAGAGTGGACAGGGGAGATGGACTGGGCCTGTCAGGAGAGCCAGCACTAGAGGGACCCCTGGTGGTGAGGCGGTTGCACTGCAGCCATAGCCGTAACAGTACCCCTTCCTCAAGGCCTCCCCCTCCTCCTGGGTCCCATCTTAGCAGGGGGTACACAATAATGAAGTCAGACTCCTCCTGGGGCGATGCGGCAGGTTCAACTCCTTCCCGAGGCAGCAAGGCAGTCCATAACCCTTCCTGGAGTAATAAGGCAGACACAATCCCAACCTGGGGCAGCAACATAGTCCATAACCCCTCCTGGGACAAGGCGGCAGAGTTAGACCCCTCCTGGGGTAGCAAAGGCGGTGCAGATTTCCATAACCCCTCCTGGGGTGACAAGGGGAACATAAACCCCACCTGTGGCAGCGAAATAGTCCGTAATCCCTCCTGAGACGACAGCAGGACTGGTCCGGACCCCTCCAGGGTCGGCATCAGGGCCGGCACAGACTCCTCCAGGGTCAGCGACAGTAGGACCAGTACGGACCCCTCCCGGGTCGGCAGCTGGACCGGTACAGCAGGCTCAGATGGTTGAGTAACAAAGTCTGTTGGCAGGCCCGGTTCGGACTCCTCCGGGGACTGCAGCAGGACCGGTTCGGACCCCTCCGGGGACGGCAGCAGGACCGATTTGGACCCCTCCGGGGATGGCAGCAGGACCAATTCGAGCCCCTCTGGGAGTGGCAGCAGGACCGGTTTGAGCCCCTCCGGGGGCAGCAGCAGGACCGGTTCAGTAGACTCAGATGGCTGAGTCAGAAAGGCTATCAGTAGGACCGGTTCGGACCCCTCCGGGGACGACAGCAGGACCGGTTCGGACTCCGAGGACGGCAGCAGGGCTGGTTCGAGCCCCTCTGAGGGTGGCAGCAGGACCGGTTCGAACCCCTCCGGGGATGACACAGCAGACTCAGGTTTAGAGATGTGAATCGTGTCCTCGATCGTCTTAACGATCGATTTCGGCTGGCAGGGGGAGGGAATCGTATCGTCGCCGTTTGGGTGTTTAGAGTATCGTGAAAATCGTTAAAATCGTGAGCCGGCACACTAAAACCCCCTAAAACCTACCCCCGACCCTTTAAATTAAATCCCCCACCCTCCCGAACCCCCCCAAATGCCTTAAATTACCTGGGGGTCCAGCGGCGGTCCGTAGCTAAATCGGGGGAAGGGGGAGGGCAGGAAAACCGGCACACTAAAACACCCTAAAACCCACCCCCGACCCTTTAAATTAAATCCCCCACCCTCCCGAAATGCCTTAAATTACCTGGGGGTCCAGCGGCGGTCCGTAGCTAAATCGGGGGAAGGGGGAGGGCAGGAAAACCGGCACACTAAAGCACCCTAATACCCACCCCGACCCTTTAAATTAAATCCCCCACCCTCCCGAACCCCCCCAAATGCCTTAAATTACCTGGGGGTCCAGCGGCGGTCCGGAACGGTCTCCTGCAATTGAATCGTGTTGTCTTCAGCCAGCGCCATTCTGCGCCGCCATTTTGCAAAATGGCGGTGCAAAATGGCGGCGGCCATAGACCAACACGATTCGACTGCAGGAGGTCGTTCCGGACCCCCGCTGGACTTTTGGCAAGTCTTGTGGGGGTCAGGAGGCCCCCCCAAGCTGGCCAAAAGTCCCTGGGGGTCCAGCTGGGGTCCGGGAGCGATTTTCTGCCGCGAATCGTTTTCCGTATGGAAAATGGCGCCGGCCAAATGCGTATGGCCGGCGCCATTTTCCGTACGGAAAATGGCGCCGGCAGGAGATCGACTGCAGGAGGTCGTTCAGCCGGGGTTCCGGACCCCGGCTGAACGACCTCCTGCAGTCGATCTCCTGCCGGCGCCATTTTCCGTACGGAAAATGATTCACGGCAGGAGATCGCTCCCGGACCCCCGCTGGACCCCCAGGGACTTTTGGCCAGCTTGGGGGGGCCTCCTGACCCCCACAAGACTTGATAAAAGTCCAGCGGGGGTCCGGAACGGTCTCCTGCAATTGAATCGTGTTGTCTTCAGCCAGCGCCATTCTGCGCCGCCATTTTGCAAAATGGCGGCGCAAAATGGCGGCGGCCATAGACCAACACGATTCGACTGCAGGAGGTCGTTCCGGACCCCTGCTGGACTTTTGGCAAGTCTTGTGGGGGTCAGGAGGCCCCCCCAAGCTGGCCAAAAGTCCCTGGGGGTCCAGCGGGGGTCCTGGAGCGATTTTCTGCCGCGAATCGTTTTCCGTATGGAAAATGGCGCCGGCCAAATGCGTATGGCCGGCGCCATTTTCCGTACGGAAAATGATTCACGGCAGGAGATCGCTCCCGGACCCCCGCTGGACCCCCAGGGACTTTTGGGCAGCTTGGGGGGGCCTCCTGACCCCCACAAGACTTGATAAAAGTCCAGCGGGGTCCGGAACGACCTCCTGCAGTCGAATCGTGTTGGTCTATGGCCGCCGCCATTTTGCGCCGCCGGCTGAAGACAACACGATTCAATTGCAGGAGGCCATTCCGGACCGCCGCTGGACCCCCAGGTAATTTAAGGCATTTGGGGGGGGGGGGGGGGTCCGGGAGGGTGGGGGATTTAATTTAAAGGGTCGGGGGTGGGTTTTAGGGTGTTTTAGTGTGCCGGTTTTCCTGCCCTCCCCCTTCCCCCGATTTAGCTACGGACCGCCGCTGGACCTTCAGGTAATTTAAGGCATTTCAGGAGGGTGGGGGATTTAATTTAAAGGGTCGGGGGTGGGTTTTAGGGTGTTTTAGTGTGCCGGTTTTTCTGCCCTCCCCCTTCCCCCAATTTAGCTACGGACCGCCGCTGGACCCCCAGGTAATTTAAGGCATTTGGGGGGGGGGTTTGGGAGGGTGGGGGATTTAATTTAAAGGGTCGGGGGTGGGTTTTAGGGGGTTTTAGTGTGCCGGTTCACGATTTTAACGATTTTCACGATACTCTAAACACCCAAACGGCGACGATACGATTCCCTCCCCCTCCCAGCCGAAATCGATCGTTAAGACGATCGAGGACACGATTCACATCTCTAAACCTGAGTCTGCTGTGTCATCCCCGGAGGGGCTCGAACCGGTCCTGCTGCCACTCCCAGAGGGGCTCGAACCGGTCCTGCTGCCACTCCCAGAGGGGTCCGAACCGGTCCTGCTGCAGTCCCCGGAGGGGTCCGAACCGGGCCTGCCAACAGACTTTGTTACTTAACCATCTGAGCCTGCTGTACCGGTCCAGCTGCCGACCCGGGAGGGGTCCGTACTGGTCCTACTGTCGCCGACCCTGGAGGAGTCTGTGCCGGCCCTGATGCCGACCCTGGAGGGGTCCGGACCAGTCCTGCTGTCGTCTCAGGAGGGATTACGGACTATTTCGCTGCCCCAGGTGGGGTTTATGTTCCCCTTGTCACCCCAGGAGGGGTTATGGAAATCTGCACCGCCTTTGCTACCCCAGGAGGGGTCTAACTCTGCCGCCTTGTCCCAGGAGGGGTTATGGACTATGTTGCTGCCCCAGGTTGGGGTTGTGTCTGCCTTATTACTCCAGGAAGGGTTATGGACTGCCTTGCTGCCTCGGGAAGGAGTTGAACCTGCCGGTTGAACCTGCCGGTTGAACCTGCCGGTTTTCCTGCCCTCCCCCTTCCCCTGATTTACGATTTTTTGATGATAAATCGGGGGAATTGGTATTGTATCGTGGCCCTAATGATTTTTGACGATTTAAAATATATCGGACGATATTTTAAATCGTCAAAAAATGATTCACATCCCTACTCAGGTTCTTCTTGGGGTAGTGCAGCAGGCTCGGACCCCTCTCGGGGTGAAGCAGCAGGCTTAGGCCCCTCTCGGGGTGATGCAGCAGACTCGGACCCCTCTCGATGCGATGTAGCAGGCTCGGACCCCTCTCGAGGCGATGTAGCAGGCTTGGACCCCTCTCGGGGTGAAACAGCAGGCTTGGACCCCTCTCGGGGTAGTGCAGCAGGCTCGGGCCCCTCTCGGGACGATGTAGCAGGCTCGGGCCCCTCTCGGGGTGAAACAGCAGGCTTGAACCCCTCTCGGGGTGAAACAGCAGGCTTGGACTCTTCTCGAGGTAATGCAGCAGGCTCGGACCCCTCTCAGGGTGAAACAGCAGACTCGGACCCCTCTCGGGGTGGAGCAGCAGGGTTAGAAGTAGTGCACATGGAAGACACAGATTGAACTGCCGTGGGCTTGATACCTGGAGCCAAAGTCTGAAGCTCCTGATTTTGTTTCTGGAGGAGCAGTTTAGAGAAGGCACAGGCAGTTCTAGGACGTCTAGGGAAGGTGCTCGTTAGTGTCTCAACAGCAGCTGTGGGAAGCAGACCCTGCTAGAGTTAATCAACTCTCTCCATTTTAGAGAAACCTGTTCCCGAGGCTCTAGCACTGGTGTCACAGAAGCCTTCTTGGCCAGGTAAGTCCTGGGTTTTTCTATCCACAAACTGCCAGCTAAAATGTCTGTTTTAGAGGAGCCAGAAGCAGAATACCGGTTAGGAGAGCTGATTGTCTTTTCTAATGGAACAGCTGATCCTAGAGCAGAACAATGGGGGCAGGGTTTGCCTGGTGGTAACAGACACGGAAGACAGGAGCATTTCCACCACCCTGGTTTAGGATTTAGACAATTTAAACATTCCTGATAGACTGAGACGTTCCTCTTATGACAACTACTGCATACCCAGTGTTCTTGGTCTGAGAGTTGACAGGCAAGACAGTTCTTGTAACTGGGATAATTCAAAGTCTGGCAACAAGCACAGACATAAAAACTTGGAGGCTGAGGCATAATGTGAGTAGAAGGAAAAAGAAAAATTGGCTCACCGGTAGTACCAAGACCTATCTCTTCCCCTGGAAATTGGTGGCTTCGGCATACTGTTACGAATGGGCTCCGGTCAGGAGTCGTGAACCCCACCCAGAAGGGTGGCTCCAGGTGGAGAGAGACAGGAATGGCTAGAAACAGTGTCTGGGTCCAGGCTGGGTCAGGGCAGGTGGCAAGTAGCAGTGTCTGGGTCCAGGCTGGGTCAGGGCAGGCGGCAATTAGCAGTGTCTGGGTCCAGGCTGGATCAGGGCAGGCGGCAGATAGCAGTGTCTGGGTTCAGGCTGGGTCAGGGCAAGGCAGGTCAGAAGGCCCGTAGGCCACACACACACAGAAGGCCCGTAGGCCACACACAGTAAGCAGGGCAAGGCAGGTCAGAAGGCCCGTAGGCCACACACACACACAGAAGGCCCGTAGGCCACACAAAGTAAGCAGGGCAAGGCAGGTCAGAAGGCCCGTAGGCCACACACACACAGAAGGCCCGTAGGCCACATACAGTAAGCAGGGCAAGGCAGGTCAGAAGGCCTGTAGGCCACACACCTTAAGCAGGGCAAGGCAGGTCAGAAGGCCCGTAGGCCACACACACACAGAAGACCCGTAGGCCACACACAGTACAAGGTAGCAGGCCCAAAGGTACACCCAGAGCAAGGCAAGGTAGAAGGCCCGAAGGCCGCGCAAGGCAAGGCAAAGCAAGGAATGAATAAGGCCCGAAGGCCGCGCAAGGCAAGGCAAGGAATAAGGCCCGAAGGAAATAAGGCCCGAAGGCCGCGCTAGGCAAGGTCCTCGGACCAAACACACAGCAAGCAGGGAAGGAAGGCTAGAGCAGGGAGCCCAGGCGAGCTCGATGCCGAAGCACCAAGGGAACTGTCAGGCAGGGTTATAAGGGACAGCCCAGAACATAGAGTGGACAGGGGAGATGGACTGGGCCTGTCAGGAGAGCCAGCACTAGAGGGACCCCTGGTGGTGAGGCGGTTGCACTGCAGCCATAGCCGTAACAATATCTTTAACTTCTTCAGGAATCTGTTTCTAAATTTAAAGGATTAATTCATTGAATCGAGTTTTCTCCTCAGTTTAAACCAAACGAAACTTAATTTTTTGCTTGAGAAACGCTGTTCTGCCCACACTAGCCCCCCCGCTCTCACTCTTTCTGTCTTGTTGTTAACTCTTAATTGCTTCCCGTAAGATGAAGGGAGAACCTTTGAAAAGAAAAAAAACCCTAATACTTAATACTGCTTGTAACTTTCAGTAACCTCAATATGCTTATTGTGATGTGTAGTTCTGTGTGTCGGTGCTTACTGTGATGTGTAGTTCTGTGTGTCGGTGCTTATCTGCCTATTCTTGAATAATTTCTATTCTCCCATCTCTTTGTAAAATGCTTGTTTAAAAAGCCATGTTTTTAAACTTTTCTTAAATGCCTTGAGATCACTTTGTAATCTGATCTCTGGAGACATTGTGTTCCATATTGTGTGTCCTGCTAATGATAAGGCCCTTTTCCTCACTTGGGTTAGTCTTGCTGTTTTTACTGAAGGAATGGTTAGGAGTGCTTTATTTGCTGATCGAAGGTTTCTGTGTGGGACGTGTACCCGTAATGCTGTGTTTAGCCAGTCGGATTTCTCATAATGAATTAGTTTATGGATGGTACATAGTGTTTTGTATTTAATTCTGTGTTCAATCGGCAACCAATGTAGTTCCACTAGGGTTTTGGTTATATGGTCCCTCCTCCTTTTTCCGGTTAGTATTCTAGCTGCTGGGTTCTGAAGTATTTGAAGTGGTCTTAATGTTGTATTTGGTAGTCCTAGCAGCAGGGCATTACAGTAATCTGTGCTGGAGAAAATTAGTGCCTGTAGAATTGTTTGGAAGTCCTTTTGAGTTAGTAGTGGTTTTAGTTTTCTGAGTACCATGAGTTTTGCATATCCTTCCTTAACTTTTAGTGATATGTGCTGTTTTAGATTGATTTCAGGGTCCATTATTATTCCAAGGTTACGTACTTTTCCAGCTAGTTCAATTTTCTGGTTGTCTTTGAGGATTATTGAGGTTTGGCTGATTTCAGTATTTTTCCATTCTAGGTGTAGAAATTCTGTTTTATCAATATTAATTACAAGTTCCATTTGGGTTAGTAGCTGTTTTATAATGCTTAGGTACATGTTAGCTAGATATAATGTTTTCTCTATTGTGTCATCTATTGGTAGAATTAGTTGGATATCATCAGCATAAATGTAATGTATAATTCCTAGTCCTTTTCTATCTTTAATCAAGGAGACGTGAAATATCATATACAATTGCCCGACTCTGGCCGAGTTTCGCCACCTGTGGTGGCTGCCTCAGGGGCTACAAACAAACAAACATACAAAGGTGTTTAATAAATCATAAATACATCCAAAACCATGAATAATAAAAACATAAATAATTAAAAAACACACAAACAAATAAAAATCAATTAAAATCAAATTTTCAGAAAACATCAAAATAAATAACTTACAGTGACAATGGAATAAAAACATGACAGAATAAATAAAATGATAAAATAATAAAATAAAATAAAATCAACACAACTTAGAGCACAGTGCAGCATCAAACGGTAGTACCTTGTTAATCAAAGAACAATGTTCAGGTGATGGTCCGGATAAGGTCAAATGTATACATATATCTATTTAAAACAATAAATAGATAAAAAGATAAATAGATAAAAAGGTCAGCTATATATTATGGGAGGACATACCTCCCCCTCCATTAATGAAATGAGTAACCCCTTCTTTTATAAACTATGTCGTTGAATATCATCGTTGCTTAATATCGATTAATCAATCTGTTTGTTTCTTATTCAAATTGTATTCATTTATTCTAGAACAAAATTTTTTTATGTTTTTATGTTTTTTAAATTTATAAGTGTGTCAAAACCAAACAGATATATTTATGTAGAAACTCGTGACTAAATCATGACTCGTGACTCGTGACTCGTAGTCACGAGTTTCTACATAAATATAGTATTTAGAGAAATTCTTCTCAATCAAAATATATGATTAAAATTGTATAAGCCTTTTGTTCTTAATAACTGATACATATCTGTTTGGTTTTGACACACTTATAAATTTAAAAAACACAAAAAAATTTTGTTCTAGAATAAATGAATACAATTTGAATAAGAAACAAACAGATTGATTAATCGATATTAAGCAACGATGATATTCAACGACATAGTTTATAAAAGAAGGGGTTACTCATTTCATTAATGGAGGGGGAGGTATGTCCTCCCATAATATATAGCTGACCTTTTTATCTATTTATCTTTTTATCTATTTATTGTTTTAAATAGATATATGTATACATTTGACCTTATCCGGACCATCACCTGAACATTGTTCTTTGATTAACAAGGTACTACCGTTTGATGCTGCACTGTGCTCTAAGTTGTGTTGATTTTATTTTATTTTATTATTTTATCATTTTATTTATTCTGTCATGTTTTTATTCCATTGTCACTGTAAGTTATTTATTTTGATGTTTTCTGAAAATTTGATTTTAATTGATTTTTATTTGTTTGTGTGTTTTTTTAATTATTTATGTTTTTATTATTCATGGTTTTGAATGTATTTATGATTTATTAAACACCTTTGTATGTTTGTTTGTTTGTAGCCCCTGAGGCAGCCACCACAGGTGGCAAAACTCGGCCAGAGTCGGGCAATTGTATATGATATTTCACGTCTCCTTGATTAAAGATAGAAAAAGACTTTTTTGTGGCATCCACCATTTTGTTATTTCCTTACGGCTTCACTGGATCGCCTACCCTGCTGTTTTTTGGGTTAATTCCTAGTCCTGCCAGTAAGTGGCATAATGGCAGCATGTATATGTTAAAAAGGGTCGCAGACAGGGCTGAACCCTGCGGAACTCCTGTTTTGAGATTGATTTTTTCTGATAATGTGTTATTGATCTGAACTTGGAAAAACCTGCTTTTTAGATATGAACTGAACCAGTTTAATGTTTTGCCTTGCAGTCCGATTTCTTCTAGTCTATTTAGTAGTATTTTATGGTTAACTGTGTCGAAGGCTGCCGATAGGTCGAGCATTATTAGAATATAGTGTTTACCGCTATCAAAACCTCTTAGAATGTTATCTGTTAGAGAGAGGAGCAATGTCTCCATGCTGTAGTGTTTTCGAAATCCATGTTGAGATGGATACAGTATGTTATTGTCATCCAGGTGTTCAGCTAGCTGTTTCTGTACTGTTTTCTCAATTAGTTTAGCTAATAAGGGAAGATTTGATACTGGCCTGTAGTTATTCAGGATAAGGGGATTATTGGTTTTTTTTCTTAATGATTGGTTTTATCATTGCTCCTTTCAGTATATCTGGCATTGTTCCTTCTTCAAGGGATAGGTTTATGATTTTAGTCAGTGTGTGGGTGACTGTGTTAGCTGATTTCTTAAGTTCAATTGTTGGTATTGCGTCAATTTTGTGTGGGGCGGGGTTTACATTTTTTAGCATTTGTTCCACTTCCATTTCAGATAACTCAGTGAATGATGTCCATTGCTTGACATCTCTTTTTTGCATTTTGATTTCTTGGTTGGCAGCGTATGGAAGTTTGTCTCTTAATTTAGTAATTTTGTCACTGAAAAATTTGGCGATTTCATTACATTTTGCTTCTGGTAGGTTTTGTGGTGATTCTTGCTTGTCACTGGTTAGGTTTGAAACTATTGAGAATAGTGTTCTTGGATTGTTCGCAAACTTTTCTATTTTATTGCTGAAATATTCTCTCTTAGCATTGAGTATTAAATGTTTGTAAAAAGCTAGATATTTTCTGTATTTGGTTAGGTTATCGGTTGTTTTGTGTTTTCTCCATCTTTTTTCCATTGATCTGAGAGTCCTTTTTGCATCTTTTACTTTTACATTATGCCAGGGGTTATTTTGTCTTGCTTCTTTTTCCTGTATTGATTTGATGGGGTTTATTTCGTCAGCTATTTTTTTGTTGTTTCTTACCATGTTGCTGTGGCAGAACTACAGTTGTTGTAGTCAATATCTAGTTTGTCGTTTAGTTTTTCAGTATTAAAAGGTGGTCTGTATTTAAATTCGCTGGGGTACATTTTAAAAGAGAGCGCGCACGCGTACATTTGTTCGCACATCAGGCGCGAACAAAAGTACGCTGGATTTTATAAGATACGCACGTAGCTCGTGTATCTTATCAAATCCGGGGTTGGCGTGTGCAAGGGGGTGCACATTTGTGCAACTTGCGCGCGCCGAGCCCTGCGCACGCTGCCCGTTCCCTCCGAGGCCGCTCCGAAATCGAAGCGGCCTTGGAGGGAACTTCCTTTCTACCCCCCCCCCCCCACACACCTTCCCTTCCCTTCCCCTACCTAACACACCCCCCTGGCCCTATCTAGACCCCCCCTACCTTTATCGGAAAATTTACTACTGCCTCATGGCAGTAGTAACTTACGTGTGTCGGTGCGGCAGGCCCCAACACAGGCCACTGTGTCAGGGTACTCAGCCATGCCCCTGGACTGCCCACACACCCCTGGACATGCCCCCAATCCCTAACCATGCCCCCTGGCCATGCCCCCGACCACCCCTTTTTGCAAGCCCCGGGACTTACGCGCGTCCCGGGGCTTGCGTGCGCCGCCAAACCTATGCAAAATAGGCTCGGTGCGTGCAGGGGGGGGGTTGGGGTAGGTTTTCGGGGGGTACGTGCGTATCTTACGCACGTACCCCTTTGAAAATCTACCCCATGTGTTTATGATTTTGTTTGAATTGAGGTTTAAGGAATTTTACATCGGAATGAATAAGGAAATGGTCAGACCATGGAATTTGTGTGTATTCAGTTTTACAGTGTTCTAAACAGTTGTGGTTGATGAAGGTGAGATCCAGTGAATGTCCAGCTTTATGTGTTGGTTTATTAGTTATTAGTGAGAAGCCTAATGCTGTCATAGCGTCTAATAGTGTTTGGCATGCGTTTGTTAAAGGGTGGGCGTCCATGTGAAGATTAAAATCTCCTAACACTATGGTTGGTTTAGAGATGTTTAAGTGCGTGGTAAAGAACTCAATTAGCGGTGATATATTTAATTCTAGGAGGATTGGTGGGCAGTAGATGAGGCATATTTGTAAATTGTTGGTATAAAAAATGGCAATTTCATGATTTTGGGGGGGGGGGTGTTATTTGGATAGGTTTGCATTTAAAGGTTTTTTCAATGATTAGTAAGAGACCTCCTCTGTGTTTATTTATTCTGGGACTGAAAATACTTCGTAATTTTTGTGCGCTATTTGATTTTTTAGAACTACGTCTGCTTTTTTTAACCATGATTCCGTTATTGCAACAAAGTTTGGTTTATTGTCATACAGTAAGTCCGTGATGATTGGGAATTTCTTTGCAACTGAATGTGCATTTACTAAGATGAATGTTAACATGATCAGTTTGTTTACTGCAGAAGTTTTGGAAATAGAAATAGGGTTCTTTTTTACCTGTATCAAATTAATGCGTGAGGATGTCATTGTCTTTTTTGTTATCTCTCTAGTATTGTTCTTTAAGTAATTATTCTCATATTTACCTTTGTTTATGCAGATGGCAATTGGATATTCATCTGGTAGTTCATTTTCCTTGTCCATGTTGAAAGTTGGTAGATGTGTAGTGTTGTAATCGGTTACACGGTTTCTCAGGGGTGTACGAAGGGGCGTACAAAGGGGCATGCCCCTTTGGTGCGCCTCTTCGGTGCGCGGCGCCGGGGTACGGCGCCTCCGCTTCCCTCCTCGATTTTAAATCCCCCCTCCTGGCGTTCAGTGACGTCAGCCAAGGGGGAGGAGCGAGGCAGCACTTCCGGGGACCTCGGGCGGCGTCTGTGTGGCGGAAAAACAGAAAGAAAGAGAGAGACAGAGCAACTGGAAACAAAAAAGCAGCAGAGAGAGAGAACAGGTTAAACAAGCAGGGAAACAGGGAGAGGGAGGGTAGAAAATACTCAGGAGCCTTTGGTGGGTTTCAGGCAGGTCGGCAGCTGGTCAGAGCGCCGATCACACGATCGCCTCCGCTTCCCTCCTCGATTTTAAATCCCACCTCCTGGAGTTCAGTGACGTCAGCCAAGGGGGAGGAGCGAGGCAGCACTTCCGGGGACCTCGGGCGGCATCTATGTGGTGGAAAAACAGCAAGAAAGAGAGAGACAGAGCAACAGGAAACAAAAAAGCAGCAGAGAGAGAGAACAGGTTAAACAAGCAGGGAAATAGGGAGAGGGAGGGTAGAAAATACTCAGGAGCCTTTGGTGGGTTTGAGGCAGGTCGGCAGCTCGTCAGAGCACCGATCACACCATGGAAGCCCTTGCAAGGGGTGAAGCATTGCAACATCTGTCAATGATTGAGGGCTGCTGAAGGCCACACTCTGGTTTTCTTCATCTTTAGTTGTTGACTTGGAGGTGAGGAGGGAAGGTGAAGAGATTTTAGCAGGAGGGATTGTCCTCATAACCACCCCCAACTAATATTGCCTAAGGGCGCATGTTTGCTTAATCTGGCCCTGCCTGCACCTGTTGTTTGCTCAGCACAGCTATAGACTTGAATGGGAATTTTTAGACAAAACTTTTGTTTAAATGCATGGGTGCTCTCCATTTCTTTCGGGGGTCCATGAATGAAATGAAAATGGACTAATTTGTTACATTTCTCCCATTTGTTTTAAATGAATACACATCCCTAGAGGCTAATTTTTTTCAAGTATTAACCATGCTGGTGGTGATGTCTATTGGATTATTGTGGACCTTGTGGTTGAATATGGGATGTGATGGATGCTAAATGTAAACTAAAAAAGGGATCTTGCATGCTCAGCTATCCAAGAGAGTAATACAGTAAGACTGTGTTTCCCTATCCTGTCCTGGAGGCACACCTAACCAGTCAGTTTTCAGGATCACCACAATGAATATGCGAAAGATTTGTATAGCTGGAAGTAGTACATGTAAATATATCTCATTCATATTCATTCTGGTGATCTTGAAAACCTGACTGGGTAATAGAGAAAAATGATAATAATTTTGTGGATAAAATATAATATTCTTCATGTGGTCACTCTTTATGACTGGCAAATGGGATATATCATTGGTAGTGTGGAGAGGAAATACTGGGGCATCTGATGGGTCTGCCATCATCTACCATTACAATGTTATTCTCTTCTTCTCTTGGTCTTTCTGCTACCACTCCTCAATGTTTGCTGTGTGAACATAACACTATTTATCACTCTGCCACCACATATGTGCCTAAGGCAAGTTACAAAAGTAAGAAAGCCCAAAAACATATAACATTAATAAAAACAAATACATAAAATCAATGAAATCAAACACAAAAACATAACTATCATAAATAAGAACAGTATGTATTATCTGAAAACCTTAAAATACAAGTTAAATATAGGATCATGCATAAAAATAGTTTATGGAAGCTAGGTAGCATTAATACACTAGTAAAGATTCAGACATTTCAGATAATTTACAGATAAAATAGCACCCCAACAACAAAATCAATATGTGAATAGTTAAAATATGAAAATTAATTTTAAAACATAAAAGTTTGGCTAAAAAGCAAATGGACGGATTTTAAAAGGGTTATGCGTGTAATATAAGCGCATAACCCTTATAAAACCCTCCTGCGCGCAAGCCCTGGGACACGCGTATGTCCCGGGGATTGAAAAAAGGGGCGGGGTGGGGCGGGGAGGTCCGGGGTGGGGGAGGGGCCGGAGACTCCAGGCACAGCGGCTATTTGCCACTGTGCCTGGGATTGCGTGCCGGCCATCAGCCGGGGCGCGCAACCTACGCCTGCCCGGAGGCAGGCGCAACTTATAGGATAAAGGTAAGGGGGGAGGGGGTTAGGTAGGGCTGGGGGGCAAGTTAGGTAGGGGAAGTTGGGGGGCAGAAGGAAAGTTCCCTCCAAGGCCGCTCCAATTTCGGAGCGGCCTCGGAGGGAACAGAGGAAGGCTGCGCGGCTTGGCGCACGCAAGTTGCACAATTGTGCACCTCCTTGCACGCGCCAACCCTGGATTTTATAACATGCGCGCAGCTGCGCACGTATGTTATAAAATCGGGCGTACATTTGTGCGTGCCAGGTTGCGCGCACAAATGTATGCCCACACGTACCTTTTAAAATCCGGCCCAAAGTTTTAAATTACCATCTAAAAGAACTATAATCTTTAACCAAGTAGAATTATTTTGACATTGGATTCCAAAGCAGAGGGATTGAACACAAAAAAGTCAGTTTCCAGGGAATGAAAAGTCAAGCATTACTAGCTGATCTGAAGACTTTTAATGATATATAAGATAGTCTATTTTCATGGTAGCATGGGTCCACCCAGTCAGAGTTTTAAATGTTAACATTAGTGCTTTAATTTTATGCAAGAGTCAACAGTAAGCCAATGAAGGAAATTATCGTGATTTTGCTTGAATTACAATTGTTACTACTTTTAGGAAAAGCTTTATAGTTCCTGTGCCTCTCATCCCTTTTAAATATGAGATAGCAGATGACTATGAATCAATCATGATAATCAGATGTGGTCTTTTTAACTCAAAATATTGTGAGGTAGATATTCAAAAGCCATTTAGATGGGTAACTTAGTTATCTATCTGAATGGCAAGTTTTGGTATATTTTTGGTAAAAGTCATTATCCTGCTAAACTCTAGCCAGATAAAAAATAGACATTGCTAGGACCCAACTGGGAGGAGCTATTTATCCAGCTAACTATATTAAAACTTATCCGACTAAGGAATCAGGCTAACTTGCTGACTTGATTTTGGAACCTGAATTATGTATGTTATTTACTACTAAATCTTGGTTAAAAGAAGGAGACATGGAGCATCAAAACATTGGCAGTTTTGAGCTGGCATACAGCTCTACTTTATAAGATGAAATTGATGCTTTCAGCCACAATAAATGATAAATGGAGGTTCCAGAGCACAGAAGATATGTAATCTTTAATTTTCTGTGCCAGATAACAAGTTTGCAGCCGCATTGTGTATAAACTGAAACCTTCATATCAACTTAAGCAGGCGATCCATCTACATGGAATTGCATTAATCAAGTCTTGCAGTGAACAGAGCAAATATTAATCTAGCTAAAGAGATGATGCAATGAATGTACATGAGTTATAGATTTGCATACCATAGAAGCAATACATGCAAATCTAGCTCATGCATATTCATTTTGGAACTCCTGAAAGCCTTACTGGCTAGGTGTGTCCCCAAGACTGGATTAAAAACCCCTACACTAAGTAAAATGTAAACCATACTAATACAGAACCCCCTAAGCCAGGGGTGGCTAACTGTGGTCCTCAAAAGCCACATACAGATCTGGTTTTCAAGATATCCACAATAGATATAAATGAGATAGATTTGCATGTACTGACTCCATTGTATGCAAATATATCTCATACATATTCATTATGGACATCTTGAAAAATAGGCCTATTTGTGGCTCATAAGGACCAGAGTTGGCCACTCTGTTCCTAGGCCAAGAACTTTAACTGCTTAAAATCAGGATGGATGAAGAACACTTGTCTAAAGAACATAACAAATTATGTGTATCTTAACCAGGACAGTATCTGTACTATGTCCTGGTCTAAACTCAGAGAGAAGCGGCCATGTATCAACTGGACGAAAATTTGTTGGACTTAGCTGATCAACTGGCTTCCTGTGATTATATGGCAAGGACCAGATTCTGTGGCCCTGACTAAAATAATGGAATTATGGGGTACCTGGGACTCTAATAATATGCAATAGCTTTTGAAAAACTAGAATAATACAGCCATAATTACAATTTTGAGCCTGATTCACTCTTATGTCTTAAGGAACATGCAATGTTTTACATGTGTGTATACCTAGAGGGCCAGATTTTCAAAGAGGTACGCATGTAAGATAAGCGCGTACCCCTCAAAACCTGGCCGAAGTACCCCCTGCGTGCGGCGAGCCTATGTTGAATAGACTCAGCGGTGCACGCAAGCCACAGGACGCGCATAAGTCCCGGGGCTTTCCTGGTGGGGGGCGTGTCGGGGGCGTGTCATGGCGGCACGTCATTTGGGGGTGGGGCTGTGGGCGTAGTTCTGGCCCGGGGGCGTTTCAGGGGTGTGGCCGAGGCCTCTGAAATGGCTCCCGGGCCTGGGAATCGTGCGCCGTGGCCAGCCCAGCATGCGCAAGTTACGCCTGCTTCAGGCAGGCATAACTTGTACAACAAGAGGTGGGGGGTTTTTGATAGGGCTGGGGGGGGGTGGGTTAGGTAGGGGAAGGGAGGGGAAGGTGGGGGGAGGCAGAAGGAAAATTCCCTCTGAGACAGCTCCGATTTCGGAGCAGCCTCAGAGGGAACGGAGGCAGGCTGCGTGGCTCGGCGTGCGCAGGCTGCCGATTTTGGGCAGCCTTCAGCGCGCAGACCCCGGATTTTAATGGATACGTGCGGCTACGTGCGTATCTATTAAAATCCCTCGTACTCTTGTTTGCGCCTGGTACGAGAACAAAAGTACGCGTGGGCGCAGATTTATAAAACCTACCCCAGAATTGGTTAGTCCAGTTGCACATTATTAAATATTAAATATCAATATCAATATAAATGTTGGTATCGGTTATAATAAACAGCATATAAAAAATGAAAATGTTCCATATGCTATTTTTGAAAAACAAATAGCTAAATATCTACATTCACTTGTAATGGTTGTAAGTTCAATATGTGCTTTGTGCTGTACTACTTAACTGATATGTTATTAACAATTAACTCCAAGCCTATGATGTGGCATATTGGTATGCAACTGTCAAGTCTCATAGCAACAATAAAAAGTAATGTTGCAAGCGCAGCCTTCAGGGGCCAATGGGGTGGACTTGGCACGCATCGCTTGGCTCATAGGAGAGCGGGACCCTTGGGCCACAGGGCGGCTCGGGTCAAGACATGAGTCGCACCCGTGGTGAGATATGTGTGCGGGAATGGGTGACACAGGAGCAGAGCTGGATGGAGCTAGGAACACAGGCTACAATGTAGGTCTCTGGCTAAGACTTGGAACTTGGGACATCGGAGAGTTCAAGGAAAGTGAGAGCAGAAGAGTCAGAGGACGACGTGGAGCTTGGGACTCACAAGGAGCACGTCGTGGAGCTGAAGACTGGGAACTTGGAATGTAGAGTTGAAGACTTGGGACTTGGAACGTAAAGCTGAAGACTTGAGACTTGGAACGTAGAGCTGAAGACGTGGAATGTAGAGATGAAGATTTGGAACGTGAAATGTGGAGATGAAGACTTGGAACTTAGAACATGGAGATGAAGACTTGGAGCTTGGAACATAGAAATGAAGTCTTAGAACTTGAAACGTGGAGATGAAGACTTGGAACTTGAAACATGGAGATGAAGGAACACAGACATAGATTTGGGATGTAGACTTGGGACGAGTCTGCTGTGTGGTCCGCGTCCAGCCCCACACAGCATGTGGGGCTGGACGCGGACCACACTGCAGACTCATGGAACATAGGCTAGGAACATAGACGAAGACTTGAGATGTAGACTTGGGACAAGGAAGGCGAGTCCCATAGGTGCCCTACACAGCATGTGAGGCTGGTCATGGACCACACTGCAGACTCGTGGAAGAACATGGACACAGACGGGGATGAGCAAGACCCTCAGGCGCCCTACACAGCATGTGGGGCTGGTCGCGGATCACACTGTCCCCTACATACCCTACTCAGCCGGATGGCTGGTCCAGACCACGAGGAGATCGGGGCAGGCTCAGGAAGTCTCATAGCACAGGGTAGTGGAAACCCCTCGGATCCTCCGGAGTCGGAACTAGGAAACAGATAAAACCTTGGAGCTAGGAACTCAGAGTAAAAGCAGGGAATCTCCGGAGGCACAGGTCCCACTGGTCCTGGAGCATTATTACCGGGACAATATCAAAGGGAGACAAGGACATTGCAGGACAAGGACTCACAGGCCTCTTGGAACTAGGAACTTGAAACTAGGAACTTGGAACTTCTAGGGTCATCTTAAAACATCTTGGAATATCTAGGATCATGGGATATCTTGGAACAGACTGCAGGGCTTGAGACATCTTGGAACAGACTGTAGGACTTGAGACATCAGGACTTGGAATCGGGCATCAGGATCCGGACTCAGGAATCAGACGTCAGGAACAGGTAGCAGATGAAGAGACATCTTCAGGAGCATCTGAGCTGATGCGAAGACAAAGCTGGAATGAAGCAGGGTCCTCTTATAGGGCTGAGAGGGCAACTCCATGGGAGGAGCTGTCTGGAGGACCACGCCTGGCTGGTCCCATAAGAATGGGGAAAAGTTGCGGGCCTGCCCCTTAGGAGGAGCAGTCAGAGGAAGTCTGCAGGACCCTGGACAGCGGCCCTGCATATGCTGAAGCAGGAAGGAGGCGATGGCAGAGCAGAGGAAGCAGGCCTCAGGGCAGGCCCGATGAGGAGCAGCAGCCCCAGCCGCAAAGGAACCTTGAAGAATGCGACCTCTAGACCATGGCACCAGATGGCGGTGTCGGCGGCCTCCCAGGCCATGAAGGAAGGCCTGGCATGGCTCCTGCCGTGCCGATAAAATGGTTACCAGGCCACAAAGTCCAGGCATTGGTGGCTCCTGCCGTGGGTAGGCGAAGCAAGCTGCGATCCCACCGGCCCTCTGGGAAGGTAAGAGGCGGCTCATGGCTCCGGCCACGGGCTGCATCGCAACAATAACCCCCCCTCTCCCAGCCTCTTCTTGCTGACTCAGAGGGGGAGGCAAGTAGAGTGTTGTGAAACTCGGGTGCAACACACTTCACAGGCTGAAGAGCTGAAATGAGAAAAATAGCTTGTCATTAGACATATCAGATATACAATGTACAAGGGGAAAAACCCAGATGGAATGGGACAGGGATGTTCGTGGAATCATGAATGTGAGGGCTAGGACCCACAAACTTGGAATCAAGTGTCCTTGGATACGTGTGGCCTAGGACCCACAAACTAGGAATCAAGTCTTGGAAACGCCGAGATTGGGACTTGAACCCACAATCTTCAGATCGAGGTCTCTTCACCTTAGGCACTGTGCCACATGCCAAGGCAGGCAACAGGTAAAATCAGCAAGGATCGTGCTGAGGTCAGTACCAGTGAAACAGTCCGGAGGTACCACCTGGGGAAACAGACAGACGAACAGGAACAAAAGGATGCTGGAGTACTAGAATGCAGGAACAAAACTGGAAAAGAAGGATCCTGTAACGCATGACGCTGAGGAACCATTGAAGTAAGGCTCCTACTAGGAAGAAGTTATTTCTGGAGAAGCACTGATGGAAGAAAGCCAGGCCTGGGATGCAGGCGCCTCCTGCCGGTCGATAGACCCAGGACCTGGGGTGCTGGAAGGAACTCAAGGTTCACTTCTTTACTGGAGAACGTTGAATTTGATAGGGATCAGAGAAGAACCTGGGCACAGGTGCCTCCTGCAGGTCGTTGGAACCCAGGGGTAATACTGCTTCTCTACAGATGAGTAGGGAAGGTCTTGGATTGATATAGATGCCTTCCATTGGCTGGACAAACTTCATGACTTATATTAGCTGATAGGAACTGCTTTTGGGTGTCTCCTGAAGATCAGAGGAACTGTAGAACTGATGAAGGAAGAATCAGATAGCAGACACCTCCTGCAGGTTGTAGGAGGCTCTGGAGCAAGAGCTGGCTGGTAGAGGATCAGACTGCAGGTGCCTCCTCAGGTCGTTGGGACATCCGAACCCCTACTGCTGATCCAGAAGAAGACAGTAACTGGAGTAATTTGAAGACTCTTGCAAGTTGGAATCAAGTACATGGAAAAAGGCAAGCGAGCAAAAAACTTTTGGTAGCAAAAACGGAATATTGCTAACAAAATAGTTCATAGTAAGTCCAGGAACTAGGGACCAGAAACAGGAACTTGGAACCATCCAGGAAAGTTAGAAAAAAATTTTAAGCCAGACTTCAGAATCAGGACGAATGTCCAACACTGAGCCCAGCACACCACACCGAGTTCTGGACTTTGCATCCTGTTGTGAGAGCAGCCTTCAGGGGCCAGTAGTGTGGGCTTGGCATGCATCACTTCGCTCATAGGAGAGCGGAACCCTTGGGCCACAGGGTGGCTCAGGTCAAGACATGAGTCGCACCCGTGGTGAGGTATGTGTGCGGGAATGGGCGACACAGGAGCAGAGCTGGACGGAGCTAGGAAAACAGGCTCAATGTACCTACATTGAGCCTGTTTTCCTAGCTCCGGTCCTTAGCCAGGTATCTGGCCAGGTATCTGGCTAAGACTTGGAACTTCGGACATTGGAGAGTTCAAGGAAAGTGAGTATCTGGCCAGGTATCTGGCTAAGACTTGGAACTTCGGACATTGGAGAGTTCAAGGAAAGTGAGAGCACAAGAGTCAGAGAACGACATAGCGCTTGGGACTCACAAGGAGTACATCGTGGAGCTGAAGACTGGGAACATGGAACGTAGAGTTTAAGACCTGGGACTTGGAACGTATTGCTGAAGACTTGAAACTTGGAATGTAGAGATGAAGACTTGGAACTTGGAACGTAGAGATGAAGACTTAGAACTTAGAACGTGGAGATGAAGGAACACAGACATAGACTTGGGACATAGACTTGGGACGAGGAAGATGAATCCCACAGGTGCCCTAATCAGCACGTGGGGCTGGTCGCGGACCACACTACAGACTCATGGAACATAGGCTAGGAACATAGATGAAGACTTGAGACATAGACTTGGGACAAGGAAGGTGAGACCCACAGGTGCCATACACAGCACGTGAGGCTGGTCGTGGACCACACTGCAGACTCATGGAAGAACATGGACACAGACGGGGATGAGCAAGACCCTCAGGTGCCCTACACAGCACATGGGGGACCACACTGTCCTCTACAAGCCTGAACAGCCGGATGGCTGTTCATGGACCACGAGGAGATCAGGGCAGGCTCAGGAAGTCTCATAGCACAGGGTAGTGGAAACCCCTTGGATCCTCCGGAGTCAGAACTAGGAAACAGATAAAACCTTGGAGCTAGGAACTCAGAGTAAAAGCAGGGAATCTCCAGAGGCACAGGTCCCACTGGACCTGGAGCATTAGGACCGGGACAACATCAAAGGGAGACAAGGACATTGCAAGACGAGGACACACAGGCCTCTTGGATCTAGGCACTTAGAAACATAGAAACATAGAAATGACGGCAGAAGAAGACCAAACGGCCCATCCAGTCTGCCCAGCAAGCTTCACACATTTTTTTCTCATACTTATCTGTTTGTCTTAGCTCTTTGGTTCTATTTCCCTTCCACCCCCACCATTAATGTAGAAAGCAGTGATGGAGCTGCATCCAAGTGAAATATCAAGCTTGATTAGTTTGGGGTAGTAGGGGTAGTAACCGCCACAATAAGCAAGCTACACCCATGCTTATTTGTTTTACCCAGACTATGTTATTCAGCCCTTATTGGTTGTTTTTCTTCTCCCCTGCCATTGAAGCAGAGAGCTATGCTGGATATGCGTGAAGTATCGGTTTTTCTTCTCCCCTGCCGTTGAAGCAGAGAGCTATGCTGGATATGCATTGAAAGTGAAGTATCAGGCTTATTTGGTTTGGGGTAGTAACCGCCATAACAAGCCAGCTACTCCCCGCTTTGTGAGTGCAAATCCTTTTTTCCACATTTCCTCTTGCTGTTGAAGCTTAGAGCGATGTTGGAGTCACAGTAACCATGTGTATGTTTATTGAATAAGGGTATTATCTCCAGGCAGTAGCCGTCATTCTGGCGAGCCACCCACTCTTCATTGACGGCCTCTTGACTTTATGGATCCACAGTGTTTATCCCACGCCCCTTTGAAGTCCTTCACAGTTCTGGTCTTCACCACTTCCTCCGGAAGGGCATTCCAGGCATCCACCACCCTCTCCGTGAAGAAATACTTCCTGACATTGGTTCTGAATCTTCCTCCCTGGAGCTTCAAATCATGACCCCTGGTTCTGCTGATTTTTTTCCTACGGAAAAGGTTTGTCGTTGTCTTTGGATCATTAAAACCTTTCAGGTATCTGAAAGTCTGTATCATATCACCTCTGCTCCTCCTTTCCTCCAGGGTGTACATATTTAGATTCTTCAATCTCTCCTCATAAGTCATTTGATGAAGACCTTCCACCTTTTTGGTCGCCCTTCTCTGGACCGCCTCCATCTTGTCTCTGTCTCTTCAGAGATACGGTCTCCAGAACTGAACACAATACTCCAGGTGAGGTCTCACCAAGGACCTGTACAAGGGGATAATCACTTCCCTTTTCTTACTCGATATTCCTCTCTCTATGCAGCCCAGCATTCTTCTGGCTTTAGCTATTGCCTTGTCACATTGTTTCGCCGACTTCAAATCATTAGACACCATCACCCCAAGGTCTCTCTCCTGCTCCGTGCACATCAGCCTTTCTCCCCCCATCGAATACAGTTCATTCAGAATTCCACTCCCCATATGCATGACTCTGCACTTCTTGGCATTGAATCTCAGCTGCCATATCTTCGACCACTCTTCCATCTTCCTTAAATCCCGTCTCATTCTCTCCACTCCTTCCGGCATGTCCACTCTGTTGCAGATCTTAGTGTCATCCGCAAAAAGACATACCTTACCTTCTATCCTTTCTGCAATGTCGCTCACAAAGATATTGAAAAGGACCGGTCCCAACACCAATCCCTGCGGTACACCGCTTAAAACCGCTCTCTCTTCAGAGAGAGTTCCATTTACCATCACACATTGTCTTCTGTCCGTCAACCAGTTTGCAATCCAGGCCACCACCTCGGCACTCACTCCTAAGCTTCTCATTTTATTCACCAGTCTCCTGTGTGGGACAGTGTCAAAAGCTTTGCTGAAATCCAAGTAGATGACATCGAGTGCTCTTCCTCGATCCAATTCCTTGGTTACCCAGTCAAAAAAGTCAATCAGATTTGTCTGACAGGATCTTCCAATGGTGAATCCATGCTGCCTCTGGTCAGCAATTTCTCCCGACTGTAGATAGTTCACTATTCTCTCTTTCAACAGTGACTCCATTACTTTTCCCACCACCGAAGTGAGGCTAACCGGTCTGTAGTTACCAGCCTCTTCTCTGTTCCCACTCTTGTGAAGCGGGACCACCACCGCTCTCCTCCAATCATTCGGCACCACTCCCGTTTCTAGGGATCTATTGAACAGGTCACACAGTGGACCCGCCAGCACATCTCTGAGCTCCCTCAGTATTCTGGGATGAACTTCATCAGGCCCCATGGCTTTGTCCACGTTCAGTTTCACCAGCTCTTCCCATACATTTTCTACTGTAAATGGAGTTACATCTACTCCATTCCCCTCCAGTTTCTTGTTAACTAGTGATGGTCCTTCTCTGGGGTCCTCTTTAGTGAACACAGAACTGAAGTATTCATTTAATATTTCTGCCATTTCTTCGTCTCTCTCCACACATTGATCCTTTCTACCTTTCAATTTCAATATACCACTTTGAACTTTTCTCTTTTCACTGATGTATCTGAAAAATGTTTTGTTACCACTCTTTACATCTTTGGCAATCCTTTCTTCTGCTTGACTTTTTGCCATCTTGATTAATTTCTTTGTCTCCCTCAGTTCTACCAGATATTCTTCTTTGTGCTCCTCCTTTTGGGATCTTTTATATTTCTTGAACGCTGTTCTTTTAGCCTTTATTTTGTCAGCCACCTCCTTTGAGAACCAGATAGGTTTCATTTTTCTTTTGCATTTCTTTACTTTTCTAGCATATAGATTAGTTGCCTTGGTAATTGCTCCTTTTAGATTGGTCCACTGTTGATCCATATCTCTCTCGTTCTCCCAGCCTTTTAGTTCTTCCTCCAGGTACTTCCCCATTTCATCAAAGTCTGTGTTTTTGAACATCAAAACTTGGGTTTTTGTGCTTCTTTTCCGTGTCCTTTTTGTGATATTAAACCATACCGTTTGATGATCACTGGTGCTGAGGTGGGCACCCACCTGGACGTCTGAGACATTATCTCCATTAGTGAGCACTAAGTCGAGTATAGCTCCTTCTCTTGTGGGTTCCATTACCATTTGTTTGAACAAAGCTACTTGCAGGGCATCTACTATTTCTCTACTATTATTAGATTCTGCAGATGGGATTCTCCAGTCTACATCTGGCATATTAAAGTCTCCAACGATCACCACTTCTCCTTTCTTTGCTATCCTGTGGATGTCATCAACCAGATCTCTGTCCAGCTCTTCCTTTTGGTCTGGAGGCCTGTAAACCACTCCAATAAAAATGGATGCCCCATCTTTTTTTAAGTCGACCCATAGTGCTTCTTCTTTGCCCCATCTTCCTTGCAGCTCAGATGCTTGGATATTGTTTCTGACATAAAGAGCCACTCCTCCCCCTTTCCTATCCTCTCTGTCCTTCCTTAACAAGTTATAGCCTGGTATTGCCGTATCCCAGTCATGAGATTCCGTAAACCACGTTTCCGTGACAGCAACAACGTCCAAGTCCGCCTCCACCATTAGGGCTTGCAGCTCTGGGATTTTATTACCCAAACTACGAGCATTTGTGCTCATAGCTTTCCAGCTTTCTTCGTTCAGGTTACTGCTGTTCCTGGACTCCTTCTGTGACCTATTTAGTTGAGTTTTGTTATCCACTTTTCTCTTTGCATTTGTGCAAGGGAAGAGATTAATGCCTCTGATGACAGAGTCATCCATCACCGTGAGCTTTTTCCTTTGGTTTCTGATCTGGAATTTCTGTATGCATTGGATTTTTTCTCTTTTTTCCGATAACACTTCAATCTTTTTCTCAAGGACTTCTTCAGAATTTAATACAGGGAAGGTATTTTGTACTTGTTGCACTTGATACAGTGTGTGTCTCCGGAACACAGGTCTTATTCTACCAGAGCCCACTGTAATACTTTTTAAGTTCCTTAATGGCCTGTGTGAGTGGGGGGATGGAGTTGTGGGCTGCACAGCTTTCAATAATGGGTGTCTGTGGGTTACAGGTCTTATCCTACCTGAGCCCACAGTAAATCTCTTTTTTCTTGAGTTTTGCTTATTCAGTGGTAAGGGGAAATTATTTCCTGAATAATGTACAGTGGCTGAGACTCTCTTTATTGAAGCTAATTCAGCTTTAAAGTCATCCAGCTCCTTTTCCAAGGTAGAGAGTTTTGAACAAAAGGGGCAAGCCTTAAGTTTCCATATGATTACCCTCAATATAAAAGCTCCACAGCAGTTGCATTGAATAGTACTCATTTAGGTAAGTTATTTGATTGGTACACCTAAGGAATAATCAATTTACTAATTTATCTTGTTGCCTATTATGAAGTTAGGATGACTACATTAGAAATACAAACCTAGGGGTGGGTGGGCAGAGGGGTAGGGTGGGAGGGAGTTAAACAGTTTATACCTAGGTCAAGCTGGGTAGGGCAAGACACTTTCTGAACGTTTACTTGTCCTTTAGCTAGTAAATGCTCCCACAGCACTTATATCCCAATATGAAACAGATTATAATGACAGCTATACAATTAGAGGGATACTGGGAATTTTTTTTTTTTTGTGGGTTTTTTGAATCTTACATCAATCTAATATCAAGAAACCAAACAGATTAGTATACAATATAATCAAGAAACCAAACAGATTAGTATACAATACTGGAATAGAAAGGGATTTGAAATCACAGAGCAGTTTTCTACACAGAAGCAAACCAATATCAAGGAACCACAGATTAATAAACAATACTAGAATAAAAAGGGATTATGAAACACAGAGCAGTATTTCCAAAAACTAGTATCTTATCTGCACTGGAACAGTTGGCTCCTCTCCTGGGCTGTGCACAGTCTGTATTGTTTCTGCTGGCTCACAAGTTAGCTACCTCTAGCCACTGTTTGGTTTCTTGATATTAGATTGATGTAAGATTCAAAAAACCCACAAAAAAAAAAAATTCCCAGTATCCCTCTAATTGTATAGCTGTCATTATAAACTGTTTCATATTGGGATATAAGTGCTGTGGGAGCATTTACTAGCTAAAGGACAAGTAAACTTTCAGAAAGTGTCTTGGCCTACCCAGCTTGACCTAGGTATAAACTGTTTCATTTTGGGGTTATAAGTGCTGTAGGATCTTTTACATTTACTAGCTAGAGGACCAGTTCCAGGATCTTTTACATTTACTAGCTAGAGGACCAGTTCCAGAAGAGTCCAGGTATAGCCAGATTGGGTGTGGCTCACTCAGTGGCTAGAGGTAGCTAACTTGTGAGCCAGCAGAAACAATACAGACTGTGCACAGCCCAGGAGCACTTGGAACTTCTAGGGTCATCTTAAAACATCTTGGAACATCTAGGATCATGGGACATCTTGGGATGGACTGCAGGACTAGAGACATCTTGAAACAGTCTATAGGACTTGAGACATCTTGGAACAGACTGCAGGGCTTGAGACATCTTGGAACGGACTTCAGGACTTGAGACATCTAGGAACGGACTGCAGGACTTGAGACATCTGAACTTGGAATCTGGCATCAGGATCCGGACTCAGGAAGCGGACATCAGGAACAGGCATCGGTATCCGGACACGGGAATCGGACATCAGGAAGAGGTAGCAGATGAAGAGATGTCTTCAGGAGGATCTGAGCTAATGCGAATACAAAGCTGGAATGAAGCATGGCCCTCTTATAGGGTTAAGAGGGCAACTCTTAAATAAATAAAAAAAATAAAAAAAAAATAAAAACTCTCTGGGAGGAGCTGTCTGGAGGACCACACCTGGCTGGCCCCATAAGAATGGGGAAGAGCCGCGGGCCTGCCCCTTAGGAGGAGCAGTCAGAGGAAGTCTGCAGGACCCTGGACAGCAGCCCTGCAGACACTGAAGCAGGAAGGAGGAGGAGCAGAGGAAGCAGGCCTCCTGGCAGGCCCCGATGATCTCGGCGGCATCCTGCCACGTCGAAGAGGAGACGGAGCAGGCCTCAGGGCAGGCTTGATGAGGAGCAGCGGCCCCAGCCACACAGGAATCACGAAGGATGCGGCCTCCAGACCACGGCACCAGATGGTGGGGTTGGTGGCCTCCCAGGCCATGAAGGAAGGCCCGGCACGGCTCCTGCCGTGCCGGCAAGATGGCTACCGGGTTGCAAAGTCCCAGCGTCGGCGGCTCCTACCGCGGGCAGGGGAAGCAGGCAGTGATCCCACCGGCCCACTGGGAAGGTAAGAGGTGGCTCGTGGCTCCGGCCAAGGGCTGCCTCGCAACAAGTAATATATATTCTACTTTTTTACAAATTAAATAATACATATAAAGGAATGAGGCTTTCATTCTTATGATATTCTATTATATTGAAATATCAAGTGTCACAATTCTCCAAATTAGAACTTTTGTTGGCACTGAAAAAGGTCATTTAAAAAAATAGGTGGGCACAGAGAAATTCTAGTAACTTGAAATCTGTTTCTTTGCTACATTACTTAATACTTCATTAGAGATGATCTAAAGACTGCTATGTTCATGAGAACAGATTAGAATAATGGTGTTTTTGCTGCAAGTTGGGATCCTGCCAGGTACTTGTGACCTGGATTTACCAGTGGGCTTGATGGCTCTCAGTCTGCAGTTTAGCAGTTCTTATATTCGTATGTTCTTAATTTCATAGAATTGCTGTATGAGAATGTCAGCAGGGGTTAAAGGAGGCTTTGCTAAAGTTTAATATCTAGAAAAGACTGCAGTGTAAATGAAATAGAGTACTTTGGGTGTAAAAAAAAGTATTAAAAATGACTTTAATTACAGTTATAACTTTTATTTTTTAGATTTTTTTTGAAATTTCTGTTTCATAGTTTGTCTTGATCTTTTGTGTTGTCATCTTTTTCTGTCATGCTAATGTCTTATTTTTTTTCCTTCTGATTGCAGACATCTCAGTCAGTCTGCTAGCAGTAGTCGTCAGTTTCTGTGGACTTGCTTTGCTGGTAGTCTCTCTCTTTGTCTTTTGGAAACTCTGTTGGCCATGCTGGAGAAACAAATCTTTTACTACTGCTGCTGCTATCACCACTCCTCAAAGTATATCCAGTACTCCTGCAGAGGTCATGGAAACCAATGAGAAAAAGTATACCAAGGAGAATGAGAAAAGTTATGTTAAAGTACTTGAGTCCACAATGAAAATTAGCCACACATCACCTGATATTCCAGCAGCAGTTCAAAGTGCATTAAAGGAACATCTATTAAAGCATTCACGAATGCAAAGACAGATCACCGAGCCTACATCTTCCTCAAGGTAAGGGAAATCTGAATTTAGAGCTCTGTATTTAATTAGGGTAATTTTCAAAGGCATCTCCGTGTGTCAAATAGTGCTGTAGCCTCACAAATGGCTTGTTATAAAATTGGCTGCTTGATATGCAGGTAAACTTACTCCCATTTTCTTAGCATCCAGTCAGATGAATCCAGTACAAGTGGGTTATGCATTCCTACCAGCAGATGGAGATGGAGCAAACTGACGTCGCAGTATATATACTCCTGCAGTTACATCAGCCTGCTAGTATTCTCCATCTCCAGCAGATGGTGGACGTGCATCTCCCCACTGTGGATTGCTTCATATTAAAGTAAAGGAGAATTAAGAAAGACTTCCGACGGCAAGATGGCGGTCAGCAGCGTCCGTGCCACCCGGGAGGCCTGGGAGTGGTAGGCAGGCCGTCGGCAGCTGGCGGAGGCTGCCAGTCTACCCTCAGAGTCAGGGAAGCAAAGAAAGAGGTAAGCAAGAGTGGTCACAGCTGTCTGCAACTGACGGGAATAACACTACCCCCTTCTTAGAGCCCTCCCCGAGGGTTTCGTCTTCCTTGGATGTGAAGTATGGAAGTTTTTGATCAACTCCTTGTCAAGAATGTTCACAGCACAGCACAGCACACTCCCAGCTATTTTCTTCGGGGCCAAATCCTTCCCACGAGATCAGATATTCCCAACGCTTCCCATGCTTCCTTACATCCAAGATGTCCTCAACCTTGTAGGTGATGTCTTCTTCTGAAACTAGTGGTTGGGGTTCCGGTGCTTTCTTGGAGAATTCTGATAGGATGAGCGGTTTTAACAGTGAGATGTGGAAGGCATTATGAATTTTGAGCAAAGTGGGTAGACGAAGGCTGTAAGTTACCGGGCCCAGCCGGCAGAGTACAGGAAAGGGCCCAATGTATCTGGGAGCAAAGCGAGCTGAAGGTAACTTTAAGCGAATAAAACAGGTGCTGAGCCACACCTTGTCTCCGGGGTTCAACAGAGGAACTGCCGGATGGTGGGCATGTAGAACTTCTTTGATTTCAAAGCGGCTTGTTGCAGAAGCTGTTTGGTATGTTTCCAGAGTTGATGCCGTTCCTGAGCGGAAGCTTGTGCTGCTGGAGAAGGTACAGACAAAGGTATCAGAAGAGGAGGCAGAGGTTGGCATCCGTACACTACTTGAAAGGGTGATGACCCGGTAGACACAGACTGATGAGAGTTCAAGGTAAACTCAGCCCACGGCAATAAGTTGGACCAGTGATTCTGCCAAGAGTTTACGTATGCCCGAAGAAACTGCTTCAGGGTGTGATTAGTCCTTTCTGTCTGTCCATTGGCCTGAGGATGATAGGTCAATGTGTGGTCCAGGGCGATGTCAAATTTTTTACATAGCGACCTCCAGAATTTAGCCATGAACTGGACACCCCTATCCGAGAGGATGTCTCGGGAGTCCATGAAGATGGACGATGTGGTAATTGAATAGTTTGGCTAGCTCTGGGGCAGAAGGAAGGCCGGGTAGTGCCACGAAATGAGCCATCTTCAAAAAGCGGGCCATGGTGACCCAAATGGTGTTATTGCCACTGGAAGGAGGTAGGTCCACAATAAAATCTGTGGAGATGTGTGTCCATGGCTCACTAGGTGCTGGAAGTGGTTGCAGGAGGACACAGGGATGGCATGCCGGTGGTTTTTGATGGGCGCAAGTGGGACATGATTCTACATATGCTTGAGCATCCTTCTTCATGGTTGGCCACCAGTAGAACCTCTGGAATGTTGCGAACATTCTGGCTTGTCCGGGATGACCAGCGAGTAAGGAATAATGCCCCCAGCGGAGGATCTTCTAATGAAGAGGTCGGGGAACCACCATCTTCCCGGAAGGCACTGTATGTGTGGCAGTGAGGAGTACTTTAGTCGGGTCGATGATGTGCCGAGGGACATCTGGGACATCATCAATGGTGAATGAGCGAGAGAGGGCATCTGCTCAGATGTTCTTGTCAGCAGGTCGATATCAAAGTAAGAAATTAAATCGAGTAAAAAAAAGAGGGCTATCTGTGGTTAAGGCATTGAGCGTGGTATAGATACTCGAGGATTTTGTGATCAGTGTACACTGTTATTTGGTGTTGTGTCCCCTCGAGCCAGGGGCACCACTCTTCAAAGTCTAATTTGATCACCAGCAATTCTTTGTCCCCGATTCTGTAATTATGCTCAGCCGGAGAGAAGCAATGGGAGAAGAATGAGGACAGGTGCAGGGTGTGATTGGTAGAATGCTGGCTGAATACTGCACCAACACCGACATCAGAGGTGTCTACTTCAATGATGAAGGATCGTCGTGGGTCAGGATGATGCAGGCATGGCTCCTACAGAATTGCCCCCTTAAGTTCCCGGAAGGCAGATACAGCCTTGGGTGACCACTGGGAAGGATTAGCTGCTTTTCATGTCAGAGCTGTGAGTGGGGTGGTTAGTGTCGAATGGTGATTGATGAACGACCTGTACTAGTTAGTAAAACCCAGGAATCTTCGGAGAGCCTTAAGACCCATTGGTTGGGGCCATTCTCAAATGCTCTTAGTCTTCTGTGGGTCCATCTGGAACCTCTGGCTAGAGACTACATAGCCCAGAAAAGGGACGGACTCCTTGTGGAAAGAGCATTTTTCCAGCTTGGTGTACAACTGGTTTTCCCTTAAGCATTGCAGAACGTTGGTGACACCCTGTTGATAGCTCTGGAGGTCTTGTGAAAATACCATAGTGTTGGCCAAATAGACCACGACACAACTGTTTAGCATGTCTCTGAAGATTTCGTTCATCATATTCTGGAACACCACTGGAGCATTGCAAAGGCCAAATGGCATGACCAGATATTCAAAATGGCCATCGCAGGTGTTAAATGCGGTTTTCCATTCATCGCCCTGGCATATCCTGATCAAATTGTAAGCACCTCTGAGGTCCAATTTGGTAAATATCTTGGCCCCCTGGAGCCTGTCAAACAGTTTGGAGATTAATGGCAGGGGGTAGTGATCTTTCTGTGTAATCTCATTTAAGCTGCGGTAATCTATGCACGGCCGAAGGGAGCCGTCCTTTTTCCCCACAAAATAGAACCCTGCTCCAGCCTTTAGCCAAATTTTCTTGTATATATTCAGGCATGGCTTTCGTCTCGGTCAGGGAGAGTGGGCAGACTCTTCCTCGGGGAGGCTCAGTGTTGGGCAGCAAATTAATAGCGCAATCAAAAGAGTGATGCAGAGGTAAGACATCTGCACCTTTCTTCGAGAAGACATTCTGGAAGGAGGAGAACTGGGGCGGAAGTCCCGGAAATGGAAGGCAGTGTGGCTAGGCAGGACATCGGAGACCCAGTCTCCAAACATTTTTTGTGACAGTAGTTACCCCAATGGGACAATTGAAGTGTACTCCAATCAAATTGTGGAGTGTGTATTTTCGGCCACGGTAATCCTAGAACCACAGGATATATAGCTTTGTCCAAGATTAAAAAGGAAATAGTCTCTGTATGCAGAAATCCTGTGCAAAATCGAATGGGGATCATGGAGAAGGTGACTTTGCCAGGTAATGGTTTGCCATGGATAGAAGAGAGCAACAATGGCGTCAGCATATGGACAGCGGGAATCCGTAGATGTTCTATGAGTTGCTGGAGAATAAAGTTTCCACCAGCTCCAGAATCCACGAGTGCCAAGGTGTGAAATTCCTGGACTTCCACTTTAATGGTGACAGGCAGAGTTAATGGAGGAGAAGGTGCGGTCAGACCTAGGAGGAGTCCTCCAGCAGATCCTAGGCCTGGGAGTTTCCTGGACGGATAGAGCAGGATGGTACCGCATGACTCGATTGGTTCAGTGCATGCCTAGGCATGCTTTCTGGCGATGATGTTTCTCCTGAGAGGATAAGTGACTATGTCCCATTTGAATCAGTTCCTCATCCTTGCTGCTTGGTGTAGTAACGGCCGGAATAGATGACGTCGGGCAAGTGCATGGAGCACTAGAAGCCACTCTCTTGGCTCCTCTGACTTCTTGGGAGCGCTCACGCAGATGACGGTCTATGCGACCAGCGAGGTCAATAAGGGAGTCCAAGGCCTCAGGGAGTTCTCGTGCTGCCAACTCGTCCTTAATGTGTGGATTCAGACCCTCGAGGAATATGGCACACAGGCAGCCCAGGTCCCAGTGCAGTTCGGATGAGAGAGTCCTAAACTCGATGACGTAATCAGTCAGTGATCTGAAACCCTACTACAGATGTAGGAGCGTAAATCCTGAAATTGCCTTTTGACATGGGTCATCGAACACAGTGCGAAAGAGGGCAAGGAAGCCTGGTAGGTTGTTAAGGATTGGATCCATACATTCCCAAAGAGACGATGCCCAGGCCAATGCTTTTACGTCCAGAAGGGATAGGATATATGTAGTTTTGGAAACTACATCAGGAAAATATGCAGGTTGTAAGGAGAAGTGCATGCTGTACTGGTTCAAGAAGACTTCCAGATCTGATTCTTACAACAATGCAGAAACATTTAAACAATTGGTAGATATTTATTTATTTATTTATTTTATTTATTTAAGGTTTTTTTATACCGGCATTCATGAACTCGTTCACATCATGTCGGTTTACAGAAAACAGGGGTGCGGATAATACAACCAAAAAACATAAATAACGTGATGAAGAGAAGCAGTTACAATTAACAAGGGCTAATGAACTGGGAATGTAAGAAATAGAAAGAGATAGAGGAGAATAATTATATACAAAAGTTCAATATAAATATGGTGTCTCATATGTACAGTCTCTGAGTAGAGAGTTTGTTTATGGTGCATCTTAGGTAGAGTTCGAGAAGGCTTGCCTGAAAAGCCATGTCTTGAGTCTTTTCCTAAAGGTTAGGAGACATGGTTCGTTTCTTAGTTCTGGAGGGATGGAGTTCCATAACTGTGGGCCTGCGGTGGAAAGGGCTCGGTCTCTTAAGGTGCTGTGATTAGTGGTTTTCGTGGGTGGAACAATGAGGCATCCTCTGTAGGCTTCCCTGGTCGGTCTTGTGGATTTGTGGAAGCGGGGAGGAATTTGTAGATCGATTGTGGTATGTTGGTGAATGATTTTGTATATCAAGGTGATGGATTTATAAATGACTCTGAAATGAATTGGTAACCAGTGGAGGTCTTGTAGCACTGGGGAGATATGGTCTCTTTTCTTAGTGTTTGTCAGTAGACGGGCTGCTGCGTTTTGGACCATTTGGAGCGGTTTTGTGTATGAGGAGGGGAGGCCAAGTAAAGTGGAGCAGCAGTAGTCCAATTTTGAGAAAATGAGGGCTTGGAGGATGGTTCTGAAGTCTTTGGCATGGAAGAGTGGTCTTATCCTTTTTAAAACTTGCAGTTTATAGAAACAGTCTTTGGTGGTTTTATTGATGTGGGCTTTGAAGTTTAGTTTATTGTCGATTAGCACACCTAGATCTCTTACATGAGTGGTTTGTAGGTTGTTTGGCAGAGAGGTTGTGAGATTGTTATCAGGAGTTATGAGTAATACTTCAGTTTTGGCGGAGTTTAGTACCAGATTGAGGCTGTTGAGGAGGTTTTTGATTTCTAGGTGACAGGATTCCCAGTATTCAAGGGTTTTTGAGTATGATTCTTTGATGGGGATCAGGATCTGGATGTCATCTGCATAGAGAAAGTGTATTAACTTGAGGTTGATGAGGAGTTGACATAGTGGTAGGAGGTAAATATTAAAGAGTGTAGGGGATAAAGAGGAACCTTGTGGGACTCCGATGGTCGAGTCGTGGCGTGATGATTCTTTATTCTGGATTTTTACATTGTAGCCTCTGTTGGTTAGGAACGATTTGAACCAGGAGAGTGCTAAACCAGAGATTCCTATCGCAGCTAGCAGTTTGATGAGGATAGCGTGATTTACGGTATCGAAAGCTGCTGAGAGGTCCAAAAGGATCAATAGAAAGGATTGACCTTTGTCTGTACCTAAGATGAGTAGGTCTGTTAGGGAGGTAAGTAGGGATTCTGTGCCCCTATTTTTGCGGAATCCATGCTGTGAGGCGGATAGAATTTTGTTGTCTTCGATGAAGTCCGATAGTTGGGCGTTCACAAGCCTTTCCATAATCTTAGCTATGATAGGGAGATTAGCTATTGGACGGTAGTTGTTGGGGTCTTTTAGGTCCAGGTTGGGTTTTTTTTAAAAGAGGTTTGAGTGAGGCTTGTTGAGGTCTTCTGGGAAGGAACCTTGGGATAGCGAGCAGTTGATGATGTCTGCTAATGTTTTGGATATGGTGTCTGGTATTGAGAGGAGAAGTTTTGAGGGAATATGGTCCGCTGGGTGCGAAGATGGTTTCATTCTTTTAAGGATGGTTTGGATTTCGGAAGACGAAGTGGGTTCAAACATTTCAAGATGAATGTTTTTGATGTGAGGCATTAGGGCTGGAGTTTAGAGGGATGATATTGGAGGGAAGTTGAGTAAGAAGATTTGTGATTTTGTTTTGAAAGAAGATGGCGAGTTCATCTGCTTTAGCTTGAGCTTGGTTACTAGGGCATTCTGGTGAGGGTACTTGGGTTAGGGAGGAAACATAGGAGAATAGAGCTTTCGCATCAAAGACTAAGTTGTGGATTTTGGAGGCAAAAAAGTCTCTTTTTGATTTGGAGGTGCTGGCCTTGTATTGTTGTAGCGAGCGTTTGTAGGCTGAGAGTGTGCTAGCAGTAGGACTTTTCCGCCAGTTGGATTCCATTTGTCTTAATTTTTGTTTTAGCCTTCTAAGATCGTCGGTGAACCATGGTTGTTTTTTGGAGGCGTCTGGGTGGGATTTTTTTGTTGTTAGAGGGCAGAGCTTATTGGCTATGGATTCTGTGATGGAGTTCCATGATCGTAAGGCCGTATTGGGATCGGTGAGAACAATAGCGGGAAGGTGTTTGGTCAGCTGATTGGTGAGGTCGTCGGGGTGACAAGGTTTCCTGTAATTAAAGGAGGGAGTAGGTGGATGAGGAGCAGTAGATTTTTCCAATGCGAATGAGGTAGAAATCAGGGAGTGATCCGACCAGGGTATCTTCGTATTTTTTGGTGGGGAGGACGATTTTATGCCTTTGTTGATAAAGATCAGGTCCAACGTATGTCCTGCTTTATGTGTCGGGTTATTGACTATTTGGGTAAAGCCCATCGCTGAGAATGCTAGAAGGAGAGTTTGGCAGCTAGTTGAGAGAGCTGGGTTATCCATGTGGAGATTGAAATCTCCTAGTATTATTGCTGGGGCGTCCAGGTTTAGGAAGGTTGTGGTTATTTCGATGATGGGTGAGACGTCGGCTTCTAAGAGCCCTGGGGGGGCATAGATGAGAAGTATTTGAAGTTGGTGTGATGTGAAGAATCCAATTTCAAGTTTGGTATCGGAGTGGATCGGATGTTGTGAGAATTTGAGGTCTTTTTTAGTTGCAAGTAGGATTCCTCCTCCCCTCTTTTTCAGTCTAGGCAGGGAGAAGATGTCGTAGGTTAGCGTCGGTAGTTGGTTTAATATTGCAGTATCTGAGGGTTTCAACCATGTTTCAGTTATTGCGCAAATATCTGGTTTATCGTCAGTGAGGTAGTCGTTGAGGATTAGTGATTTTTTGGTTATAGATTGCGCATTGAATAGCGATAGGGTGAATAGGGAGAGGCCTAGTAGTTGGGTTATCGGAGCTATTAGGATTGGTGTGAGTGTTTTAAGGTTGCGAAGGTTTGCTTGTCTGGTTGGATTTCTTTTCTGTGAGAAATAGTGAGGTGTGATTGGGATTGCAAATGTTGGCTGCATTTTAGAGGCTAGGTCCATTTTAATTGTGGGTGTTGTTATAGAGGATGCTGTGTTTGTTTGAGTGGAGTTGTTGAGTGGAGTGGCGTTGTTGAGTGGATGCTGGAGTCCTGGAGTGGCTGCTGGGTGGATGCTGGAGTCCTGGGTGGTTGTTGGCGTGTGTAGTCGTTTGTGAAGTTTGATTGTCTTTGTTTAGCGTTGTTGAGAGGCTGCTGGAGTCCTGCAGAGTTGTCCTGCAGAGTTGTCAGTGTGTTTCACCGGTACAGCTGTTTGCCTCTGTATATGTCGTCCTGAATTGTTGTTTGAGAGGGAGAGCGTTTGAGCGTTAGATGGCTGACCTTGAATGTGTAGACGGACCTGGTTCTGATACGCTTGGAAATCTTGGTGGATTTTAGCAGGTGTTCAGCCGGCTTCCAGTTAGTGGACGAGGATTCCGGGGCTCTCAGGGGCTGCACGAAGGGGCGCACAAAGGGGCGGGCCCCTTTGTCGCGCTCCTTCGGCGCGCGGCGCCTCGGATGTCCGGGATTAAATCTCGTGTGCTTCTCCGGGATTGGTTGAGGAAGAACCGTTGCAAAGAGGGCGGCAGAAGTCGAGCCGGCTCTTTAAATTTGGCGCGGTCGCGTGGTGCTGAGGTCACCAGCGCGACTGGGGCGGCGTCGGTCCGTCTTTCGTGCGGGAGGGCCCTTCTTGTGGCTTCCTGCGGCGGTGGGCGGAGAGCGGCGAGGCAGCCGGATCGCTGCGACCCTAAGAAGAATCCGGAGGAGGAGGTAGGTGGTACGCTTCCCCGTGGCCGGAGCAGGGGCCCACGGAGGTAGGGCGAGATTTAAGGCCTTACCCCGATGGGCTCAAGCGCCGGCTGCGCGGGCCTCTCTCCCAGCGCCTATCTGCTCCGGGGACCTGTGATCGCTGTTGCAGTCCGTCGCAAAGAGGGCGGCAGAAGTCGAGCCGGCTCTTTAAATTTGGCGCGGTCGCGTGGTGCTGAGGTCACCAGCGCGACTGGGGCGGCGTCGGTCCGTCTTTCGTGCGGGAGGGCCCTTCTTGTGGCTTCCTGCGGCGGTGGGCGGAGAGCGGCGAGGCAGCCGGATCGCTGCGACCCTAAGAAGAATCCGGAAGAGGAGGTAGGTGGTACGCTTCCCCGTGGCCGGAGCAGGGGCCCACGGAGGTAGGGCGAGATTTAAGGCCTTACCCCGATGGGCTCAAGCGCCGGCTGCGCGGGCCTCTCTCCCAGCGCCTATCTGCTCCGGGGACCTGTGATCGCTGTTGCAGTCCGTCGCAAAGAGGGCGGCAGAAGTCGAGCCGGCTCTATAAATTTGGCGCGGTCGCGTGGTGCTGAGGTCACCAGCGCGACTGGGGCGGCGTCGGTCCGTCTTTCGTGCGGGAGGGCCCTTCTTGTGGCTTCCTGCGGCGGTGGGCGGAGAGCGGCGAGGCAGCCAGATCGCTGCGACCCTAAGAAGAATCCGGAGGAGGAGGTAGGTGGTACGCTTCCCCGTGGCCGGAGCAGGGGCCCACGGAGGTAGGGCGAGATTTAAGGCCTTACCCCGATGGGCTCAAGCGCCGGCTGCGCGGGCCTCTCTCCCAGCGCCTATCTGCTCCGGGGACCTGTGATCGCTGTTGCAGTCCGTCGCTGTTGCAGTCCGATCGCTGTTGCAGTCCGATCGCTGTTGCAGTCCGTCGCAAATTGAAGAGATATTGGTTCTCTCAACTATCTCTTCAATTTTCTTAAATGAAAGATAGAGAAATTCTATTAGTCGGAGGTATTGTTTCAGGGGGCATCCCCAAAACCTCTACAAGATATTTCATAAAACGATCTCATGAAGCAAAAACCAGATTTTGGAAAGTTCTATAAACAAAAAATTTAAAAATCTTGTAAAATTTTCACTCTGTTACATTTTCTTTTTTTGGTTGTTTTTGAGTGTGATGGGGTTTTGAATGATCGCTATGTTTTTGCGTTCTAAATGTATGAATTCTGTTTCTCTATATTTTTTCTCTATATTTTTCTTAGAAGTCTCTCATGAGAGGCTTCTAAGAAAACTAAAATGTCATGGGATAGGAGGCGATGTCCTTTCGTGGATTACAAACTGGTTAAAAAACAGGAAACAGAGAGTAGGATTAAATGGTCAATTTTCTCAGTGGAAAAGGGTAAACAGTGGAGTGCCTCAGGAATCTGTAATTGAACTAGTGCTTTTCAATATATATATATAAATGATCTGGAAAGGAATATGATGAGTGAGGTTATCAGATTTGTGGATGATACAAAATTATTCAGAGTAGTTAAATCACAAGCGGATTGTGATACATTACAGGAGGACCTTGCAAGACTAGAAGATTGGGCATCCAAATGGCAGATGAAATTTAATGTGGACAAGTGCAAGGTGTTGCACATAGGGAAAAATAACCCTTGCTGTAGTTACACGATGTTAGGTTCCATATTAGGAACTACCACCCAGGAAAAAGATCTAGGTTTCATAGTGGATAATACTTTAAAATCGTCAGCTCAGTGTTCTGCAGCAGTCAAAAAAGCAAACAGAATGTTAGGAATTATTAGGAAGGGAATGGTTAATAAAACGGAAAATGTTGCAGGCCTGGTCGCTAGACTTGCGACCAGGCCCTTACCTTCCTCTCTCGCCGTGGCCTGCAACGGGGTCCGGTGTTTCTCGGCCCTACCTGGCCTCTCTGCGGCGGTGTCTCCATGAGGGAGACAGCCCAAGTCCCAATTCTGACTCCGCCCATCCCAGGGATACGCGCGCGTGAGAGGGAGACCATTTTAAAGACTCAACTGCAGGAAGCTCCGGCCCGCCTCCTTGATGACATCAAATGCCGGCAAAGTATTTAAGCCTGGTGTCTGGCTAAGGAGGTTGCCTAGCAATGAGGTTCTCTCCTTGGAGGCATCAGTTGCTGTGTTTCTGATCCTGGTCCTGGTCCTGCTGTGTTTCTGATCCTGGTCCTGCTGAGTTTCTGATCCTGATCCTGCTGTTTCCTGATCCTGGTTCTGCTGTGTTCCTGATCCTGGTTCTGCTGTTCCTGATCCCGCTCATCTTCCAGATTCTTCTCGGCTTGTCTCCTTGGTTCCTGTTCCCGGTTCACCTTTGATACTCCATGTCTGTCGCCTGTCTGGACTCCTGCTCCGACCTCGCTTTGGTCTCGCTACTGCTGCCTAAGTCCCAGCGGTCCGGATCCTCAAGGGCTCCTCCTGGGGGGATCTCGTATCTCCAGGGTGAAGATTCCAGGACTCGCTTCTGCCGCCTAAGTCCCAGCGGTCTGGATACTCAAGGGCTCCTCCTGGGAGGATCTCGGATCTCCAGGGTAAAGATTCTGTTCCTGCATTCATCTTGGTACTGGCTCCTGGCCTGTCCCATCTTCGTGAAGCTCACTCTTCCAACCATCTTCCTCCACCAGATGGGCCCAAGGGTCCCTTGTCCAGTCTGCAACAGTTTGCTAGGCCATGGACCCGGCAGATATCTCTGGTCTGCAAGCCATTCTGGGAATAGGCCAACGCTTGCAACAGCAGCAACATTGTCTTGACGTTTTGGCTGCCACCGTCGAGAGGCTGGCATGCCACTCTGCCACAGCCACCACCATTACCGCCTCCGGCTGCTACTGTGAACATTACTGCTCCCACTCAATTGCCTGCGCCTTCACGCTATGCAGGAGAGGCCAAAGGCTGCCAGGGATTTTTGAACCAGTGCTACATCAGGTTCTCTCTACTCCCTGGTCAGTTCCCCTCAGACTCTGTGAAAATAGCCTATATCTTGTCAATTTTGGAAGGGAAGGCGTTAAGCTGGGCATCACCAATGTGGGAACGCCAGGATCCATTTTTAAGTAAGAACATAAGAAAATAAGAAAATGCCATACTGGGTCAGACCAAGGGTCCATCAAGCCCAGCATTCTGTTTCCAACAGTGGCCAATCCAGGCCATAAGAACCTGGCAAATACCCAAAAACTAAGTCTATTCCATGTTACCATTGCTAATGACAGTGGCTATTCTCTAAGTGAACTTAATAACAGGTAATGGGCTTCTCCTCCAAGACCTTATCCAATCCTTTTTTAAACACAGCTATACTAACTTCACTAACCACATCCTCTGGCAACAAATTCCAGAGATTAATTGTGCATTGAGTAAAAAAGAACTTTCTCCGATTAGTTTTAAATGTGCCCAATGCTAACTTCATGGAGTGCCCCCTAGTCTTTCTACTATCCGAAAGAATAAATAACCTATTCACATCTACCCATTCTAGACCTCTCATGATTTTAAACATCTCTATCATATTTATTTATTTATTTATTTATTTATTTATTTAAAGACTTTTATATACCGGAGTTCATGCACTAGTGCATACCACTTCGGTTTACACAGAACAAGGATCAGAAAATTACATCAAACAGATTGAACAATTAAACAAATATACAATTACATCCAACGATTGGGTATAAATAACATGGCTAACTTAGTAGGAACTTAGAGTTTGAGGTAAAGGAGAGAAATAGTACCAAGTGGTAACAGAACAATGTTAATAGCTAAATAATAAATATAAATAGTAAATACAAATTCTTATAATAAATACAGATGCTTACAGATTACAGTCTTCATGAAAAGTTTGCGTCTACAGAATAGGGTTAAGTAAATAAGAACTGGCGGTTATTTCTTTAGGAGTGAAGACTTCAAAAACTGAAGTTACATCTGGATTAAGAGGTATTGGTGTAGCATGCTCAAATATTTAATGATTTGGAATTGTGAGACCAAGGATAAAAATTAGGAGTTGTTTGATATGATTATAAAAGCGAGAATGATTCAAGTTCTGCGACGTGGTTCTGAGCTAGACCTTTAAGTGTAGGCTTTTGTAAAGAGCCAGGTCTTGAGTTTCTTTTTGAATGTTCGAGTACACGTTTCGAGGCGAATGTCCGTGGGGAGGGCATTCCAATGAAGGGGGCTGGCAGTCGAGAATGCACGTTTCTTGAGTGAGGACTAGGCTGAAGGTACGTGTAAGGTGCCTAAGTATCTGTTTCTGATTGGTCTTGAAGACTCGTGTAGGCGAAGTGGAAGGCTTAGATCTAGCGACGTTTGTGAATGGATGTTCTTGTGTGTTATAGTTAGCACTTTGAAAATGATTCTGGATCTGATGGGGAGCCAGTGTAAGTGTTTTAGTATGGGTGTTATGTGTTCACTTCTGCTGGTGTTAGTAAGAATCCTTGCGGCAGAGTTCTGCAACATTTGTAGAGGTTTTGTGGTAATGGTTGGAAGGTCTATAAGCAGAGAGTTGCAGTAATCGATTTTGGAAAATAGTATTGTTTGGAGGACTGTTCTGAAGTCCTGAAAATGCAGGAGAGGTTTCAGCTTTTTCAGAATATGTAGTTTATAATAGCATTCTTTCGTTGTGTTCTTGACAAATTCTTTGAGGTTCAGCCTTTTGTCTAAGGTGACCCCAAGGTCTCTTACTTGAGTGGAATTGATCATTGGTGGTGAGGTTAGGTTGTTGGTAGGCTGAATGTTCTCATCTGGAGTGATAAGCAAAAGTTCTGTTTTTGACGTATTAAGTACTAGTTTAAGGCTAGATAGGAGTGAGTTTATGGACTGTAGACAATTGTTCCAGAAGTTGATGGTGCTGGAGATGGAGTCAGTGATTGGCAGCAGAATCTGAACATCGTCTGCGTATATGAAGTGTGTGACCTTAAGACTTGAGAGTAGATGACATAGGGGGAGAAGATAGATGTTAAAGAGGGTGGGGGAGAGAGAGGATCCTTGGGGAACTCCCCCTATATCCCCCCTCAGTCGTCTGTTCTCCAAGCTGAAAAGTCCTAACCTCTTTAGTCTTTCCTCATAGGGGAGCTGTTCTATTCCCCTTATCATTTTGGTAGCCCTTCTCTGTACCTTCTCCATCGCAATTATATCTTTTTTGAGATGCGGTGACCAGAATTGTACACAGTATCCAAGGTGCGGTCTCACCATGGAGCGATACAGAGGCATTATGACATTTTCCGTTTTATTCACCATTCCCTTTCTAATAATTCCCAACATTCTGTTTGCTTTTTTGACTGCCACAGCACACTGAACCGACGATTTCAATGTGTTATCCACTATGACACCTAGATCTCTTTCTTGGGTTGTAGTACCTAATATGGAACCCAACATTGTGTAATTATAGCATGGGTTATTTTTCCCTATATGCATCACCTTGTACTTATCCACATTAAATTTCATCTGCCATTTGGATGCCCAATTTTCCAGTCTCACAAGGTCTTCCTGCAATTTATCACAATCTGCTTGTGATTTAACTAATCTGAACAATTTTGTGTCATCTGCAAATTTGATTATCTCACTTGTATTTCTTTCCAGATCATTTATAAATATATTGAAAAGTAAGGGTCCCAATATAGATCCCTGAGGCACTCCACTGCCCACTCTCTTCCACTGAGAAAATTGTCCATTTAATCCTACTCTCTGTTTCCTGTCTTTTAGCCAGTTTGCAATCCACGAAAGGACATCACCACCTATCCCATGACTTTTTACTTTTCCTAGAAGCCTCTGATGAGGAATTTTGTCAAACGCCTTCTGAAAATCCAAGTATACTATATCTATCGGTTCACCTTTATCCACATGTTTATTAACTCCTTCAAAAAAGTGAAGCAGATTTGTGAGGCAAGACTTGCCCTGGGTAAAGCCATGATGACATTGTTCCATTAAACCATGTCTTGCCATATGTTCTGTGATTTTGATGTTTAGAACACTTTCCACTATTTTTCCTGGCACTGAAGTCAGGCTAACTGGTCTTAGTTTCCCGGATTGCCCCTGGAGCCCTTTTTAAATATTGGGGTTACATTTGCTATCCTCCAGTCTTCAGGTACAATGGATGATTTTAATGATAGGTTACAAATTTTTACTAATAGGTCTGAAATTTCATTTTTTAGTTCCTTCAGAACTCTCAGGTGTATACCATCCAGTCCAGATGATTTACTACTCTTCAGTTTGTCAATCAGGCCTACCACATCTTCTAGGTTCACCGTGATTTGATTCAGTCCATCTGAATCATTACCCATGAAAACCTTCTCCATTATGGGTACCTCCCCAACATCCTCTTCAGTAAACACTGAAGCAAAGAAATCATTTAATCTTTCCGCGATGGCCTTATCTTCTCTAAGTGCCCCTTTAACCCCTCGATCATCTAACGGTCCAACTGACTCCCTCACAGGCTTTCTGCTTCGGATATATTTTTAAAAGTTTTTACTGGGAGTTTTTGCCTCTACGGCCAACTTCTTTTCAAATTCTCTCTTAGCCTGTCTTATGAATGTCTTACATTTAACTTGCCAACGTTTATGCTTTATCCTATTTTCTTCTGTTGGATCCTTCTTCCAATTTTTGAATGAAGATCTTTTGGCTAAAATAGCTTCTTTCACCTCCCCTTTTAACCATGCCGGTAATCGTTTTGCCTTCTTTCCACCTTTCTTAATGTATGGAATACATCTGGACTGTGCTTCTAGAATGGTATTTTTTAACAATGACCACGCCTCTTGGACATTTTTTACTTTTGTAGCTGCTCCTCTCAGTTTTTTTCTAACAATTTTTCTCATTTTATCAAAGTTTCCATTTTGAAAGTTTAGCACAAGAGCCTTGGATTTGCACACTGTTCCTCTTCCAGGCATTAAATCAAATTTGATCATATTATGATCACTATTGCCAAGCGGCCCCACCACTGTTACCTCTGTCACCAAGTCCTGTTCTCCACTGAGAATTAGATCTAAAATTACTCCCTCTCTCGTCTGTTCCTGAACCAATTGCTCCATAAAGCTATCATTTATTCCATCCAGGAACGTTGTCTCTCTAGCGTAATCTGCAGCAGTTCGTCCTTAATTTCAAGCAAGCATTTGATGAACCTGCACGCTTGCCCACTGCTACATCAGAGCTATTACAGCTGAGACGGAGCTCGCTCCCTGTCAGACTATGCAATTGAATTTCGCACCCTCGCTATGGAGGTAGGGTGGTGTGAAGACAGTCTCCGGGGAGTTTTTCTGGAGGGTCTGTCACCATGCATTAAGGACGACTTGGCGGCTAGGGATATTCCGAAGGACCTCAACGTAGTAATTGACCTTGCTGGCTGGATCGACCGTCGACTTCAGCAAAGAGTAAGGGAAGGACGTCAGCCATGTCGACCCATATCCTTGGCATCTGCCTTCACTAGACCCTTGACAACCTCGTCAAGTCCTAGGGCGACACACTCCAACTGTTCTACAGAACTTAAGCAGTTGGATCACATGCCTTTAACTGCGGAGGAGAGGCGAAGGCGTCGGACTTGGGCCTATGTTTATACTGTGGCAGCAAGGGTCACTTCTTAGCAAAAGGCAAAGAGCATCCGGAAAACGCCAAGGCCTAGGCAAAATTGAGGAGTTACTCCTAGGCTGTGCTAAAGCTGCTCCTCAATGTACTGTACCAGTGACTCTAGAATATCCTGGAGGGTCTTTCAACACACTCGCCTGTATTGACTCTGGAGTGGGTGGGAATTTTATTCTTTCCGATTTTGGTACAGCAAATCATATAGATGTACAGCAAATTGGATAGATGTAATCTTAGGATTACATCTATCCAAGGGACAGTGTTGTCTGGTAGCATTTCTAACTCCACGGCTCCGCTTACTCTCCGAACCGGAGTGCTACATTCTGAGAAAATTTCCTTTTTGATCCTGGAGAAAGCAGTTCATCCATAAGAACATAAGAAAATGCCATACTGGGTCAGACCAAGGGTCCATCAAGCCCAGCATCCTGTTTCCAACAGTGGCCAATCCAGGCCATAAGAACCTGGCAAGTACCCAAAAACTAAGTCTATTCCATGTAACCATTGCTAATGGCAGTGGCTATTCTCTAAGTGAACTTAATAGCAGGTAATGGACTTCTCCTCCAAGAACATATCCAATCCTTTTTTAAACACAGCTATACTAACTGCACGAACCACATTCTCTGGCAACAAATTCCAGAGTTTAATTGTGTGTTGAGTAAAAAAGAACTTTCTCCGATTAGTTTTAAATGTGCCCCATGCTAACTTCATGGAGTGTCCCCTAGTCCTTCTACTATCCGAAAGAGTAAATAACCGATTCACATCTACCCGTTCTAGACCTCTCATGATTTTAAACACCTCTATCATATCCCCCCTCAATCGTCTCTTCTCCAAGCTGAAAAGTCCTAACCTCTTTAGTCTTTCCTCATAGGGGAGTTGTTCCATTCCCCTTATCATTTTGGTAGCCCTTCTCTGTACCTTCTCCATCGCAATTATATCTTTTTTTAGATGCGGCGACCAGAATTGTACACAGTATTCAAGGTGCGGTCCCACCATGGAGCGTGTTGCCGAATGGCCGGCGCCATTTTGCGCAAAATGGCGCCGGCCGTACAGCAACACGAATCGACTGCAGGAGATCGTTCCGGACCCCCGCTGGACTTTTGGCAAGTCTTGTGGGGGTCAGGAGGCCCCCCCAAGCTGGCCAAAAGTCCCTGGGGGTCCAGAAGGGGTCCGGGAGCGATCTCCTATGCTCCTGACATCGGGGGACAAAAAAACAAAATGGCGCCGGCGCTACCTTTGACCTGTCATATGACAGGTCAAAGGTAGCGCCGGTGCCATTTTGTTTCTACAACGCACGGAGGTCCGAGGTCCGAGAGTAAAAGATCACACCGGGACCCTTCCTCTGGACCCCAGGTAATTTAAGGCATTTTGGGGGGGTTCGGGAGGGTGGGGGATTTATTTTAAAGGGTTGGGGTGGGTTTTAGGGATGTTTTAGTGTGCCGGTTATTGATTTACACGATTTACACGATATTTAAAAAACCCAAACTGCGACGATCCGATTCCCTCCCCCTCCCAGCCGAAATCGATCGTTAAGACGATCGATCACACGATTCACATCTCTATTAAATACTGTGTACAATTCTGGTCACCGCATTTCAAAAAACATATACTTGTGATGGAGAAGGTACAGAGAAGGACAACCAAAATGATAAACGGGATGGAACAGTTCCCCTATGAGGAAAGGCTGAAGAGGTTAGGGCTATTCAGCTTGGAGAAGAGATGGCTGAGGGGGGATATGATAGAGGTCTTTAAGATCATGAGAGATCTTGAATGAGTAGATGTGAGTCTGTTATTTACACTTTTGGATAATAGAAGGGCATTCCATGAAGTTAGCAAGTAGCACATTTAAGACTAATCGGAGAAAATTCTTTTTCACTCAATGCACAATTAAGTTCTGGAATTTGTTGCCAGAGGATGTGGTTAGTGTAGTTAATATAGCTGGGTTTAAAAAAGGTTTGGATAAGTTCTTGGAGGAGAAGTCCATTAACTGCTATTAATCAAGTTTACTTAGGGAATAGCCACTGCTATTAATTGCATCAGTAACATAGGATCTTCTTGCCAGGTTCTTGTGACCTGGTTTGGCCTCTGTTGGAAACAGGATGCTGGGCTTGATGGACCCTTGGTCTGACCCAGCATGGCAATTTCTTATGTTCTTATGTTCCCAAATGGAGTCCAGGTTGACTCCTTGTGGTTTAACCTGCAATGAGGTGAAACTCTAGATAATATTTGAGTATTCTCACAGTTTGTTCCCTGGACATTTTCCAGCATCTGTCAATCTTCCTCAAAGCTCCCACTCATTTTCTATGGGCCTTGCAACAATACACCCACTTGGACACCATCTCAAAAAAACTCAGAAAGGGGGCAGACCACTTGCTTGACTATATCAGCAAACCTCAGTCTATCCTGCACCAGCATCTATTCTGCTCCATCAATTTGTGATCTTTTTGCAGGTGGTCTAATTTCAGATTGTCTGCTCCTGGAGAGCTGAACGTTCCCGTGCACAGCTTCTCAATGAGTCTTTCCAATACTCTCATATTCACAGGAGTTGAGACAGCAAATCCTATGATCTTAGGCTGTGCCATCGTGGATCTTCCAGGCTTCAAGGAATAAGCCCAGACCTTCCCTTTAAACTTAGAAGATACTATGCAGAGAAAAAAAAATTGAGTCGGCACTAACGGGATTCTGCCATTTTAGCACCTCTCCCCACCTAACAGAGCCCTTTAATAACATGCTTGTTAGCAAGTTAACACTTGCAATATAACCCCACACTCCTGAGCTTGGGCGTTTGTAGGTCTATATCATTTTTACCCCTCTCTTATAGGTTTTTGCATAGGTTAATTACAAATTAATTCCTACAAATTCTCCATCAAATACATATTTAGTCTGCTTAAGCCACTTCTTTAATAATATGGATCTTTTTGTATTCTGTTAGCATAAATAATTCCAGACAATCTTAAATTAAGGGGTAGATTTTAAAAAATAGCGCGATCGCGTACTTTTGTTCGCGCACCAGGCGCTGGATTTTATAAGATACGCGTGTAGCCGTACGTATCTTATAAAATCCGGGATCGGCGCGTGCAAGGCTGCCGATTTTGGGCAGCCTGCGCGCGCCGAGCCGCGCAGCCTGCCTCCGTTCCCTCCAAGGCCGCTCCGAAATCGGAGCGGCCTCGGAGGGAACTTTCTTTCACCCTCCCCTCAAATTCCCCTCCCTTCCCCTACCTAACCCACCCCCCCCGGCCGTATCTAAACCACCCCCCTACCTTTATCCGTGGATTTACGCCTCCCGGAGGCAGACGTAAATCTGTGCGCGCCAGCGGGCTGCTGGCGCGTCAAGACCCGACCCAGGGGCTGTTCCGGAGGGCGCGGCCACGCCCCGGAATGCCCCCGGGCCGAAACCACGCCCCCGGGCCCGCCCCCAAACACCTAGTCATGCCCCCTAAACGCCGCGTCATTTGGCGATGCCCCCGACACGCCCCTACATGCCCCTTAAAAAAGCCCCGGGACTTACACGCGTCCCGGGGCTCTGCCCGCGCCGGCGGCCTATGTAAAATAGGCGCGCCGGCGCGCGAGGGCCCTGCTCGCGTAAATCCAGCCGGATTTACGCGAGCGGGGCATTTAAAATCCGCCCGTAAGTGTCTAAACCATTCTTTAAACTTAGTCTTGTGTATGTGTGTGGCAAATACAGTTGCTCTTGTTATTTGTATCATTAAACAAAATTGTCAGTTGCTCTATCCCATTAGTCATTAATTCCATTGTCATCTTAGTTAAAGAATTAAAAATATGCTGTCATGACAACAGTAAAATATAGTAATAGTTAAAGCATCAGTTAGTTGTCTTGTTGAAATGTGATTCATAGAATTCCCTAGGTAATTAAGCACTGGCTTAGTGGAGAAAATGCCACTGTACTTTAATTCCCACTGAGAGCAACTATACAGCTGCAAAATTTTACTTTTTCCCAGACAATTGAAGTTCAATTATTGATCTTATTTGAGCTATTACATGGTATATTACATTGAAAACCACAAGTTGCAACTGTTATGGCATGTTAACATAATCCCATAGAAAAGAACAATATATTGTGTGATACTATGGCAAGGTAACATTTTATCTACAATTCTGGTTATCATCTACATGGTGTGCAATGGTAGATGTTTGCTGGTTGACATTGTGATGCTTACTCACTGGTGCACAGTTGAGTATTAATTTGTTTTACAAATAAAAAGACAGAATGTTGGAGGAAGTGACATCATCAATGATGCAAACAGCCTGATCGAGGAGCTCCTCTCCTCACCTGGTGAATCTAATTCCATCAAAGCCCATAATTACGTGGTGCCTTGAATTCTGCCTTAGAAGATCGCTGCAGACAAGTCCCTAATGACTACTAAGTGAAAATCTGTTGATTTTCGACACTTTTCTTATTGCAAGAGTGAGAGCCTTGACGGCGGGGAAGGCCAAGATGGCGAACGGTGGGAAGAACTAGAAGCAGGCCTAACCCCCGAAGTTGCTCCGCTGGAGACTTCTTCAGATCTACCGACCAGGGACGAATTTAGGGAGTGGTTCTGTGAGCTGAGAAGAAACATGAAAACAAAATAAAAGGAATTACTGGACAGTATGGCGGAAATAATGGATGAGATTGCCTCATTAGGTCACCGGGTAGATGAGCTAGATTTGTGGCTCGATAGCCAGGCCGAAACCACCAAATCACTTGAATATCTCTGCTCAAGCTTGCAGGAAGACACTGCTATGCCGAAAGAAAAACTCACTGATACTGAAAACAGGAATCAGAGAAATAATTTAAGGGCCTGGGTCTCAAAAAATCATCAGAAAATACCAACTGTGCAATTGTACTTGAGTGCTTTTGCCGAGATCTCATAGACCAGCAAACAGATGATAATCAGGGAAATATCCCAGTGATAAAATTGGACCTGGCACACTGAGTACTTGGACCAGGGAACAACAACTGCCCGCGGGATGTGATAGTCTGTTTTCATGATTCTACTGTTAAGGAGAAAATTGCTACCGCTGCCAGACAACAAGATACTTGGATTTGGGAGGATCAGGACATAGCGGTATTCGCTGATTTATCACGAGCTAGCCTTCAAAACTGGTGGGAGCTTCAAGAGGTTACTTCTTACCTTGCGAAAAGAAAACATAAAATATAGGTGGCTGTATCCTTTTGGTCTCTTATTTACTATTGACAGAGTCACCACAAAGGCCCATTACAGTGGTGGATGCGGACGCCATCTTGAGACTGCGTGGATTCATATCTTCTGATCAGATACCTAAGGCTCCCAAGATCTCTTCAGTAAAGACCTCTACAATGGCAACAGGTTGGCAAAAGAAATAGCAGACTGAGGAGACACTCCGGAGGTTCCTCTTCATCCAAGGAACCTTTATGACATTGGGTAACTTAATTAATTAATTTATTTATTTAACACTTTTCTATACCGACCTTCATGGTAGAGACCATATCAGATCGGTTTACATCGAATTGGGGAATTGAACCATGAACAGTAACCAAAAAACAATAGATTGAACAGGAAGAACAAAGTTACATTCAACAGGGCAAGTAAACTTGGAAGCATAGACTGCTGGAAGGAAGGAAAGGCTTGAGAAAGAAGTAAATAATTAGTATAAACAATAGCTGAGTCAGGGGGCTCTTATTCGGGACTTAGGGGTAGTGTGGAGATCCATTGTTCATGAAGGAGGTTCTGTCGACTAATGTGTGTCAGGGGTATCTGAGAAGGCTTGGCGGAAAAGCCAGGTCTTAAGTTTTTTCTTAAATGTTAGGAGGCAGGGTTCCATTCTGAGGTCAGCTGGGATGTTGTTCCAGATAGTTGGGCCTGCTGTTGAAAAGGATCGGTCTTTAGTTGAGGTGAGACGTGTGGCTTTTGTAGGTGGGGTCTGTAGGGATCCTTTATATATTTCTCTAGTCAGTCTGTTGATGAAGTGGAGGTTGAGCGGGAATTCGAGGTCCAGATGCAATTGATTGTAGATGGCTTTGTGGATTAAAGTGAGTGATTTGTGGAGGATTCTGTACTTCACTGGGAGCCAGTGTAAGTTATGGAGGATGGGAGATATGTGTTCTCCCCGGTTGGTGTTAGTCAACATTCTTGCGGCGGCGTTCTGTATCAACTGTAGCGGCTTGGTGGTAGAGCTGGGGAGTCCCAGGAGGAGCGTGCTGCAGTAGTCAATTTTAGCAAATATCAAGGCTTGCAGAACTGTTCTGAAGTCGTGGAAGAAAAGTAGGGGCTTGAGTCTTTTTAGGACTTGAAGCCTGTAGAAGCAATCTTTGGTTGTGGTGTTGATCATTTTCTTGAGGTTTAGGCAGTTGTCAAGTAGCACCCCGAGATCTCTTACGTGGGTATGCGTGAGCTGGGTGTTGAGGTTGGTCTGTGGGAGTGGGTTGTCATGGTTAGAGGAGATGAGGAGGAGTTCGGTCTTAGATGCGTTAAGGACCAAATTGAGGCTGTTAAGAAGGCTGGTGATCCGTTTTAGGCAGTTGTTCCAATGCGAGAGTGATTTTGCGATGGATTCTGTTATCGGAATCAGAATCTGCACGTCATCTGCATAAAGATAATGAATAAGGTTAAGGTCTGTTAGAAGCTGACAGAGTGGGAGGAGGTATGTATTGAAGAGAGTGGGTGATAACAATGATCCTTGAGGTACACCGAGTGAGGACCTTGTCGAAGGTGATTCTTTATTATTAATTTTAACTTTGAAACTTCTATTACTAAGGAAAGACGTGAGCCTACTGAGGGCTGATCCTGATATACCTATTTCTGCTAGGAGCGTCAGAAGGATGGCGTGGTTGACGGTGTCGAAGGCCGCTGAGATGTCTAAAAGAACTAGAAGGAAGGAATAGCCCTTGTCTAATCCCATAATGATATGGTCTGTTAAGGAAATGAGAAGCGTTTCTGTACTGCGAGATTTGCGGAATCCGTATTGGGAAGGGAATAGAATGTTGTGATCCTCTAGATATTCTGACAGCTGAGTGTTAACCAATTTCTCTGTAAGTTTGGCTAAGAACGGGAGATTTGAGATGGGGCGGAAGTTAGCAAGTTCTTTGGGGTCTAAGTTGTGCTTCTTGAGGAGGGGTTTAAGAGAAGCGGATTTTAAGCTATCTGGGTACCTCCCTTGTGCTAGTGAGCAGTTTATAATGTTAGCTAGAGGTCCTGAGATCCTGTTTGGAATCAGTAGCAGTAGTTTGGATGGTATATTGTCCGCTGGATGGCTAGATGGTTTCTGTCTCTTGAGGAGGGATTCAATCTCCCCGGGGGATGTCAGTTCGAAGTTGTCGAGCTTGATTCCGAGTGAGGGTTGTGAGTGGTGGAGAATGTAGAGTATGTGGTGGTGTTGGTTGGTAGGAGAGCCAGCGTATTTGTAATCTTCTGCTGAAAGAATGAAGCAAGCTCATTGGCCTTGGATTGTGCTTGTTCATCAGGTATCGTTGGTGGGGATGACTTTGTGATTTGAGACACATAAGAGAAAAGTGCCTTGCCGTCATATTGGAGGTTGTGGATTTTACTTGCATAGTATTCTCTTTTTGACTTTAGGATTGAGGTCCTATAATGGTGTAAGGTTCCTTTGTAAGATGAAAGCGTAAAAGAGTTGGGGGCTTTGCACCATCTATTTTCTTTGTGGCGAAGGACTTGTTTCATCCGTATTAGCTCCGTGGAGAACCATGGTTGATTTCCTTTCTTTTCTAGGTTTATTGTTTTGGAGACTGCAGGGCATAGCTTGTTTGCAACTGCTTCCGTAATATTGTGCCATAAGAGAACTGCTGAATCGGTGTTGGATAGGTCCAGGTTTGAGAGTTCTTTCGTAAGATGGTCGCTGAGAGTCTCAGATGCACATGATTTCCTGAAGTGAATGGTGGACGGGTGCTGCGGGCTGTAAGTCTGTTGTTTAGCGGAGATCTTGGTGGTTATCAGAAAGTGATCTGACCAAGGGACTGGGGTGCAGGCGGATGTCGACGAGCAACTGAATTTTGAGTTAATAAAGATGAGATCTAGCGTGTGTCCTCCTTTGTGAGTCGGGTTGTTGACGATCTGCGTGAATCCCATTGCACTGAGGGAGTTGAGAAGGGTTTCGCAGTTGGGGGAGAGGGGTGAGGCGTCGGTGTGTAAGTTAAAGTCTCCCATGATCATGGTAGGGAGGTCAAAGCCGATGTGCTTCACTATGGATTCGATGAGGGGAGAGGCGTCCGCTTCAAGTAATCCCGGAGGAGCATAGACTAGTAGTAGTTGAAGATGTTGTGATTTGACTAAGCCCAGTTCCAGTTTGGACTCGGACTTGATTGTATGTGGAGTGAGTTTGAGTTCTTTTTTGGTTGCTAGTAGTAAACCTCCCCCTCGTTTTACATAACAATCCTACACAAGGGCCTTATTTATCCTGTATTGATTTTGAAGTTGGTGGTTCTACGTATGATCAATGCATTAAGATTTCTTTATGATACTTTATTTCACAAATAGCAACTTCCAGTATCAAGAAGAACTGGGATATTTTTTTTTGTAGCTGCTGTTGCGGTTCTGGCCGCGAGCACCGCAGCCAGACCCTTACATCCGGGCTCCCGGACCTGATCCCGTTCCCTGAGGCCTAGTTTGCGGCCTGGATGGTGGCGTCCCCGCTGGGGTTGCGCCGCTGCGAGCTTCTCCGTAGATGCCCTGTGCTTAGGCGCGCACGCGCGCCACTTGGGCGCTTTTCTAGGCCGTTTCCCGCCAGTGGTGACTCCGCCCAAATCCTGACGTCAGACGCCACGGCCGTGATAAGCTGGCCGCGGCCATCCAGTCTTTGCCTTGCAATGGGTTAGCCTCCCGGTTTCCTGTTGCATTGTGCCCCGGAGTGACTCACTTGGCTTCGTCGCTCCGTTCCTGCTACAGTACCTGCTTGGTTCCTGCCTGCCTGCTTGCTACAGTACCTGCCTGGTTCCTGCCTGCTTGCTACGGTACCTGCCTGGTTCCTGCCTGCCTGCTTGCTACAGTACCTGCCTGGTTCCAGTACCCGTATCCTGCTACAGTTCCTGCCTGGTTCCAGTACGCGAATCCTGCTACAGTTCTTGCCTTGTTCTAGTACCCATATCCTGCTACAGTTCCTGCCTGGTTCCAGAGCCTGAATCCAGTTACAGTATTGCTACTGTCTTAGTCTGGTTCCAGTTACCTGTCCTGATCCACAACTCGCCTAAGTCCCAGCGGCCGGGCCCCTACGGGCTCCTCCCGGGGGGGCTTCGGTTTCCAAGGGTGAAGCCACCTAAGTCCCAGCGGTTGGTCTCCTACGGGCTCCTCCCGGGGGAGTGCCAGCTTCCAGGGTGAAGAGCATCTACATCCTGCCCGAACATCTGCCTCCCAGCCTGCTTTGCAACAGAGACATTGTCCACCTTTCCTAGTCTCCAGCAGGTCAGCCCAAGGGTCCACGAAACAGAGACTCCCATAACAGCTGCATATTTCTAATAAGAACATAAGAACATGCCATACTGGGTCAGACCAAGGGTCCATCAAGCCCAGCATCCTGTTTCCAACAGTGGTCTGTTTCCAACAGTGGCCAATCCAGGCCATAAGAACCTGGCAAGTTCCTGGCTTAATATTAGTGAGCTAACTGTGTTTCTCTCTTGCCACGGAGTTTTACTGGCCGGGTGGGGAGGGCAATTACTCTATCGGGTGTGCCTGTACTTCCTCCCTGGAATAGTTAGTTTACAGCCTACATGGAGGTCACCATAGGCCTAGACATTGCCCGAGGGAGATAAGTTGTGGGGACGGAAGGGGGAAGGGGGGGGGGGTTGATTGAGACCTCTTAATGGTATATTGATGTTGCATTTATAACTCATATGAAGTTAAATACAGTTGCATGTTATTGCTTAGCCCATTTGTATGGTGTAAAACAAAAAGTGGTTGCTGGGAGTTCGCTAGCAATTTTTTTTTTCTCATTTTTCTCTCTATTGCGGTTTTGTATATTTTGTCAAAAGAGATCATATTATTTTTCTCATATTAGACATGACAACCTTTAAGTTTTTTTCCATCAAAGCGAAGGGATTAAATTCTCCATATAAGCGACACCTCTTTAATAGAGAGATTGAGAGTAGTAAAGTGTACATTGTTTTTGTACAGGAAATGCATTTAAAAAGTCGGTTTGAATGCCTACTATGTTTCCCTTGCTACCAATGAGCATATTTTACACCATGCAATAAAAAGGCTAAATATGCAGGGGTTTGTATTCTTTCTTCTCAAAGCTTTATCTTTGATTGTAAGAGACCCACTGGGTAGATACTTAATTCTCTCGATTCAAGTGAATAATGTGCAATACATGCTTGTTAATCTCTAAGCGCCCAATAAAGATCAGGGGGCATTCTTATGACAATTGCATGATACGCTATCTACATGTGATCTGGGCATTTTGATTATTGGGGGGGGCGGGATTTTAACATAGCCAGAACACCTGCTTTAGATACGTCCTCAGAGGTTGCCTCTTTAGCTCAGTCCCTCAGGAAACAGATGAAAATATTCATGGAAGAGTGGCGTCTCATTGACGTGTGGCCCACATTTCCCCTCCTCTTGCTCCTTCACATACTGCTCCCATTCACATGACAATTATTCTAGAATAGATTATTTTATAGTAGAAAAGAACGTATGTCCTGTTGTGCTATCTGTGGGGATCGATGCAATTGTTTGGTCAGATCTCGTACCCATATGGCTTAAGGTATCTTTTGCCAATATAGATCAAGGACACAAATTTTGGCGTCTTAATGAATCACTGTTGCTTGACCGAGATTTTAATTTGAAGTTAGGAAAGAAAATTCAGTCCTTCTTCATAACTGCCAAACATTTCTCAAACAATTTCTCAAACAATTCTCAACATTTCTCAAACAATTCTCAAAACTGCCAAACATTTCTCAAACATTTCTCAAACATTTCTCAAACAATTCTCAAAACTGCCAAACACTACTAGATATGCTCTCCAGCCTAAACCTGAACCAACTAGTAAACAACCCTACACATAAAGCGGGCCATACCTTGGACCTAATTTTCACCAACCAGTACTTCTCGGATACTACCATATCATCCAAGCCAGTTCCTTGGTCTGATCATTACATCATACAATGTGGGACACAAGTGAAAATTGATCTAACAACAAGAACAAATGTACCACAATCATTCAAATACAGACCCCCATTCCAACCCTGCTTACTCCAACAGGAACTAGGAAAACAAATGATGAACCTAGACCTCTCCAACATAAATAATGCCACCCAATCGTGGTTCCACATTACAGAACAAACCGCCAACAACATTAACCCCGAGAAACTGAAACTATTGAAAAAAAACAGAACAAAAAACAACCCATGGTTCAACTCTCACCTAAGATCTATGAAATCCAACCTCCGAAAACTGGAAAAAGAATGGCAAAAATCGAAATGCCCAGTATCCCTACAAAGGTATCGAACGCAACTCGCCACATATAAAAAAACTATTCTGAACACCAAACGCGACTACTATAGTCAAAAGATAAAAACTTCCACAAACCAACCCAACGCCCTCTACAACATTGTAGGAAACCTCATTAATGAGAACAATGTCAACTCCCCCGCCGCCAAAACAAACAACATAAGCCAAGACCTTGCCATATTCTTCAAGAATAAAATAAGCAAAATAGTGAACACCTTCAACAATACTTTGATTACTGAAGACAACCTGGACACACCAAATATTACACCATGGTCGAACTTCGAACCAATCACAATCACTGAAACTGAAAAAATGCTAAGGAAAATAAACCCAGCTCGCCATGATCTCGACGTGATACCAACCCGTGAGTTAAAAGAAATATCACACATCATTGCTCCCACCTTGGCAGCTATCATAAATAAATCACTCGAAGAAGGCGAACTTCCATCCAAATTAAAAATCGCAACTATCACACCTATATTGAAAAAAAAGAACCTCAATCCAGATGAACTGAATAATTATCGCCCCATCTCTAACCTTCCCTTACTAGCAAAGATGACTGAGAAAGCGGCACTGTTACAACTCAATGAACACCTAGAAAACAACAAAATTCTACACCCATCACAACATGGGTTCAGAAAAAATCGCAGCACAGAAACCCTACTACTCAATATATCAAACAAAATAATAAGAGGCTTCGACAATAATCTAAGCTACATACTAATACTACTCGACCTCTCTGCGGCTTTTGACACCGTAGACCACAAAAGCCTGATATCAAGACTTGCTAACATAGGTCTTACTGGCAACACCCTTGCCTGGTTCACCTCTTTCCTAAAAGACAGGTTCTTCAAAGTCACTTTTAACAACAACTCCTCGGATCCCCTCCCCCTCGAAACAGGGGTACCACAAGGATCAGCCCTCTCAGCCACCCTCTTTAATATATACTTACTCCCCCTCTGCCAACTCATCGCAAGCCTAGGCGTATCATTTTATATGTACGCCGACGATATTCAGCTCCTCATACCTATTACCTCTACGATCGAAGATGCATTGAGACTAACAGCCAACCACCTTATTGCAATCCGAAACATGCTGAACCAGCTAAAACTCTGCCTCAACATGGACAAAACAGAATGCATACTCTTCGATAGAAACACAGGACAAATGACCCCATTACCCTCCTTTCAAATTTGCATCTCTAACATTCAACTGAAGAATAACACAAAAGACCTCGGAATTTGGATTGACTCCGAATTCAACTTCAAAAAAAACATCGCAATGAAAACAAAAGATGGCTTCCATAAACTCCACATACTTAAACACCTCAAGCCTCTACTACACCAACAAGATTTCAGAACCGTCCTGCAATCTCTCATCTTTACCAGCCTCGATTACTGTAACTCACTACTAATTGGACTGCCCAAATCTACCATAAAACCACTACAACTGTTACAGAACGCTGCTGCCAGAGTTCTAACCGGCAAAAAAAAGTCAGATCATATAACCCCTGTGCTGAAGAGCCTTCACTGGCTACCGGTCGAACAAAGAATAAAGTTCAAAACCTTAACAATCCTTCACAACGCGATCTATAGACCAGATAACACCATCCTTGATAACATGCTCCAAACACACAAACCGCAACGAACGACAAGAACCTCAAGCAAAATGCTCCTATCCATACCCTCTATTCCATCGGCTAAACACTCCAACACTAGGAACAGAGCATTATCCATTGCAGGTCCAAAAGCATGGAATTCTCTACCTGACAACCTAAGTTCACTCAGAGACATAAAATCCTTCAAAAAGGAACTCAAAACATGGATTTTCAGACAGACTTTCACAGATGATATTGGCTAACCACACACCAAGCACACACCCAAAAGACTCTCTGTCGTCATCCTGCTTGTTTCATAGAATTAATGCATATGCACTCGATTATAACCTGATTAAGCAATATTTACATATAGATAGACATGTTTTATAACCTGTTTAGGCAATATTTGTACATAGTTAGACACATTTAACCTCAATATTTTCGACAAGTTTCTGTAACGTCTAGTCAACATGTTACCCATTTATATTTATATTTTTCTTTGTCTGTATTAATTTGGATACCCAGTTATATTGTTCGTTGTCTGTATCAAGTTGTTATACTGTAAACCGGAGTGAAGGCAGATTGCTATACTTCGGTATAAAAAAAGACTATAAATAAATAAATAAATAAATAACAAATGATAATGGGGAACAATCACCTTCAGTGATATGAGTCTGTTTTGAAGCCTACATATGGAGAATGCTAATCTCCAGAGCCACCTATATTAATAAACAGAATGAGAAAAAGAGGGGTAGATTTTAATAAAGTACACCCGCGCGAACAAGAACACACCGGATTTTAATAGATACGCGCGGATCCTTTAAAATCCGGGGTCGGCATGCGCAAGGCTGCCAAAATCAGCAGCCTGCGCACGCTGAGCCGTGCAGCCTGCCTCCATTCCCTTTGAGGCCGCTCCAAAATTGGAACGGCTTTGGAGGGAACTTTCCTTCCTCCCCCCCCCCCCCCCCCCGCACATTTCCCTCCCTTCCCCTACCTAACCCCCCCCCCCCCAGCCCTATCTAACCCCCCTACCTTTGTTGCAAAAGTTATGCGCGCCGGGCTGGCTGACGGCGCGCCATGTTATGGTCCGGGGGCTGGTCAGGAGGCCGTAGTCACGCCCCCGGAACGCCCCCAGGCCGGCACCATGCCCCCTGGAACACCCTCAAACATCGCGCCACCCCCCAACATGCTCTGACATGCCCCCCGACACGCCCCACTAGCAAAGCCCAGGGACTTACGTGCGTCCCGGGGTTTGCACGCACCGCCGAGCCTATTCAACATAGGCTTGGTGCGCGCAGGGGGAGGTTGGGGCATACCCCCTTTGAAAATCTGCCCCAGAGTGAGGAACTGAGGCATACCATATACACGTTTGTCTGTTATAACATGCTCAGGGAGTGTTATCTAGAGTTTTATGCCAACTAGATCATGTTTGAGAAGCGATTAGAAGCAGAAACCGTAGCAAATTTTCTCACCCTGGTTAAACAAGAATATTTTGAATATGGGAATAAATCTAGAAAACTGTTAGCCTGTCGATTGTTCAGAATCAAGTTTTAAAAATTAAAGATGCTAGAGGAACCTTATTATTCAACCGTAGTGACATTCGAGAAAGATTTCTTCAATTTTATAGAAATTTATACAGCGCCCACACATTTGTGAATGGTGATGATATCGAGACTTACAAGATACTGCTCTTCCTACATTATCCTAGAATATGATAGTGGCCTTAGAAAAAGGAATTTCAAGCCCTGAGATTCTGGCAGCCATTAAGGAGCTTAAGACAGGGTAACATCAAGCTAGGTTGAGAGAACATTGTACAAATCTCATCGTTGTGTGAGTTTCCACACTCCGAAGGACATCAAATCTTCACAAGAGTGTATTGTTCTGTTCATACTTCTCACTCTGCATGTAAGAGTGGCCCCTAACCCCTACACTACTACCTAAACCTCACCTCGAGTTACTAGGGGGCTTCCTATAGTAGCATAAATACCTGCTTACTATGGTGTTATCTCCAGAGGCTCTCCCTCTCTCTCAAGCTCTCCCCCAGCCTAAAAATGCCCAAAGCTGAATTTATTAAAAAAGATCACAAATTGCATTTTGGGCATAATGCATGTTATCACACAGCTTAATGCAATTGAAAAAGGCATAGTTATTTTTGGCAATATTGTGTGTTATGGCTTTGCAAAGCCAGCCCACTTTTTCTGAAATCCTGCCCCCAACTCCTCCCCTTTTATAAATTTGTATCGCACCATGCGTTATGGTGCTTAGCACGTACATTAAGGTGTTTTTCGCATGCGAAATTGCCTTAACACATGGGAAAACGCCATAATATGATTTGATAATTGACCCTGTGTTAGTTTGGTAGGATCTCCCTAATAAAGATGAACATTCTCCCTCATTTTCTCTATCTATTCCAGACTTTGCCCATACATATACCCAGCGCCTTGTTAAAATGCTGGCAGCAGAATATTTTTAGTTTTACGGCCCTGTAGAATACCACACAGCTGTATATATATCTCAAAGTAAGAGGGTGGGCTCGGAGTCCCAAATTTGGAATGCTATTGCGTAGCTGCCCAAATTAGGCAGGTGATTAGTTGGCATAATGTACAATACCCAAAGTTGTGGGTTTTAGTTGAGCAAAGCATGATAACTCTGATGCCATTGGCTGCCACTCTTTGGCAACTTAGACCCACATGGTGAAATAGCAACAAGATGCTTCCTACCACCCGCAATACTCTAAATATTTGGAAAAAATGGAGCATAGCATTAGTGGGTTCCTGTCAATACTTTAGGTTATCCCATCTCTTTCTTCCATGCCTGCCTCTGGAGAGACCAAGGCATAAGTCTCATAGATCACGCATGGCGATCATATGCTCTCTTTTGCACAACTGGAGGTGTGATTACTTCCAAAATCTCAATTTTTCTCCTATCAACAAATTGTCCTCTTCCTTTCAAGTAAACAGGTTAAGTTGCATTTGTTTCTTGGCAAAAATATTTTTGAGACTCTCTGTTCTGGAGGGAAGGAAACTAAGGGGTAGATTTTCAAAGGGTTACGGCAGCCGGCCCGGCGCGCACAAGTTACGCCTGCCTCAGGCAGGTGTAACTTTTGCGATAAAGGTAGTGGGGGGGGGGGGGGAATTAGGGCCGGTGGGCAGGTTAGTTAGGGGAAGGGAGGGGAAGGTGCGGGGGTGGAAGGAAAGTTCCCTCCGAGGCCACTCCGGAAACGGAGGCAGTCTGCGCGGCTCGGCACGCACAGACTGCCGATTTTGCGCAGCCTTGCGCGCGCCGACCCAGGATTTTAAAAGATACGCGCAGCTACGCGCGTATCTATTAAAATCCGGCGTACTTTTATAAAATCTACCCCTAAGGGTTTAATTTCTAAATTATATAAATTATTATGCCCCCCCAATTAAAGAAAATCCCAAACACTTTCAAATATGGGAGACAGATCTAGATGAGAGCTACTCAGAGGAAGACTGGGATATTATTCTTTTAGGCATTTGTTAAATCTCTGTCTCCTCTGTAATTGTGGAAAATGGCTACAAGATGCTCAACTGTTGGTATAAAACCCCTGACATGCTGCATAAGATACTCACAACTACCAGCAATTTATGCTGGTGGAGCTGTGGCTTAGTGGGATCTTTTCTGCATATATATATATATCTTGTTGTTTAATCTTGTTGCATATATATATATATCTTGTTGTTTAATCTATAATATATATATATATCTTGTTGTTTAATCTTGTTGCATATATATATATATCTTGTTGTTTAATCTATTTTCCCTACTGCTCTAGGTTAACCCCCTGCCCAGTTCGCCTCCCCTGTTGAAATGTACTTCTAAATCTTTTGTTAATATGTGAACCGGTATGATGTCCCCACTAATACCGGTATATAAAAGTTTCTAAATAAATAAAAATAAATAAATATATGGTGGAGCTGCCCACTTATACAAACGTACTGGGAAAAAGTTTGCAGCTCTTGCTACTGCTATCATTCACTCTCTTATATGAATACTTTGTTAGGACCTGGAACGTGGACCCTTGTTCTGAGGTAGAGTCTGCACTGCCGTCAAGGAGAGAATTCCTCGTCAGTCTCTACCGTCAGATGGCGAGGCCTGTTGCAGATGTAGATTGGACTTCACCCTGGAAGCACGTAATCCCCCCAGGAGGAGCCCGTAGGGACACGGCCGCTGGGACTTAGGCGACTCCCTGAAGATAGAGGATGGTCTGGATGCAGGCGCCTCCTGCAGGTCGTGGGTTCCAGATGGCTGGCGCCTCCAGCAGGTCATATGAAGTCTCTGTAGAGAAGTCGAAGAAACTCCAGAAGCCGGTCCAGGAATCAGAGTCCAAAGAGCAGTCCGCAGCCAGTCCAGGGGTCGGAGTCCAGATCGTGGTCCAAAGCCAGTCCAAGGGTCGATGTCCAGAGAGCGGTCCAAAGCCAGTCCAAGGGTCGATGTCCAGAGAGCGGTCCAAAGCCAATCCAGAGGTCGGAGTCCAAAGCGTGGTCCAAAGCCAGTCCAGTGGTCGAGGTCCAGAAGAATCAATCCAGCAAGGAGAGCAGAGCAGAAGCGGGACGAAGAACCAGGATACCAGGAACACAGGAACAAGCAAGACCTCAATACTAAGGCAAGGTCTGAGGAGCAGACCTTGCCTTTAAATACCAAACCCAGGAGGAAGTGCTGTAGAAGGGAGCCACGACACTTCCTGTCGTGGCCCCTTTAAATGATGTCTTCAGCCGCGCGCGCGGCCTTAGTGTAGCTGAGAGGGGGCGGAGCCACAGCCGGAATCAGAGGCCCGCGGCCGGCCGCACAGCGACCCAGGCCGCGCGGAGAACGTCGTCTGAGGCTCCCTGCACCTGCAGGAGCCTCTGCGGAGACCCGACGCCGCGGGTAAGAGTTAGGTCCCGGCCGCGGACCGCCGCGGCCGGCGGCCATGACAATCGGCCCCGGTCACGGACTGCTGCGGCCAGCGGTCATAACAGTACCCCCTCCTCTAGGCCTCCCCCTAGAAGGCTTGGGTTTATTCGGATGTTCATTGTGAAAGTTCTGAAGAAGAGTTTTTTCCAGGATGTTCTTAGCAGGCTCCCAAGAATTCTCCTCTGGTCCAAATCCTTCCCACGACAGAAGATACTCCCATGTTTTGCCCCTTTTCCGGACGTCCAGTACTTCGTGTACCTGGTAAATGGTCTCATCCTCGGCCCGAAGTTGCGGTACATCAGGAGGTTTCCGGGACGGCCAAGTGAGGACCATGGGTTTCAAAAGGGACACATGGAAGGAATTATGGATTCACAATGTCGCTGGTAGGCGAAGCTGATAAGTCACAGGCCCCAGTCGTCGAAGCACCGGAAAGGGCCCAATGTAACGAGGAGCCAATCGCATGGAGGGAACTCGCAGGCGGATGTGCCGGGTACTCAACCACACTTTCTCACCCGGACTGAATTGGGGTCCAGGCTGATGCCGCTTATCGGCAAAGGTCTTTGCAGAGAGGGCCACTTTACGAAGCATCCGTTGGGTATGGACCCATAGCTGTTTTAATTGGGCTGCCGTGAGCTGAGCTGCCGGAGATGAGACCATTAACGGCAATGGCAATGGGGGTCTGGGTTGTCTGCCAAAGACGATCTGAAAAGGGGAAGCCCCCGTAGAAACACATGCGTGAGAATTGTGGGAAAATTCCGCCCAAGACAGAAGGGTCGCCCAATCATCTTGACAAGAATTGACATATAATCGTAAAAACTGTTTCAATCCATGGTTTGTGTGTTCAGCCTGTCCATTGGCTTGCGGGTGAAAAGCGGTGGTAAAGTCCAGAGCAATGCGAAATTTTTTACAGAGATTACACCAGTAATGAGCTGTAAACTGAGGACCTCGATCAGAAACAATGTGTAGCGGAAGACCGTGAAATCTGAAGATATGGCGCATAAACAGCTGGGCCAAACAAGGAGCAGACGGGAGGGAGGGTAGTGGGATGAAGTGGGCCATTTTTTAAAACCGATCCACTACTACCCATATAACGGTGTTGCCCTCCGAGGGTGGCAATTCCACAATGAAATCTGTGGAGATGTGTGTCCAAGGTTTCGAGGGGGCTGGTAATGGTTGCAACAGTCCTTGTGTTTTCCCTGTAGGAATCTTATGTTGTGCACAAGTTGGACAGGAGGCCACATAAGCTTGTATGTCCTTGCACATACCCGGCCACCAATAGTGCTGCTGTAGCAGTGCCTGCGTCCGAGCTCGTCCAGGGTGTCCTGCCAGCAGCGAGTCATGTCCCCAGGCCAACACTTTGTTTCGTAGTCTCTTGGGAACCACTGTTTTTCCAGGTGGTACTGTGAAGGTCACGGCCAAGCTGATGCAGGCCAGGTCAATAATGTGTTGGATGGGTTCCTCCATATCTTCTGCCGAGAAGGATCGAGACAAGGCCTGGATTGGCCACTGTTGGAAACAGGATGCTGGGCTTGATGGACCCTTGGTCTGACCCAGTATGGCATTGGTCTGACCCAGTATGGCATTGGTCTGACACAGTATGGCATTGGTCTGACACAATATGGCATTTTCTTATGTTCTTATGTTCTTAAGGCATCTGCCTTAATATTCTTGTTAGCAGGCCAGTACCGGAGTTCAAAATTAAAACATGTGAAGAACAATGCCCATCGAGCCTGACGAGGGTTCAGACGTTGGGCCTGTTGAAGGTATACCAGATTTTTATGGTCCGTGTAAACTGTGATACGGTGCTGAGCTCCCTCCAGCCACTGTCGCCACTCTTCAAAGGCAAATTTGATGGCGAGAAGTTCTCTATCACCTATAGAGTAATTCTGTTCGGCTGACGAGAATTTCCTGGAGTAATAGGAGCAGGGATGAGATGTTCCCGTAGTGTCGTTCTGACGTAAAACGGCCCCTACTCCTTCCGCGGAAGCATCTACTTCCACTACAAACGGTCGTCTAGGATCCGGGTGCCGCAAGCATGGTTTCTTGAGGAATGAATTCTTGAGCGCCCGAAATGCCTCCTCTGCCTCTGGAGGCCAAGCTTTAATATTAGCGCCTTTGCGTGTAAGAGCCTTGAGAGGTGCTGCTAATTTGGAGAAATTTAGAATAAAGCTGCAGTAGTAGTTGGCAAAACCAAGGAAGCGTTGCAACGCCCGTAGTCCGTTGGGTTGAGGCCATTCTTGTATACATTTTAATTTGGACGCATCCATCTGAAAGCCTTGTTTCGAGATTATATACCCCAAGAATGGTAAGGATTCTTGTTCGAAGATGCATTTTTCGAGCTTGGCATAGAGATGATTTTCTCTTAAACGTTGTAATACTAGGATAACATGTTGTCGATGCACCTGTAAATTCTGAGAGAAAATCAAAATGTCATCTAGATAAATGACAACACATACATATAGCAGATCCCTGAATATCTCATTTATGAAATGTTGGAATACCGCTGGAGCGTTGGTTAACCCGAAGGGCATGACTAAATATTCATAATGTCCATCCCTGGTGTTGAATGCCGTCTTCCACTCATCCCCCTCTCGAATCCTGACGAGATTATACGCTCCTCGAAGGTCTAATTTTGAGAAAATCTGGGCTCCTTGTAAACGGTCAAAGAGTTCTGCTATGAGTGGTAACGGATACTGGTCCTTGATAGTAATGGCGTTAAGCCCACGGAAGTCTATGCATGGAGGCAGAGTCCCATCTTTTTTCCCAACAAAAAAGAAACCAGCCCCAGCTGGAGATTTGGAGCGTCTGAAGAAACCTTTCTGTAGATTGCCCTAATATATTCCGACATGGCTCGGGTCTCCAGGGCAGACAAGGGATAAACCCTTCCCCGAGGCGGGGTGGTGCCAGGAATCAGATTGATGCTACAATCATACTCACGATGTGGAGACAAAATGTCCGCAGCCGTTTTGGAGAAAAAGTCTGAAAACTGCTGGTACTGTGACGGCAGACCCTCCAATCGAGAAGTGCAGATGAAGCTACAAGATGAATTGGACCCAGAGGTACAAGTCCTCTGACAATTTGGTCCCCAGCTGATCAGTTTCAAAGATGTCCAATCGAACTGTGGGTTGTGCTGCTTTAACCATGGAATGCCCAGGACTATGGGGTGAATAGAACATAAGAACATAAGAAAATGCCATACTGGGTCAGACCAAGGGTCCATCAAGCCCAGCATCCTGTTTCCAACAGTGGCCAATCCAGGCCATAAGAACCTGGCAAGTACCCAAAAACTAAGTCTATTCCATGTAACCATTGCTAATGGCAGTGGCTATTCTCTAAGTGAACTTAATAGCAGGTAATGGACTTCTCCTCCAAGAACTTATCCAATCCTTTTTTAAACACAGCTATGCTAACTGCACTAACCACATTCTCTGGCAACAAATTCCAGAGTTTAATTGTGCGTTGAGTAAAAAAGAACTTTCTCCGATTAGTTTTAAATGTGCCCCATGCTAACTTCATGGAGTGCCCCCTAGTCTTTCTACTATCCGAAAGAGTAAATAACCGATTCACATCTACCCGTTCTAGACCTCTCATGATTTTAATCACCTCTATCATATCCCCCCTCAGTCGTCTCTTCTCCAAGCTGAAAAGTCCTAACCTCTTTAGTCTTTCCTCATAGGGGAGTTGTTCCATTCCCCTTATCATTTTGGTAGCCCTTCTCTGTACCTTCTCTATCGCAATTATATCTTTTTTAAGATGCGGCGACCAGAATTGTACACAGTATTCAAGGTGCGGTCTCACCATGGAGCGATACAGAGGCATCCATTTTGGGCATGACTTATATGTGTGGGTACTCTAGGTTCAAGCTTTTGCCAGTCTGCACTCTAACAACCATGGTGTTCACAGCAAAGAAGCATAAGAACATAAGAACATAAGAAAATGCCATACTGGGTCAGACCAAGGCTCCATCAAGCCCAGCATCCTGTTTCCAACAGTGGCCAATCCAGGCCATAAGAACCTGGCAAGTACCCAAAAACTAAGTCTATTCCATGTTACCATTGCTAATGGCAGTGGCTATTCTCTAAGTGAACTTAATAGCAGGTAATGGACTTCTCCTCCAAGAACTTATCCAATCCTTTTTTAAACACAGCTATACTAACTGCACTAACCACATCTTCTGGCAACAAATTCCAGAGTTTAATTGTGCGTTGAGTAAAAAAGAACTTTCTCCGACCTCTTTAGTCTTTCCTCATAGGGGAGTTGTTCCATTCCCCTTATCATTTTGGTAGCCCTTCTCTGTACCTTCTCCATCGCAATTATATCTTTTTTGAGATGCGGCGACCAGAATTGTACACAGTATTCAAGGTGCGGTCTCACCATGGAGCGATACAGAGGCATTATGACATTTTCCGTTTTAGTCATCATTCCTTTTCTAATAATTCCCAACATTCTGTTTGCTTTTTTGACTGCCGCAGCACACTGCACCGACGATTTCAATGTGTTATCCACTATGACACCTAGATCTCTTTCTTGGGTTGTAGCACCTAATATGGAACCCAACATTGTGTAATTATAGCATGGGTTATTTTTCCCTATATGCATCACCTTGCACTTATCCACATTAAATTTCATCTGCCATTTGGATGCCCAATTTTCCAGTCTCACAAGGTCTTCCTGCAATTTATCACAATCTGCTTGTGATTTAACTACTCTGCACAATTTTGTGTCATCTGCAAATTTGATTATCTCACTCGTCGTATTTCTTTCCAGATCATTTATAAATATATTGAACAGTAAGGGTCCCAATACAGATCCGTGAGGCACTCCACTGTCCACTCCCTTCCACTGAGAAAATTGCCCATTTAATCCTACTCTCTGTTTCCTGTCTTTTAGCCAGTTTGCAATCCACGAAAGGACATCGCCACCTATCCCATGACTTTTTACTTTTCCTAGAAGCCTCTCAATGAGGAACTTTGTCAAATGCCTTCTGAAAATCCAAGTATACTATATCTACCGGTTCACCTTTATCCACATGTTTATTAACTCCTTCAAAAAAGTGAAGCAGATTTGTGAGGCAAGACTTGCCCTGGGTAAAGTCATGCTTACTTTGTTCCATTAAACCATGTCTTTCTATATGTTCTGTGATTTTGATGTTTAGAACACTTTCCACTATTTTTCCTGGCACTGAATGTCATAGAAAGAGATGCTTTCATAGTGGTTCGGAGAAATGTGGCATTCCATCGGAACGGTGTGATGAGTTATCCTCCCCGGCAGGGGATCTCCATGGATGGAAGAGATAATCAACGGCTTCGGACATAGGCACGTGGGAATGTGTAATTGCTCTTCCACATCTTGTAGAATAAAATTTCCACCAGCTCCCGAGTCTACTAAGGCTAGTGCAGAGAATCAATGTTCTTCAAACCCCAGGGAAACATGCAGAGTGAGTGGGGGAGCCGGAGAGGTAATGCCTAGGGTTACTCCCCTGATGGAGCCTAGGCTTTGGAGTTTCCCGGACGTGTTGGACAATGGGCAATAAGATGACTCGCTTCTCCGCAGTAAAGGCAAAGTCCTGCTTTACGGCATCTTAGTCTTTCTTCTGGAGAAAGTGGACCTCGACCCAACTGCATGGGTTCTTCAGTAGCTCCTTCAGGTTTAGGAGCGGCTTGGGATGCCGGGACCGGATGAGGAGAAGCGGCACCTGTTATGTGCTTCCTCGCACTAGATCCTTCCCGTGCTCTCTCTTGTAGCTGTCGATCGATTCGGGTCACTAACTCTACAATAGAGTCCAAGGATTGAGGTAACTCTCGGGCTGCCATCTCGTCCTTTATTCTGGGTGACAGGCCCTCTAGAAATATGGATCGGAGACAATTCTCCTCCCAATGGAGTTCGGATGCCAGGGTCCTGAATTTGATGGTATAATCGGCCAATGGTCTCCCTCCTTGTCGAAGTTGTAGAAGTTTAGAGCCCGCGACTACTTGTCTCCCTGGATCGTCGAACACAGCTTGAAATAGTTCTAAGAATTTAGACAGATCTCGTAGGACTGGATCTGCCCGTCGCCAGTTCGGAAAAGCCATGCAAGAGCCTTACCCTCCAATAACGACAGGATATATGTGGTCTTGGTGAGATCGTCTGGAAACAAGGAAGCTTGCAGATGGAAGTGCATACTGCACTGGTCGAGAAATTCTTGACATGATCGAGAGTCTCCAGCGTAGCGTGGAGGAGTAGGTAGAGGAATCACAATTACTCTGTACTATCAGAGGTACGGGTGGCGGAACAGCCTGAGCTGCCGTCATAGAGTCCATCTGGGCGTTAAGTCTTTCTAAAGATGCTGCCATGGATTCTAAGATGCGTTGTTGCTCCATGACCTTCTGGGCTAATCCGGGGATAGCCTGCCGGGCTGAGGCCTCTGCCGGATCCATGGCCTTAGTATTCTGTTAGGACCTGGAGCGTGGACCCTTGTTCTGAGGTAGAGTCTGCACTGCCGTCAAGGAGAGAATTCCTCGTTGGTCTCTATCGTCAGATGGCGAGGCCTGTTCCAGATGTAGATCGGACTTCACCCTGGAAGCACGTAATCCCCCCAGGAGGAGCCCGTAGGGACACGGCCGCTGGGACTTAGGTGACTCCCTGAAGATAGAGGATGGTCTGGATGCAGGCGCCTCCTGCAGGTCGTGGGTTCCAGACGGCTGGCGCCTCCAGCAGGTCGTACGTAGTCTCTGTAAAGAAGTCGAAGAAACTCCAGAAGCCGGTCCAGGAATCAGAGTCCAAAGAGCAGTCCGCAGCCAGTCCAGGGGTCAGAGTCCAGATCGTGGTCCAAAGCCAGTCCAAGGGTCGATGTCCAGAGAGCGGTCCAAAGCCAGTCCAAGGGTCGATGTCCGGAGAGCGGTCCAAAGCCAATGCAGAGGTCGGAGTCCAAAGCGCGGTCCAAAGCCAGTCCAGTGGTCGGGGTCCAGAAGAATCAATCCAGCAAGGAGGGCAGAGCAGAAGCGGGACGAAGAACCAGGATACCAGGAACACAGGAACCAAGCAAGACCTCAAAACCCAGGAGGAAGTGCTGTAGAAGGGAGCCACGACACTTCCTGTCGTGGCCCCTTTAAATGCTGCCTTCAGCCGCGCGCGCGGCCCTAGTGTAGCTGAGAGGGGGGCGGAGCCACAGCCGGAATCAGAGGCCCGCGTCCAGCCACACAGCACACCAGGCCACGCGGAGAACGTCGTCTGAGGCTCCCTGCACCTGCAGGAGCCTCTGCGGAGACCCGACCCCATGGGTAAGAGTTAGGTCCCGGACGCGGACCACCGCGGCCGGCGGCCATGTCAGTCGGCCCCAGTCGCGGACTGCCGCGGCCGGGGTCATAACATACTTGCCCCCACAGCATTGCTGAACTTACCTCATGATTGGGTAGAGATCTCTGATGGCCATCTTCTATTACCGATATGTGTGGCCTCTAGGATTAAAATAGCGGCTCATTGGAGAAAGCCGAATGCTCCTGCGATCTCCAGAGTGATTAGTAGATTTGACATTGTATGCACTACGAGAAAATTTACTGTTGTAAGGAGAGAAACCATGAGCAAATACCATGCCATCTGGGATTCATATTTGGTCTGGAGGATCAACACTAAGGGACGGATTTTATAAATGTGCGTGAACGCGTACTTTTGTTCGCGCACCAGGCGCGAACAAGAGTACGCGGGATTTTAATAGATACACGTGTAGCTGCGCATATCCATTAAAATCGGGGGTCGGCGCAGCCTGCCTCCATTCCCTCCACCCCCCCCGCACCTTCCCTTCCCTCCCCCTACCTAACCCCCCCCCCCCCCCCGGCCCTATCTAAACCCCCCCTACCTTTGTCGGCAAAGTTACGCCTGCTGAAAGCAGGCGTAACTTTGCGCGTGCCGGCCGGCAGCCCCGCTCCGTGTTCCGGTCCTGGGGGCTGGTCCGGAGGCCGCGGCAACGCCCCTGGGCCGAAACCATGCCCGCGTCGCCGCCCCCGAAATGCTGCGTCACGCGTGACACCCCCCCAAAATGCCACGTCATTCCGGGCACGCCCCCGACACACACCCCTCCATGCCCCTACATACAAGCCCCGGGACTTACACACGTCCCGGGGCTTGCGCGCACCGCCGAGCCTATGCAAAATAGGCTCGGCGCACTCAGGGGGGGTTTGGGGTAGGTTTTCGGGGGATACGCGCATATCCTACGCGCGTACCCCTTTGAAAATCTACCCGCAAGGGGGAATTTCCATAATTTTGTACCAAACTTAGGGGGTCATTTTCAATAGCTTTCGCACGCGAAAAGTCCCTTTTTGCATGCGATAGGGTGATCGGGGCAGAGTCGGCCTCGGAACAAGAGGAGTCGGGGCGGCACCGGGGCCGACGCTGCGGAGACATCACTGGTGGCGAAAAGGTAAGGACCCATATCACCACCAGTTTCACGCCTAATAGCACCACCTTTCACGATGGTGCTATTGGGTGTGAAAGCCCGCAGCAATTGCACCGCGGTGGTGCGATCGCTGCCGGCTTTCACAGGCCTGCCCCCCGCTTCGCCTGCCCCCTGTTACCGCGCATTTCAAGAAGCTGGGCAAAGATAGAAAATCTAGGCCTTAGTGTAAATGTGCCTGGCGGGCTACTGTTTAATATCTGTCAGTATTTAACTCGACCAGATGTTTTCTGTGGAATATCTAGCCAATGAATGTATACAGGAATTACGGCATAGGTCTCTTGAGGGAAGAGGAAAGCGTTCAAAAACTTTTGTATATGTCACTGTGTTTACTCTATTTTGTTCTCAAGTCTATGCATAACAATGTTGACATAAATAAAGAGATAATACAAAAAAAAGGCAATGTTTGCATACAGTTTTAATAGAGATTGTGTGGATTGTGTTGCTTTAAAAAAAAGTAAAGCAATTTTGACTATTTTTGCTAAATATTGCTTTAATGCTAAAATCACAATTATTCTTATAGATATGTGATATTGTTTATATGATGGATTTAAAATTGTCAAGTCCTGGCAGAAACAAAAATAGTAATTGCCATTCTAAGCATTCTTCTAAGAGATGTGCAATATATTTTTCTTTCAGAATATGACCCTAAACTGCAAAGTAAATATTTATTCGCACAGTGTCACAGTTATTTCATGTATAAAATCTAAGGGCATATGTGTTCATCAAATAAGTAGAAAAAGTATGCATTTTCTTGCATTGGAAATATACTGTTAGGGGAGCGTGGACCCTTGGGCCGGTCGGGACGAGAGATGGAAGCTGGGGAGGACCTCAGCTACAGGTCCCAACCGGGAGGCGGCTGGATGGACAGGGTGGCTTTGAATGCTGGAACTGGACGGAGTCCTATGCGGCCAAGGACTCGGGGATGACCAGGAGGCTGGACGGCGTTGGGCCCTGGAGTCGTGATCTCTTCACCCTGGAGACCGGCGCTCCCCCGAGAGGAGCTCGTAGGAGCCCGGCCGCTGGGACTTCTGGAGATTCACCCTGGAAGCCGGAGCCCCCCCAGGAGGAGCCCGTAGGGGCCCAGCCGCTGGGACTTAGGAGAGTCTTCAGGCCAGAGGAGCGATGAAGATCCGAGATGTAGTCCAGGGAAGAAGCAAGTCGGAGTCGAGAATGGAGCCGGGTCAAGCCAGAGGTCAGACGTCGTACCAAAGCCTAAGGGAATTCCAGGAGCAGAGTCGGGGACGGAGCCGGGTCAAGCCAGAGGTCAGACGTCGTACCAAAGCCAAAGGGAATTCCAGGAGCAGAGTCGGGGACGGAGCTGGGTCAAGATGGAGAGTGGTCAGCAGGCAAACCGGATCGGAGCGAGGAGGAGATCAGGAACGCAGCAACTGGAAGCAGGAAACCCTGGGAACCTCGTTGCAAGGCAGGGAGAGTAGGAACTGCAGGGCTTAAGTAGCCCTGCAGCGTCTGACGTCACCAGCTGATCCTCGCCTATTCCCGCGCTGGCCCCTTTAAATACCGAGGCTCAGCGCGCGCGCGCGGCTAGGAGGCGGGGCCAGCCACGGGAGGACGCCGGCTGCTGCTACGGCGCGGCAGCGCCGTACTCGGGGCCTGCACGGCCCGAGAGGAGCTCGAACAAGGCCGGGACCGGGTCGTAGGTAGGTGGCGGTTCCGGGGCCGACCCGGAATCGCAACAGTACCCCCTCTCCTGCGCCCCCTTCCCGGGGGCCGTGGCCTATCAGGGTGACTCAGATGGAACTGGCGGAGGAGATTCTTATCCAGGATATGGGAAGCGGGTTCCCAGGAGTTCTCCTCGGGCCCATAACTGTCCCAGGAGAGCAGGTATTCCCAACGACGGTGGCGGACCCGAACGTCCAGAACCTCCTTGACTGTATACGTGTCCTCAGGATCAACAGCGGCGGAGATGGATTCTGGAGGCCGAGCTTGGAATCGGGAAAGGACCACCGGTTTGAGCAAGGAAACTTGGAAAACATCATGTATCTTAAGAGTGGAGGGCAACCGTAATCTGTAGGCCACTGCCCCAATACGTTCGGCCACGGGAAAGGGGCCGATATAGCGGGGTGCTAGTCTCATGGAAGGTATGCGCAGCCGAATGTTTTTTGTACTCAGCCATACCTTGGTCCCTGGTAGGAACACTGGAGCGGGTCACCGGGCTCTATCTGCGTATTCCTTGGATCGTGTGGCCGTCTGCCGAAGCTTCTCTTGAGTGGAGCGCCAGAGGCGATGTAGTTGGTTAGCTGTCAGTTGCGCCGCCGGGGACGAGGCCGCCACAGGCAATGGCAGAGGAGGTTTGGGAGTCCTCCCATACCCATCTGGAATGGGGACTGTAGGGTAGCAGAGTGTTTGTGGCGGTTGTATGAGAACTCTGCCCAAGGTAAGAGGGCGACCCAATTATCCTGTAAGTCACTGACGAAGGCCCGGAGGAAGGTTTTCAGAGTTCGGTTGGTGCGTTCGACTTGGCCATTGCTCTGGGGGTGAAAAGCGGTGGTCAAATTCAACTGTACCCCAAATTTCCTGCAGAGAGCCCTCCAGTATTTTGCTGTGAATTGAGGACCCCTGTCCGACGTAATGTGCAGAGGCAGACCATGGAGTCGAAATATATGTTGGGTGAATAAATCTGCCAGTTCGGGAGCTGTGGGTAGTTTTGCAAGGGGCACAAAGTGTGCCATTTTTGAGAAGCGGTCGACGGTGACCCAGACCACGGTCTTCCCTTCCGATGGAGGTAATTCCACTATAAAATCCGTGGATATATGGGTCCATGGTTCCATGGGAATAGGAAGCGGCTGGAGGAGATCCCAGGGGCGGCCTGGCAGCGGTTTCTGTCGAGCGCACGTGGCGCAAGACCGGACGTAGAGTCGAACATCTTCCTTGACCCGTGGCCACCAGTAGAACTCGGTTAAAAGCTCTAGAGTCCAGGCCATCCCTGGATGCCCGGCGGTTAACGAATTGTGGGCCCATGCGAGTACCCTTCTCCTCGAGCGAGCTGGAACCACCGTCTTCCCTGCGGGTGCCACTTCGGACGCGGCCACGAGAACCCTGGCTGGATCTAAGATGTATCGGGGAGGTTCAACGGTGTCATCCATCTCGGTGTTACGGGAGAGGGCGTCTGCCCTGACATTCTTGGCTGCTGGCCTGTAGTGGAGCGTGAAATTAAACCGGCTAAAGAAGAGGGACCAGCGTGCCTGCCGGGGATTGAGACGCTGGGCACGGCACAGATACTCCAGGTTTTTGTGATCCGTGTAGACTATTATAGGATGCTGTGCTCCCTCCAGCCATTGGCGCCATTCTTCGAATGCCAGTTTGATGGCGAGTAATTCTTTGTCCCCGATACCGTAATTCTTCTCAGCGGGGGAGAACTTCCGGGAAAAATATGAGCAGGGCCGGGATTGACCCTTCTTGGAAAGTTGTGCTAGCACAGCCCCTACTGCCACGTCGGAAGCATCGACCTCTACGATGAATTGGCCCTGAGGGTCGGGATGGCGGAGACAGGTGTCTTGTAGAAATGCCTCCTTGAGAACCTGAAAGGCTTGTACGGCCGTAGGTGGCCAGTTCTTGGCGTCGGCACCCCTCCGGGTAAGGGCCGTCAAAGGGGCCACCAGGCTGGAGTAGTGTGGAATGAACTGGCGATAGAAGTTGGCGAAGCCCAGGAAACGCTGAAGCGCTTTAACTCCCAGTGGTTGCGGCCAGTTTTTAACAGCGGCAACCTTGTCGGGGTCCATATGAAAGCCTGTGGACGAAACGATGTACCCCAAAAAGGGTAGAGACTCCTGCTCGAATTGGCACTTCTCTAATTTGGCGTAAAGCCGATTCTCCCTCAGTTTCTTGAGTACTTGGCAGACATGTTGACGGTGAGCTTTAAGATCCCGGGAGTATATTAGTACATCGTCGAGGTACACTATAACGAAGGTATGTAGCATGTCGCGAAGTACCTCATTCATGAGATTCTGGAACACAGCAGGGGCATTACAGAGGCCGAAGGGCATGACGAGGTACTCGTAATGGCCGTCCCTGGTATTGAAGGCGGTCTTCCACTCGTCCCCCGGACGGATTCTTACGAGATTATAGACCCCCCTGAGGTCCAGCTTGGTAAATACTTTGGCCCCTTGAAGGCGATCCAGGAGTTCGGGGATCAAGGGCAACGGGTAGTGATCGCGCCGGGTAATGCGGTTCAAGCCCCGGTAGTCGATACAGGGCCGAAGAGACCCATCCTTTTTCCCCACGAAGAAGAATCCGGCCCCAGCCGGGGAATTCGATGGCCTGATGAAGCCCCGTTCCAGGTTTTCCTTGATATATGCGGACATGGCCTGGGTCTCAGGCAGGGATAACGGGTACACTCGTCCGCGGGGTGGCGTGGTACCTGGCAATAGGTTAATAGCGCAATCGAAGGGCCGATGCTCGGGGAGCAACTCGGCCTTCTCTTTGGAGAAGACGTCCCGGAAGGCGTGGTACTGCGGAGGTATGGCTAGAGGCGCCGTCAGAAGTGGGACCGTGGGTCGTAAGCAGGCAGGGAGGCACCTACGGAAGCAAGTGGTCCCCCAAGAAGTGATCTGGAGCGAGTTCCAGTCGATCACCGGCGAATGTCTCCTTAGCCACGGTAACCCTAGAATAACAGGGTGAATGGACCTCTCCAGGATGAGGAAGGAGATCTGCTCAGTATGAAGAGCCCCGACCTGAAGTTTGAGCGAACGAGTCCGAGTGGAAATAGACCCGGGAAGGGGGGTCCCCTGGATGGAAGATACCCGTACTGGCGGCTCCTGGGGCTGGGTCTCCAACTGTAGTTGCTGTACAAGGTCTTGGAGGATGAAATTTCCCCCGGCCCCGGAGTCGAGCAGGGCTAACGTGTCGAAGACCCCCTCCGGGAGGCACAGTCGTACCGGGATGGTACATGGGGAGTTCGAGGAGGTGTTGCCTAGGGTCAACTCCCCGCTAGACCCTAGGTTCGGGCGTTTCCCGGGCGCTCGGTACAGCGGGCCAGGAAGTGCCCCTTACCGCCACAATAGAGACACAAACCCTGGGAGCGACGCCGCTTCCGTTCCTCCGAAGAGAGGGGACCCCGGCCTAACTGCATGGGTTCTTCACCATGAGTGGAGGACGGAGCTGGCGGCGACGGCCGGCCACGAGGAGGCGTGGACCTACGGGTGGACTGTCCTTGAGTGGTCCTCCGTTCCCGGAAACGGCGCTGAATCCGTCGGTCCACTCGCCCCGCCAGTTCAATCAGCTCATGGAGGTCGTCCGGGAGATCTCGTCCTGCCAACTCGTCTTGGAGACGTGGGGAGAGACCCTGCAGAAAAATGCCATGCAGACTATCGGCTCCCCAACCCAATTCTGTGGCAAGGGTCTGGAACTCCACGGCAAATTCCTCCAAGGGACGGTTCCCTTGTCGTAGTTGGAGCAGTTCTGAGGCGGCCGTGGAAGCCCGAGACGGTTCATCGAAGATCCTTCGGAAGGCTTTGACGAAGTGGACTAGGTTGCCTAACCAGGGATCCTGACTCTCCCAGAGGGAGGAAGCCCAAGCCAGCGGCTTCCCATCCAAGAGGGAAATGATGTAGCTTGTCTTCACGTGGTCGGTAGGGAATTGTGCAGGCAGCAGGTCAAACCGGATGTAACACTGGTTGAGGAAACCTCGACAAGACTTCGCGTCCCCCGAATATCGGGACGGAGCAGGCATCTGGACTGGGACGGCAGGTTCAGAATTGGTCCGGGATGTAGATGCCGTAGGGTTGACAGCGGAGGCCCCCTCGACTCGGTTCGCTAACCGTTGGACCGTCGAAATTAGAGTGTCGAGGCAGCTCTGTTACTGCTGAGGTTTCAGGGCAAGGCCCGGGATGGCCTTCAGGCCTGCGAGGTCCGCCGGGTCCATGGCCTTGCAACTTGTTAGGGGAGCGTGGACCCTTGGGCCGGTCGGGATGAGAGATGGAAGCTGGGGAGGACCTCAGCTACAGGTCCCAACCGGGAGGCGGCTGGATGGACAGGGTGGCTTTGAATGCTGGAACTGGACGGAGTCCTATGCGGCCAAGGACTCGGGGATGACCAGGAGGCTGGACGGAGTTTGGCCCTGGAGTCGTGATCTCTTCACCCTGGAGACCGGCGCTCCCCCGAGAGGAGCTCGTAGGAGCCCGGCCGCTGGGACTTCTGGAGATTCGCCCTGGAAGCCGGAGCCCCCCCAGGAGGAGCCCGTAGGGGCCCAGCCGCTGGGACTTAGGAGAGTCTTCAGGCCAGAGGAGCGATGAAGATCCGAGACGTAGTCCAGGGAAGAAGCAAGTCGGAGTCGAGAATGGAGCCGGGTCAAGCCAGAGGTCAGACGTCGTACCAAAGCCTAAGGGAATTCCAGGAGCAGAGTCGGGGACGGAGCCGGGTCAAGCCAGAGGTCAGACGTCGTACCAAAGCCAAAGGGAATTCCAGGAGCAGAGTCGGGGACGGAGCTGGGTCAAGATGGAGAGTGGTCAGCAGGCAAACCGGATCGGAACGAGGAGGAGATCAGGAACGCAGCAACTGGAAGCAGGAAACCCTGGGAACCTCGTTGCAAGGCAGGGAGAGTAGGAACTGCAGGGCTTAAGTAGCCCTGCAGCGTCTGACGTCACCAGCTGATCCTCGCCTATTCCCGCGCTGGCCCCTTTAAATACCGAGGCTCAGCGCTGTTCATACCTCCTACTATGTGTAAAACTGCCCCCCCAAACCTACTGCAACGCCCCCCCCCCCCAAACCCCACTCCGAGTTAAAGTGCCCCCTCTTACAGTGGTTTAAATAGTAGAGTCAAACAAACAAAACAAAGAGCCAAATCGATCCTGCATGCAAATGCTAATATCATAAAAGGAATCTACCAAAAATGATTTCCAAAAAGCCTTCACCAATCAAGAATTTCTTTTTGTTGTGTTTATTCACTATATTAATTTAAAATTTTTGAACTGCATCAGCAAGCCTGACAATGTGCTTTTACAAAATCAAAGCCGTCCAGTCATTTCAATCATTTGCGGTTATATAGATCACCTAGTGCTTCCAATATATCAGAAAGATAGTATTTTTAAAGACAGTCTGTCTGCTTCCGTGGATGACTCTCCTGTAGATGACTCGACAGCGGCTGGTGTTTCACTACAAAAATTGCTTCTTCAGGAGTCATTATAAAGGAAGGAACTCATTGTGCCCAAACGTGTTGCAACAATGTATATGTGTATTCTCTTCTTAGGACGCTATTAACGCGAGCAGCTGCCGCTTACTCATCTGTCCGTTGTCCCTTCAATTTTCTTTGACCATACCTTCACCACCCCTTATCAGTGTAACTTATAATAATAACTACATGTACTCCGTCTTTAGTATAATATGGCCACAGCTTTTATTTTAAACCACATGAAAACTTTTCTGGATACCCGAGCCGGTAGCATGATTCTACTGCTGCCCGCCGCTTGAACCAAGCAAGGCAGCCTGACTCTGTGGGCCCCCCGCCTTGTTACTGAGCAAGGGATAACCTTCGGCACCTTCCACATCATCACTTTTTCACCTCCTGGTGCTGACTGGCTACCCCGCCGTCATGTGATGTCACCAGCACCATTTGTAATCTCCCCCAACTGGCCCAGGTACCCACCAAGACACAAGGTAGGGAGGATCCTTGCCTCATGTCCCCCCACTAATATATAAGCTGCGGCCTTTTTTGCTTACTGTCCTGCGCATCAATGGCATCCTGTAGCGTACTATTGAATATGTTGTATCCTATATCTGACAAGGGTATTCCGTTCAGTCTGTACAACCCTGTCTTGTCCGCTGTCCCCCAATTTTTGTATCCATGTCCCAATTTGGCGGTTTACTTTCTTTCTCCCTTGACCCCATAATTTTGATTCTTTCCATTTGGGTCTCAGTATTATATCCGACCAGTATACAACGGCATTCGGGTAAAGCTGTGTTATCTTGGCCAGGTCAATTTTTACATTTTTTTACAATGTCCATGAACACAAGTCATTGCCCCCCAGATGCAATACTATCACATCTGGAGCTGCCCTCTAATGCCTTAGGCACCGTAGAAAGGGCAATAACTGTTCCCATTTCATGCCTGGCTTTCCCATCCATGCGACGAGTCAATCTTTCAGTGCCAGTCCCAAATGTTGTCCATCTGGCTGTCCATGCGCTCTTTCAGCTGCCCAGTGTATGTATGAGTGACCAATGATCCATGCTATACTCTGCACCTTTTGTCCATCTGTAAGATATAATTAACAATTTTTGTTAGCCGTGTTCACTCGTACATATGTATCGACCGCCTTCGATCGCCACCATCCAATTTCCTTTATCACGGCTGTTTTGAGTCCAGCCTGAGCCACACTTGTGGCTGCACCGATTCTGAATGAGTGCATGGTGAACTTCTTTGTGTCCAACTTCATTTTGTTACCAATGCTTTGGTATCTGGTTAACAGAGTACCGTCCGCGTGTATCAGCAGGTACATTCCCCCTCTGGCTGCACGGCCAGATACTCCCTCATATTGTGAATCGGACAAGTTTTGCACCCCGCTACTCTCTTAAGGGACAACGTAGCTGCTCTTCCTTCTTGGTCTGTCTTGGATTTTTGTATCGTTATTGTTAACTTCTCCATCGTCCACACCACATTCTTCCAAAGCAGTCTGCTACTTCCTTTGTCTTCCTTGTTGTCAGCCACCAACTCACGTACTCAGAATGCTCCGAAGAATATCAGTGAGAATGCCAGTTGAAATAGTCCCGTTTCATATTCGAATAGCAAATAGATGATAAAAGTGCCCATAACGTCCTCAACATGTTGTGTGTGATGGGATGTCTGCTATCCCTGGTAGGGCCAATTCTTCTCGCCCATCTGGTCATCATCTTCTTGATAATGAATGACTTAGTGGGGTCACCCCAACCACGTGTCTTAACAAAGAATGCCAATCCCGCCAGGTGTTTAATTACTGTATTCCTTGAATTATCAAGGAATACAGTAATTACACTCTCCTTTGCGGTATCTATGTATTTGACAACCAGCTCTTAGTTTATGGGTCCCTGCCGCCAACCGTTCTCTCCCAAGAACCTGGACAGTACTTCATATTCCCAGCAGTAAGAAGTCCAAGTAGATGGAGCAACTGATCTGCGTACTAATTCCCGTGTGGTTATAGATCAACTTTCCATAAGTGCGCTGGCATTGGTGTTGGCACCTGTTTATGAAACAAATGCCATTTAGCACGAGATAAAGCATCCGCAGCACCATTAGATATTCCCGGCACGTGTCTAGCCTGCAGTGTAGTGTTATTTCTTAACGCCTCTAGCAATATTTTTCTTAGCAATTTGACAACCATCGGGCACTTGGCCGATTGTGCGTTCAATACTTGCACCAAAATATAATGTGTTTATTTCTTATCCTGTCGTTCCACAACACCAGTGACACCCATATAGGGAAGAGCTCTAAAAATATTGGGGCGGATTTTAAGAGCCCTGCTCGCCTAAATCCGCCCAAATCCGGGCGGATTTAGGCGAGCAGGGCCCTGAGCGCCGGTGAGCCTATTTTACATAGGCCTACTGGTGCGCGCAGAGCCCCGGGACTCGCGTAAGTCCCGGGGTTCTCCGAGGGGGGCGTGTCGGGGGCGGACCCGGTCGTCGCGGCGTTTAGGGGACGTGTCGGCAGCGTTTTGGGGGCGGGTACGGGGGCGTGGTTACGGCCCGGGGCGGTCCGGGGGCGTGGCCTCGCCTGATGCGCCAGCAAAAGTAGGCCAAATCGCGCGGTTTGAAAATCTACCCCACTATGTTCTTGGTGAGCCCTTGCAAAATCCATTCTTCTGGCCACATTTCCGCGCACCATGAATTTTGACAAATTGCTCCGAATCTCCAACCTCCTGATGCATCGGTGTGAATATTCAAATCTTTGTTGGACAACGGTGGCCCCTGTATCACCGATACTCTGTTAAAGTTGTTGAGGAATTAGTTCCATATCTTAAAATCCACCCGGATATCTTTGGAGACAGGTAGGAAATAATGTGGTCGTTGCACCCCCACTGTTGCTGCTGCTAATCTCCTCATGAATGCTCTTCCCATGGGAATGACCCAGCATGCAAAGTTCAATGATCCTAGGATGGACTGGGCAACCCGCAGGGTTATTTTCTTTGCTGAGGCTGCTTGTTGTATAATTATGCAGAGATTGTTGACTTTCTGTTCTGGTAGTCTTGCTTTCATCTTGTTCGAATCTATCTCGATGCCTAGGAAGGATATAATCATTGCTGGACCTTCCATTTTACTGAATGCCAATGGAACACCAAATTCCCCAGTTATCTTTTGGAATTCCTCTAACTGGTTGTAGCATGAGTTTGACTCTCTTGGCCCCATGAATAGAAAGTCATCCAAGTAATGAAAAATGTTGTCCGATGCTGTCCTTTTTACTGTTACCCAATGTAGGAATGAGTTAAATAGCTTAAAGTAAGCGCATGAGACTGAACATCCCATGGGCATGCATTTGTCGAAGAAATATTGATCTTTGAATTTGAAATCCAGTAACGGAAAATTTTGCGGATATACTGGAAGTAATCGGAAGACAGCTTCTATGTCTGCTTTCGCCATTAGGGCCCCCTTTCCACATGCTCATACCAGCGCTACCGCCGAATCTTGTGGCAATTGATCATTCACTGACTGTCCTGGTGGGTATGACAAATTCTGTATCAGCCGGTATTTTCCTTTTTCTTTTTTTGGAATAACTGCCAATGGCGAAAGGAACATGTTCTGAAATGGTTGTTGCCTGAACGGACCAGCTATCCTCCCCAGTGCCAGTTCAGCCTCTAACTTTGCCTGCGCTATATCCTTATGTTGGGTTGCTGATGGTGCATTACTGGTCTTTATTTCTTCTATGTGGCTTTGGAAAGGTATTAGGAAGCATTCCCTAAAACCTTGCGCTATCTTATGTGCCTTTTGTTGATTTGGATGTATGTCCAGCACAATTAAACTCTGGAATTGGTTGCCAGAAGATGTGGTTAGTGCAGTTAATACTATTTATTTATGTATTTATTTAACGTTTTTTATATACCGGCATTCGTAGGACACATCATGTCGGTTTACAGGTAACTGTGAAAGGAAATTACAATGAACGATGAAAGAAGGCTAACTAGATAATATACGAAAGTACAAAAATAGAGAGTCAACGAGCAGAAATACAACTTGGTTGGATTTTGCTTATCCATATTAAAATTAGATATGCATATGAACTTATAAACAATGTTAGGGAGGCGTGTGCACTTATGAACTTAGCATATGAACTTATAAACAATATAAAGGAAGCATGTGCACTTATGTACAATTAAATGCAGGGGCGGGGGGGCAGGGAGGGAGGGAGCGAGGAGGGAAAAAGGGCGGAGGGGGTGGGGGAAAGGTGCGGGGGATGAAAGTGGGGCAAGGGGAACAAGGGTACTTTAAAGCAGGGGTACTTTCGAGGATGAGTTGCTAGGGGGTGAAAGGGCAGGGTGGGGTGAGGCTACGGGGCGCTGGAGAGGGTGGAGGGGGAGGGGCAGGGAGGGTCTTAACTTTGCAGGGGATAAGGGTGTGGGGGATGGGGCAGAGGAGGGGATGGGGCAGGGAGGGTAGTGGGGTGGTACGGGGGGGGGGGGGTCAGGGAGAGGGATTGTAGGCGGGAGCTGAGGTGGTTCAGGGGAGGTCAATGACTAGGATTGAGAGGAGTTGGGGTATGCCTGTTTAAAGAGCCATGTCTTGATTCCTTTTTTGAAATGGCTCAGGGACGGTTCTAAGCGGAGTTTGGCGGGAAGGGAGTTCCAGAGGGTGGGACCAGCAATGGAGAAGGCTCTATCTCTGGTGGTAGTAAGGTGACCAGTTTTGAGTGAGGGGGTTTGGAGGGAGTTTCTAGTGGGGCGATTGGCTTGACGGAATTGTGGCATATCTTCAAGCCAGGGGGAATTGTTTTTGTATAACGTGTTATGGAGGATGGTAAGTGTTTTGTATTGGGAACGGAAGGTAATGGGGAGCCAATGGAGATCTTGTAGTATGGGAGTGATATGATCAGTTTTTCTAGTATTTGTTAAGATTCTAGCCATAGCATTTTGAAGGATTTGAAGGGGTTTAATAGTGGAGGCTGGGAGGCCTAAGAGAAGGGAGTTGCAATAGTCGAGTTTTGATAGTATAGTGGTTTGCATAACAGTGCGGAAGTCGTGGGCGTGGAGGAGAGGCTTCAGTTTTTTGAGGGTTTGGAGTTTGTAGAAACCCCCTTTTAGAAGTGATTTAATGTGGGATTTGAAGCTTAGTTGATTGTCTAGGGAGACTCCTAAATCTCTGACACTGGGCGGTAGTGTGTGAGCTTGTGAGGCGTTTTGAATCATTTGGTGGATCGAATCGATTGCTTGATTTGTTAGGATAAGGATTTCAGTTTTTGAGGCGTTGAGTGCAAGGTGGAGATTGGAGAGGAGGGAATTAATGGATGTCAGACATATTTCCCAGTACTGCAGGGTTTCTTTGAGGGATTTCTGAATGGGGATAAGTATTTGTACATCGTCTGCATATAAGAAGAATTTTAGTCCTAGTTTAGAGAGTAGGTGGCAGAGTGGGAGTAGATATATATTGAAGAGGGTGGACGATAAAGAGGAGCCTTGGGGTACGCCTTGTGTGAGGGGAATGTGAGCGGATTCGAAATTATCAATCTTGACTAAGTACTTTCTGTGGTCAAGGTATGAGGAGAACCAGGATAAGGCTGTATTTGAGATGCCTATCTCCGCTAAGCGTGATATTAGGATTTGATGGTTCACGGTATCGAAGGCGGCTGAGATATCAAGAAGGGCAAGTATGTAGGATTGGCCGTGGTCCATGCCTTTGAGGATGGTATCTGTTATTGCAAGTAGGAGTTTTTCGGTGCTTCGATCTTTACGAAAGCCATATTGAGCAGGGTGTAAAATATTGTTTTCTTCTAGGAAATCGGTGAGTTGCATGTTGACCACTTTCTCCATGATTTTGGATATAAAAGGTAGATTGGAAATGGGCCTGTAGTTTGCAGGGTCATTTTGGTCGAGGGTGGGGTTTTTTAGTAGTGGCTTCACGATGGCAAGTTTAACTGGGTCAGGGACTTTCCCAGAGGTGATGGAGCAGTTTATAATATCTGCTAATGGTTTTGCAATGGCGGATGGAATGGTGAGGAGAATTTTTGATGGGATGGCGTCTGCGATGTGGGTGGCCGGTCGCATCTTTTTTAGTATGGATTCAACTTCCTTCAAGGAGGTAAGGTCAAGGGAGTCGAGATTAACTTTGTTGTCGATAGGTAGTGGGTCTATGGGGGCGGGATTGGAGGGGAGTCGAGTTAGAATTTTGGAAATTTTACTTTTAAAGTAGTCTGCTAGTTTCTCACATTTCTCTATGCTGTTTTCTTCTTGGGAGGAGGGAAAGGGGGACTTTGTGAGTTCTGCAACAAAGGAGAAGAGGGCGTTTGGATTAAATTTATAGCTATGAATTTTTGCTGCGTAGAAGTCACGTTTGGCGTGGAGTGTTGCTTGTCGGTATATATGCAAGGTATGTTTGTAGGCCGCTTTGTGTGTGGGTGTGGGTTGTTTGCGCCAGGTACGTTCTTTGGATCTGAGGTCTTGCTTTAATTTTCTCAGTTCGTTAGTGTACCATGGTTTTCTCTCGGTTCGTGTGGGGGTAATTATTTTGTGGATGTTGGGGCAAATGTCATTGCCTATGTTGGAGATAGACTTGTCCCATGACAGTAGAGCGGTATCTGGGTTAGTTAGGTCAAGGTTTTCACTTACTTTGTTGAAGGCTAGGGAGAGTTCCTCCGAAGAACATGGTTTCCGGAAAGAGATCGTTTTTTTATGTGAATTTGAGATCGGAGTGTTGGTATTGATGGTGAGGTGGGCATTGATGAGAAAATGGTCGGACCAAGGGATAGGGGTGGTGATGGGTGCGTGGGGTACTGTAATGCTTGTGTTAACAAAAAGGAGGTCGAGTGTGTGACCAGCTTTATGTGTAGGCTCGGAGATTAGCTGTCTGAAGCCCAGGGCTTTGAGGGTGACAAGTAGAGTTTCGCAAGCAGGCGTAGTGGGGTGGGTATCTACATGGAGATTGAAATCTCCGAGTATCACTGCGGGTGTATCCGGCTTTATGTTGTCGGTGATGTATTCAATGAAGGGGGATGGGTCCTGTTCAAGTATACCAGGAGGGGCATAGACAAGGCAGACCTGCAGGGATTTGGATTTAAAAAGACCAATTTCAAGTCTTGGGGGGGAGGAGCTGGTTTGTAGTTTGAGGTTAAGGTGTTTCTTGGTAGCTAGGAGTATGCCTCCTCCCCTTTTTTTGGGCCTTGGGATGGAGAAAATGTCGTATGTCTGTGTTGGGAGTTGATTGATGAAAACATGGTCTGAATTCTTTAGCCAGGATTCTGTGATGGCACAGATATCAGGGTTGGTGTCAGTGAGCAAATCTTGGAGGATAGGGGCTTTCTTTAGGATGGATTGTGCGTTGAAGAGGGAAATGGCTAGCGTGGCTAGGCCTAGCAGCTGTGTGAGGGGTGAAATCATGATGGGCACTAGGGATTTATGCTGGATAAAGGAGTGAGGGTGTGCTGGGCGGAGGATCTGCCGATGGGGGTGGTGTATGACAGGTATAGTAGGGAAGCACATTTTAGGAGGAGAAAGACGGGTAGTTGGGAGTAGGGTGGGTAGAGGTCAGTCTCAGAGTTTTTGGGAAGATTAGGAGAGAGAGTGGGTAGGGTGTATACAGTGGTGGGGTTAGATCTGACACAGTTGTGGGGTTAGACCTGACACAGTTTAGGATGATGTATAATTAGCATTTGCTGAGAATACAAGTTACAAAGTACAGTTAGATGCAAGTAGATTAGATAGGAGGGGGGGGGGTTAAATGACTAGTAGGCGGTTTCAGTAAGTACAGGAGTGGCAATAGTTTCACAGAAAATATGGGGGTTATCATAAGTTACTTGCTGTTGGAGGGATTGGTGTCTAACAATTGCTATCACGGGTGGATGAGTTGTGCGCTGACTTCTTCTGAGGGTTTGCGTGGGTTGCGGAGACTGATGCAGCTGTCTTGTTGGGCTGGAGGTTGATGCGGTAAGCTGTGGTGGAGTTCAATAGTGCCCTTCGGGGCTGCACGAAGGGGCGCACAAAGGGGCCTGCCCCTTTGTTGCGCTCCTTCGGCGCGCGATGCTCGGCGCACGGCGCCTAGCAGCGCGAAGATTTAAAGCCCAGCCGGGCTGCCCCTGATAGGGTGGAGGCTTCTCAGTGGGCGGGCCTTGGCGCGGTACTTTTTTATTCTTTTGCAGGTTTTTCCCTTCTCTCGACGTGCGGCTGGCGCTGGAGCCTCCCGGGTGAGGAGACCATACACTAACCTGACCTTCCCCCGGCGGGGCTTAGGCGCCGGTCGCGCAGGTCTCCGGTGGCGGACGCGGGCCGGGAGCGGCGAGAAAGAAGATGGCGCCTAGCAGCGCGAAGATTTAAAGCCCAGCCGGGCTGCCCCTGATAGGGTGGAAACTTCTCAGTGGGCGGGCCTTGGCGCGGTACTTTTTTATTCTTTTGCAGGTTTTTCCCTTCTCTCGACGTGTGGCTGGCGCTGGAGCCTCCCGGGTGAGGAGGCCGTACACTAACCTGACCTTCCCCCAGCGGGGCTTAGGCGCCGGTTGCGCAGGTCTCCAGTGGCGGATGCGGGCCGGGAGCGGCCCGCATCCGCTGTGTTTAAAAAAGCTGTGTTTAAAAAAGGATTGGATAAGTTCTTGGAGGAGAAGTCCATTGCCTGCTATTAATTAAGTTGACTTAGTTTTTGGGTACTTGCCAGGTTCTTATGGTCTGGATCGGCCACTGTTGGAAACAGGATGCTGGGCTTGATGGACCCTTGGTCTGACCCAGTATGGCATGTTCTTATGTTCTTATGGTTAAATTGCTTCCAATCTGATGGTGACGGTGCTTTTTCGAACTGTCGCTTCTAAATTGCTTTAGGCTTACTCCCCATGAACTGTTTTTTCAGGCATTTTGTCATTGGGTGTGGTGCCGCACATGCTATACATACATGCTTAAATTTGCAATCCGGGAAGGTACATGCTGTCTTGTTATAATACCAGCATGTGTTGTGCTATACGTGTGCCTGTCTTGCAGAGTGCCTAGTTGGTGATGTCCTTCTTATATTCCTTGCTTGTCCTTGTTCCGTGGGCTTCCTAGTCACCTGTTGTATCCAGAGACTGACATCTTGCATTCTCCATGTCATGAACCTATTCTCCTTCATTTTGTCCCGTAATTTCTCATCATAGTTAAGCCATGCCCAACCGTCGCGTTTCTGGTACGCTTGTAAGATTTGAACTGCATAGCTCAACATGGGTCCATATTGTGATGGGTCTCGGTGTCCAACCACGCTCGTCATGTACAGGAAAGCCTTTATCCAGTTCACTATATTTTTTGGCATTCTCATCTCTTTGTCCAAGGTTGCCAATCCGTCTTTCACTTTCTTTCTACCCTCCGATCTGCGCCGCAATGCAGAATGGTTTTTGATTCTCATCCTCATTCTCCTTGGCACGCCCTCCCATAGCTCGACGAGGTGGTCAGAGCTGGTGGGCCCCTGGACTCCCTCTCCAGCGTCTTTGGTGTTATATGCTGCTCGCTGTCGCTGGAGGACTTGGAAGATGATGTTGAGGAAGAGGTGTCTGAGTTAGAACTGGTCCTGCGCTTGCGCTTCGCTCTGCGTTTTTTCTCCGCTATCGCCATTGCCTGTTCCACCCCTGCGGAACCCGTGTTGCGCCCGCTCACCCCTGACTCACCAGCGTTGCTGTGTTGCTCGCATGACATTTGCTCTGCCTGGCTGTTAGATGACCTCTCGTCTGCGTTTCTGCTTTCCTGTTGCACGATTGGATAGCTGTGCCTCGCTGAATCATCACCTTCACCTACCACAGCTGCTGTGGCACTGTGGGGTGATTCTTCTACTTTGATTACATTCTCCTCTGCCGGTCCCCTTAATGAATTTTGATCAAAGCCTGATGTTGGCCTGTGCGCCTGCCGTCCCTCTTGACTGAGAACCGCACCCTGGCGTGGTGCTTGTCAATACCACCAAAGCAGCTGTAGTAGTGTTGTCTGTTCCTTCCTCCATACTGCCCTCCTTCCCATGGTGCCCCCTCCTGGTACCAACCTGGGAACGGGCCAGGAACGGTGCTCTCCCATGGTGGCCTAGGGTACCAGCCCACGTCGTCCTCGTACCACGGTGAATATCTTCTATTGTTGCATCCAGGTTGACCTCTCTCCCAACTTGACTCGCTTTGCGCCACTAGCGGGTACACCTCTCAGTTGGTAGACCTTGTTCTTCCCTCCTGCTGGCCTGTGGCTGTGCGTTTTCTCGCACATTCTGTCGTGCTGCATTACTCGCTGTCCGTCTCTCCGCAGCGCTCTGCTGTGGTGCTAAAACAACGTCCTCATCTGTCCCGGCTTCCCTATTCGTGGTGCCCGTCACCGTTGCCTCACTTTCTTGCGATTCTGCATTAATGTTCGCCTGCCATTCTGTCCCTTTTCGACTCGATCCTCTGCCCCCTCGGCTTTTATCTGATGAAAGTCTTAAAGTTTCAGGCATAGTATTCCACATTCTGTCCCTTTTCGACTCGATCCTCTGCCCCCTCGGCTTTTTCCTCTACTCCTCACCGCTCTTGTTCATTTTCCGTCTTGTATATTTTCTTGCTGTGGTGTCGGCCTGGTCTGTACACTGAACCTTTTTTCATTCCTCTCAGTCCCTCTTTCTTCTGCACGCACCGCTCGCCTTTTTCCTCCTGTTCTTCCTGTCTCCATCATGTATCTCATTTTGTGTTGTTGTTGGCTGACCGATGACCTGGCGCACCTGCGACTGTCGCAAAATGCAAATTCATTATTAATCTCTTAATTTGACATTATTATTATAATTTTTTTATATCACCCTATGGCCCTTTGCATATCTATCCCTTGCTGTCTTGCGACCTATCCCCACCCCTCTGGGGCAGGCTGGCTCACCCATATAGCATCCAGCGGTGTCCACAGGTGCCCTGTTGTACTTGAGGAGCTGCCCTGCCCCAGCCGCAGATAGGAGAACCTGGCGAGCCATGTAGCACACCCCTCCCTTTTGACTCAGGGCCACCCATCGAATCCGATATCGCTCCCGATATGTAAACCCGCCAGCTGCCTCCGGCCGCTGTGCAACCGCCAGCCCCCAAATCTGTGGTTGGCCCAAGTTTTGTTTTTTTTTAATAGGGCCACTCGGCCCCACCTTTTTACTGGGGGGGCCATAGCCAGCGAATGTCCCGCTAAAGTGGGGGCCCCCTGACCCTTTAAAAGGACCTTCCCCCCTCCAAGGGGCAGCGCACCCAGCTCCTTAACCACCTGTCCAGGCTGGAGGCACCCGCACATGTTCAATATAAACCCCCCCAATTTGGTCATCCCCCCAAAGGGGGGGGCCTGTGGGCCCATGAAGGGCAGCAAAAAAGGGCTAGCGAAACTCCCAACCCCCCTTCCTTACCTCATGAAAAGTGAAAAATTCACGAGGCCATGCAATTAAGTGGGGGGTGGAGGGAATAGGTGGAGTGGAACCACGTGGCCAATTAATACTAAAAGGAACAATGGGACTCATGGATAATATTTGTTTTTTTTTTATATACTTTCAGATTTATTTATTTTATTTTATTAATTTTTTTTTAAAATGTATTTGCTGTTTCGCTGGGAGCCTGTCCACTCCGGATTGTCCTGGGCGTTACCTCCACTCTCGTCTCTGTCTTGGCGCCTCCTCTATGCTCCTTCTACTTGCTATCACCATGTGCCCGATTGGGATCTAGGCCCCCGCAATGCTGGTCACTGCTGCCTCATCCTCCCGGCGCCTGCCCAATCGGGATCCCTGCTGCCGCGATGCTGTTCTCCGCTACCTTGCTCCTCCCAGCGCCTGCCCAACCTTGATCCCTGCCGCCGCAATGCCAGTCTCCATTGCCTTGCTCCTCCCTGTGCTCGCGCGATCAGGATCACCGCTGTCTGCTGCCACAATGCTGATCTCCACTGCCCGCCGATCTCCGCTGCTGCTTTTTCCTCCCATTGTACGATCTAAAAAGGATCGCTTTTCCTGTGTCGCGGCCCTTTAAAAGGCTGCTTACATTGTCCTCCGGTGCAGCCGACGCACCTCTATCGTGAAATAGCCCTAGGGCGGGGCTATGAAGTCGCTCTTTCTCCTCTCCTTGCAGCTCGCAAAAGGAGGGGCGGGCCAGGGGATTCCCTGTGCTCCGCAGCCCCCTCCCCCAGGTGCGCGTCTGTCAACAGTAGGGCTCTGGCCATGCGGCGCAGGCCCACCTATGTCTTAATGCGCTTCTTACCTTCGAAGGTATGAAACGCATTAAGACATAACCTCCTAAGAAGAGAATACACATATACATTGTTGCAACACATTTGGGCACAATGAGTTCCTTCCTTTAAAATGACTCCTGATGAAGCAATTTTTGTAGTGAAACACCAGCCACTGTCAAGTCATCTACAGGAGAGTCATCCACGGAAGCAGACAGACTGTCTTTAAAAAATACTATCTTTCTGATATATTGGAAGCACTAGGTGATCTATATAACTGCAAATGATTGAAATGACCGGACAGCTTTGATTTTGTAAAAATGATTGAAATGACCGGACAGCTTTGATTTTGCTGATGCAATTCAAACATTTTTAATTAATATAGTGAAAAAACATAACAAAGAGAACTTCTTGATTGGTGAAGGCTTTTTGGAAATCATTTTTTGCAGATTCCTTTTATGATATTAAATAGTAGAGTGACATGTTATTTTCTACGGAATCTCTCTCTCCCTCTCCCTCTCATCTGCCTAAATGACATGTACAATAAAAACCTTTTCCTGGTAATTCAGGCACAACGCACAGATAAAGGTGTGTTACTCTATCGCATTTGATGTATTCTGCACAAACTCCTTCCACTTGCATAGCAAATATGACATTTGCATACTGTTGTGCTATTTAATGCATGCATTAAATAGCACAACACGAAATGATAAATGACCCTGTTACATTATTTTAATTCGGTACTCTTAGATCTTCCTGCAAATACAATTAGACCTCATCAGTTATTGCAGAACTTGGCAGCAAAAATTCTTACTGGTACACAGAAATATGATCATATAAGCCCAGTTTTATTTGACTTACTTTGGTTACCCATACAATTTATAATACAATACAAAGTATTGACAATAATCCACAATATCTTCTTTAATTGTGATTCCTCATGGCTGGGCACAAGGTCACATTGACACACTCCACAACATAATTTATATTCTGCTAATAAAGGTCTCCTAAACACTTTTTCAATTCAGGAAGCACACTTGGTTGAAGTAAGGGAGAGAGCAAGCTCCATGGTGGGACCTAGAATGTGGAATACTATGCCTGAAACTTTAAGACTTTCATCAGATAAAATGTCTTTAAAAAATCTTTTAAAACTTGGGGCTAGATTCATCATTCCGTGCGGAATGATGATCTGCTGCGATAAAGGGGGCGGGGGGGGGGGGAACAGGGGTAGGAGGGCACTAGTGTGCAGCCGGCCACCCCATTTCCCTAAACTCCTCCCTAACTCCTCCCAAACTCCACCCCTTCCCCTAATTTTAATTTTACCATCGCGATATGCCCATTATCGCGTGTGTTAGGGTGTTATTGCATGCAATAATGGCCTAACACATGTGATAATGGGCTATCGCAGCTTGAAAAATAAACCCCTAGGTTATTTCAGCTGGTTTTTAGAGATGTAATTTCAAGAATTTAATTTTAGAGCTGCAGTATGTGATGACCTCTGATGTTATGCTATTGATTTTATTTTATTGCTTTTACATTGTGCTGTCATGTTTGTTATTATGATGTTTTAGCCTTATACCTTAATTGTATTTATTTTATTTGCATTTTATACATGTTTAACAGTAAACCACCTAGTTTATTTTATAGGTTATAATTACATATTTTTTTAATAAATTAAATACATATTCAGTAAGTTGGTGACTGGTAAAGTTACCCAAATAACTTTTCCCAGATTATTTTTATCCAACTATATTTAATAGCACTTTTACCTAGATAAGTGCCCCTGCATGTTCAGCTGAAATTGTTCTAGTAACATTATCCAGATAACTTTGCTCACAGACTTACTGAATATTGACCAGATTAAAGATAAATGTATTGATTTTTCATGAACCATATATCACCTTCAACTACACCAAGGAGAAAACTAATCATAAGAACAAAAACAAGATAGCATCATATGCTATATACATATTTCTGAATTTGCTTGCTAGGAGTATAAAATATGATTTCAGTTTTTCATTGATTTTGCACTGATCCATGCTGGGTCAGACGAAAAAGTTTAAGAAAGCATTAAAAACCCATTTATTTCAAAAAGCATTTCAACATCTAATGAGACAATAAGTCCTGTACCCTCACTGATCCATACTTTTCCTTTCATATTGTTAGTCTTCCATCCTGCCCTCCCTCCTTCCACCCTTCCTGTTGCGCCGGGAGTGGACCCTTGGCCTGGTGTGACTCTGATTCTCTGCTGAACAGCACAGCCGTGCCAAAATTGAGCACGTGAGCCATGATCGCAGTGCTTCCTGCGCCTCTGCCTGCCAAGTCTGCCATCTGTGCCAAATCAAAATGGCGGCAGTGCAGTGCTCCTGATGCGGACGACCGCGCTCCTTACCGGCCCAATTTGGGGTGCCTGCTAGCTGCCTGCTTCACCCCTTCACTGCCCCATGGTGCAGGGAGTGGGGCATGCGAAATCGCGGCTCCCGCTGTGCACAGGATCGTAGCGTCTTTCGACCACGTGTGGCCAAGATGGCGGAGGCTCCTGCGGGGAAAAAATTGCCGGCCTCCTTCATGGAGGATGCATTGCAGTAGTTGTCCCAAAGAGTTATGGAGTCCCTAGATGCTCGACTAGACACCCGTCTTATTAAATTACAGACTTCTATGGAGGATATCAAGGCGGCCTTGGAGGGTCACTCCAAGCGGCTGGATACGGTGGAAACTACCCTCTCTGATCATGGAGACCGCTTGGTTGTGGCGGAACAGCAGGTGGCGGACCTGAGAACCCAACAGCGCAAGCTTCTCGCCAAACTAGAGGAGCAGGAGAACCGCGGGCGGCGCAACAATTTAAAGATCATCGGACTGCCTGAAATGGTAAAAGAGGGAGAGCTAAGGGACTTTGTGGAGAAATGGCTCCCAGGCCAGTGGGCTTAGCTTTGGATGCCGAGACATTACAGTGTGAGCAGGTGCACAGGCTGGGCCCTCTGCGAGAGGGAGGCAGCAGGCCACGGCCGGTTATGGTGAGTATCTTGAACTGGGAAAATAAACCAACTGTTGCGGGGCCTATCGACAAAAAGCTACTTTGGAGTACCAGAGCTGCAGAATCTTGCTGTTTAACGACTTTTCGACTAGTACCGCGGCCCAGCGAAAGGTTTTAGTGCCGGCCTGCACGGAACTCCACAAACGTGATATTAATTTGCACTGCTCTACCCTGTGAAGCTACGCATACAGCATGATAACCGGGTCTTATTTCTCACATCTAAGGAAGAGGCAGATCGCTTCATCGACCTGATTTTGCCGAGATGTGGAGAGGCATGAGGATGAACCGTATGGATCACCAGTATCTAGAAAAATGAGTTCACATTGGCCTCATTCAAAGTGCCACAGTTGTCTTCATTTTGGTGCCTTAGTGTTCAGGGCCTTTCGCCTTCGTGGGACCATTGCACCCCTTGTTTGTATAGCCTTAAGAAGTGGATCATTTCAAATGGGGCTGAGGCCCTACAGGAGCAACACTATTCCCCCAAGCTACCTGCAATATAACTTGCGCTTGCTGTGCGCCAACACTTGGGACTTTTGTCGTGGATACATGTCCCTTATGCTCTGTGGGGCATTTGCTGGTTAGCCAAAAGCAGATCCTCCTGGGAGGTGTTGTAGGGGCTTTAAGCTGGGGCTTTGAGAGTTTTTCTTGGTTGTGGTGTTGATTGAGGAGATCCTAGGGGGAGGGAGTGGGGCTGGAGGAGGGTGTACCCAGACGATACTACTCGGGCTGGGGTGGGCCTTACTTCCATCCACTCACACCCCACTCAGGGATGAGTGGGGTGTGGATGGTTGGAATGATTGTTGGTATCTCTGGTATGTGTACATATGGAATGGGGGGAGGGAAGACTGTATGGGGAACCTCTATGGGGCTAGGTTGGTCATTTCGGTTTGGCTGCTCATGGGATACGGAACAGGATTCTTCGAGGCCCAGGCTGGGGGGCCTTGGAGATTGGTATATATATGTTTTGCTGCCATGTGTTTTCCATAATATGTATGTAATGGCTCAGGTTAAAATTGTTTCTTTAAATATGGATGGCCTTCACTCCCCAATGAAACGAAAAAAGATATTTATTCTGTTTAAACGTATGCATACACATGTGGCGTTCTTGCAAGAAACGCATTTGGGTGACAACGAACATGCTAAATTGCAGCGAGAATGGGTGGGTCGGTGCCACTACTCTTCTTTCAATTCTAGGATGCAGGGAGTGGCCATCCTCATTCATAAACATTTGCCGTTTCAACCTGCGCAAACTCTACAAGCCCCTGAGGGGAGATAGGTCATTGTGGTGGGCCAATTATATCAACAGAAAATGGTGTTTTGCAATGTCTACGCTCCCAATGTGTATTCTCCTGCCTTTTTTACAACTGACTTTTCAGACTGTAGATTGGTAGTGGGGGGAGATTTTAATTTGGTAGCCAATAAGCTGCTCGACAATCGCCCCCCCTAAGCTGGTTTCAATAAAAGATCAGACAATGGGAATTAACCTATTATGCCATGAATTGCAGCTCCTGGATGTCTGGCAGGTTTTGCGTCCCGATGGTGCTGAGTATATGTTTTTCTCTAATCCCCATCATACCTACTCTTGGCTCGACTACTTACTGGTGTCAAACCAGTGCTTCCCCAAAGTGACTGATGCTTCTATCGGTATGATTTCTATTTCTGACCATGCCCCGGTGACGGTGACATTGCAATGTGGCCCAAATGCCTGTTTTCCTGGTGCCTGCATCCTGATTTATATTTCGATAAGGAGTTTCATACATATCTGCAAGGGTGTTGGAAAGAGTACGTAGAATTTAATGTTACCCTGAATGTTTCTCCAGCGACTGTATGGGAGGTGGGGAAAATGGTCATGAGGGGCACTATCATAGACTATGTAGCTAAACGTAACAAAAAGTTTAACACAGAAATATTGCGACTAACAGCTGTTTTAAAAAGTGGACAGCAACATTACATGGCGGGAATGATGGCTGATACTAAAGCCCATATGGATAGAGAGCCGGAAGCCTTAAACAACTTACTTCACCAATGGGCGTCCAAATCGCTCTGATATTATTGTTATCAGTTATATAAACATGGTAATAGAGCCAGTCACTTTCTGTTGCATCTAATATGCCCCCGGAGACATCGAGCGGCTGTAGTAGGTATCCGGGATGGCCAGGGAGTGCATCACACTCAGCCTGCAGCTATTGCCGGTTGCTTTCTCGAATACTACTCATCACTGTATGGCCCTAAGCTTATGAATTTGGAAGCTGCGGATGTCCTTTTTCGTGACCTTCCATGACCTCAACTGTCGAGGGAGTACGTGGTGGCCCTTAATGGCCCAATAACAGAGTGAAAACTACTCTGTGATCCAGACACTTAAATTGGGTAAAGCAGTGGGTCAAGACGGCTTGGGATTGGAGTTTTATAAAATTTTGAAATTTACTGTCTTGTCCCCCTTACAAAAATACTATACTGGTATGCTGATTGATAATCATATTTCTGCGGCTTCTAATCAGTCCGTTATTGTTGTTCTCCCTAAACCGGGAAAAATCCCCTGGAAGTGGGCTCTTATCGTCCAATATCTCTACTCAATGTAGATGTCAAACTCCTAGCTGCCATTTTGGCGTCCCGACTAAATAAGGCCTTGCTCTCCATTATTCATGAGGACCAAATGGGTTTTGTTAAGGGGCGGCAGGGAGTACGAAATGTCCGACGCCTTCTGGATGCGTTAAGTTATACGCCGAAGGCGGAAGCACTGGTCCTCAGCCTGGACGCCGAAAAGGCATTTGACTCCCTCTCCTGGGAGTACCTGTTCTGGGCACTGCAGAAATATAACATCTCTGGGGATTTCCTTCAGTGGCTCAGGGTTCTCTACAGTAATCCCAGTGCTACTATTTTGCCCACGGCCTCCTTTCCCTTATATTGCGAAGTCCAGCAGGGTTGCCCCCTCTCCCCACTGTTGTTCATCTTGGCCTTAGAGCTCTTAGCTATTGTGCTACGGAGGGAACCGCAGTTTACTGGGATTAGTGTGGACAGGCACCGGTTAAAGACTGCCATGTTTGCAGATGATGTCCTGCTCTTTGTTGGGCGGCCCCGTACGAGTGTCCCTGTTATTGTTAGCCTATTTGAACAATTCCGTTTAGTGGCCGGTTTAAAAATAAATTTCACCAAATCTGAAGCTTTGGCCCTGAATGACCACCTGCCTGCTACTTGGGTTGGCCACTTTCCCTTTAAATGGGCTCCAGACAAGTTGAAATATTAGGGCATCTGGATTCCGAGGAGGTTGGCGAAGCTATACGAATTGAATATTTTCCCCTACATTGTACAGACCATAGTGCTCTGTGCACAGCCCTTGAGCGAAGTTAATGTACCCTTTGTACCAGTTTGTGCCAAGTCCCGTTACCTCTATATTGGCATCGCCTACGAGCGAAGTTTTTTCTACTGTTCTTGTTTTCCATTGTTATCTACTGTTCTATGTATAGCCCATAATCAATGTTCTATGTACAGCTCATGAGCAAAGTTTACCGTTCACTGTAAACCGAGGTGATCTGTATCCCATACAGGAACCCCGGTATATAAAACCCAATAAATAAATAAATAAACATTACTAGCTTGGAGGTGCAGTTGAAAGTGTGGAACCCTTTCCACACTTTCGCTGTTCGGACGCTGTGCTTTAATAAAAATGGTGCTAGTCCCCAAGATTCTATACCTCCTCCTATGATTCCCTGCTGGCTGAAGGCTGGAGACCTTAGATGACTTCAAGCTATCATACAAAATTTCCTTTGGAAAGGACGACGGGCCTACCTGGCTTATACCACTTTAGAACGCCCCCGGGAGCAGGGCGGTATAAATTTGACAGATTTTAGATTATACAATGTGGCTTGCCAGATGCGTTTCATAGGCGAATGGCTCACGGGAACCTATCATTACTGTGCGCAGGGGACGATGGATAGCATGTCCGGCCTTAGCTCCCCTCTAAGCATTATTCAACTGCGCCCAGGGCTACGGTGTCCCCTTACTTTCCCTACAGTCTTATTGACCCCTTGTGTTCAGGCCTGGAGATGGTTACGCCAGCTAGCCGGCTTACCTGGGATGGCTTCTCTCCTGCTACCTTTTCTCGGTAATGCCGATTTTTTGCCAGGGACAGAGAGTAGAGCTGTCTATCAGTCTTGGGCGAGTCTTAGGGTGATATTTGCCTTTCACTTGTTTGACCCTACTTCTCACTTGCTATTGGACTATGATACCTTGGCTCGTACCTTCCAACTACCGGCTAGAAAATTGTTTGGCTAAGTACAAGCCCGTCACTACTTGCAATCCTTCTCATGGACCTCTGCGGCGTTAGAGGTTGAATCCACTTATGCCACAAAACTATTTGACACTGCTTGTCTGGCAAATACAATTACCAGCTGGAAAAGCTGGGGCAACAGTTTCGCAATGCTAATTGCCTGGATTCCTTGGCAACTCGTTGGACTGCTATGTTGAATACAGTGATTACCCCAGTGCACATGAAGACCTGTTTCATGGCACTTTACAAGTTATTACTTGACTTGGGCCTAAGAGAAGTCCAGTTTAAAATTCTTCATTGCTTCTGTTATGATGATGTGCACTGGTACAAAATGGAAGTGGCCTCCACTCCTTTGTGCAGTAAATGTGGAGCAGCGGACGATATGCTATATCATCGATTGTTTACCTGTTCAAAGCTGAAGGCCATCTGGGCTCTGTGCTACAGACAATAAGTAAATGTACGGACATGACTATAACTTTTGCAGGACATGTCTTACTGACCAGTCAGCACATGGGCTGCATTCCTGGTAGTGGATCTAAGCTGAAATTTGAGTGCCTTGCAATTATGCTCGCTTGCCGTACTATCTTGGCCAATTGAATTGACCTGGTGGCAATGCCCACCCTTGCTGCCAGGTCTGGCAGAATGGTTTCCTTGCTACAGATGGAATTTATGGACTTTCTCAGTGGTATGAGGAAACCAGACAAAATATACTGTGCGTGTTGGCAGGTATATTATGCACTGCTTCCTAACTACGTCCAAGCAGGGTTGATTACCACTGGTTATAAACTTACCTGGTCTTAAAATGGAGGTTCCCGGGGGGGGGGGGGGGGGGGGGGGGGTGTTATGACTGGAGTGTTTCTCGGTTGTGACTGAGGGTGCAAAGGAGTGTTTTCCGAGTTTGGTTAAGGCTCTGGTGAGTGGTTAAGGGGGGGGACAAGTAAATGGAAAACTGGTGGAGGAGCATGCCTGCTGAGGGATCTCTTGTTTTATGTATTAGCACTAGGGGTGTGCATTCGTTTTAACGTATTGGCAATCTGCGATGTATATGTCCCTATTCGTTGTATTCATGGGGAAGCGAAACGTATCATGACTCCCCACGAATATAACATATCATCCGTTCCATATGTTTGGCGCCACGCACTTTTCTACGCCACTATTTGCAATCAGAGAACACCATTTGGGTGTATCCATAGCCAAAAACCAGCCCTTTCCTGTGAGTCATTAGTGACCTCACAGCCCTGTCAGAGTGGGTCGGACAGGTTGGCATGGATACCAGAATGCAACGTATCAGCGATAAGATTTTTTGAAATGCACTGAATGCAGCCAGTTGCGCTGTCACTCAGTGCTCGGTGACGCTTTTCCTGATGACCCAGCACTATATATAGTTAAGCACGCGGCGTGCCACGCACTTTCTTTGCAGGGGTGACCTGGGGAGGCTGGGAGGTGGTCTGTCTCTGCAGAACATGGATGCATTCAGAGCTAGTCTGAGTTCTCAAATCTGTATTCAATAGCAAGCTAGGCTAGTTACTTAAGAGAAAAAGATATTTATTCCTTATATAGCTGCAGTGCCAGCTAGCCCTGTTTTTTTTTAAGCAGTTTTTTTAGTTGATCTGAGATGATCTCTCTGTGCCAGGGAGAGATGCTGCTAGCAGTGCCATTTTGTTTAATTCACCCTCTGGGCTAGGCTGCAAGCACGATTTGGGTGTTGTGGGTGGGAGAGATATATTCAACTTTTAGCTAGTTTGCTAGAACTTCCATTGAAAAATATATTTCATTGGGTACTGGGTAGTTTAGCAGACTCAAGTATATTATTGGGACAGTCTGTGCAGTGAAATCCCCAGTCTGCCTCTTTTGTAGTTACAAGCTGTGTGTGTGCACACACACATTACATTAGTGCATATCAAGGCACTGTGCCAGTGGGCACTGGATAGTTTAGCAGACTCAAGTATAGGACAGTCTGTACAGTGAAATCCTCAGTCTGCCTCTTTTGTAGTTACAAGCTCTATGTGTGCATAATCATTACATTAGTGCATATCAAGGCACTGTGCCACTGGGCACTGGATAGTTTAGCAGACTCAAGTATATTATTGGGACAGTCTATGCAGTGAAATCCCCAGTCTTCCTCTTTTGTAGTTACAAGCTCTGTGTGTGCACACACATTACATTAGTGCATATCAAGGCACTGTGCCAAGGGCAGCGAGTAAGCACTAGGCAGTGACATTAAATCCATAATGTCAGGGAACGCTAAATGTGGTCGAGTGATTGGGACTGGCAGAGGAAGCTCTTCAAAAGGCACTAGTGCCAGTCCCCCATTAAAGTTAAAAAGGGACCTGTTGCAATCTAAACTCTTTGGAGGGGCAGGCAGTTCCATCCGGAAAAAAATGAAATCTAAACATAATGCATCGCCACCACCTGTTTCTGACCCTGTAGTTTTGGAGGTGAGGGAAGGGGAGGCTGAGTCTTGCCAGACAAAATGTCGACACCCAAAAGCAGCAGTGGGAGAGAAGTCTCGACTAAGACTTAGCGTTGATAATGTAGCGCAGTCACTGTTTGCTTCTGATTCAGATAAAGAATCACCTTGTGTGGGATTCTCATCAGAAATGGCAGAAATAATAGCTGACGAAGTTTTAGGAGGATCAGTTAGTCCTGTCTTAGCCTCCACTTCAGTGCAGCAGGGGAGAGATGAAACTGAGGAAGAGGAGGAACAGCAGTCAGCGCAGGCACAGAGGGTGACTGAAGCCCCTGGCATTGCTTCTCAGGGTGCACCCACTACTTCAGCTCCAGTGCCAGCATACACCCCCAAGGCTATAGAGAAGGGAGGATCACGAAACACATCTGTGATCTGGAGCCACTTTAAAGGGAAGGATGACCTGCGTTTTGCTCGGTGTAATTACTGTGGCAGGGCTATTAGCAGAGGTAAACAAATGGGACATCTATCTAATTTTGGCATGATGCATCATATGAAGAGGCAACACCCAACAACAGTATTGCCATCTAGGGATGGTGGCAGTACCAGTCAGGGGACCCCTTCCAAGCAGCGTAAAGTGGTTCAAAAGCAGCAGAGTCAGCCCACACCCTCATCACCTTCTAGCAGCCAGGTGGCAGGCCAGCAATCCCCTGACATGTGGCAGAAGCGACAACCCACCATGGAGGAAATGGGGTGGAGTGCGGTAACACTATCCCGGGGTAGGAGGCAGGCAGCCTCAAAAGTTGTAACCAGGAGCATTGGGGAAATGATTGCCCTTGATGACCAGCCCTTGCAGTTAGTGGAGAATATGGGTTTAAAGCTTTTTCTGAAGGTCGTAGTTCCAAATTACAAAGTCCCCTCCAGAACCACATTTAGCAGAAAGGTCCTCCCCAGCCTGTACAAGCAGTGTTGCAGTCGCATTCAAGCACTGCTAGCTAAGGCAGAGGGGAGTGTGCATTTCACCTGTGATATCTGGACTGCCATGAATGCTGCATACTCTTTCCTCTCCCTGTCAGCACATTGGTGGGACCTGGCTGAGGCTGGGGCAGGTAGCAGCTTTATTACTGAACAAGTATCAGGGTGGAGGTGGGATTTACTGCACACCCATCTGACGGACCAGGCCCATACCACAGCCAATATTCTAGCATGCATCAGACAGATGCTAGAGGGCTGGCAACTACACCAGCAAGACGGGAATCCTCAGGAAGTGTTCTTTGTCACAGACAATGGTGCAAACATGGTTAAAGCAATAAACAACGAGCGCTTTAAGAACATCCAATGTTTTGCACACACTCTGCACCTGGTAATGAAGTCAGCTCTGGGGTTGGATTCCAATGACCAAGAGAATGAATACCTGCATAGGTTAATACAGAAGTGCAGGAACATAGCAGCGCAATTCCACAGAAGTGTGAAGGCGGGAAAGGTTCTCCGACAAAAGCAGACTGATTTGGAGATGCCTCACAAGCGTTTCATTCAAGACATTGCCACCAGGTGGAATTCCAACTTTATGATGCTCGAGAGGTTAGTGGAGCTGCAGACACCCCTTCATGAACTTTCTGGTACAATGGACATAGGTGTACAGAATCCCTTACGGCATCATGATTGGTTAGTCATGAGTCAGCTGGTAAAACTCCTGCCGCCCTTCAGGGATGTCATGGAGGAGCTGAGTTCCAGAAGTGCCCCTTGGCTGATATCATCCCTATAGTTAATTTCCTGGATGAAAATTTGGAGGCCTTTAAACAGGAAGAGGGAATGACAGTTGAGGTGCTGCATTGTCTGGACATTTTGCAGCAGCAGTTGGAAGAGAGATTAAGGCCTTTAACAGAACAGAACACATACATGCTCGCCACAATCTGTGATCCCCGTGTGAAAGGGAAACTCACCCTACAGTACGATTGTCTCTTATTGGTGAAAGACCTGCTGTAAGCAAAAGTCCATGAACAGGAGCGCCATAGGCAGAGACAGATTAGGCGTGAAGCAGAGATGGAAACAGCGGGCACTTCAGAGAGTTGTGGTAGCCCAAGCAAGAGCAGCACTCTGTCAGCAACAGCTAGTACCTCCTCCTCCTCCACTTCAGAACGCCAAAGGCATGTTGCCCATAAAGATTCATCTGTTGTGCTACAGGCTAGAGAGAAAGCAGCTGCCATGAGTGACTCTCAGCCCGCCCAAGTAAAGGAGACACCAGCACAGCTGTCAGTGACACGGTATCTTTCAGAGCCGACAGAGAACATGCAGACAGATCCGCTGACATATTGGGCACACAAGTCTGGCCACACCTAGCCAAAGTGGCTCAGCGTTATCTGTCATGTCCACCAACCAGTGTGCCCAGTGAATGTGTCATTTTAATGACAGGGGATATCATGAGCCCTCACCGCTCAAGGCTGGCACCAGAGTTGATGGAAATGCTAGTGTTTTTGAAAGTAAACCTGCCTTTGCTTGGGTTTCCAAATTTTCCCTGTGAATGGCAAGATGAATAAAAGCAATTGAAAGCCTTGCAGCAGCTCCAACTGCCTCCTATGCTCCAGATAGTATAAGCACTGCAGCACATGTACCTGGCCTGAAATGCTGTGCCTGTCCGTCCACTGTCCAGTCCATACCTCCCTACAAGGGCCTGACCCGAAACGGTGTGCCTGTCCGTCCACTGTCCAGGCCATACGTCCCTACAAGGGCCTGACCTCTAACGCTGTGCCTGTCCATCCACATTTGGAATGTAAGAACATAAAAAGCTGACTTAAGATGTTTGGAGCTTGCATACTTCATATGCTCAATATTTTTCATGACCTTGCCAACAGTAATGTTTCTAGTACTATTGAAAACTGGCGGTAGTTGCACTCTAGTTCATACTCAGTGTTCCCATTGTATACAGAAGTACTGTGTAAACCACAAAGTCAACATAGGTTGATACTGTAGATTTTGACTTGAGTAGTGGTTTTCTTATTTCTGAGAGCTCTTCATGTTCCTTTGTCATCAGCTGAAGTGCATAAGTACAGTTAATAGCTTCTGGGTATTCAAAAATAATCTCCAGCTTAGTTCTTGCTTCACAAATGGCAGTCTCTATTGCTCTAAAAGCATCCGCCGTTGAATTATCTTTCAGAAATGAAAAAGATGTCATTTTCTTCTGGCAGTGAACCAGTTAAGGAAGAAGTGACAGGTCAAACCACAACAAACCTGCACAAAGGAAATCCTCAAACGCTGTGCCTACCCGCCCAGGCCTTATGTTGCCAAGAGTGTTTGACCTGTGTCCTCGAATGCTGTGCCTGTCCGTCCAGGCCTTATGTCCCTACAAGGGTTTGACCTCGATTGTTGTGCCTGTCCATCCAGGCCTTATGTCTCTAAGAGTGTTGGACCTGTGTCCTTGAATGCTGTGCTTGTCCGTCCAGGCCTTATGTCCCTACGTGGGCTTGACCTCTGTCCTCGATTGCTGTGCCTGTTCATCCAGTCCTTATGTCACTACAAGGGTTTGACATGAATTGCTGTGCCTGTTCGTCCAAGCCTTATGTCCCTAGGTGGGCTTGACCTCTGTCCTCGATTGCTGTGCCTGTCCGTTCATGCCTTATGTCCCTACAAGGGTTTGACCTCGATTGCTGTGCCTGATCGTCCAGGCCTTATGTCCCTAGATGGAATTGATCTCTGTCTTCGATTGCTGTGCCTGTCTGTCCAGGCCTTATGTCCTTACAGGGCTTTGATCTCGATTGCTGTGCCTGTCCGTCCACACCTTAAATCCCTAGGTGGGATTGACCTCTGTCCTCTATTGCTGTGCCTGTTCATCCAGCCTTATGTCCCTAGGTGGCCTTGACCTCTGTCCTCGATTGCAGCACATGTCAATCTAGGCCTTATGTCCCTTCAAGGGTTTGACCTCGATTGCTGTGCCTGTTTGTCCAGGCCTTATGTCCCTAGGTGGGATTGACTTCTGTCCTCGATTGCTGTGCCTGTTCATTCAGGTCTTATGACCCTAGGTGGGCATGACCTCTGCCCTCGATTGCTGTGCCTGTTTGTCCACGCCTTATGTCCCTAGGTAGGTTTGACCTCTGTCCTCGATTGCTGTACCTGTCCATACAGGCCTTATATCCCTACAAGGGTTTGACCTCGATTGCTGTGCCTATTCGTCCAGGCCTTATGTCCCTAGGTAGGATTGACCTCTGTCCTCGATTGCTGTGCCTGTCCATCCAGGCCTTATGTCCCTAGGTGGGATTGACCTCTGTCCTCGATTGCTGTTCCTGTCCATCCAGGCCTTATGACCCTAGGTAGGATTGACCTCTGTTCTTGATTGCTGTGCCTGTATGTCCAAGCCTTATGTCCCTACGTGGGCTTGAACTCTGTCCTCGATAGCTGTGCCTGTTCGTCCAGGCTTTATGTCCCTACGTGGGCTTGAACTCTGTCCTCAATAGCTGTGCCTGTTCGTCCAGGCCTTATGTCACTATGTGGGCTTGACCTCTGTCCTCGATTGCTGTGCCTGTTCATCCAGGCCTTATGTCACTACAAGGGTTTGACCTTAATTTCTGTGGCTGTCCATGCAGGCCTTACATCCCTACAAGGGTTTGACCCCGATTGCTGTGCCTGTTCATCTAGGCCTTATGACCCTAGGTAGGATTGACCTCTGTTCTTGATTGCTGTGCCTGTCTGTCCAAGCCTTATGTCCCTACGTGGGCTTGACCTCTGTCCTCGATAGCTGTGCCTGTTCGTCCAGGCCTTATGTCCCTACGTGGGCTTGACCTCTGTCCTCGATTGCTGTGCCTGTTCATCCAGGCCTTATGTCCCTACAACGGTTTGACCTTAATTTCTGTGCCTGTTCATCCAGGCCTTATGTCCCTAAGTGGCCTTGACCTCTGTCCTCGATTGTTGTACCTGTCAATCTAGGCCTTATGTCCCTTCAAGGGTTTGACCTCGATTGCTGTGCCTGTTTGTCCAGGCCTTATGTCCCTAGGTGGGATTGACTTCTGTCCTCGATTGCTGTGCCTGTCCGTCCAGGCCTTATGTCCCTAGGTGGGCTTGACCTCTGTCCTTGATTGCTGCACCTGTCAATCCAGGCCTTATGTCCCTTCAAGGGTTTGACCTCGATTGCTGTGCCTGTTTGTCCAGGACTTATGTCCCTAGGTGGGATTGACTTCTGTCCTCGATTGCTGTGCCTGTCCGTCCATGCCTTATGTCCCTAGGTGGGATTGACCTCTGTCCTTGATTGCTGTGCCTGTTCATTCAGGTCTTATGTCCCTAGGTGGGCATGACCTCTGTCCTCGATTGCTGTGCCTGTTTGTACACTCCTTATGTCCCTAGGTAGGTTTGACCTCTGTCCTCGATTGCTGTACCTGTCCGTACAGGCCTTATATCCCTACAAGGGTTTGACCTCGATTGCTGTGCCTATTCGTCCAGAACTTATGTCCCTAGGTAGGATTGACCTCTGTCCTCGATTGCTGTGCCTGTCCATCCAGGCCTTATGACCCTAGGTGGGATTGACCTCTGTCCTCGATTACTGTGCCTGTCCATCCAGGCCTTATGTCCCTACAAGGGTTTGACCCCGATTGCTGTGCCTGTTCATCTAGGCCTTATGTCTCTACGTGGGCTTGACCTCTGTCCTCGATAGCTGTGCCTGTTCATCCAGGCCTTATGTCACTATGTGGGCTTGACCTCTGTCCTCGATTGCTGTGCCTGTTCATCCAGGCCTTATGTCCCTACAAGGGTTTGACCTTAATTTCTGTGGCTGTCCATGCAGGCCTTTTGTCCTTACAAGGGTTTGACATCGATTGCTGTGCCTGTTCGTCCAGGCCTTATGTCCCTAGGTAGGATTGACCTCTGTCCTCAATTGCTGTCCCTGTCCGTCCATGCCTTATGTCCCTAGGTGGGATTGAACTCTGTCCTCGATTGGTGTGCCTGTTCATCCAGGCCTTATATCCCTAGGTGTGATTGACCTCTGTCCTCGATTGCTGTGCCTGTTCATCCAGGCCTTTTGTCCCTACAAGGGTTTGACATCGATTGCTGTGCCTGTCCGTCCAGGCCTTATGTCCCTACAAGGGTTTGACCCCGATTGCTGTACCTGTTCGTCCAGGCCTTATGTCCCTAGGTGGGATTGATCTCTGTCCTCGATTGCTGTGCTGTTCGTCCAGGCCTTATGTCCCTACGTGGGTTTGACCTCTGTCCTTGATTGCTGTGCCTGTTCGTCCAGGCCTTATGTCCCTACAAGGATTTGACCTCGATTGCTGTGCCTGTCCATCCAGGCTTTATGTCCCTACAAGGGTTTGACCTCTGTCCTCGATTCCTGTGCCTGTTCGTCCAGGCCTTATGTCCCTAAGTGGGCTTGATCTCTGTCCTCGATTCCGGTGCATGTCCATCCAGGCCTTATGTCCCTACAATGGTTTGACCTCAATTGCTATGCCTGTTTGTCCAGGTCTTATGTCCCTAGGTGGGATTGACTTCTGTCCTCGATTGCTGTACCTGTTCGTCTAGGCCTTATGTCACTACGTGGGCTTGACCTCTGTCCTCGATTGCTGTGCCTGTTCATCGGGGCCTTATGTCCCTAGGTGGGCTTGATCTCTGTCCTCGATTGCTGTGCCTGTTCATCCAGGCCTGATGTCCCTACGTGGGTTTGACCTATATCTTCGATTGCTGTGCCTCTCCGTCCAGGCGTTATGTCCCTACAAGGGTTTGACCTCGATTGCTGTGCCTGTCCGTCCAGGCCTTATATCCCTAGGTGGGCTTGACCTCTGGCTTCAAATTCTGTGCCTGTCCATCCAGGCCTTATGTCCCAAAAAGGGTTTGACCTTGATTGCTGTGCCAGTCCCTCCAGGCCTTATATCCCTAGGTGGGATTGACCTCTGTCCTCTGTTGCTGTGTCTGTTCATCCAGGCCTTATGTCCCTAGGTGGGCTTGACCTCTGTCCTCAATTCCTGTGCCAGTCCATCCAGGCCTTATGTCCCTACAAGGGTTTGACCTCAATTGCTGTGCCTGTCCGTCCAGGCCTTATATCCCTAGGTGGAATTGACCTCTGTCCTTGACTGCTGTCCCTGTTTGTCCAGACCTTATATCACTACGTGGGCTTGACATCTGTCCTCGATTGCTGTGCCTGTTCATCCAGGCCATATGTCCCTACAATGGTTTGACCTCAATTTCTGGGCCTGTCCGTCCAGGCCTTATGTCCCTACAAGGGTTTGACCTCTGTCCTCAATTGCTGTGCCTGTTCGTCCAGGCTTTATGTCCCTAAGTGGGCTTGATCTCTGTCCTCGATTCCGGTGCCTGTCCATCCAGGCCTTATGTCCCTACAAGGGTTTGACCTCGATTGCTGTGCCTGTTCGTCCAGGCATTTTGTCCCTAGGTGGAATTGACCTCTGTCCTCGATTCTGGTGCCTGTCCATCCAGGCTTTATGTCACTACAAGGGTTTGACCTCTGTCCTCGATTGCTGTGCCTGTTCGTCCAGGCCTTATGTCCCTAAATGGGCTTGATCTCTGTCCTCGATTGCTGTGCCTGTCCGTCCAGGCCTTATGTCGCTACAAGGGTTTGACCTCGATTGCTGTGCCTGTTCGTCCAGGCCTTTTGTCCCTAGGTGGAATTGACCTCTGTCCTCGTCTGCTGTCCCTGTTTGTCCAGACCTTATATCACTACGTGGGCTTGACATCTGTCCTCGATTGCTGTGCCTGTTCATCCAGGCCATATGTCCCTACAATGGTTTGACCTCAATTTCTGGGCCTGTCTGTCCAGGCCTTATGTCCCTACAAGGGTTTGACCTCGATTGCTGTGCCTGTTCTTCCAGGCCTTATGTCCCTAGGTGGGATTGACCTCTGTCCTTGATTGCTGTGCCTGTTCATTCAGGTCTTATGTCCCTAGGTGGGCATGACCTCTGTCCTCGATTGCTGTGCCTGTTTGTCCACGCCTTATGTCCCTAGTTAGGTTTGACCTCTGTCCTCGATTGCTGTACCTGTCTGTACAGGCCTTATATCCCTACAAGGGTTTGACCTCGATTGTTGTGCCTATTCGTCCAGGCCTTATGTCCCTCGGTAGGATTGACCTCTCTCCTCGATTGCTGTGCCTGTCCATCCAGGCCTTATGTCCCTCCCGGCGTCCTTATGTCCCTTATGTCCTTATGTCCCTTATGTCCCTCCCGGCGTCCTCTTTCTGGCTGCACCCGAACGCAGCGACGACCCCCCCCAGCACAGACGGAGACGATCGGGCTGTGCATCCGGCGCTGAAGCCCGCCGGGGCAAGGCCTGATACTGCACCACTCTCACCACCGGGGCTACAGCGTCGGACATGAGGCAAGTCCTCTTCTTCCTCTCGCCGCACCTAGCGCCGAGCCGACCAATCTGGGGCCTCGAGGACGTCACGATCGGCTGAGGGTGGGGGATTTAAAAACTACACCACTCTTCCCGGCGTCGCGCGCAGAAGGTACGTGACAAAGGGGCCCGCCCCTTTGTGCGCCCCTTAGTGCAGCCCCGCAGGGCAGCCCTCACGCTTGTAATTGGATTCTGAATCACCTACTGAAACTGTTTCCAGTACCGTAACCTCCCCCTTTAAAACCACAAAGCCCTGTTTGTCCCCCTTTCCACAACAGGGAACCACAGGCACAATCTACAAATCTTCCACACCTCAAGGCCAGCACACCTGACCCTTTTACCTGCACAGGATAAGGCCGGGGCTACAGCGTCACTATGCCGTCACCACTACTGCCATCTGGATCCCTCCAACCTCAAGACGCTACTGATATCTGCCTCTATACCTGCTAACATGCACTCCCTCACAATTCCCATCATCCACAACCACCTAAGGAGAGTTCCCAAGCCCCCCACCCTCCTTCAATTCCGTTAACAGGGGCTCAGGCCCATCTTGCTAACACCCGTCACCCAACTACTCGGCCTGGCTCTTTTCTCGCTCACTCTCTTCAATGCACAATCCATCTCCAAGAAAACCATATACTCAACGACTTCCTCTCCGATTCAAAACCTGACATCTGTGCCATCACAGAAACCTGGCTAAAAGCCTCCGACACCGTCCTAATAAACCAGCTTCCCACACAGACAAGACTTCCTCTCTATCCCTAGACTCAAAAAAAGAGGAGGAGGGCTCCTCCTTGCAGTCAAAAAAGGGATAGGTCTGACCCTGCAGGCTAGCAACAACTTAGCCAACACCGAATTTGCTCTCTTCAACTCAAAACATCTAGCAATCGGATTAGTTTACGCCCCCCCCCCCCCCCAGGTCTACTGGAGGCAGACCCTTCCCCCATCATTGAGCTAGCAGCAAAACACCTTAATACTGGAAAACCATCCATCCTGTTGGGAGACTTCAACCTTCACGTGGATGTCCACCCGCGCTCTACTAACTGCGAAACACTACTCTCCTCCCTCAGCAATATGGGTTTTAGACAAATAGTCAACGAGCCCACCCACAAGGCAGGTCATACGTTAGACCTTATCTTCATAAATGAAGGAATATCACCCCTCACCATCCCAACTTGTATACCGGTGCCATGGTCGGACCACCGAATCATCTCTGCTACGCTTGAGATCAAGGAGCACCCCCCTCAAACAACACATTCAATTACTATATCAGTTAGGAAACCTTGCACAGGAGATCAGCTAAGCGCACATCTTACTACAGAACTAGTGCATCTGGACCTATCAGACGCCAACTCTGCCACAACATCATGGATCAACATCACCAACAAGGTTGCAGATCAAGCGTGCCCCATAACGACAAAATCCCTCAATCCCGATAAAGATAGAAAACTTTGGTTCACGGCTAAGCTGAAGTCGCGCAAACAGGAGCTCAGGGGTAAGGAACACAAATGGCGAAAAAGCCCATCTACAACAACCCTCCTCTCCTATAAAGCATGCCTAAACTCATATAGAAACGACATCAACAAAACCAAGAAAGAATTCTTTTCCAAAAAGATGCACCACTTCATCTTTGATTCAAGAGCTCTGTTCTCCTATGTATCTGCACTCACTAAACCAACTACACCTATCATACCGGATGAACAAGCCTCTAACAAAGCTAACAAACTGGCAGTCTTCTTTGACAAAAAAATCTCCACACTCGTCGCCCCCCTAAAAGGGACATCACCTCTGCCGAATGACTCAATCATCTCCAGCTCTCAAGCAGTGCATACAACCCCAGCGGCTCTCGATACCTTCGAACTAACATCCACCCTAGAAATCGAGAACATCCTCAAGAAAATAAAACCATCGTCCCATCCTTTAGATCACATTCCATCCAATCTGTTGAGCTCCATCCCTAATATCATAGCTAAACCCGTCGCAGACATCAACTGCTCACTCGCGCAAGGCCATGTCCCTAACCAACTCAAGCTGGCAATGCTCAAGCCTCTCCTCAAAAAACCCAACCTTTCCACTGCAGACCCAGCCAACTTCAGACCCATAGCAAATCTTCCGATGATCGCCAAAATTATGGAGAAAATTGTAAAAAGACAACTTTCAGAATACTTAGACGAAAACAATATCCTTACCACAAACCAATTCGGTTTCCGCAAGACACGGAAAACCGAATCACTATTAGCCTCACTGACTGACACCATTCTCTTAAAACTGGAAAAAGGTCAACCTTGCCTCCTCGCACTTCTGGATCTCTCCTCAGCGTTTGACATCGTAAACCACTCGTGCCTCCTACAGCATCTGGTCGACATTGGCATCACAGGATCAGCACTAAACTGGTTCAAATCGTTTCTAGAAAACAGGTTTTACAAGGTAAAAATTAATAACAAGGAATCTCACCCCATTGAATCCAAGATGGGGGTACCACAAGGATCATCCCTGTCACCCACTCTTTTTAATATCTATTTACTGCCTCTTTGTCATCTCCTAACCAAACTCAAGCTAATACACTTCCTATACGCGGATGACATACAAATACTCATCCCTATAGCGGAATCTCTACACAAAACTGTAATACTGGAACAACATACCCCGACTAATCGACTATTTGACTACCATCCACATCTACAACTCTACCCCCCTACCTGATCCAATCTTACTAATACACTTCCCGCATCTACCCGCCTTCTCATCTCCCCCCTCCTCCGACTTCCATTTTCCCTTCTGCTCACACTACCTCTCCTCCACCCCCCTCCTCCCCTAACTCACCCCCCTCCCCTAACTCCACCCCCCTCCTCCCCTAACCCTTCTGCTCACACTACCTCTCCTCCACCCCCCTCCTCCCCTAACCCTTACTGTTTCCCATGTTACCATTCCATATTCCCTTCAGCTCACCCTACCTCTCCGCCACCCCCCTCCTCCCCAAACCTTACTGTTGCCCATGTTATCAGTCAATCTTGACTGCATCCTCCCTTGTATATAGTTAATTTTCAGCCTCTTGTATATAGTTTACAAGCAAATAATAATCTTTTGTAAAGCCTGCTACTATATCATTTTATATTGTGAACCGTTATTTATATTCATTGTAAAGCTATTTGCTATGTTATGTTACACTGTGAACCGAGGTGATGTTTTGCTACGTGCCCCGGTATATAAAAATTCTTTAAATAAATAAATAAATAAATAAATAAATAAACTGCCTCACAGCAATAAACAATCTACTTGACAGCCTCAACCTGGTTCTAAACACTAACAAAACCGAAATCCTCCTTATAGTGCCTGAAAATTATGTCTCACCTTCAACGGCTAGCCAATCTCCTGTCACATACAAAGACCTCACCTCGCCACAAGTAAGAGACCTTGGTGTACTCCTAGATAACAGGCTCAACCTCAACAAGTTCGTAAATAACACCACAAAAGAATGCTTTTTTAAACTGCAAGTATTAAAAAAATTAAAACCCCTGCTGCTCTACAGAGACTTCCGCCTAGTTCTCCAAGCCATTATACTCCCGAAAATGGACTACTGCAACTCACTCCTTCTGGGCCTTCCCGCTAGCACCACCAAACCACTTCAGATGGTCCTGAACGCTACGGCCAGAATTCTCACAAACACCAAAAAAAGGGACCATATCACCCCCATCCTCCAGCACCTACATTGGCTACCTATCAACTTCAGAATACAATTTAAAACCATTATGATGATACACAAGGCCCTACATAATATCTCTCCTCTCAACTTAACATTTCAACTTCAGCTACACATCTCCAAGAGACCAACTAGAAGGGCCTACAAGAACATGCTAGTCAATCAGCCGGCAAAAACCTCCCAGAGGAAACGCGCACTATCCACAGCCGGCCCAACACTCTGGAATGCGCTCCCTCCTGACCTCCGCAGTGAACCGTGCCATATTACATTCAAGAAGAAGCTTAAGACTTGGTTTTTTGCACAAGCTTTCCGGGAGATCTAAGAGCCGGAAGAATACCACACATGAATAGTCTTTGATCTACCATCACCTACTGTAAATAGGTTGCTGATTAGTTCGTGATCTCAATTTAACTAATCATGTTTATTCTCTGTTACCTCCTCTAAGTTCCCCTATTCCCAATTATGTTATTTGTTCACTTTCATTTTTATTTGTATCTGATAATTGATTTTTTTTTTTTTTTTGTTTCTATGTTCCAATGTAAACCTCTCATCGAGGAGTCAGTTAGTTACTTGTAAACCGGTGTGATATGTATATTATACAGGAACATGGGTATATAAAAACTAAAAATAAATAAATAAATAAATAGGTGGGATTGACCTCTGTCCTTGATTACTGTGCCTGTTCTTCCAGGCCTTATGTCCCTAGGTGGCTTGACCTCTGTCCTCGATTGCTGTTCCTGTCCATCCAGGCCTTATGACCCTAGGTGGGATTGACCTCTGTTCTTGATTGCTGTGCCTGTCCATCCAAGCATTATGTCCCTACAAGGGTTTGACCTCGATTGCTGTGCCTGTTCGTCTAGCCTTATGTCCCTAGGTGGGATAGACCTCTGTCCTCGATTGCTGTGCCTGTCCATCCAGGCCTTATGTCCCTACAAGGGTTTGACCCCAATTGCTGTGCATGTTCATCTAGGTCTTATGTCCCTACGTGGGCTTGACCTCTGTCCTCGATAGCTGTGCCTGTTCGTCCAGGCCTTATGTCACTATGTGGGCTTGACCTCTGTCCTTGATTGCTGTGCCTATTCATCCAGGCCTTATGTCCCCACAAGGGTTTGACCTTAATTTCTGTGGCTGTCCATGCAGGTCTTATGTCCTTACAAGGGTTTGACATCGATTGCTGTGCCTGTTCATCCAGGCCTTATGTCCCTAGGTGGGATTGACCTCTGTCCTTAATTACTGTGCCTGTTCATCCAGGCCTTATGTCCCTAGGTGGGCTTGACTTCTGTCCTCGATTGCTGTGCCTGTCCGTCCATGCCTTATGTCCCTAGGTGGGATTGACCTCTGTCCTTAATTACTGTGCCTGTTCATCCAGGCCTTATGTCCCTAGGTGGGCTTGACCTATGTCCTCGATTGCTGTTCCTGTCCATCCGGGCCTTATGACCCTAGGTGGGATTGACCTCTGTTCTTGATTGCTATGCCTGTTCGTCCAGCTTTATGTCCCTAGCTAGGATTGACCTCTGTCCTCGATTGCTGTGCCTGTCCATCCAGGCCTTATGTCCCTACAAGGGTTTGATCCCGATTGCTGAGCCTGTTCATCTAGGCCTTATGTCCCTACTTGGGCTTGACCTCTGTCCTCGATAGTTGTGCCTGTTCATCCAGGCCTTATGTCACTATGTGGGCTTGACCTCTGTCCTCGATTGCGGTGCCTGTTCATCCAGGCCTTATATCCCTACAAGGGTTTGACCTTAATTTCTGTGGCTGTCCATGCAGGCCTTATGTCCTTATAGGGTTTGACATCGATTGCTGTGCCTGTTCGACCAGGCCTTATGTCCCTAGGTAGGATTGACCTCTGTCCTCAATTGCTATGCCTGTCCGTCCATGCCTTATGTCCCTAGGTGGGATTGAACTCTGTCCTCGATTGGTGTGCCTGTTCATCCAGGGCTTATGTCCCTACAAGGGTTTGACATCGATTGCTGTGGCTGTCCTTCCAGGCCTTATGTCCCTACAAGGGTTTGACCCCAATTGCTGTACCTGTTCATCCAGGCCTTATATTCCTAGGTGTGATTGACCTCTGTCCTCGATTGCTGTGCCTGTTCATCCAGGGCTTATGTCCCTACAAGGGTTTGACATCGATTGCTGTGCCTGTCCTTCCAGGCCTTATGTCCCTACAAGGGTTTGACCCCAATTGCTGTACCTGTTCATCCAGGCCTTATGTCCCTACGTGGGCTTGACCTCTGTCCTCGATTGCTGTGCCTGTTCGTCCAGGCCTTATATCACTATGTGGGCTTGACCTCAATTTCTGTGCCTGTCTGTCCTTATGTCCCTAGAAGGTTTTGACATCGATTGCTGTGCCTGTTCGTCCAGGCCTTATGTCCCTAGGTGGGCTTGATCTCTGTCCTCGATTGCTGTGCCTGTTCATCCAGGCCTGATGTCCCTACGTGGGTTTGACCTCTATCCTCGATTGCTGTGTCTCTCCGTCCAGGCGTTATGTCCCTACAAGGGTTTGACCTCGATTGCTGTGCCTTTCTGTCGAGGCCTTATATCCCTAGGTGGGCTTGACCTCTGGCCTCAAATTCTGTACCTGTCCGTCCAGGCCTTATGTCCCAAAAAGGGTTTGACGTTGATTGCTGTGCTAGTCCCTCCAGGCCTTATATCCCTAGGTGGGATTGACCTCTGTCCTTGATTGTTGAGCCTATTCTTCCATGCCTTATGTCCCTAGGTGGGATTGAACTCTGTCCTCTGTTGCTGTGTCTGTTCGTCCAGGCCTTATATCCCTAGGTGGGCTTGACCTCTGTCCTCGATTCCTGTGCCAGTCCTTCCAGGCGTTATGTCCCTACAAGGGTTTGACCTCAATTGCTGTGCCTGTTTGTCCAGGCCTTATGTCTCTAGGTGGGATTGACTTCTGTCCTCGATTGCTATGCTTGTTCATCCAGGCCTTATGTCCCTACGTGGGCTTGACCTCTGTCCTCGATTGCTGTGCCTGTTCGTCCAGGCTTTATGTGCCTAGGTGGGCTTGACCTCTGTCCTTGATTGCTGTGCCTGTTCGTCCAGGCCTTATGTGCCTAGGTGGGCTTGACCTCTGTCCTCGATTGCTGAGCCTGTCCCTACTATGGTTTGATTTCGATTACTGTGCCTGTCCGTCCTGGGCTTATGCCCCTAGGTGGGTGTAACCTCTCTCCTCGATTGCTGTGCCTGTCCATCCAGGCCTTATATCCCTAGGTAGGATTGACCTCTGTCCTCGATTGCTGTGCCTGTCCGTCCAGGCCTTATGTCGCTACAAGGGTTTGACCTCGATTGCTGTGCCTGTTCGTCCAGGATTTTTGTCCCTAGGTGGAATTGACCTCTGTCCTCGACTGCTGTCCCTGTTTGTCCAGACCTTATATCACTACGTGGGCTTGACATCTGTCCTCGATTGCTGTGCCTGTTCATCCAGGCCATATGTCCCTACAATGGTTTGACCTCAATTTCTGGGCCTGTCCGTCCAGGCCTTATGTCCCTACAAGGGTTTGACCTCGATTGCTGTGCCTGTTCGTCCAGGCCTTATGTCCCTACAAGGGTTTGACCTCAATTGCTGTGCCTGTCCGGCCAGGCCTTATGTCCAGTCCTAACAGCTGAACCTTCGTTGCAAAGGTAAACCTCAGTCTCTGGCAATTCAAACTAGTAATCCTTCACAGCATGGATCCTTAAATAAAACAGTTTTCTTTAGTTTCAGGGCAGAGAAGACAACTTCCTCCGTCTTGCTTATGAAGTCATGATCTGTTTGCAAATGCTTAAATCCTAACAATTTGTACCATTTATACACTCTAGGGGGCCAACCCATTCCTGGGAGCCCTTTCCTGCTCAAAGGAAATGGAACTCTCCCCATTGTAGCAGCCTATCTCTTAGCACCTGTTGACCCATGTTCAAAACGAGAAAAGAGCTCCAAGGTACTTAGACTGTGGAAAATACACTGAGACCTTGCTCATAGTGAGACCCTGCTCCACTTCGCCAAGCTTTGAAGGCTCGTGCTCCACTATAGGGGCCAACCCATTCCAAGGAACCCTTTCCTGCTCAAAGGAAAGGGAACACTCCCCGGTGTTGAAGCCTATCTCTTAGTACCTGTTGACCGATGTTGAACCGCTGTTCACATAGCACCCTGCTCCACGTCGCCATGCCTTGAAGGCTCGTACTCCACTCTAGGGGCCAACCCATTCCACGGAGCCCTTTCCTGCTCAAAGGAAAGGGAACTCTCCCCGGTATTGCAGCCTATCTCTTAACACCGGTTGACCCATGTTGAACTGCTGTTCACATGGCACCCTACTCCAGGTCGCCACACTTTGAAGGCTCATGCTCCACTCTAGGGGCCAACCCATTCCACGGAGCCCTTTCCTGCTCAAATGAAAGGGAACTCTCCCCGGTATTGCAGCCTATCTCTTAGTACTGGTTGACCTATGTTGAACTGCTGTTCAAATGCCACCCTGATCCCTGTCACCACGCTTTGAAGGCTTGTGCTCCACTCTAGGGGCCAATCCATTCTGCGGAGCCATTTCCTGCTCAAAGGAAAGGGAACTCTCCCCGGGTGTGGCCAGCCTGTATCTACCCTCTGACCCATGCACCCTGCTCTGCCTCGGTCTTGAGACTTCTTGTTTGTATATCTGCTATGTCCATCAGATTTTAAAAGACCAGTGAGAGCTCACTAGATGCCAATGGAAACACCCCACTCTAGGGGCGAACCCATTCTAGGGAGCCCTTTCCTGCGCAAAGGAAAGGGAACTCTCCCCGGGTGTAGCCAGCCTGTATCTACCCTCTGAACCATGTTGAACTGTTGTTTACATGGTAACCTCCTCCGCCTCAGCCTTGAAAATTCTCGTTTGTATATCTGCTATTTCCACCAGATTTTAAAAGACCAGCGAGAGCTCACTAGATGCCAAAGGAAACACCCACTCTAGGGGCGAACCCATTCTAGGGAGCCCTTTTCTGCACAAAGGAAAGGGAACTCTCCCCGGTTGTAGCCAGCTTCTATCTACCCTCTGCCTCTGTGCCTTGCTGCCTCACTCAAATCCTTGTTGTGTTCTGGCCACTATCATAGTTGCTCAGTGTGTTGGTACTAGTCTTTATGCTTGCTATGTTACCCCTTCATTGTGCTGTAGGATGTTGATGCCACTTGTCTTGCCGCTTTGCCTGTCGTGCTGCCTTCGAGGGTTCATGCATCTGTTATTGGTGCTCTCTTTTGAAGCTGTGGTGTGTTTTTGACACTCTCGCTGCTCTTTGTACCTCTATAAAAGCACTCTTCTTGCCACTCCTGGTACCCCTTTGCCCCTTTAAAGTACCTTAGGCTATTCATGCCACTTTGGAGCCACTTTACCACAGTCTAAATACCTTGGAGCTCTTTTGTTGTTCTGATGATTGCTCCCCAGAAATTTCATCAAAATTGATAATAAAACCCCAATTCTGCAGCCAAAAATAGGCTGCAAATACTTACCCCATTGTCTTTTATGGGAACCGGAAAACGAATGCATGTACCAACAAATCGGGGTCGCCATTGAACAAATGCAACTTATTTGCCCACCGCCGAATATGAATACCGAATCGGATGAATCCGTACTATCTACACATCCCTAATTAGCACTGTTGGGCTTGCTTTACAAGCCAATTATTGTTTTGCTGTATTGTCTCAGTTCCCTGAGTCTGTGAGTCGTTCTCCTTGCAATAAAAATTATTTTGGAAAAAAAAAAAAAAGAAAGAAATATGTACACTAGCCTACATTCCTGCATATGCTCCCGCACATGCAGGAGGACCTTGCAAGACTTGAAGATTGGGCATCCAAATGGCAGATGAAATTTAATGTGGACAAGTGCAAGGTGTTGCATATAGGGAAAAATAACCGTTGCTGTAGTTACACGATGTTAGGTTCCATATTAGGAGCTACCACCCAGGAAAAAGATCTAGGCATCATAGTGGATAATACTTTAAAATCGTCAGCTCAGTGTGCTGCAGCAGTCAAAAAAGCAAATAGAATGTTAGGAATTATTAGGAAGGGAATGGTTAATAGAACGGAAAATGTCATAATGCCTCTATATCGCTCCATGGTGAGACCACACCTTGAATACTGTGTACAATTCTGGTCGCCGCATCTCAAAAAAGATATAGTTGCGATGGAGAAGGGCAACCAAAATGATAAAGGGGATGGAACAGCTCCCCTATGAGGAAAGGCTGAAGAGGTTAGGGCTGTTCAGCTTGGAGAAGAGACGGCTGAGGGGGGATATGATAGAGGTCTTTAAGATCATGAGAGGTCTTGAACGAGTAGATGTGACTCGGTTATTTTCACTTTCGAATAATAGAAGGTCTAGGGGGCATTCCATGAAGTTAGCAAGTAGCACATTTAAGACTAATCGGAGAAAATTCTTTTTCACTCAACGCACAATAAAGCTCTGGAATTTGTTGCCAGAAGATGTGGTTAGTGCAGTTAGTGTAGCTGGGTTCAAAAAAGGTTTGGATAAGTTCTTGGAGGAGAAGTCCATTAATGGCTATTAATCAATTTTACTTAGGGAATAGCCACTGCTATTAATTGCATCAGTAGCATTGGATCTTCTTAGAGTTTGGGTAATTGCCAGGTTCTTGTGGCCTGGTTTTGGCCTCTGTTGGAAACAGGATGCTGGGCTTGATGGACCCTTGGTCTGACCCAGCATGGCAATTTCTTATGTTCTTATGTTCTTATGTTCAAATAGTTATTTTATTTATTTATTTGGATTTTTATATTCTGCGTTTCGAAGCTTCAAAGTGGATTACATTCAGGTACTATAGGTATATGTATATATATATGCATATTTTATAAAATGCACAGGCATCATATAGATGTTTTATGAAATACTATTATAAATACGCCCATATATACATGCAAAAACAAAAGATCCAGCTTACTAAGTAAGAGTGTTTGTGGAAATTCTGGGAATCCCTCATATAGAGCCACTAAGGCTATAAATTAGTGTATACAGCTCTAGATGGCGCTAGGGCTTTTTAATCATTGGAATCCCAGAATTAATGATTCTTCAAAAAGCTATCATGAGAGTATTACCAGTTTCGTATAGATTCTTCAAAGAGCTATCAAAGAAATTTTACCAGTTCTGTTCAAACAGTAATGCACAAACAGTCCTTTAAAAGATGAACACATCTTTAATCAACAGCGGGAGTGTTTTATGCGTCAGGACACTTATAGTTGTAGAGCGGTCAATTCGTCAATGCGATAAGACCTTTCAAAATGCTGTAAAAATATAGGCACAGAAACAATGGTTATGCAGCAATGAGGCACTTAGTTGTTGAAGACAAAGCTTTTAGAAGCCAAAAAACTTACGCGTGCAGTATAATATTGCTGCTTACGCTGGGTCCGTTGTTGACAGTCATCTAAGGTCGGATGCTGACATTTGAAGGCAGCCGGAGCCCGCCAATTTCACGAACGGACGGGCGGATATCCTTTTTTGGGTTTATTGACATCACATCCACCCGTCCGTTCGTGAAATTGGCGGGCTCCAGCTGCCTTCAAATGTCAGCGTCCGAACTTAGATGACTGTCAACAACGGACCCTGCATAAGCAGCAATATTATACAGCACTTGTAAGTTTTTTGGCTTCTAAAAGCTCTGTCTTCAACAACTAAGTGCCTCGTCGCTGCATAACCATTGTTTCTGTGCCTATATTTTTACAGCATTTTGAAAGATCTTATCGCATCGACGAATTGACCGCTCTACAACTATAAGTAAGTGTCCTGACGCATAAAACGCTCCCGCCGTTGGTTAAAGATGTGTTCATCTTTTAAAGGACTGTTTGTGCATTATTGTTTGAACAGAACTGGTAACATTTCTTTGAAAGCTCTTTGAAGAATCTATATGGAACTGGTAATACTCTCACGATAGCTTTTTGAAGAATCACTAACTCGGGGATTCCAATGATTAAAAAGCCCTAGCGCCATCTAGAGCTGTATGCACTAATTTATAGCCTAATATATAATTTATGAGGGATTCCCAGAGTTTCCACAAACACTCCTACTTAGTGAGCTGGATCTTTTGTTTTTGATATTTAATAATTCTCAGCCATTTTTGGATCTTTTACATTGGTAATTATACCATATATACATGTATGCACACCTTTTTAAAGCTATCTACTTAGGGCCTGATTTTAAAAAGCATTTATACGCCTAAAATTGGGTTTTACATGGCAGGAAAAGTCTCCATGGCACCCTGTGATCACATCACTGCCTCTCACTATTTAAGATTGCCTAGAATGACCCTATGATGTCTCAGCAACAGGTCTCCTGCCTTGACCAGTGTATGTTGGTCCTGTGCTCCTGTTTATTCATGATTGCTCTTGAATTCCTGTGTTCCAGCCTTGACTTGCCCAGCCTGCCTCTTACAGCCTTGCCTTGTATAGCCTTTTTCATCCAGCCTTGTCTCCTCATCCCAGTCTTGTCCAGTTTCTCTTCATGTGTCTTCTTCTACCCCTGGCCTGATCTTCTGGTACTGAATTCTTGCATTGGATCTGACCATTCTAGCCTGCCACCTGGACCTGACCTCTCACCTTGTACCTGTCTTCGCATATCTGCCACCTGCCCTGACCCTTGGCCTGTCTCTGGTATCTCTAGTCTGCTGCCTGTCCTGAACTTGGTGTTCCCTTGTACTCTTATCCTCTCTACTGCCCTAGGGAACCACCTCAGCCCTGCTGATCGCCAGAACCCAAGTGCTCAACCTGCTGGAGCGACGGCTGGTATAGATGAAGCTCCAGACTTTCCTGCTTCAGGGTGCATTCACCAGCTGTCAGCAAAGACCTTGTAGTTTCACCTACAAGAGAGTGTTAAATACTCCACAGCACTAAGAGCTCAGTTCCATGCCACTTATCACAGATATCTTCAAAGATTTCCTCCCCCTATTAAAATGAGCTGTTTTTGTATGGATAAAATTGCCTAATACATGCAAAGCAGCTTATGAATATTCAATTCCATGCAAATAAAATAATTTGGCTGAATTTTTTCACATTTCACGTAATTTTAGCACATTTCAGGGAGGTTCCTGCGGGCCTGTTAAAGAGACAAAATGCATCTCAGTGTATAAATGACTCCAGGGGTCTGAGTAGACCCCCCTGCCCACTCTGGGGCTGGCTTCTGAAGTGCCCCAACAATAAAAATGTTTTTAAAAAAGCTTAGAGGATGCATGGTGATGCCCCACTTCCTTCCCAAACCCCTCCCCTTGGTCTTAAAACCAACCCCCTGCCCCAAGCCAAATACCTTCCCTTCCATGAACCCCCCTTGGAAGCAGCCCTCATTCCTCCCCCCCCCCCCCCCAGTCAAAATAAGACAAAAAATTCTGGGGTCTAGTGGTCCCCCAAGTCTCTCCTCTCACCAGAAAAAAAAACCCCTGATGGTCTAGAGGCTCCTCAATCCTCCCACTTTGGCCCCACCCTACCTCTCCAAAGGCTTATTGGGATATAATGGGAGCCCAGAACACCCGCCCCCCCCCCCCCTCCCCAATGCCTAGTCTGATTGATGCAGTTTTCCAAAATGGCACTGACCTAATTTTTTCCCCATCATTAACACTGTTTTGGAAAATGGCTTGGCAAGGTGGGTGGGGCATCACCATGTGGTTTTGGGAGGATCCACGTCACCTAGGAAAGCGGAAAGAACCTAACCACTTCATGGTTTGTGTTCTTTCTAACTTCCCCTGTCAAATCATCAAGCCAACATTTTATACTGGAGGAACACTCTCTCTACAGGACTCTTCACTCTATCCTTCTTAATGGAGACATCCTAATATAACATAAGAAATGCCATACATAGGCATACACATACACAGCTAGGCTACATTAATTACAAAAAAGCAGGAAAAGTTAAATGTCATAGCTTTTCAACAATTATAGCCACTTTCCCCTTGATAAGGGAAACTGCTTCCAAATTCTTCCCCAATCTCCATTTTAATAGATTCAAATACACTCAGAGAATATAAATTCCATTCACTACAATCACAATTTTCTCCTTTTCTCTCAGGAAACCATGATTTCCACAGTCTTAACCATTAAAGGTTAAGGATGTACAGCTTCCAAAATTTTATTTTGGTGTTTATTTTCCATTTTTTATTTTTCCCCCAGGTATTATTTTGTTTAATGGTTATTATGCTCCAGCACTGCTCTCTACATCAATGGTGGGGGTAGAAGGTAACTAGAACCAAAAGGTTACTAATAAGGGCCAAGAGTAACAGATAAGTATAAGAAAAAAAAAATAAGTGTGAAAGCTTGCTGGGCTGACTGGATGGGGCCGTTTGGTCTTCTTCTGCTGTCATTTCTATGTTTCTATGTTTCTATTTTATTTCTGTTCTTTGTAGAAACAGAACAAACATTAAAAATAACCCAAAAACAAACAATAAAAAAGAAACAGGGAGGAGCCAAGATGGCAGCTTAATGCCAGCACTGCTCTTCTCTGTTTTTTTCTTTGAATTACCACTTAAAATCTGTTTCTCTGCCATCTAAATGGAAGGGAAAGGTGTGGCTTTATGCCTCGGAACCTTCAGCTTCTTCCGGGCAGTTGACTATCTCTGGTGTCGGTGTTGTAGAGTGGGGCTCTGAGTCCAGCTGCCACGGTGAACGGAGGAGAGCTTACCCTGACTTCGTAAGAGGCATCATTGAGCCCTTTGGATGAATGTCCGCTGCCTGCTGCATGGGAATCCTTGCTTGAGGCTTCACATTGGACCCAGAAGTGGCTGTTTGTTTCACCGAAGCTGAGGGAGGTCTGGCTTTGGTTTGTCCTGAGCAGACACTCCTGGTGGAGTCTAGAGGAACTTTTGGCATGATAAGATCCAGGGAGCCCCTCCCATGATGGTTGAATGAAAGGGATCTACCCTTTTGACCCAACCCCACTGCTGTACTTTCGTTCCACCGGAGAAGCCGGCGGTGGTTACTGTGGACTCCCTTTGGGACCTGATGATTAATCTCCGTAATCCTTTTTCAGATTGTTCTTTAAAAGTTAATACAGTATCTCATCAAGTTCATAATATGCATAAGAACAATGTTTTTCAACAGCAGGAAATAGGCAAATTTAAGGAAGTGGAAGAAGAAATCCATAGTATAAAGTGAGTGCAAGCCTCCATTATTTGGGATTGTGGTTCCTTAAATAAAAGAGTTGAATACATAGAGAATAGACTGAGATATTTAAACCTATGTTTATTGAATTTTCCAAGGGTAGTGGGTGAAATTCCACGTGTGACTTTAAAAAGATATTTTCTTGATGTTTTGGAGTTTTCTTCGGACTCTCCTCCTTCGCTTGATAAAGTTTATTTTTTGCCATCTTGTCCAGCAATTCACTGTCAATCTCCTACTGCAGATTTGATTGATCTAACTAACTTTCTGGAACCTTCAAACTATGAAATTTCAGAAAGGGCCACATTATTGGTATCTTTTTTTTCAGAATATGATTTGAGTTTAGTTATAAAGAGTTATTTTAAAAAATCCAATGCCTTATTCATAGGAGAAAAAGTGAGAATATTTCCGATTTGGCAAAATGTACTCAAGAAAGAAGGAAGGGGTTCTTGTCTTTACAGCAGTATACTCGGGATATAGGAGCAATATTTTCTTGAGATATCCTTGCAAATGTATAATTAATTATAATAAGGATAGTTTTGATTTCTTTATGATGGAGCAACTGAAAGCATTTCTTGATTCCAAAAAGATGTTAGTCCCTGTAAGACCATCTATGTCATACATATAAAGAGTGGCAACACTGTAATTTAAGTTATGCCATTTCTACTTATATTGTTTCTTTATATTTCTCCTCTATTATTCTGAATACTCCCTTTTGTACTTGTGGTCTAATGGGTGCAATCTTGCTTGTTATTTCTTTTTTCTCTCTCTCTTCAATGATAATGTATTTTACGTTTGTTTCTTATTTTATGCACCAAGTTTCTGTCACAAAGTGGATGCTTTGTTAGAATTGTGAAAATCAATAAAATATACATTTAAAAAAAAGTGAAATAGTGACATAAAAAATGGCACATTCTAAGGACTTGCCAGCACCATTTTCTTGTATAGCCGTACAAACATATGGCTGTACTAGAAAATAAATCTAGCTGGCCCTAAGACTGGTGCCATCATGAAGTTATTATGGTGCCAGTCCAGAACTGACCAGCGCCATTTGAAAGTGTGTACCCCTTTTAAAATCCACCCCTTTATGCGCATACCCCTTTTAAAATCCGCCCCTTTGTAATTATTTTCACACCATCAGAAACTGTAAATTTTCAACAGTTTCCTCTCAATGCTCTTACTGGTAATAGCAAGAGACACCTTTAGTTGCCTGGCTCTCACCTTTCATGTACTCTTCAATCCAGTTCCTTTCCATTGTCTACAGCAGTGGTTCTCAACCTTTTTTCTGTCGGGACACACCTGACAGATGGTTCTCACATGCGTGATACACTGACCCATGATCATCACGGGGCTAGATGTAAAAGTAGAGTTTGCATCCATGGGAACCCCCCTGACCCACAATAATTGATGTAAAGCAAAATTATGACATTCCCCATACAACTCACCCTACAAAAAAGATATTCTGGTTCTGGTGTCATCGCAGTAACAGCAACTCAAACTCTTTCTACTTCCAGGCTCAATAGCCCTACTTATGAAAAGACAGCAGTTTACTACCAATGCATGTCCTCTTGAGGAAACACAACAAATGAGACTGATAAAACGCTTACATGCTAGTAAAATATCTCATCTCGGTAACAGACACAGAACCGACCTAACATACTCCCAGGATCTGTAGTAATGCACATAAACTAATCCGCACACAGTTACACCTGTATTATGGAATACACTCAAACAGGAGCAACCCTATCTATGAAAAGGCAACACTACAAATATTAAATCAGGCCCTAAAAACCAATACACCTCTTATTAGGAAAACAGAACTAGCAAGCAGCTATAGTTCCCCACACAGAAATAATTGTAAAACTATACTAATAAGCAGAATAAATGTTTAAAACATCTATGAACAGAATAACATCCAACAATTAAAAACTATTAAAAACTATTAAAAATTCTCCAAACACCAATAAAATATTTCAAAAAAAGCAGACACATCACATAATATTAAATAATTAAAATGGCAGTCAATCAAGAAAAATAAACTTAAAAAGCCACCTTTACTTACCCCCTCCAGCAGCTCTCCTACTCCTCTTCCATGCAGGCCATAGCACACAGCAGAAGCAGCAGTAGAGGGTAAGCTCTCTACTCATGGTCCTCTTCCTTAGTCCCATGTCTCTCACACACACACCATACCAGTCATGCCCCCATGACCAGTTTCTGTCTCTCACACACCAATCATCTCCCAAACAGTCTTTGACACACACACCAGTCACCTTCCTGAACAGTTTCTCTCATGCCATACACACACACAGTCTTCCCACTCCTGTGTTCTACTTACATATACGGGCTTCTCACTCTCATAATCACTTTCTCTGTCTCACACACACACACACACACACACACACACTCACCAGTCTCTCACTCCCATGCTTGTTCTCTCCACATGCACAGGCTTCTCATTCCCATAATCACTTTCTTTCTCTCACAGGCACACACAAACACACACCAGTCACCTGATCTCTCTCATGCATACACACACACAGGCTTCCCACTCCCATGTTCTCTTTCAGATATACAGGCTTCTCACTCCCATGCTGTGTCTCACACACACCCAGGTTTCTCACTCCCATGCTCACTCTTCACATGCACAGGCTTCTCAGTCCCATAATCACTTTCTTTCTTTCTCTCTCTCTCTCACACACACACATATACACACAAACACACACCAGTCACCTGATCTCTCTCATGCATACACACACACAGGCTTCCCATTTCCATGTTTTGTCTTACATATATAGGCTTCTCCCTCCCATGCTGTGTCTCACACACACCCAGGTTTCTCACTCCCATGCTCACGCTCTTCACATGCACAGGCTTCTCATTCCCATAATCACTTTCTCTCTGTTACACACACACACACACACACACCAGTCACCTGATCTCTCTCATGCATACACACACACAGGCTTCCCATTTCCATGTTCTGTCTTACATATACAGGCTTCTCCCTCCCATGCTGTGTCTCACACACACCCAGGTTTCTCACTCCCATGCTCACTCTCTTCACATGCACAGGCTTCTCATTCCCATAATCACTTTCTCTCTGTTACACACACACACATACACACACACACCCCAGTTTCTCTCTCATTTCCATGCTCGCTCTCCACTGCACAGGCTTCTCATTCCCTGAATCACATTCTTTCTCTCACATTCACACACACCAGTCTCTTTCTCTCACACACACAGTCACCTTACCAACCAGTCTCTCGCTCATGCATGTACACACACGCAGGCTTCCCACTCCCATGCTCTCTCTCACATAATCAGGCTTCTCACTCCCATGCTTTTTCACACACACCCCCACAACACCAGGCTTCTTACTCCCATGCTTTCTCACATACCCAGATTTCTCACTTCAATGCTTTTTCTCTCACACACACACACATCAGTCACATCCCTGACTGTCTCACACTCTCACATACACATCAGTCATCTCCTTGAGCAGTCACTTTCATTGTCTCTCACATATACACACACATCAGCTCTCTGACCAGTTTCTCTCAATCACACACATGCTCTCAATCAAATACATTCTCTCATTTACACACTGGCTGGCTGGCTGCTTCTCTCTCTTTCTCTCATTCACTTCCTCCTCCCCCCCTAATGGTAGCTGCAGCAGCCTCCTCCAGCCCCCGCAGGCCAAGAAAGAAGAATCCCATCGGCCGCGGGAGGCTCCTGCTGCTGTCTCCTTTCTTGATTACCGGCTGCTTCAATTGCTTGGGGGCGCTGCTGCAGCCACCGCTGCTACTTTATCACGCGGCACGGTCTTTCTCCTTCCCACGCACCGCATATCACTTCCTGTTCCGGATCACGGGGGGGGGGGGGGCAGGCGCAGGAAGAAGAAAAGGCCAGCCACAGGTGCCACAGCTTCTTCTCCCACCTCTGCCGTTCCCACTGGGCTTGAACGTGCTGATAGCCCAGTGGCAACGGCAGCAGGGAAGAAAGAGCAGCGGGAGAGACCGGGAGCACGCGACACACCAGCCGATGCTTGGCGACACACTAGTGTGTCGCGACACACCGGTTGAGAATCGCTGGTCTACAGGACATCCAAACCATCTTCCACCTCCGGGGACTTAGGCAGGATCCCCTGGTTATTTCCTTAGGGAGGAACACCTTTATGCCTTGGGTTTTTCACTTTGAGGGGCAGGGCCCTTATCCGAACAAAGACAATCCTAGGTGAACCCATTCCCTAGATGAGTTCTCTCCAACTCTTACTGCCAAACCCTCAACCCTTTACTCTTCTTTCCATCCTTCTTAAAGAAGTTATCCCCATATAAGCATTAACCACACTTCCCACATAGTGCAAATGCACTGTACTTTTTCCAGAAGAGATGCCATTTAGTGGCCATTCAAAATACCATACATCCCATTCCAAACACTGAACAGTGATGGACAGTAGGTGTGTGCATCCATTTTCGACGTATTGGCGATCCGCAACGTATTTTGTTTTATCCGTTAAATACGTGGCTAGGCGAAACGCATCGCGACTCCCCATGTATTTAACTTATTATCTGTTTAATTTGGTGCACCCAGCGGCGCACGCTTTTCTTCACCCCCATTAGCTACTAGCTACCTATGATTTGCAGAAAATGGCAGCGCCCCTGCCCTACATTCAGGTATCCATGCCGACCTGTCTGACCCTTTCCTGTGAGTCACAGTGACTCACAGGAAAGGGTCTTTAAGTTACATATTTTGTAAAGATCCATTGTAAATGCATTTCTATCAATTCTTATACTCTCTTCTTCTTCTTCTTCCCACTCTCCCAGTTGTATAATTCCTTGTTCATTGTAACTGTATTTTCTGCACCAGTTAGTTGTTCCAGTTCTATGTTTTAATGCACAAACTGTTCAATGTAAACCGGTTTGATGTGACCCCTGGTCATGAAAGCCGGTATAGAAAATAACTAAATAAATAAAATAAATAAATTTTCTGACATGCACTGAATGCAGCCAATAGTGCTGTCATTCAGTGCTCTCTGTCGATTTTACTGATGAGCCAGCACTATATAAACATCAGCACGAGGAGCCACGCACTTATTTCTAGCGATGCTGTGGGGAGGTGGGCTGGGTGGAAGAGGGAGGAGGCTGAACTAAGAGAGATAGGCGAGTTAAGCTAGTAAAGGAAAGAAAAAGCTAATTATTCTTTGTTTTGCTGCAGTGCCAGGGTCAGCTACAGCTAGTCCTGTTTCTTTCAAGCTGTTTATTTTGGTCATCTCTGACTGAGAAGAGAAGCTGTGCTAGGTCAGCTAGCACTGACCACCATTTAGGGTGTTGGGCTGGCTAGGAGAGATATATTATTTTCAATTTCATCCATTTTTCTGGAGTGACAAAAATTCCTGCTTTTTTAAACAGATTTTTTTTTAATTCCAATTACTTAGTCTCTCAGTGCACTGGGCTTCACTGGGCAGTTTAACAGGCTGGGTCTGTGCAGTCAAGTGCCCTGGGAGTGTGCCTCTTTTGTGCTTACAAGCAAGCAGCTTCTGGGTGCACGCCACACACATTAGTGCACAATCAGGCACCGTGACAGTGGGCAGTGTTACTACTCAGTGACATTAAATCCATAATAGACCAAAAAATCAACTGTGTAATAATGATGTATATAATAATACTTAGTTCAAAAAGAACATCATTAATGAAGGCTGTGTTGCAGATTGTGATACCTCATAAACATATAGAGCCTCTCAGTGTTTGTCAGAGGGTGCTCATTTATAAAACAAAGTCACGTTCAAAGCGTTAACCACAATGTATGGACAAGGTTATACGCTGTATGGACTTTCTCTGTTTATAATCACTGGTATCACCAATCATGTGAATTTTTACAATGCTTTTGCAATTTTTTGAAAACTTTTTCAATTTAGTGAAAATAAGATGGAAACTGATCACTTATCGTTGTATGCTAGCGTGCATGGGTGACAGCTTTTTTTCGGAACACCGGCATGAACCCGACACGTCCGTGTTTCGTGGACTTCTTCAGGGGTTTAATTTTGCAGCGGTGCCTACAATAAAAATGACAGTGGGGGGACCCCTTCCAACTAGTGTGCAGTGGTAGGAAAGCAGCAGAGTCAGCCCATGCCCTCATCCCCTTCTAGCAGTCAGGTGGCAGGCCAGCAACCCCCTGACATGTGGCAGAAGTGACAATCCACCATGGAGGAAATGGGGTGGAGTGCGGTAACGCTATCCCGGGGTAGGTGGCAGGTAGCCTCAAAAGTTGTAACCAGGACCATTGGGGAAATCATTGCCCTTGATGACCAGCCCTTGCAGTTAGTGGAGAATGTGGGTTTCAAACGTTTTTTGAGGGTCGTACTTCCAAATTACAAAATCCCCAGCAGAACCACATTTAGTAAAAAGGTCATCCCCAGCCTGTACAAGCAGTGTCGCAGTCGCATGCAAGCACTGCTAGCTAAGGCAGAGGGAAGAGTGCATTTCACCTGCGATATCTGGACCGCCATGAATGCTGCACACTCTTACCTCTCTCTGACAGCACACTGGTGGGACATGGCTGAGGCAGGGGCAGCCAGCAACTCTATTACTGAAGAAGTATCAGGGTGGAGGTGGGCTTTACTGCACACCCACCTGATGGACCAGGCCCATACCGCATCCAATATTCTAGCATGCATCAGACAGATGCTGGAGGGCTGGCAACTACACCAGCGAGACAGGAAAACGCAGGCAGGGTTCTTTGTCACAGACAATGGTGCAAACATGGTTAAGGCAATAACCGATGGGCGCTTTAAGAACATCCGATGTTTTGCACACACTCTGCACCTAGTAGTGAAGTCAGCTCTGGGCTTGGAGTCCAATGACAAAGACAATGAATACCTGCATAGGTTAATACAGAAGTGCAGGAACATAGCAGCACACTTCCACAGAAGTGTCAAGGCGGGGCAGGTTCTCCGACAAAAGCAGACTGATTTGGATATGCCTCACAAGCGTCTCATTCAAGACATTGCACCCGGTGGAATTCCACCTTTATGATGCTGGAGAGGTTACTGGAGCTGCAGACACCCCTTCATGAACTTTCTGGTACAATGGACATAGGTGTGCAGAATCCCCTAGGGCATCATGATTGGTTAGTCATGAGTCAGCTGGTAAAAATCCTGCAGCCCTTCAAGGATGTCACGGAGGAGCTGAGTTCCAGAAGTGCCACCTTGGCTGACATCATCCCTATAGTTAATTTCCTGGATGAACATTTGGAGGCCTTTAAACAGGAAGAGGGAATGACAGCTGAGTTGCTGCAGTGTCTGGACGTTTTGCAGCAGCAGGTGAAAGACAGATTAAGGCCTTTAACAGACGACCGCACATACATGCTCGCCTCAGTCTGTGATCCCCGTGTGAAAGGGAAACTCGCCCTACAGTCCAATTGTCTGTCATTTGTGAAGGAGCTGCTGTTAGCAAAAGTCCGTGAACAGGAGCGCCATAGGCGGAGACAGATTAGGCTTGAAGCACAGGTGGAAACAGCAGGCACGTCAGAGAGTTGTGCTGCTAGCCCAAGCAGGAGCAGCACTGTGTCAGCGACAGATAGTACTTCCTCCTCCACGTCAGAACGCCCAAGGCATGTTGCCCATAAAGATTCATCAGTTGTGCAAAGGGCGAGAGAGAAAGCAGCTGGCATGAGTGACTCTGAGCCCGCCCAAGCAAAGGAGACACCAGCACAGCTGTCAGTGACACGGTATCTCTCAGAGCCAATAGAGAAAATGCAGACAGATCCGCTGGCATATTGGGCACACAAGTCCACTGTCTGGCCACACCTAGCCAAAGTGGCTCAGCGATATCGGTCATGTCCACCAACCAGTGTGCCCAGTGAACGTGTCTTTTCAATGACAGGGGATATCATGAGCCCTCACCGCTCAAGGCTGACACCAGACTTGATGGAAATGCTAGTGTTTTTGAAAGTAAACCTGCCTTTGCTTAGGTTTCCAAATTTTCCCTGTGAATGGCAGGATGACTAAAAGCAATTCAAAGCCTTGCAGCAGCTCCAATTGCCTCCTATGCTCCAGATAATATAAGCACTGCAGCACATGTACCTGACATGAAACGCTGTGCCTGACCATCCACTGCCCTGTCTGTACGTCCCTACAAGGGCCTGACCTCAAACGCTGTGCCTGACCGTCAACTGTCCAGGCCTTATGTTCCTACAAGTGTTTGACCTCAATTGCTTTGCCTGTCAGTCCAGGCCTTGTGTCCCTAGGTGGGATTGACCTCTGTCCTCAACTGCTTTGCCTGTCAGTCCAGGCCTTGTGTCCCTAGGTTGGATTGACCTCTGTCCTCGACTGCTTTGCCTGTCAGTCCATGCCTTGTGTTCCTACAAGTGTTTGACCTCGATTGCTTTGCCTGTTCATCCAGGCCTTATGTCCCTAGGTGGGATTGACTTCTGTCCTCAACTGCTTTGCCTGTCAGTCCAGGCCTTATGTCAGTCCAGGCCTACAAGTGTTTGACCTCGATTGCTGTGCCTTTCAGTGCAGGCCTTGTGTCCCTAGGTGGGATTGACCTCTGTCCTCGACTGCTTTGCCTGTCAGTCCAGGCCTTGTGTCCCTAGGTGGGATTGACCTCTGTCCTCGACTGCTTTGCCTGTCAGTCCAGGCCTTGTGTTCTTACAAGTGTTTGACCTTAATTGCTTTGCCTGTCAGTCCAGGCCTTGTGTTCCTACAAGTGTTTGACCTCGATTGCTTTGCCTGTCAGTCTAGGCTTGTGTTCCTACAAGTGTTTGACCTCGATTGCTTTGCCTGCCAGTCTAGGCTTGTGTTCCTACAAGTGTTTGACCTCGATTGCTTTGCCTGTTCATCCAGGCCTTATGTCCCTAGGTTGGATTGACCTCTGTCCTCGACTGCTTTGCCTTTCAGTTCAGGCCTTGTGTTCCTACAAGTGTTTGACCTCGATTGCTTTGCCTGTCAGTCCAGGCCTTGTGTCCCTAGGTGGGATTGACCTCGGTCCTCGACTGCTTTGCCTGTCAGTCCAGGCCTTGTGCCCCTAGGTGGGATTGACCTCTGTCCTCGACTGCTTTGCCTGTCAGTCCAGGCCTTGTGTCCCTAGGTGGGATTGACCTCTGTCCTCGACTGCTTTGCCTGTCAGTCCAGGCCTTGTGATCCTACAAGTGTTTGACCTCGATTGCTTTGCCTGTCAGTCCAGGCCTTGTGTTCCTACAAGTGTTTGATCTCGATTGCTTTGCCTGTTCACCCAGGCCTTATGTCCCTAGGTGGGATTGACTTCTGTCCTTGACTGCTTTGCCTGTCAGTCCAGGCCTTGTGTTCCTACAAGTGTTTGACCTCGATTGCTTTGCCTGTTCATCCAGGCCTTATGTCCCTAGGCGGGATTGACCTCTGTCCTCGACTGCTTTGCCTGTCAGTCTAGGCCTTGTGTTCCTACAAGTGTTTGACCTCGATTGCTTTGCCTGTTCACCCAGGCCTTATGTCCCTAGGTGGGATTGACTTCTGTCCTTGACTGCTTTGCCTGTCAGTCCAGGCCTTGTGTTCCTACAAGTGTTTGACCTCGATTGCTCTGCCTGTCCGTCCAGGCCTTATGTCCAGTCCTAATGGCTGAACCCTCATTGCAAAGGGAAACCTGTCTCTGGCAATTAAAACTAGTACTCCTTCACAGCATTTATCCTTAAATAAAACAAAGAGTTTTCTTTAGTTTCAGGGCAGAGAAGAGAACTTCCTTCGTCTTGCTTATGAAGTCATGATCTGTTTGCAAATGATTTAATCCGAACAATTTGTACCATTATACACTCTAGGGGCCAACCCATTCCAAGGAAGTCCTTTCCTGCTCTTGGGAAAGGGAACTCTCCCCGGTGTTGCAGCCTATTTCTTAGGACCTGTTTACCCATGTTGAACTGCTGTTTACATGGCACCCTGCTCCCTGTCACCATGCTTTGAAGGTTCGTGCTCCACTCTAGGGGCCAACCCATTCCAAGGAAGTCCTTTCCTGCTCTTGGGAAAGGGAACTTTCCCCGGTGTTGCAGCCTATCTCTTAGGACCTGTTGACCCATGTTGAACCGCTGTTCACATAACACCCTGCTCCCTTTCGCCATGCTTTGAAGGCTCGTGCTCCTCTCTAGGGGCCAACCCATTCCAAGGAAGTCCTTTCCTCCTCTTGGGAAAGGGAACTCTCCCCAGTGTTGCAGCCTATCTCTTAGGACCTGTTGACCCATGTTGAACTGCTTTTTATGGGTGAACCCATTCTCAGAAGACCTTTCCTGCTCATAGGAAAGGGAACTCTCCCCGGGTGTAGCCTGCCTGTTTCTACTGTCCCATGTTGAACCGCTGTTTGTTTACATGGTAACCTCCTCCACCTTCGCATTGACAATTGTCTTATGTATATTCAAGTTTCATATCACCAAAATGCCAGGAAGAGTGCAGATGATAGCACATATCAAATCTTGATTCTTCTAAAGTATACTTCATCTGTATGTACTCTTTTCTATCTGTGTTGCTAGGTGCCAAGCACACTTTATTAATACTTCTTCTTAGCTTCGGAATAGTAAAGTTCTTCAAAGCCTCTGTTTCTACTAAAACAACAGCTGGCATTTGGGATTTTACTTCACTTGGTGAAGACATTTTTATTAGTGTTTTACCTCCGGTCGTTTCTTCCATTTTGAAATCAGCCTCTTTCTATCCCAAGCAGTACTCTGACTGCTTTGCTTTCCGGCCTAGCTGTCTTTTGTCAAGGATATTCTCACACCCTGGGGATCCCGGGTGTAGCCTGCCTGTTTCTCCCCTCCGACCCATATTGAACCACTGTGTTTGTTTACATGGTAACCTCCTCCGCTTCGGCCTTGACAATTCTCATTTGTATATTCAATTTTCATATTACCAAAATGCCAGGAAGACTGGGGTGGGGGATCCACCAAACCCTGGTCCGACCGACCGTCGGGCGGGCTGCACGGAACACACCTGTTTACCTCTTAACAGTTTCACGCCCTCTTGAACTCTCTCTTCAAAGTACTTTTCAACTTTCCCAAACGGTACTTGTCAACAATCGGTCTCGTGCCGGTATTTAGCCTTAGATGGAGTTTACCACTCGCTTTGGGCTGCATTCCCAAAAAGTTCTTCAAACCCTCTGTTTCTAATAAAACAACAGCTGGCATTTGGGATTTTACTTCACTTGATGAAGACATTTTTATTAGTGTTTTACCTCCGGTCGTTTCTTCCATTTTGAAATCAGCCTCTTTCTATGCCAAGCAGTACTCTGACTGCTTTGCTTTCCGGCCTAGCTGTCTTTTGTCAAGGATATTCTCACATTACAGTCCCTGGGAATCCCGGGTGCAGCCAGCCTGATTTTAAAAGATCAGCGAGAGCCCACTGGACCCCAATGGAAACCCCCCCACTTTAGGGGCGAACCCATTCTAGGGAGCCCTTTCCTGTGCAAAGGAAAGGGAACTCTCCACGGGTGTAGCCTGCCTGTTTCTACCCTCTGACCCATGTTGAATCGCTGTTCCATTTTTTAAATCAGTCTCTTTCTATGCCAAGCAGTACTCTGACTGCTTTCCGGCCTACCTGTCTTTTGTCAAGATTATTCTCACACTAAAGTCCCTCGGGATCCCGTGTGTAGCCTGCCTGTATCTGCCCTCTGTCCAATGTTGAACTGCTATATAGGGGCAAACCCATTCTAGGGAGCCCTTTCCTGCGCAAAGGAAAGGGAACTCTCCCCGGTTGTAGCCTGCCTGTTTCTACCCTCTGACCCATGTTGAACCACTGTTCCATTTTTTAAATCAGCCTCTTTCTATGCCAAGCTGTACTCTGACTGCTTTCCAGTCTAGCTGTCTTTTGTCAAGGATATTCTCACACTACAGTCCCTGGGAATCCCGGGTGCAGCCAGCCTGATTTTAAAAGACCAGCGAGAGCCCACTGGAGCCCAATGGAAACCCCCCACTTTAGGGGCGAACCCATTCTAGGGAGCCCTTTCCTGTGCAAAGGAAAGGGAACTCTCCCCAGGTGTAGCCTGCCTGTTTCTACCCTCTGACCCATGTTGAACCGCTGAGTAGGGGTGAACCCATTCTAGGGAGCCCTTTCCTGCGCAAAGGAAAGGGAACTCTCCCCGGGTGTAGCCTGCCTGTTTCTACCCTCTGACCCATGTTGAACCGCTGTGTAGGGTTGAACCCATTCTAGGGAGCCCTTTCCTGCTCATAGGAAAGGGAATTCTCCCCAGGGCTCTTGTTTGAATATTTGCTACTAGGAATGTGAATCGTGTTCCCGATTGTCTTAACGATCGAAATCATCTGGCAGGAGAAGAAAATCGTGTTTGGCACGATTTTTTAGTTAAAAAATTGTTTTTTCCGATTAGTGCGCACTAACAGGAGTTAGTGCGCGCTAACAGAAAATGATACAATTTGACACTTTTCAGGTCAGTTAAGGTCAGTTTAGGAATGAATATGTATTCCTATTGGCTGCCCTCTTATTTATTCATGTTACCAAGGTTCCCACTGACAATATATGGGGGATGGGAAATGGAAACAGTTGGTAGCTTGACAAAAAAAGTAATGTGATCAGTCAATGTGACTAGAACTTGTGCCCTATCCCTGATACCGGGAGTGTTGTGATCTTCCTGCATGCAGTGCCGTATCCCTGATACTGGGAGTGTTGTGATCTTCCTGCACGCAGTGCCCTATCCCTGATACCAGGGGTGTTGTGATCTTCCTGCATGCAGTGCCCTATCCCTAGTACCAGGAGTGTTGTGATCTTCCTGCACACAGTGCCCTAACCCTGATACCGGGAGTGTTGTGATCTTCCTGCATGCAGTGCCCTATCCCTGATATCAGGGGTGTTGTGATCTTCCTGCACACAGTGCCCTAACCCTGATACCGGGAGTGTTGTGATCTTCCTGCACGCAGTGCCCTATCCCTGATACCAGGGGTGTTGTGATCTTCCTGCACGCAGTGCCATATCCCTGATACTGGGAGTGTTGTGATCTTCCTGCACACAGTGCCCTAACCCTGATACCGGGAGTGTTGTGATCTTCCTGCACGCAGTGCCATATCCCTGATACTGGGAGTGTTGTGATCTTCCTGCACACAGTGCCCTAACCCTGATACCAGGGGTGTTGTGATCTTCCTGCACTCAGTGCCATATCCCTGATACTGGGAGTGTTGTGATCTTCCTGCACGCAGTGCCCTAACCCTGATACCAGGGGTGTTGTGATCTTCCTGCACACAGTGCCCTATCCCTGATACCGGGAGTGTTGTGATCTTCCTGCACACAGTGCCCTAACCCTGATACCGGGAGTGTTGTGATCTTCCTGCATGCAGTGCCCTATCCCTGATACCAGGGATGTTGTGATCTTCCTGCACTCAGTGCCCTATCCCTGATACCAGGAGTGTTGTGATCTTCCTGCACACAGTGCCCTAACCCTGATACCGGGAGTGTTGTGATCTTCCTGCATGCAGTGCCCTATCCCTGATACCAGGGGTGTTGTGATCGTCCTGCACTCAGTGCCATATCCCTGATACTGGGAGTGTTGTGATCTTCCTGCACACACTAGTGCCCTAACCCTGATACCAGGAGTGTTGTGATCTTCCTGCAGGCAGTGCCCTATCCCTGATACTGGGGGTGTTGTGATCTTCCTGCATTCAGTGCCCTATCCCTGATACCGGGAGTGTTGTGATCTTCCTGCACGCAGTGCAGTATCCCTGATATCGGGAGTGTTGTGATCTTCCTGCACACAATGCCCTAACCCTGATACCGGGAGTGTTGTGATCTTCCTGCATGCAGTGCCGTAACCCTGCTCAGTGCAGGAAGATCACAACACCCCCGGTATCAGGGTTAGGGCACTGCGTGCACGAAGATCACAACACTCCCAGTATCAGGGATAGGCACAAGTTCTAGTCACATTGACTGATCACATTACTTTTTTTGTCAAGCTACCAACCGTTTCCATTTCCCATTCCCCCCAACCATCACCTCAGTGGGAACCTTGGTAACATCAATAAATAAGAGGGCAGCCAGCCAATAGGAATACATATTCATTCCTAACTGACCTGAAAAGTGTCAATTTGTATCATTTTCTGTTAGTGCGCACTAACTCCCGGTTAGTGCGCACTAACTCCCGTTAATGCGCACTAACCCGATTAACGATTTTTTAACGATAAATCGTTAGAATACCTATTGTATCATGTTCTTTAATGATTTAAGACGATTTTAAAATTATTGGACGATAATTTTAATCGTTGAAAAACGATTCACATCCCTATTTGCTACTACCACCAAAATTGGCACCCGCAGATGCTACTCTCCACCCAGGCATAGTTCATCATGTTTCAGGTCCTAGGACTCGTGTTAGACTCCCTGGTCCCTGTTTCAAGATGGGTCGGGTGCACAGTACGCCCAGTTGACAGTCCCACTACATGCTGAGCCTCATCTTGTCTTGCCTCCTTGTCTTTCCCTTATCAAACCACAGGGACCTGACTACCTCACCTCTGCCAGCCTGTCTTGCCCCTATCAACTTTCTGCCACTCTGCCTTGCTGCCAATCACCAGATGACTCACTCAACTCCTTGTGGTGTTCTTGCCACTATCATGGTTCCTCAATGTGTTGGTACTAGTCTTTCTGCTTGCTATGTTCCCCTTCATTGTGCTGTAGGATGTCAATTCCACTTGTCGTGCCGCTTTGCCTGTTGTGCTGCCTTCGAGAGTTCTTGCGTCTGTTATCGGTGCTTTCTATTGAAGCTGTGGTGTGTTTTTGACACTGTCGCTGCACTCTTGCCACTTCTGGTACCCCTTTGCACCTTTACAGTGCCTTAGGCTATTCATGGCACTTTGGTGCCACTTTGCCACAGTCTAAGTACCTTGGAGCTCTTTTGTTGTTGTGATGATTGCTCCCCAGAAGTTTCATCAAAATAGATAATAAAACCCCAATTCTGCAGCCAAAAAAAGGCTGGAAATCCTTCCCCCATTGACTTTAATGGGAACCGAAAACATATTCACATATCAACGTATTGGATTCTCCATACGTCTGAATGCAACGAAAATGACCCCCGACGAATACGTATCACGAATGCAACGGAAAGTTTTTGGCTGCACATCCCTAATGGACAGCTTCTGTTCTCCTATAGTATAACCATAGACTTCCTCCCAAAATTTACCTTAAAAACCCAAACAGAAACTCCCTCAGAATCTTTTTTGAGGAACCTTCTGTGACACAGGGCTCATCTGGTGACCTTGCCACAGACATATAGGAAAGATTTAAAATTATTTTGTTGTAGCATATGTACATTTTTCTACCTTATTATATCTACTGTAGGCCTAAATGATTACTGAAAAAAACCTGAAGAGTCTGATTCAAATGTTGATATGAGGTTGTATGTCAGATTTTTTTTTCTAGGCCAATTCCGACTTTTCCAGTGACAATACATAGAAAACACCGAATAAAAATTTTAATCAGAGTCCAAAGTAAATTAATTGAGTTAAGGAATTCTTCAAGACTTATGGCCAAAACTGTAGAATACATTTTCATTTTGAGGTCTGACATTAGTTGCTTAAAGTAAACAGTTATGCCTGGTTCACAAAAATCAGTCAACATAAGACATACCTTTTAGAAAAATGTTCTCTCAAAATCCATATAAAATATTTATATTGTGTGTTTTTAATAAAATAATCTTACATTTTTATCCTGACAACTTGAACTGTTTTATTTTTAATGCAGGCACAATTCTTTCAGGAGGCACTTACCACGGCAAATAGAAGTGTCCAGTGTGGATTTTAGCATGGGTGTGGACAGTGTGCTACAAAGGGGAGAGACAACAACCAGCATTGGACGTATAAAACCAGAGCTCTATAAACAGAAATCAGTTGATTCTGAAGAGAATAAAAAAGATGACATAAAAACCTGTGGGAAACTTAATTTCATTCTCCAGTATGATTATGAGAATGAACTTCTCATAGTTACAATTGTGAAAGCCTTAGAGCTCCCAGCTAAAGACTTTACAGGAACATCCGACCCCTATGTGAAGATGTATCTTCTTCCAGATAGGAAAAAGAAGTTTCAGACTCGGGTGCACAGGAAGACACTAAATCCTATCTTTGATGAAACCTTTCAGTTTCCTGTAGCCTATGATCAACTCAGCAACAGGAAACTACATTTCAATGTATATGATTTTGACAGATTTTCTAGACATGACATAATTGGGGAAGTTATTCTTGATAACTTGTTTGAAGTCTCTGATCTCTCCAGGGAAGCCACAGTGTGGAAAGACATCCACTGTGCCACCACAGTAAGTATTGTACCACCCAAAGTGGTGAAAAGAAAATTCTAATTTATGTGCATAGGAAACTCACTTACTTCCTGAGCTCATTTTGGAAACAATGCATATACTTTCTTTTGAACATGCTCAGTTTAATGTGGCACTTGTGAAAGAAAGGCATTAATTGAAAAGGACATATATGTGACATTTCGTATAGTCATTAACACAACAGAAAGTAGGGATGTGAATCGTGTCCTCGATCGTCTTAACGATCGATTTCGGCTGGGAGGGGGAGGGAATCGTATTGTTGCCGTTTTGGGGGGGTAAAATATCGTGAAAAATCGTTAAAATCGTGAAAAATCGAAAACCGGCACATTAAAACCCCCTAAAACCACCCCCGACCCTTTAAATTAAATCCCCCACCCTCCCGAACCCCCCCCCCAAATAACTTAAATAACCTGCGGGTCCAGCGGCGGTCCGGAACGGCAGCGGTCCGGAACGGGCTCCTGCTCTGAATCTTGTCGTCTTCAGCCGGCGCCATTTTCCAAAATGGCGCCGAAAATGGCGGCGGCCATAGACGAAAAGATTGGACGGCAGGAGGTCCTTCCGGACCCCCGCTGGACTTTTGGCAAGTCTCGTGGGGGTCAGGAGGCCCCCCACAAGCTGGCCAAAAGTTCCTGGAGGTCCAGCGGGGGTCAGGGAGCGATTTCCCCGCCGCGAATCGTTTTCGTACGGAAAATGGCGCCGGCAGGAGATCGACTGCAGGAGGTCGTTCAGCGAGGCGCCGGAACCCTCGCTGAACGACCCTCCTGCAGTCGATCTCCTGCCGGCGCCATTTTCCGTACGGAAAATGGCGCCAGCCCTACGCGTATGGCCGGCGCCATTTTCTGTACGAAAACGATTCGCGGCGGGAAATCGCTCCCTGACCCCCGCTGGACCTCCAGGAACTTTTGGCCAGCTTGTGGGGGGCCTCCTGACCCCCACGAGACTTGCAAAAGTCCAGCGGGGGTCCGGAAGGACCTCCTGCCGTCCAATCTTTTTCGGTCTATGGCCGCCGCCCATTTTTTTCGGCGCCATTTTGGAAAATGGCACCGGCTGAAGACGACAAGATTCAGAGGCAGGAGCCCGTTCCGGACCGCTGCCGTTCCGGACCGCCGCTGGACCCGCAGGTTATTTAAGTTATTTGGGGGGGGGTTTCGGGAGGGTGGGGGATTTAATTTAAAGGGTCGGGGGTGGGGTTTTTTAGGGGTTTTTAGTGTGCCGGCTCACGATTCTAACGATTTATAACGATAAATCGTTAGAATCTGTATTGTATTGTGTTCCATAACGGTTTAAGACGATATTTAAAATTATCGTCCGATAATTTTAATCGTCCAAAACGATTCACATCCCTAACAGAAAGTAATACTATATTCATATAGCAGGGACAAGGAAAACTGATAAATTCCTATCTAAAGTTTCCACTTATAAGAAAGCTTTCCACTTTTATTGTTTGACATTAGCTATTAATATATATTCTTTAGCTGGAATTAAATAGCAGTGTATGGGGGTTACATTTGACCAGGAAAAAAATTGTATCTATTGTCTCTACAAGGGTAACAATGTTAACTTTTTCAGGATAAATAGTATCCTACATAGAACTTGAAAAGTATGTGTAGAATAAATGTTTGCAGTTAAAAATATTGCATTACAATTGGGCTGATACAGTAAAATGCGCGGGGGAGCCGGCGCTCCGAAGCGAGCGCCTGCTCTCCCGATGCGCGCCCAGGCCACTCTCCTTTTCTTTACACTTTCCCGGTGCCGGCTGAAATTAACGCCTGCCCAAAGGCAGGCGTTAATTTCTGAGAGTAAATGTGTGGCTTGGCTGCACATTTTACTTTCTGTATGGTGCGGGAATAACTAATAGGCTCATCAACATACATTTGCATGTTGCGGGGCGCTATTAGTTTTTGGGGGATTGGACACGCGTTTTCCTCATGCTATTACCCCTTACTGTATAAGGGGTAATAATAGCGTGATGAAAACGCGTGTCCAGACGGGGGCTAATGGTATGCTCGGCCGAGTGCACCGTTCTGTATTGGCCTGAATGTAATCCATTACATTATCTAAGAATTGCAGTTGTTACTTATACTTTCACATTTTTCCAAAATGTAACCATTTTATCACAAATTTCCCTTCTCCCCTGTGTACCTTGCATAATTTCTTACCCTGTTATGTATTTCTTGATATTTGTCTCATTTTTCTCCCATTATATGCTTTTCTCTTTTTTCCCCTTTCTCGTTTTCTCTTTCTGAATTTAATCACGCATACTTGGCTCTTTTTTAGTGCCTACCCTCTAGCATGATTTTTTTTTTTTTTTGCTATGCACAGCATCTCAGCATCACTGGACATATGCACACACAGACTCTCTCTCTCTCTCTCACACACACACACACATATACCTCTCTCCCCAGACACTGTATTAATGAACTATGTTCCTGGATTGTTGGCTTAAAACCAGTATCACTGAGTTGTAAGTGGCTCTGCTTACTGCTCAGAGCTGCACATTGCCTTATGCAGTAGGGCAGGGAAAGCTACAAATTTTACTGATCTCCACAGAACAATGGCTTGATTGCAGAAATGGTGACTTGAAGCTACCATTAGATTTAACTTCTGAACTGTATTGGTGTGAAACTATATTTAGTTTAATACTAAATAAGCCATTTTTTGCAATTACATTTCAACCTTACAGTCTTAATTTTAAATTGTATAGAGCACAATAAGCATAAAACTATATCTAAGCTGTTTCGTTATAACATGTAGCCAGTATACTGTTGGTATATAAAAAACAAAAAACCCTGTTTTCATAGAAGTATAACATTTACCATGTTATCCTTAAGGGATTTATTTACTAGTGTGATAATGCATTTTCCTTGTGGTAACAGCATTTACCTTGCAGTATGTGTTGTTGGAAAGAATGTGTGACATGTACAATTATTACAAACCTATGTGTAAGTATCATGTCCTGGATCCTAAGTCAGGAACAATAGGGCCAGTTACTGAGATGCATGACATGCAGATACATGCAAAGCAGCTTATTGGCATGGCAGCAAATATCAAAAAATCTTTGTAAGCTGTGGTGTTTGGGGATAGTAAGCTACATCTCTGGTGTAGGTAAATTTCCCCTGCAACATCACCAGGCTTAGATGCCTTATGATGCTGTCTGGGCCACCATTTAAAGGGCACAAGGCCCTTAAAAGCCCCACCACCCCCCCCCCCCCCCCCCACACGCACACACACAGTCCTCCCTCTAAAATTATCCCTGGTGATCCATGCAATGATATCAATTCCCTGACCTCCACCATACCCCCCCCCCCCCCCCCCGAGGAAGATAAATGTAAAAAGCAGCTCTTAAAAGCCTCCCTCCCAGTACTTAAACCAGTATTCTCAACCTTTTTTCTGTTGGGACACATCTGATAGATGATACTCACTGAATACATGGCCATCATAGGGCTAAATATAAACATATACTGTGCTTTCTTAGGAATCCCCCCCCCCCCCCTTCCAATGAGTACAGAGTAGAAATAGGACATTTCCCTCATACAATTCACCATGCAAAAAAGTTAATCTGTTTGTGGTGTCATCTTAATAACAGCAACACAAGGTCCCTTTACTACCAGACACATTGAAAAATAATGTAAAACCTGAAAAAAGAAATACATGTATAGTAAACCTGTCATACCATAGCATCACTAACTCCAAGGACTCAAACAGCTATAGCCTACCTATGAAAAAGCAGGAGTGTACCACTAATGCATATCCTGTTGAGGAAACAGGACTGATTCAAGACTGAGGTATTTTACATGCTAGTAAAATACCTCACCTCAGTCACACACAGATCTTCATCAAATACAGAATAAAAGACCACAAATTACAAATGTGGAAACAAAAACTAGAATGGAAAACCCAAGAAGCCCTTCTGCATAGGGTGACCATATAGCTCCATGTCAAGAGGGATAAGCCAATCCAGTCCTGGTTTTACCCCACTGCATTCATAGAAATGTAGTTCTGATTTCTCTATTGATTTCCATAAGAAAAGCCAGAACTATGTCTCATTGCATGCATTGGGTAAACCAGGAGCTGGTTTCCGTTTTTTTCCCCTTGACAAGGAGCTACTTGGTCACTCTACATGCAAAGGTACATTTTTAAAGCAACCAAAACCTTAAGGTCCCTCCCTCAGTTGAGAATTCCTGAGATGATTTCTTGTGGTCCATCAGATGAGTGCCTTGGTCTGGTAGTTGGCTTTTGAGCTGGCGGTGGACTTAGCTGTAAAAAAAAAAACCAAAACAGCTGAAAGGCAAGCAGGTGCAGGAAGCCAAGCGCCAGTGCTGAGGTATATACCCTCTCCCCCACAGCCAGGAGACCATGCTTGTACTCGCTGGAATAGGATGAGTTCAGGTAAAGTTTAAAATTTCTTGAGAAGAGAAGGGGAGTTGAGTAGAGATTCCTCACCCCTCCCGGTCTACATGCTCGGTGAGCGATCCAATGGCCCTTCCTGCCTCTTGTGGTGTTTGGGATTGGGATAGGGACAAGCTTGGCAGGTTGAGCAGCCCTTGCGGCTAGCCCCCGCTTGGAGACTTGGCTGGTTCACCATGTGGTAGGCCGTGATGGCGCATTTGTACGCTTTTTGTGCGCCATATACTGCTATCTTAAGTTCAGTCAGATCATGGTTTGTGCGCCCGACAGTGCTACCTGTTGTGCATTTTGGTTGTGCGCCTAGTGAGCACCTAACTGGGCACCTAGTCCAGTGCCTAATTAGGAGCATAGGAGTGCCTACTAGGGTGCTCATTTGTGCACGCACGCACTCTTTTTACACGCATATGCACAAATACATTTGTTTTTATGCTCATTCCCTGAGCTCTTCCTATAGTGAAGAAACTCTAAGTGCCCTTGCTCTGTGTGTGGTGTGTTCATGTTCGGGCATCTCAGCCTGGCGTTCCTTCTAACTTGTGTCAACACAGTTTGGAGGCTAAGGGGGAATTACCCCCCTCTGATTTTACTAAGCCCAGTTCTTCCCAGGCTGGTGCAGGAACGGAGAAAGAGCTGCCAGAAGGGTAATCTGATCTGGGGATCCCTAACTGGTTCATCAGCAGGGGAAGGTAGTAGGGGTGTGCATTCGTATTGACCGCATATGTAAAACGCTACTCATATTTTTTTTTAACTTAAAAAAAGATGAGGCGGTATACGAGCAGATTTCCGACATATTGAACTAGTAGATATGTTGGATACGGCGACTCGCCATGCGCGCGCTTTCTCGCCGCCATAGCTGCGAGCTCGGAGCCCCGGATTACCTGAAAATGGTGGCGCCCCTGCGGGTAACCATGCCAACCTGGTTGACCCTGTTCCTGTGAGTCTCAGTGACTCACAGGAAAGGGTGGGACAGGTCGGCATGGATACCGGACGCAGCGAATCTGCGTTCACCTTTTCAGAGAAGCACTGAATGCAGCGAATCGCGCTGTCATTCAGTGCTTCTCTGAGGATTTCCTGACGAGCCAGCACTATAAAAGCAGCAGCAGCACGAGGATTCACGGACATTTTCAGCGATTGTGTGGGAGGTGAGATCGGATGTAGATGTTTTTTTTTGTTGAAGGGTGGGCTCAGGCAGGCTGAGGTAGACAAGATAGCAGAACCAGATTTCATAGACAACACAGAACAGAACCAGATTTGATAGACAACACAGAACAGATTCTTGTTAGGGAAAAAAAAAAAAAGAACATTGTATTGAGTGAGTCTGTACATTTTATCCTGGGCAGTGCCAGGCAGGGCTGGCAGCTACTCTGCTCATATCTACTTTAGTTCTAGTGCACTGCAGTGCACACAGACAGACAACATTCCGTGCATTGCCAGGCAGGCAGTGAGGCAGTGAGGGCAGTGGGCATTGTAAACAGAGTGAAGTTGGCCTCAGCGAGTCTGTTCAATTTGTATTTTTAAACAGACTTAACCGCATTGTCCTTGACTGGTTCAGTGCTGGGTGGGCAGTGCCAGGGCTGGCACTGGCAGTACTCTGCCTCATATCTTACTTAAAAGGAAGCTTGTTCTCTGTGCACTCACTGCACAACACAGACAGACACATTCGTGCATTGCCAGGCAGGCAGTGGGCATCATAACAGAGTGAAGATTGGCCTTCAGCGAGTCTGTTCAATTTGCTATTTTTAAACAGACTTAACCGCATGTCCTTGACTGGTTCAGTGCTGGGTGGGCAGTGCCAGGGCTGGCACTGGCAGTACTCTGCCTCATATCTACTTAAAAGGAAGCTTGTTCTCTGTGCACTCACTGCACACACACAGGACAGACACATTCCGTGCATTGCAGGCAGGCAGTGGGCATAAACAGAGTGAAGATTGGCCTTCAGCGAGTCTGTTCAATTTGCTATTTTTAAACAGACTTAAAAGCATTCTCCTTGAGTGGTTCAGTGCTGGGTGGGCAGCAGTTCCAGGGCTGGGAGTACTCTGCCTCATATCTACTTTAGTTCTATGTGCACTGCAGTGCACACAGACAGACACATTCCGTGCATTGCCAGGCAGGCAGTGAGGCAGTGGGCATTGTAAACAGAGTGAAGATTGGCCTTCAGCGAGTCTGTTCAATTTGCTATTTTTAAACAGACTTAACCGCATTGTCCTTGACTGGTTCAGTGCTGGGTGGGCAGTGCCAGGGCTGGCACTGGCAGTACTCTGCCTCATATCTACTTAAAAGGAAGCTTGTTCTCTGTGCACTCACTGCACACACACAGACAGACACATTCCGTGCATTGCCAGGCAGGCAGTGGGCATAAACAGAGTGAAGATTGGCCTTCAGCGAGTCTGTTCAATTTGCTATTTTTAAACAGACTTAAAAGCATTCTCCTTGAGTGGTTCAGTGCTGGGTGGGCAGCAGTTCCAGGGCTGGGAGTACCCTGTCTCATATCTACTTTAGTTCTATGTGCACTGCAGTGCACACAGACAGACACATTCCGTGCATTGCCAGGCAGGCAGTGAGGCAGTGGGCATTGTAAACAGAGTGAAGATTGGCCTTCAGCGAGTCTGTTCAATTTGCTATTTTTAAACAGACTTAAAAGCATTCTCCTTGAGTGGTTCAGTGCTGGGTGGGCAGCAGTTCCAGGGCTGGGAGTACTCTGCCTCATATCTACTTTAGTTCTATGTGCACTGCAGTGCACACAGACAGACACATTCCGTGCATTGCCAGGCAGGCAGTGAGGCAGTGGGCATTGTAAACAGAGTGAAGATTGGCCTTCAGCGAGTCTGTTCAATTTGCTATTTTTAAACAGACTTAACCGCATTGTCCTTGACTGGTTCTGTGCTGGGTGGGCAGTGCCAGGGCTGGCACTGGCAGTACTCTGCCTCATATCTACTTAAAAGGAAGCTTGTTCTCTGTGCACTCACTGCACACACACAGACAGACACATTCCGTGCATTGCCAGGCAGGCAGTGGGCATAAACAGAGTGAAGATTGGCCCTCCGCGAGTCTGTTCAATTTGCTATTTTTAACAGACTTAAAAGTATGCTTGAGTGATTCAGTGCTGGGTGGGCAGCAGTTCCAGGGCTGGGAGTACCCTGCCTCATATCTACTTTAGTTCTATGTGCACTGCAGTGCACACAGACAGACACATTCCGTGCATTGCCAGGCAGGCAGTGGGCATAAACAGAGTGAAGATTGGGCCCTCAGCGAGTCTGTTCATTTGCTATTTTTAAACAGACTGAGCATTGTCGTTGAGTGGGTCTGTTAAATTCTGTTATTTTAAACAGGACTGAGCATTCATCTTGAGTGGGTCTGTTCATTTTGTTATTTTAAACAGACTGAACATTATTATTGTGGGACAGTGGGCAGTGTTACCACTAGTTCTCATTGACATTAAATCCATAATGTCAGGGAAAGAGAGATGCAAGCGACTTAGTGGGAATTGCAGCGGAGGCACCGCAAAAGACACCAGTGCAACACCACCAGTACAGCTAAAAAGGCAACTGTCGCAATCAAACGTCTTTGTAGGGGATGGCAGTTCCATGGCAAAAAAAAAGAAATCAGACCATGAAAACTTTGCAATCGCCACCACGTGTTTCTGTCCCTGCAGTTTTGGAGGAGAGTGAAGATGAGGCAGAGTCTAGCCAGACAAAAGTTACACACCCAAGAGCAGCCAGGGGACAGAAGTGTCCAGCAAAACTTCGCGGTGACAAGGTAGCGCTGGCACTGTTAGCTTCTGATTCAGAAGAAGAATCTTCTTGGATGGGATTCTCATCAGAAACGGAAGATTGTAATACCTGAGGAATCTTCGGTAGAATTGTCAGTTTACTCCTGTTTTAGCCTCCTCCTCCAGAATTCTGCGGCCGGGGAGACATTCCACTGATATCGAGGAGGAGGAAGAGCCTGTCAGAAGGGAGACAGAGGGTGACTGTTGCCCCCGCTGGCATTGCTTCGCCGGGTGCAGTGGGTGCACCACCCACACCCAGTAGTACCTCAACTCCAGTGCCACCATCCACCCCCAGGGCGGGAAAGAGAGGAGGATCACAAAAGAAATCTGCGATCTGGGCACATTTTAAAGTGACAGAAGACCGGCGTTATGCTCGGTGTAATTACTGTGCCAGGGATATTAGCAGAGGCAAGCAACTGGGACATCTGTCAAATTTTGGCATGGAGTATCATATTAAGAGGCAACACCCAACAAGATTACTGCCATCTGGGGATGGTGGCAGTTTCCGTCAGGGGACCCCTTCCCCTTCCAACCAGGGTGCAGTGGTAGGAAAGCAGCAGAGTCAGCCCACGCCCTCATACCCTTCTAGCAGTCAGGCGGCAGGCCAGAAACCCACTGACATGTGGCAGAAGCGACAATGCACCATGGAGGAAATGGGGTGGAGTGCGGTAACGCTATCCCGGGGGTAGGAGGCAGGCAGCCTCAAAAGTTGTAACCAGGAGCATTGGGGAAATGATTTGCCCTTGATGACCAGCCCCTGCAGTTAGTGGAGAATGTGGGTTTCAAACGTTTCTTGAAGGTCGTACTTCCAAATTACAAAGTCCCCTCCAGAACCACATTTAGTAGAAAGGTCATCCCCAGCCTGTACAAGCACTGTCTCAGTCGCTTGCAAGCACTGCTAGGTAAGGCAGACGGAAGAGTGCATTTCACCTGCGATATCTGGACCGCCATGAATGCTGCACACTCTTACCTCTCTCTGACAGCACACTGGTGGGACATGGCAGAGGCAGGGGCAGCCAGCAGCTCTATTACTGAACAAGCATCAGGGTGGAGGTGGGCTTTACTGAACACCCACCTGACGGACCATTCCCATACCGCTGCCAATATTCTAGCATACATCAGAAAGATGCTGGCGAGCTGGCAAGTACACCAGCGAGACAGTAAAACGCGGGCAGGCTTTTTTGTCACAGACAACGGTGCAAACATGGTTAAGGCAATAAGCGATGGGCGGTTTAAGAACATCCGATGTTTTGCACACACTCTGCATCTGGTAGTGAAGTCAGGTCTGGGCTTGGAGTCCAAGGACAAGGAGACTGAATACCTGCGTAGGTTAATACACAAGTGCAGGAACATAGCAGCACACTTCCACAGAAGTGTCAGGGCGGGGCAGGTTCTCCGAGAAAAGCAGACTGATTTGGATATGCCTGAGAAGCGTCTCATTCAAGACGTTCCCACCCGGTGGAATTCCACCTTTATGATGCTGGAGAGGTTACTGGAGCTGCAGACACCCCTTCATGAACTTTCTGGTACAATAGACATAGGTGTGCAGAATCCCCTAGGGCATCACGATTGGTTAGTCATGAGTCAGCTGTTAAAAATCCTGCAGCCCTTCAAGGACATCACGGAGGAGCTGAGTTCCAGAAGTTCCACCTTGGCTGACATCATCCCTATAGTGAAATTCCTGGATGACCATTTGGAAGGCATTAAACGGCAAGAGGGAATGACTGCTGAGGTGCTGCAGTGTGTGGACGTTTTGCAGCAGCAGGTGAAAGACAGATTAAGGCCTTTAACAGAGGACAGCACATACATGCTCGCCTCTGTCTGTGATCCCCGTGTGAAAGGTAAACTCGCCCTACAGACCAATTGTCTGTCATTTGTGAAGGAGCTGTTGTTACCACAGGTCCGTGAACAGGAGCACCATAGGCGGAGACAGATTAGGCTTGAAGCACAGGTGGAAACAGCAGGCACGTCACAGAGTTGAGCTGCTGCTAGCCCTGGCAGGAGAAGGACTGTGTCAGTGACAGATACTATTATTAGTGCCTCCACCTCAACGTCAGAACGCCCAAGGCATGTTGGCCATAAAGATACATCAGTTGTGCAACGGGCGAGAGAGAAAGTAACTGGATTGAGTGACTCTCAGCCCTCCCAAGCACAGGAGGAGACAGCAGCAGAGCTGTCAGTGACACGGTATCTCTCAGAGCCGATAGAGAACACGCAGACAGATCCGTTGGCATATTGGGCACACAAGTCCACTGTCTGGCCACACCTAGCCAAAGTGGCTGAAGGATATCTGTCATGTCCACCAACCAGTGTGCCCAGTGAACGTGTTTTTTCAATGACAGGGGATATCATGAGCCCTCACCGCTCAAGGCTGTCACCGGTCTTGATGGAAATGCTAGTGTTTTTGAAAGTAAACCTGCCATTGCTTCGCTTTCCCGATTTTCCTTGTGAATGGCAAGATGAATAAAAGCTATTGAAAGGAGCCTTGCAGCAGTTCCAATTGCCTCCTATGCTCAAGATAATGTAAGCACTGCAGCACATGTTCTTGACATGAATCGCTGTGCCTGACCGGCATCTACTGTGCAGCCCTTGTGTTCCCACAAGTGTTTTAACTCCGTTGCTGTTCCTGCCTGTACCTCCAGGCATTGTGTTCCTACTGGTGTTTTAACTCCATTGCTGTGCCTGCCTGTTCCTCCAGGCCTTGTGTTCCCACAAGTGTTTTAACTCCATTGCTGTGCCTGCCTGTACCTCCAGGCCTTGTGTCCCTAGCTGGGTTTGACCTCTGTCCTCCAATGATGTGCCTGTTCCTCCAGGCCTTGTGTTCCCACAAGTGTTTTAACTCCGTTGCTGTGCCTGCCTGTACCTCCAGGCCTTGTGTCCCTAGCCGGGATTGACCTCTGTCCTCCAATGATGTGCCTGTTCCTCCAGGCCTTGTGTCCCTAGCTGGGCAGTTCCATTTTGTTATTTTAAACAGACTGAGCATTCTTCTTGAGCGGGTCTGTTCCATTTTGTTCTTTTAAACAGACTGAGCATTGTCCTTCAGAGTGGGTCTGTTAATTTTGTTATTTTAAACAGACTGAGCATAGTCCTTGAGTGTCTCTGTTAATTTGGTTCTTTTAAACACACTGAGCATGGTCTTTGAGTGGGTCCGTTAATTTTGTTCTTTTAAACAGACTGAGCATAGTCCTTGAGTGGGTCTGTTAATTTTGTTATTTTAAACAGACTGAGCATAGTCCTTGAGTGTCTCTGTTAATTTGGTTCTTTTAAACAGACTGAGCATGGTCCTTGAGTGGGTCCGTTAATTTTGTTCTTTTAAACAGACTGAGCATAGTCCTTGAGTGGGTCTGTTAATTTTGTTATTTTAAACAGACTGAGCATAGTCCTTGAGTGTCTCTGTTAATTTGGTTCTTTTAAACAGACTGAGCATGGTCTTTGAGTGGGTCCGTTAATTTTGTTCTTTTAAACAGACTGAGCATGGTCCTTGAGTGGGTCTGTTAATTTTGTTATTTTAAACAGACTGAGCATAGTCCTTGAGTGTGTCTGTTAATTTAGTTCTTTTAAACAGACTGAGCATGGTCCTTGAGTGGGTCCGTTAATTTTGTTATTTTAAACAGACTGAGCATAGTCCTTGAGTGTCTCTGTTAATTTGGTTCTTTTAAACAGACTGAGCATGGTCTTTGAGTGGGTCCGTTAATTTGGTTCTTTTAAACAGACTGAGCATAGTCCTTGAGTGGGTCTGTTAATTTTGTTATTTTAAACAGACTGAGCATAGTCCTTGAGTGTGTCTGTTAATTTTGTTATTTTAAACAGACTGAGCATAGTCCTTGAGTGTGTCTGTTAATTTTGTTCTTTTAAACAAACTGAGCATGGTCCTTGAGTGGGTCCGTTAATTTTGTTCTTTTAAACAGACTGAGCATAGTCCTTGAGTGTGTCTGTTAATTTTGTTCTTTTAAACAAACTGAGCATGGTCCTTGAGTGGGTCCGTTAATTTTGTTCTTTTAAACAGACTGAGCATAGTCCTTGAGTGGGTCTGTTAATTTTGTTATTTTAAACAGACTGAGCATAGTCCTTGAGTGTCTCTGTTAATTTGGTTCTTTTAAACAGACTGAGCATGGTCCTTGAGTGGGTCCGTTAATTTTGTTCTTTTAAACAGACTGAGCATAGTCCTTGAGTGGGTCTGTTAATTTTGTTATTTTAAACAGACTGAGCATAGTCCTTGAGTGTCTCTGTTAATTTGGTTCTTTTAAACAGACTGAGCATGGTCTTTGAGTGGGTCCATTAATTTTGTTCTTTTAAACAGACTGAGCATGGTCCTTGAGTGGGTCCGTTAATTTTGTTCTTTTAAACAGACTGAGCATGGTCCTTCAGAGTGGGTCCGTTCATTTTCTTTTTTTAAACAGACTAAGCATTCTTCTTAAAGACCGAAGTGGAAAAGGGTTCCATGTGAACAGCAGTTCAACATGGGTCAGCCAGTCCTAAGAGATAGGCGAGCGCCGTTCGGAAGGGACGGGCGATGGCCTCCGTCGTCCTCGGCTGATCGAAAGGGAGTCGGGTTCAGATCCCTGAACCCGGAGTGGCGGAGATTCGGCGCTGGGCTCTTCCCTCTTCACTCGCCGTTACTGAGGGAATCCTGGTTAGTTTCTTTTCCTCCGCGGCTTGTGTCCCTAGCTGGGATTGACCTCTGTCCTCAAATGATGTGCCTGTTCATCCAGACCTTGTGTTCCCACACGTATTCTTATTTCTGAGAGATTTTCCAATTCCTTTGTCATCAGCTGAAGTGCATAAGATGCGTTGATGAATAGTTTTGAAGATGACACATATGGCTTTATACATGATACGGAAGTGGATGGGTAGCCAATGTAACTCTTTCAGAATGGGAGATATGTGGTCTCTCTTTCTTGCGCCTGTTAGTAATCAGGCTGCTGAATTTTGAACCATCTGTAGTGGTTTGGAATAGGATGAGGGCAGACCTAGCAATAGGGAATTGCAGTAGTCTAATTTTGCAAAAATGACTGCTTGGATGATCGTTCTGAAGTCTTGAGCATGGAAAAGAGGTCTTATCCTCTTCTGAACCTGGAGTTTATAGAAGCAGTCTTTGGTTGTTTTGTTGATATGTGCCTTGAAGTTTAGCCGGTTGTCTATTATCACTCCTAAGTCTCTAACTTGTGTGGTAGGTAGGTTGGTGGGAAGAGTAGTGTTGGAGATATTGTTTTCAGGAGAGTTGAGTAGGATTTCTGTCTTGGATGAGTTTAAGATGAGGTGTAGGTTGTTTAGTACTTGTTTGATTTTCTGGTGGCATGTTTCCCAGTAGTCAAGAGTTTTAGAGTATGTGTCTTTGATAGGGATGATGATTTGAATATCATCTGCGTAAAGGAAGTACTTTAGATTGAGGTCGGTAAGAAGTTGGCAGAGAGGAAGAAGATAGATATTAAATAGGGTCGGAGATAATGAAGAACCTTGAGGGACTCCTATGACAGAGTCAAATCTTGAGGATTCCTTGTTTTGGAGTTTAACTTTGTAACCTCTGTTATTGAGAAACGTTTTGAACCAGGATAGGACGGTGCCGCTGATTCCTATGGACGAAAGCTGGTTTAGGAGGATGGCGTGGTTGACCGTGTCGAACGCTGCGGAAAGGTCTAACAAGATCAATAGGAAAGAGTTTCCTTTGTCGAGGCCCATTAAGATATAATCTTATATCTTATAGTTGTGGTTTGGATCATATTCTTTAGGTGAAGACGGTTGTCTATAATTACTCCAAGGTCTCTCACATGAGTGTGGGTGAGAAGGTGTTTGTGATGGATCTGAGATGGGAGGTTTTCTTGGTTGGAGGAAATGAAGAGGAGTTCAGTCTTAGAGGCATTGAGGACCAGGTTTAGACTGTTGAGGAGATTAGTGGTGGCTTGTAAGCTGTTGTTCCAAAGTGCGATGGATTTGTTAATAGATTCTGTTATGGGAATAAGAATCTGAACATCGTCTGCATAGATGTAGTGAATGAGGTTAAGACTACTTAACAGTTGGCAAAGGGGAAGGAGGAAACGGCGGGGGAAATGGCGAAGCTGCTGCCAGGGGGGGCTATAACACACACCGCCGGAGCGGCGGCCCACCTGCCCCCCCCCCCTGGGCCTTCCCAGCCGACACGGAGCCGGTTGCGGCGCACCGCCGTGGAGGAAATGCGCCCTGCGGGGGCCGGGGCCGTCCGGGAGGCGTTCCCCGCCCCCCTGCGAAAGGGGTGGGGGATCCGCCGAAACCCCGGTACCACCGAACCCACCGGGTTGAATCCTCCAGGCGGACTGCACGCACCCCACCCGTTTACCTCTTAACGGTTTCCCGCCCTTTTGAACTCGCTCTTGAAAGTTATTTTCAACTTTCCCTTACGTACTTATTGATTTTATTTATTTATTTAATTTATTTATTCCTGGATGGGGCCGGGGCCGTCCGGGAGGCGTTCCCCGCCCCCCCGCGAAAGGGGTGGGGGATCCGCCGAAACCCCGGTCCCACCGAACCCGCCGGGTTGAATCCTCCAGGCGGACTGCACGCACCCCACCCGTTTACCTCTTAACGGTTTCCCGCCCTTTTGAACTCGCTCTTGAAAGTTATTTTCAACTTTCCCTTACGTACTTATTGATTTTATTTATTTATTTAATTTATTTATTCCTGGACGGGGCCGGGGCCGTCCGGGAGGCGTTCCCCGCCCCCCACGAAAGGGGTGGGGGATCCGCCGAAACCCCGGTCCGACCGAACCCGCCGGGTTGAATCCTCCAGGCGGACTGCACGCACCCCCACCCCACCCGATTACCTCTTAACGGTTTCCCGCCCTTTTGAACTCGCTCTTGAAAGTTATTTTCAACTTTCCCTTACGTACTTATTGATTTTATTTATTTATTTAATTTATTTATTCCTGGACGGGGCCGGGGCCGTCCGGGAGGCGTTCCCCGCCCCCCACGAAAGGGGTGGGGGATCCGCCGAAACCCCGGTCCGACCGAACCTGCCGGGTTGAATCCTCCAGGCGGACTGCACGCACCCCACCCCACCCGATTACCTCTTAACGGTTTCCCGCCCTTTTGAACTCGCTCTTGAAAGTTATTTTCAACTTTCCCTTACGTACTTATTGATTTTATTTATTTATTTAATTTATTTATTCCTGGACGGGGCCGGGGCCGTCCGGGAGGCGTTCCCCGCCCCCCCGCGAAAGGGGTGGGGGATCCGCCGAAACCCCGGTCCCACCGAACCCGCCGGGTTGAATCCTCCAGGCGGACTGCACGCACCCCACCCGTTTACCTCTTAACGGTTTCCCGCCCTTTTGAACTCGCTCTTGAAAGTTATTTTCAACTTTCCCTTACGTACTTATTGATTTTATTTATTTATTTTATTTATTTATTCCTGGACGAGGCCGGGGCCGTCCGGGAGGCGTTCCCCGCCCCCCCCGCGAAAGGGGTGGGGGATCCGCCGAAACCCCGGTCCGACCGAACCCGCCGGGTTGAATCCTCCAGGCGGACTGCACGCACCCCACCCCACCCGATTACCTCTTAACGGTTTCCCGCCCTTTTGAACTCGCTCTTGAAAGTTATTTTCAACTTTCCCTTACGTACTTATTGATTTTATTTATTTATTTAATTTATTTATTCCTGGACGGGGCCGGGGCCGTCCGGGAGGCGTTCCCCGCCCCCCCGCGAAAGGGGTGGGGGATCCGCCGAAACCCCGGTCCCACCGAACCCGCCGGGTTGAATCCTCCAGGCGGACTGCACGCACCCCACCCGTTTACCTCTTAACAGTTTCCCGCCCTTTTGAACTCGCTCTTGAAAGTTATTTTCAACTTTCCCTTACGTACTTATTGATTTTATTTATTTATTTTATTTATTTATACCGGCATTGCATCCTCTGTAGGCTTCCCTGGTCGGTCTTGTGCATTTGAATAAACGGAGAGGAATTTGTAGGTCGATTATGGTGTGTTGGTGAATGATTTTTTATATCAAGGTGATGGATTTGTAAATGACTATGAACTGAATTGGTAACCAGTGGAGGTCTTTTAGGACTGGGGAAATGTGGTCTCTTTTCCTAGTGTTTGTTAGTAGACGGGCTGCTGCGTTTTGAACCATTTGGAGTGGTTTTGTGTATGAGGAAGGGAGTCCAAGTAATGTAGAGTTGCAGTAGTAGAAAATGAGGGCTTGGAGGATGGTTCTGAAGTCTTTGGCATGGAAGAGTGGTCTTATCCTTTTTTAAACTTGCAGTTTATAGAAGCAGTCTTTGGTGGTTTTATTGATGTGGGATTTGAAGTTCAGTTAATTGTCGATTAGCACACCTAGATCCCTCACATGAGTAGTTTGTAGGTTGGTTGGGAGACAAGCTGTGAGATTGTTGTCAGGAGTTATGAGTCATACTTCAGTTTTAGAGGAGTTTAGTACCAGATTTAGGCTGTTGAGGAGGCTTTTGATTTCTAGGTGACAGGAATCCCAGTATTCGAGGGTTTTTGAGTATGATTCTTTGATGGGGATCAGGATCTGGATGTCGTCTGCATAGAGAAAGTGTATTAAATTGAGGTTGGTAAGGAGTCGGCAGAGTGGTAGGAGGTAAATATTAAAGAGTGTAGGGGATAAAGAGGAACCTTGTGGGACTCCGATGGCCGAGTCGTGGCGTGGTGATTCTTTGTTCTGGATTTTTACCTTATAACCTCTGTTGGTTAGCAACAATTTGAACCAGGCGAGCGCCAATCCAGAGATTCCTATTGCTACTAGCTGTTTGATCGGTCTCGTGCCAGTATTTAGCCTTACACGGAGTTTACCACCCGCTTTGGGCTGATTTCCCAAAGAACCCGACTCAGAGAAGACCCGGTCCCGGCGCGCCGGGGGCCACTACCGGCCTAACACCGTCCGCGGGCTGATCCTCCATCAGAAGGACTTGGGCCCCCGAGCGGCGCTGGGGAGGCGGTCTTCCGTATGCCACATTTCCCGCGCCCGCCGGACAGGCGGGGATTCGGCGCTGGGCTCTTCCCTCTTCACTCGCCGTTACTGAGGGAATCCTGGTTAGTTTCTTTTCCTCCACAGCTTGTGTCCCTAGGTGGTCCCTGCGGATCGGTACGGCAAGAGCGGTATTCAAACAGCAAGCACTGGGCTATCAAAATACAGACCCCTGTGTACTTGGTAGAGGTTTTGCTAGGAGTAAGAATTTGTTGAGGATAATGTCAGTTTCTTAATAAGATCTCATGCTTAGACTGTTGAGGAGATTAGTGATGGCTTGTAAGCTGTTGTTCCAAAGTGCGATGGCTTTGTTAATAGATTCTGTTATGGGAATAAGAATCTGAACATCGTCTGCATAGATGTAGTGAATGAGGTTAAGACTAGTTAACAGTTGGCAAAGGGGAAGGAGGAAACGGTGGGGGAAACGGCGAAGCTGCTGCCAGGGGGGGCTATAACACGCGCCGCCGGAGCAGCGGGCCACCTGTATATACAATATATACAGCTTCTGAGCAGAGAATTTATTGATGGTGCGTGTTAGGTGGAGTTCGGGAAGGCTTGCCTGAAAAGCCATGTCTTGAGTCTTTCCAGAAAGGTTAGGAGGCGAGGTTCATTTCTGAGATCTCCCCGTGTACAACATTTTGAATTAAACAGGCCACTTTATATTGTATGCGATATTGGATGGACATGCACAGCATTCCAGGTCAAACCCTTTTAGAGACGTCAAGCCTCGACAGACAAAGTAAAGAGTAATAAATTGTTGAACTTGGAGGTGGACCCTTGTCCGGGGGAAACTGCGAAGCTGCTGCCGGGGGGGGGGGGCTATAACACTCGCCGCCGGAGCGGCGGGCCACCTGTCCCCCCTGGGCCTTCCCAGCCGACACGGAGCCAGTTGCGGCGCACCGCCGCGGAGGAAATGCGCCCTGCGGGGGCCGGGGCCGTCCGGGAGGCGTTCCCCGCCCCCCGCGAAAGGGGTGGGGGATCCGCCGAAACCCCGGTCCGACCGAACCCGCCGGGTTGAATCCTGCGGGCGGACTGCACGGACCCCACCCATTTACCTCTTTACAATTTCACGCCCTCTTGAACTCCCTCTTCAAAGTTGTTTTCAACTTTCCCTTGCGGTACTTACTTATTTATTTTATTTATTTAAGGTTTTTTTATACCGGCATTCATGAAATCGTTCACATGATGTCGGTTTACAGAAAACAGGGGTGCAAAGAAAACAACCTAAAACATAAATACACGTGGTGAAGAGATGCAGTTACAATTAACAGGGGCTAATGAACGGGGAGTGTAAGAAATAAAGAGAGATAGAGGAGGTTAATTATATACATGTGTACAATATAAATATACAAGAGTACAATATAAATATGGAGTCCAATATATACAGCTTCTGAGCTGAGAATTTATTGATGGTGCGTGTTCGGTGGAGTTCGGGAAGGCTTGCCTGAAAAGCCATGTCTTGAGTCTTTTCCGAAAGGTTAGGAGGCAAGGTTCATTTCTGAGATCTGGGGGGATGGAGTTCCATAACGGTGGGCCTGCTGTGGAAAGGGCTCGATCTCTTAAGGTGCTGTGATTAGTGGTTTTGGTGGGTATAAACGGAGAGGAATTTGTAGGTCGATTATGGTGTGTTGGTGAATGATTTTTTATATCAAGGTGATGGATTTGTAAATGACTCTGAACTGAATTGGTAACCAGTGGAGGTCTTTTAGGACTGGGGAAATGTGGTCTCTTTTCCTAGTGTTTGTTAGTAGACGGGCTGCTGCGTTTTGAACCATTTGGAGTGGTTTTGTGTATGAGGAAGGGAGTCCAAGAAATGTAGAGTTGCAGTAGTCTAATATGGAGAAAATGAGGGCTTGGAGGATCCTGGTTAGTGTCTTTTCCTCCGCGGCTTGTGTCCCTAGCTGGGATTGAACTCTGTCCTCGAATGATGTGCCTCTTCATCCAGGCCTTGTGTTGCCACAAGTGTTTTAACCTAGTTCATGTGCCTGTTCCTCCAGGCCTTGTGTCCCTAGCTGGGATTGACCTCTGTCCTCGAATGATGTGCCTGTTCCTCCAGGCCTTGTGTCCCTAGCTGGGATTGACCTCTGTGCTCGACTGCTGCGCCTCTTCATCCAGGCCTTGTGTTCCCACAAGTGTTTTAACTCCGTTGCTGTGCCCGTTCCTGCAGGCCTTGTGTTCCTCTGGGGATAGGGAAATACATACAGTAACTGAGTGTAATCAAGTATGATTTGCATTGAATACAAGAATGTCAGTATATAAAAATGACAAATAAATATAAAAATAAATGAAGTGCTATAAACTTTTTTAAAAAAGAATATAAATCCATAAAAAAAAATGTTTACTATCCGAGTATCAGTGTTCATCCATGTCCCTACTGGTGTTTTAACTCCATTGCTGTGCCTGCCTGTTCATCATCCAGGCCTTGTGTTCCCACAGGTGTTTTAACTCAGTGGCGGTGCCTGTTCATCCAGGCCTTGTGTTCCCACAGGTGTTTTAACTCAGTGGCGGTGCCTGTTCATCCAGGCCTTGTGTTCCTCTGGGGATAGGGAAATACCTACAGTACCTGAGTGTAATCAAGTCTGACGTGCTAGAAACGTTTTCGAATAAGAATATAAAAACATTAAAAAAACAAATAATTACTATCCGAGTATCCGTGTTCATCCAGGCCTTGTGTTCCCACAGGTGTTTTAACTCAGTGGCGGTGCCTGTTCATCCAGGCCTTGTGTTCACACAGGTGTTTTAACTCAGTGGCGGTGCCTGTTCATCCAGGCCTTGTGTTCCTCTGCGGATAGGGAAATACCTACAGTACCTGAGTGTAATCAAGTATGAAGTGCTAGAAACGTTTTCGAATAAGAATATAAATACATTAAAAAAACAAATAATTACTATCCGAGTATCCGTGTTCATCCAGGCCTTGTGTTCCCACAGGTGTTTTAACTCAGTGGCGGTGCCTGTTCATCCAGGCCTTGTGTTCCTCTGGGGATAGGGAAATACCTACAGTACCTGAGTGTAATCAAGTATGACGTGCTAGAAACGTTTTCGAATAAGAATATAAAAACATTAAAAAAACACATAATTACTATCCGAGTATCCATGTTCATCCAGGCCTTGTGTTCCCACAGTGGCGATGCCTGTTCATCCAGGCCTTGTGTTCCCACAGGTGTTTTAACTCAGTGGCGGTGCCTGTTCATCCAGGCCTTGTGTTCCTCTGGGGATAGGGAAATACCTACAGTACCTGAGTGTAATCAAGTATGACGTGCTAGAAACGTTTTCGAATAAGAATATAAAAACATTAAAAAAACACATAATTACTATCCGAGTATCCATGTTCATCCAGGCCTTGTGTTCCCACAGGTGTTTTAACTCAGTGGCGGTGCCTGTTCATCCAGGCCTTGTGTTCCCACAGGTGTTTTAACTCAGTGGCGGTGCCTGTTCATCCAGGCCTTGTGTTCCCACAGGTGTTTTAACTCAGTGGCTGTGCCTGTTCATCCAGGCATTGTGTTCCCACAAGTGTTTTAACCTGGTTGCTGTGCCTGTTCATGCAGGCCTTGTGTCCCTAGCTGGGATTGACCTCTGTCCTCGAATGATGTACCTGTTCATCCAGGCCTTGTGTTCCCACACGTATTCTTATTTGTGAGCGATCCTAGGCTCCAATTCCTTTGTCATCAGCTGAAGTGCGTAAGTACAGTCGGAATTCACTAGACGCCAACGATATTCACTGGACGCCAATGTAAACACCGGGTACACACAACTCTAGGGGTGGACCCGTTCCAGGGAGTCCTTCCCTGAACAAGCATGAGGGTGGAGGTGGGCTTTACTGCACACCCACCTGACGGACCATGCCCATACCGCTGCCAATATTCTAGCATGCATCAGAAAGATGCTGGCGAGCTACCAGTGTTTTAACCTAGTTCCTGTGCCTGTTCATGCAGGCCTTGTGTCCCTAGCTGGGATTGACCTCTGTCCTCGAATGAAGTGCCTGTTCATCCAAGCCTTGTGTTCCTACTGCTGTTTTAACTCCATTGCTGTGCCTGCCTGTTCATCCAGACCTTGTGTTCCCACACGTATTCTTATTTCTGAGAGATCCTCCAATTCCTTTGTCATCAGCTGAAGTGCGTAAGTACCGTCTGAATTCACTAGACACCAATGGAATTCACTAGACGCCAACGATATTCACTGGACGCCAATGTAAACACTGGGTACACACAACTCTAGGGGTGGACCCTTTCCAGGGAGTACTTCCCTGCACAAAGGAAAGGGAACTCTCTCCTGGGCCAATTGATAAGAAAACCACAATTCTGCAGCCAAAAATAGGCTGGAAATCCTTCCCCCATTGACTTTAATGGGCGACATATGTACATATACCCAACTCATTGAATTTTTTTTATGTCCATATTGACCGCAAATGGGACCCCCTTTGGACATATGTACATATGAACATAAACTTTTGCTCTGCACATCCCTAGAAGGTAGTTCAATGGGCTCAGGACAACTGCCCCCAGGCCTTGGCATGTATCCTTCAGCCTTTTCTTGGCTGGAAGTTTTTCAAGGACTGAAGTCTTTTCTTCAATCCTCAGCTCTGGCCAACCTTATCCAGTCAAACCTTATCCAGTCAACCTTATCCAGTCAATCCTCAGCCCTGACCAACCTTATCCAGTCACTGACAATGAAATCCTGCATGTCTTGTGCAGCAGGTTAGCATCAGAGTATACCTGGAACTGCTTTTCTCGATAGAGATCCAGAAGGCATGGATGATGAGACTGACCCTTGCTCTCTAGAACAGTGGTTCTCAACCTTTTTCCTATTGTGACACACCTGACAGACCACGTTCACATGTGTGAAACACTGCTCATTACAATTTACGGCGGAAATAAAAAATAAAGGTCCAGTATTATTTTTATTGTTAAGAATGACACAAGGAAAAGATACATATTCTATCTGAACAGAAATTGCATAAACGGTAAACATCCCACACCAATACAGCACCAATTTCCAGCACTTAACATTAACATTAACCTTATCTAAGAAAAGGCAACACTGAAAATATTACACCAGGCCTTAAGACACCAATACATCTCCTATTAGGAAAACAGACCAAGTTAGGCTGCCATAGAGCCCTACACAGAAACTGCATCCCAGCAGAAAACCTCACCTGAATCACATGTGCTGACCCTCACCTAACAAAGAATAAAGAGACCAAAACACATAACTAGAAGCATGCAGACAAAAACTGAATTGGAAACTGCAACAAGCCAGAGTCTCTGTATGCAGTGCAACAAAGGTAAAAAAGAAACATCACCCATCCTTATAAAACAAATCAAGAATTATAAAATCAGTAGCAGTAAAACCATACTAACAAAAAGAACAGATTATTTCAAAACAGCTGATGAATGGAATATCCAATAATTAAAAACTCATATCAAAAATTTCTAGATGCATATAAAATATTTCAAAATAGCAGACACAAAGACCCAGTAATGAAAAATAATAAGGATATAAAAAATGTTTTGCTCTGCATACCTGGGAACATTTGATATCCAGGTGCCCTGAGATAGTTTTGAATTAGCAGGAGGAGGGGTGGTTTGCTTGGAACTTTCTCCTCTCTCTCTCACACTGGCTCACAATTGGTCACATATACACATGCTTTTTCTCTCTCACTTATATAGGCTCTTAATTACACATTTACACACATGCTATCTATCTTTTCAGGCTTACACACACAAGCTTTCAATCACATACATACATGCTGTCCTTTTCTCTCACACACAGACTCTCACATGCTTACAAACACGCTCTCTCTCTTTCTCTCATTTACACACAGGCTCTCAATCACATACTCACATGCTCTCTTACCTAAACCAGCTCTCAATCACACACAGACACACATGCTGTCTTTCTCTCACTTTCACACAGGCTCTCAATCACATACTCACATGCTCCCTCACCTAAACCAGCTCTCAATCACACACAGACACACATGCTGTCTTTCTCTCACTTTCACATATGCTGTCAATCACATACTCACATGCTCCCTCACCTAAACCAGCTCTCAATCACACACAGACACACATGCTCTCTGTTTCTCTCATTTACACACAGGCTCTCAATCACATACTCACATGCTCCCTCACCTAAACCAACTCTCAGTCACACACAGACACACATGCTTTCTCTTTCTCTCATTTACACACAGGCTCTCAATCACATACTCACATGCTCTCTCACCTAAACCAGCTCTCAATCACACACAGACACACATGCTGTCTTTCTCTCACTTTCACACATGCTGTCAAGCACATACTCACATGCTCGCTCACCTAAACCAGCTCTTAATCACACACAGATACAAATGCTGTCTTTCTCTCACTTATACATATGCTCTCACTCACATACTCACATGCTCCATCACCTAAACCAGCTCTCAGTCACACACAGACACACATGCTCTCTCTCTCTCATTTACTCATATGCTCTCAATCACATACTCACATGCTCCCTCACCTAAACCAGCTTTCAATCAGACACAGACACACATGCTCTCTCTTTCTCTCATTTACACACAGGCTCTCAATCACATATTCATGTGCTCCCTCACCTAAACCAGCTCTCATTCACACACATACTTTCTTTCACATGTACAGGCTCTCAATAATTCACATACATGCTATCTCACTCACACACACAGGATCTCAAACACACAGGCTTGCTCATTCACTCACTCTGCCCCCTCCCCCGAACTAGCAGCAGCAGCAGCCTCCTCCACTTCTAACCCTAAAGGCAGCAGCAATCTACTTCATTTTCAGCTCTCGCGGAGCAAGGAGTCCCATCGGCCATGGGGGTTGACGACATTCTTCGTTTTTCTCTGAGCTGTGCTGCTCATTCTTCAGACCGCGCCTCTCTTCTTTTCTTTGGGCCAATGCGGAGCGCATTAGCAAGGTCTCTTCTTCCCGTACACGCACTCGCTGCTCACCACTTCCTCTTCCGAGCCGCGGGGTTGGGGAGGGGTTCGGAGAAGAGAGCATGCCAGTGCCGCTGACTCCAGCTGTCCTGCCGCGTTCGCCTGGGCTTTCAGTGTTTTAAGCCCGGGTGGAGGACCTATCTTGCCTGGGTAGGGGGAGCAGCTAGGTCAGTGGGAGACCGGGAAGTGTGGCGACACACCTGCATGTGATTGGCGACACACTGGTGTGTTGCGACACACCGGTTGAGAACCACTGCTCTAGAGGATGGGAAAATTTCTCCAGGATTGGAAACTTATAGAACTATGTTGTGATTCTTTCATAGAGATGAGGTACTGGATCTCATTTCCCAGGCATTGAAGATGCTGGGAGTATCTGGGGCTGAATCCATGTCCGAGCCAAAGAAAGATCTCATTCTGGTCCCCTTGCATAAAACCTCATGTTTCTTTCCTATTATGGAAGCTTTTCAAGAATTGATCTTGAATGGGGTGCCCAAAAGCTAATTTTAAAGGGGGTCGAGTCTTGTATGGACTGTACTCCCTGGAACCAGTTGTGAGAGAGCAATTGCATTTTCTGAAGGTGGATGTGCTTTCTGTGCTATTCCCAAGCGGATGACTTTTCCTGTTGAAGGAGAGCGACTTTGAAGGATGCCCAGGATAGAAGAAATGAGGCTATCCTTAAGCAAGCTTTTGAGGCAATGGCAATGACGTTGCAGATATCTTCTTTTTGTCCCTGGTGGCTTGCTATTGTTTGCTCCTCTCTCTCAGGAGGTCAATGAGTGTGGTGTAAATTCCAGGGCAGTGATAGAACCATCAGCTGCATTTTTGGCAGATGCAGGCTGCAATTTTATCCATACTTTGGCCAGAGAGGTTGCTTCGGTAGTTACGGCTAGGAGTCTGCTATGGCTGGCAAATGGTCAGCCGATTCAACCTCAAAGTCTAACCTTACAAAGTTGCTCTTTAAAGTCTCGCTGTTGTTTGGGAGTGAGCTGGAGAAAAGGGCCAATAAGTGGGGTGAGTCCCTGGTTTCTCGATTACCAGAGGATAAGAAACAAGTGCCACATTCCAGAGGTCATACTTAGGGGGTTCCAACATTTTTGGCCCTACAGAGGAGCGGTCTTTCAGAGGACTTGACCTTTGGCTAGATCTCAGTCCTTTCATCCCAGGCAGCCCAAACGGGGAGCAGGCTCGGGTAGTGGAGCTTCCTGAGCCTTCCATTAACATAAGAACATAAGAAAATGCCATACTGGGTCAGACCAAGGGTCCATCAAGCCCAGCATCCTGTTTCCAACAGTGGCCAATCCAGGCCATAAGAACCTGGCAAGTACCCAAAAAAAGTATATTCCACGTTACCATTGCTAATGGCAGTGGCTATTCTCTAAGTGAACTTATTGGCATTGAAGGCATGCTGATCCACTCTTGGGAACAGGAGATGGGAGGGTGTTTCTTATTGTAGTTGGGTCGAGGTCACTACAGACCAGTGAGTTCTGGAGGTGATATGAGATGGCTATAATATTTTACATAATATTTTCCATACTGGGTCAGACCAAGGGTCTATCAAGCCCAGCATCCTGTTTCCAACAGTGGCCAATCCAGGCCATAAGAACCTGGCAGGTACCCAAAAATTAAGTCCATTCCATGGTACTGTTGCTAGTAATAGCAGTGGCTATTTTCTAAGTCAACTTAATTAATAGCAGGTAATGGACTTCTCCTCTAAGAACTTATCCAATCCTTTTTTAAACCCAGCTATACTAACTGCACTAACCACATCCTTTGGCAATAAATTCCAGAGTTTAATTGTGCATTGCGTGAAAAATAACTTTCTCCGATTAGTTTTAAATGTGCCCCATGCTAACTTCATGGAGTGCCCCATAGTCTTTCTATTATCTGAAAGAGTAAATAACCGATTCACAACTACCCGTTCTAGACCTCTCATGATTTTAAACAACTCTATCATATCCCCCCTCAGCCGTCTCTTCTCCAAGCTGAAAAGTCCTAACCTCTTTATTCTTTCCTCATAGGGGAGCTGTTCCATTCCCCTTATCATTTTGGTTGCCCTTCTCTGTACCTTCTCCAGATGTGGCGCCCTTCTCTCTACCTTCTCCAGATGCGGCGACCAGAATTGTACACAGTATTCAAGGTTCTGTTTCACCATGGAGCGATACAGAGGCATTATGACATTCTCCATTTTATTCACCATTCCCTTTCTAATAATTGCCAACATTCTGTTTGCTTTTTTGACTGCCGCAGCACACTGAACCGACGATTTCAATGTGTTATCCACTATGACGCCTAGATCTTTCTTGGGTGGTAGCACCTAATATGGAACCTAACATTGTGTAACTATAGCATGGGTTATTTTTCCCTATATGCATCACCTTGCACTTATCCAATTTAAATTTCATCTTCCATTTTGATGCCCAATTTTCCAGTCTCACAAGGTCTTCCTGCAATTTATCACAATCTGCTTGTGATTTAACTACTCTGAACAATTTTGTATCATCTGCAAATCTGATTACCTCACTCGTTGTATTTCTTTCCAGATCATTTATAAATATATTGAAAAGTAAGGGTCCCAATACAGATCACTGAGACACTCCACTGCCCACTCCCTTCCACTGAGAAAATTGTCCATTTAATCCTACTCTCTATTTCCTGTCTTTTAGCCAGTTTGTAATCCACGAAAGGACATCGCCACCTATTCCATGACTTTTTACTTTTCCTAGAAGCCTCTCATGAGGAACTTTGTCAAATGCCATCTACCAGTTCACCTTTATCCACATGTTTATTAACTCCTTCAAAAATGTGAAGCAGATTTGTGAGGCAAGACTTGCCTTGGGTAAAGCCATGCTGATTTTGTTCCATTAAACCATGTCTTTCTATATGTTCTGTGATTTTTATGTTTAGAACACTTTCCACTATTTTTCCTGGCACTGAAGTCAGACTAACTGGACTGAGTTTCCTGGATCGCTCCGGGAGCCCTTTTTAAATATTGGGGTTACATTAGCTATCCTCCAGTCTTCAGGTACAATGGATGATTTTAATGATAGGTTACAAATTTTTACTAATAGGTCTGAAATTTCATTTTTTAGTTCCTTCAGAACCCTGGGGTGTAAGCCATCCAGTCCAGGTGATTTACTACTCTTCAGTTTGTCAATCAGGCCTACCAAATCTTCTGGGTTCACCGTGATTTGGTTCAGTCCATCTGAATCCTTATCCGTGAAAACTTTCTCCAGTATGGGTACCTCCCCAACATCCTCTTCAGTAAACACCGAAGCAAAGAAATCGTTTAATCTTTCTGCGATGGCCTTATCTTCTCTTAGTGTCCCTTTAACCCCTCGATCATCTAACGGTCCAACTGACTCCCTCACAGGCTTTCTGCTTCAGATATATTTTAAAACATTTTTACTGTGAGTTTTTGCCTCTACGGCCAACTTCATTTCAAATTCTTTCTTAGCCTGTCTTACAAATTCTCTCTTAGCATGTCTTACATTTAACTTGCCAGTACTTATGCATTATCCTATTTTCTTCTGTTGGATCCTTCTTCCAATTTTTAAATGAAGATCTTTTGGCTAAAATAGCTTATTTCACCTCCCCTTTTAACCATGCCGGTAATCGTTTTAACCTTCTTTCGCAGTGCTCCTCAGAACGTGTTCATGGTGTCTCCCTGCAACTCTCTGCATAAGAAACAGGCAGTGGAGTGTACATTGTCCAGACTCTTCAGCCTGGGGCTGTGGTTCTCAAGAAAATTCAGGCCGATATTCCATTTATTTCATTGTGCCCAAGAAGGAGGGCTCTTTCCTCATGGATCTCATGTGGAAACCTTGCACTCAGTGATAATGGCAGTACAGTCAGAGGAATTCCTGACATCTCTGTATTTATCCACGGCATACCTGCATATTCCCATCTGACTAGAGCATTAACAATTTCTGCGTTTCACAGTTTTGGGTGTCATTATCAGTTTTGAACACTTTCTTTTGATGTGGCCACCGCGCCCAGAACTTTTTTAAGGTAATGCTAGTGGTGGTAGCAGAGTTGAGAAAGGATGGAATCCTGGTACATCCATACTTGGATGACTGGCTGATTTTGGCCAAGAGTCTGGAAGAGTGCCTCTGGATATCACACAAGGTGAATTCCTCATTGTAGGAGTTAGGCTGGTTTGTGAACGTGGACAAGAGCAATCTCAAGCCATCTCAGTCTTTGGTTTAACCCAGATCAGGGAAGGGTGTTCCTGCCGGAGAGCTGTATTCAGAATCTGATGGCGCAGGTGTAACTATTGATGAACACAATACTTCCGACAGTGTGGTCCTATCTGCAGTTGCTTGGATTGATGGTGATGACCCTAGAGGTGGTGCCATGGGTGAGGGCGCATATGCGTCCTCTTCAGCGCACTCTGCTGTTTTGTTGGAACTCACAGTCTCAAGACTATTTGATTCAGCTCACCCGCCAATGGAAATTTGTACTCAACCATGCTGGTTGTTAAAAGCGGATCATCTAAGGAAGGTGGTTTCCCTAAGTTTACTGGACTGGCTAGTTCTCATGACAGACACAAGCCCTCAAGGCTGGGGAGCTCACTATCAGGAGCTGACAGTGTGGGGGCACGGAGTGCAAAAGAGTCTCTCTGGAACATCAATTGGCTGGAAACCCAGGTGACGGTTGGCATGCTTGCAGTTTGGTGACAGGTTCCAGGGTCAAGCAGTCTGGCTAATGTTGGACAATTCAATGACAGTAGCCTACATCTATTGGCAGGGAGGAACCAAGAGCCAGCAAGTGTAACAGGAAATAGACCAACTTATAGAATGGGCGAAGTGCATCTTCAGGAGATCTAAGCTTTGCAAATTGCAGGAAAAGACATCGTAAAAACAGACTTTCTCAGCAAGCAAAGCCTAGACCTAGGAGAATGGGAATTGTCAGACAAGGCATTTCAGCTAATAGTGGATTGTTGGGGTGTGCCATTTCTGGACCTGCTGGCAAATTTTTGCAATGCAACGGTTCCTGGATTCTTCAGTCACAGGAGAGATCTAAATTATTTGGGCATGGATGCTTCCATGCAAAAATGGCCAGAGGACAAGATGCTGTCGCCTTTTACCCATGGCCCATGATGGGCAGAATGGTTCGGAGGGTCAAGAGTCACAGAGGGATGGTTCTTCTGGTGGCACCAGAATGGCCAAGGAGACCATGGTATATGGATCTGTGAAGTTTCCTGAAAGACTCCCCCTTTTGGTTTGCAGCATACAGGGATCTGTTGTGGCAGGGGCCTAAGAAGAAGAAATTGCCATACTGGGTCAGACCAAGGGTCCATCAAGCCAGCATCTTGTTTCCTACAGTGGCCAATCCAGCCTTCAAGTACCTGGCAAGTACCCAAAAACTAAGTATATCCCATGCTACTGATGCTAGTTCTTCAGGAGGATCTGACTCGATTTTTTTTATGGTATGACCCTTGAGAGGCTTACTTGCTGAAGTGTGGATGTTCTACTCTGGTAATTGCTACCTTGCTACGAGCTAGAAAGTCTTCCACCTCCTTAGTCTATGTGCAGGTTTGGCAAGTATTTGAGGCTTGCTGTGAAGATCGAGCGGTTCTTCCTCATTCAGTTCAGATCCTGCTCATTTTGGAATTTTTGCAGGATGATTTGAATAAAAAATTGGCCCTTAATTCATTAAAGGTACAGGTAGCGGCTCTTGCCTGTTTCAGGGGTCATGTGAATGGTGGACCCTTGTCATCTCATCTAGATGTGGTCGTTTCTTGAAAGGAGTGAAACATGTTCATCCTCCCTTGTGGTTACAGATGCCCTTGTGGAATCTCAGTCTGGTTTTAGATTTATTTATTTATTTATTTATTTATTTAAATTTCTTATATACCGGCATTCGCGATGGGAGTCGCATCATGCCGGTTTACAAATAACAAGGTGTGACAACAGAATAAATACTTAATAACTTAAAAACATTAACATGTGATAGAAGAATAAGGTAGCAGTTACAATAAAACATTTCTTAGCAGGCCCTACATTTCGACCAATGCCTAATCTTTCTTTGTGATTACTGACCTGGAAAATGTTGTTTCTTGTTATGATTTGTCCTGTGCATAGAATATCCAACTACAGGTCTTGTATTGCCAGGTGTCATTCCTTCAAGTGACTCCAGGGGCAAAACAGCTGCCAAAAATGGTCTCAGATTTTCACTTGAATCAGTCTATTTCTTTGATTAGAGAGAGATGTAGAGGAATATCGCCTGTTGCGACACTTGGATGTTAAGAGAGATATTGTGAGGTATCTGGAAGTTTCTAAACTTCTCAGGAAGACAGATCGCCTGTTTGTCCTTCACAGTGGAGGTAAACAGGGCGAGCCAGCTTCACAGGCTACAATAGCTCACTGGATTAAGGAGGTAGTCACAGCCATGTAGGTGGATACTGAGCAGCCATTACCTAGTCAGGTTAGGGCTCATTCCACTAGGGCTCAGGCAGTGTCATGGGTGGAGGTTAGATTGTTATCTCCCTTCGACATTTGGCAAGCTGTGACGTGGTCTTCCTAACACACCTTTTCCAGGTATTAGTGGCTAGATGTGCAGGTCAGGGAGGATGCAACCTTTGCACTTGCAGTTTTGACTGGACCGCGGGCAGCCTCCCACCCTATTTGGGAGTAGGTTGAGTACATCCCATTGATTCTGGATTCATCTGTCTAGACACTAAGAAATGAGACATTACTTCTTACCTGATAATTTCTCTTTCTTTAGGATAGACAGATGAATCCAGTATCCTACCCTTGGCTGCTGAATAATTGTGCCATGGTCCTCCTGCATGGCTATGCAGTCCTCCTGCATGACTACATGGTCTAGTGTAAGGACTGGATTAACACTGGTAAGTCCCTAGACTAGTGTTACTACATTATTTGTCTGAGCTCAATGTTTCCTGTTGACTGAGTATTGGAATGGCTATCTGATGTTAATCAACTTTTGTTAGTTTGTCAGCAGTTGGCTTTTACTGGTGGGCTGATGTCACTGCAGGGGTCTGTAAACTGTGATGTCAGCTTTGCTCCATCTCCATCTGCTGGTAGAGGTTCATAACCCACTGGTTCTGGATTCGTCTATCTATCCTAAAGTAAAGGAAATTATCAGGAAATAGTAATTTCTCATTCTTCCAATGTAATCTTCCTGGGGCTCATGATAATGGTGATCTTGCCTAACTGAGCTGCTTTCCCCTACTTCAGTACAATTTTATAGACTTCTATCAGCCATCTCATCTACAAGCTGAAGAGCCTTAACCTCTTGAGCCTTTCTTCATAGGGGAATTGTTCCATCATCTTTATCATTTTGGTCACCTTTCTTTGTAGGAGTGTGCATTCGTTTCCTATGTATTGGTAATCCGCAACGTATAGGGCCATATTCGTTGTATTCGTGGGGAAGCAAAACGTATTGCGATTCCCCACGAATACAATGAATCTTCGCCAAATTATTTGGCCGTCTAAAGGAACAAATTTAAACAAATCCCCACCCTCCTGACCCCCCCAAGACTTACCAAAACTCCCTGGTGGTCCAGCGGGGGGTCCGAGAGCCATCTCCTGCACTCACGCCCTCGGCTGCCGATATTCAAAATGGCGCCGATAGCCTTTGACCTTACTATGTCACAGGTGCTACCAGTGCCATTGGTCAGCCCCTGTCACATGGTAGGAGCAATGGATGGCTGGCGCCATCTTGTGCTCCTACCATGTGACAGGGGCTGACCAATGGCACCGGTAGGTCCTGTGACATAGTAAGGCAAAGGTTATTAGCAACATTTTGAATACTGGCAGCCGAAGGTGTGAGTGCAGGAGATGGCTCCCAGACCCCCTGCTGAACCACCAGGGAGTTTTGGTAAGTCTTGGGGGGGTCAGGAGGGTGGGGGTTGTAGTTAATTCAATTTTAGCTGGGAAACAAATAAGAATTAATGCATTAATGTATCGGGGGGCCCCCTTGCCGAATGCAACTTATCTGCCCCCCGACGAATACAAATCCTGAATGCAACGTATGGCGTCCAGCTGCACATCCCTACTGTACCTTTTAAATTTTCTAAAGCTTTTTTGAGATGTGATGACCAGAACTGCACACAATACTCAAGATGAGGTTGCACCATGGAGCAATACAGAGGCATTATGATATTCTCTGTTATATTCTCTATTCATTTCCTAATAATCCCTAGCATTCTATTTTATTTCTTGGCTGCTCCTGCACAATGAGGAGAAGATTTCAACTAATTTTCAGTGATGACATCTAGATCCTTATCCTGAGTGGTGATTCCTAATGTGGAATCTTGCATTATGTATCTCTAATTTGGGCTACTTCCCCCTAAATGCATCATTTTGCACTTTTTCACATTAAATTTAATTTGCAATGTACATGCCCAGTCTCCCAATTTTGTAATGTCCTTTGTAATTTCTCACAATTCTCTTGCAGGGCTGATGCTAGCTTTTTTACTGCCCTGTGTGGACAATTACTGTTCTGCCCCCCCTCCCCGCCATTCATTCATGCTCAGTCCCGGGACCACCAAAAAAACACCCAGCTTCCTTCAGTGATACAAACCTTTAAAATGCATACCATCCCCTCTCCCCCCGAACCCATGGCTGACGCAAGGGTATTAGGTGCCCTAGGTGAACCTTATAGCCTTATATGTCCCATGCCCCATTCCATATACACAGTTTAGAGTTATGCATTTATATTTTACATGAAAAATATCAACATAAGAAAATGCCATACTGGGTCAGACCAAGGGTCCATCAAGCCCAGCATCCTGTTTCCAACAGTGGCCAATCCAGGCCATAAGAACCTGGCAAGTACCCAAACACTAAGTCTATTCGATGTAACCATTGCTAATGGCAGTGGCTATTCTCTAAGTGAACTTAATAGCAGGTAATGGACTTCTCTAAGAACTTATCCAATCCTTTTTTAAACACAGCTATATTAACTGCACTAACCACATCCTCCGGCAACAAATTCCAGAGTCTAATTGTGCGTTGAGTAAAAAAGAACTTTCTCCGATTAGTTTTAAATGTGCCCCATGCTAACTTCATGGAGTGCCCCCTAGTCTTTCTATGATCCGAAAGAGTAAATAACCGATTCACATCTACCCGTTCTAGACCTCTCATGATTTTAAACACCTCTATCATATCCCCCCTCAGTCGTCTCTTCTCCAAGCTGAAAAGTCCTAACCTCTTTAGTCTTTCCTCATAGGAGAGTTGTTCCATTCCCCTTATCATTTTGGTAGCCCTTCTCTGTACCTTCTCCATCGCAATTATATCTTTTTTGAGATGCGGCGACCAGAATTGTACACAGTATTCAAGGTGGGGTCTCACCAGAGGTCTCACAGAGGCATTATGACTTTTTCTGTTTTATTCACCAAACCCTTTCTAATAATTCCCAACATTCTGTTTGCTTTTTTGACTGCCGCAGCACACTGTACCGACGATTTCAATGTGTTATTTTATTTTATTTATTTATTTATTTTTTATTTTATTTTTTTATTTAAAAGTATTTATATACCGCTTTTCAAAACAGGGTATCTTGTCAAAACGGTTTACAATAAAATAAAAGTAAAAATAAATAGATGAAAGAAACTAAAAAAATACTATAAAAATACATAAAACTGATATATACCTTATAGGTAAAAAATAAAAATATTTAACAAAAATGACTATTAATGGAGCTGGGCCTGAATTCAAGTTAAAATCAAGAGGGTAGCGGTTTGGGGGAGGGGGGGATATGAAGTAAAGGAAAAAATAAAAAATAAAGATATGGGAATTGAGCGATTACTAAGTTGTGGAGTGATGTTGAGTTGTTTGTGGAGAAGTATTGAATGCCAATTGGAAAAAATGTGTTTTTAATGATTTTTTGAATTGTTGGGGGTTGGATATTAGACGAAGAGGATTGGGTAATGAGTTCCAGAGAAGAGGGCCTGCCACTGAGAAGGCCCTTTTCCTGGTGATGTCTAGTCTAGCCTGTCGGGGGGAAGGAGTGTCAAGTAGATTTTGGGTGAGTGATCTTAGATGTCTTACTGGTTTATAGATACGGAGTAATGAGCAAAGCCAAGTAGAAGATGGGTTATTTATTAGACCGTGAATGATAGTAAGGATTTTATATTTTATTCTGTACTTTATGGGTAACCAATGAAGAGATTGAAGGATAGGTGTAATATGATTTCGAATAGAAATACTTGATTTATTTAGGGTTTTTATATACCGGCATTCGAGAACGCAGTCCCATCATGCTGGTTCACATTAAAACAAGTGTGCATCGTAAACAAAACTAAAACAATGGTGCGGAAAAAGGCAGTTACAAATAACAGGGAGATTAGAACTTGGCAGAGAGAGAAGAGAAAGGACAGGTTATTAATTCAAACATGTAACGATAGTGTAAAATAATATAAAATTCAAACAAGAAGGTTAGTCATGGTGTATGTGAAGGTAAGGATTGGCGTGGAAGGTAGATCAGTTTGAGTCCGGGAATGCTTGTGTGAATATCCATGTCTTTAGTCTTTTTTTGAAGGTTGAGATGCATGTTTCAAGTCTGAGGTTTGAAGGGATAGAGTTCCATAACGGTGGAATGGCTGTAGAGAATGCCCGATCTCTTAGTGTGATGTGTCTGGTAGATTTGGACGGTGGTACCTGTAGCGATCCTTTGTATGCATCTCTTGTTGGTCTTGTTGAATTATGTAGTTGGAGAGGGATCTGTATGTCGATGGGAGCCAGTAGGTGGATATTTTTGTATGTGGTAAGGATGGCCTTGTAAATAATTCTAAAGTGTATAGGTAACCAATGGAGGCTCTTTAGGATGGGGGTTATGTGATCCCTTCTCCTGGAGTTTGTCAGTATTCGTGCAGCTGTATTTTGTACCGTCTGAAGCGGTTTAGTATAAGAAGCGGGAAGACCAAGTAGGATGGTGTTACAATAGTCTAATTTTGAAAAAATGATTGCTTGCAGGATGGTTCTGAAATCTTGGGCATGGAAAAGAGGTCTAATTCTTTTCAGCACCTGTAGTTGGTAGAAACAGTCTTTGGTTGTTTTGTTAATGGTGGCTTTGAAATTCAGGCGATTGTCAATTAGGACTCCTAGGTCTCTCACTTGTGTGATTGTTGGTGTGTCTTGTGTTGGTGAAAAGGTGCTGTTCTCAGAGGTGATGAGCAGGAGTTCAGTTTTGCCAGAATTTAGTACCAGGTTTAGGCTGGTGAGGAGGAGTTGAATTTTTTGAAGGCATGTGTTCCAGAAAGTCAGCGTTTTTGCAAGGGAATCCTTAATGGGGATCAGGACCTGGATATCATCAGCGTACAGGAAATGTTTGAGGTTGAGGTCGGTAAGAAGTTGGCATAATGGTATGAGGTAAATATTAAATAGAGTAGGAGACAGGGAAGAGCCCTGTGGGACTCCTACTGATGAAGTGTGTTGTGAGGATTCTTTGTTCTGTAATTTGACCTTGTATCTTCTGTTGCTGAGAAATGATATGAACCAGGAGAGTGCTGTGCCTGTGATACCCAAGGAGGCTAGCTGGTTGATGAGCAGGGAATGGTTAACGGTGTCAAAGGCTGACGAAAGGTCCAGTAGGATCAGTAGGAAGGCTTGTCCTTTATCAAGGCCCAGGATGAGGTAATCTGTTAAGGAGATGAGGAGGGACTCCGTGCTAAGTGTTTTGCGGAATCCGTATTGTGATGGGAATAGGAGGTTGTTTTCTTCTATGTAGTTTGAGAGTCGGGTGTTCACCAATTTCTCCATGATCTTGGCTATGAAGGGGAGGTTGGCGATCGGTCGGTAGTTGTTTGGGTCATTAGGATCTAGGTTTGGTTTCTTGAGTAGAGGTTTGAGTGAGGCCAATTTGAGGTCATCTGGGTAAGATCCTTGAGTTATTGAGCAATTTATTATGTCTGACAGGGATTTTGAGATAGAGTCTGGAATTGATAGGAGCAGTTTCGAAGGGATGTGATCTGATGGGTGAGAGGATGGTTTCATTTTCCGTAGAGTATCTTGGATCTCGATGGAGGAGGTGAGTTCCAGTTCAGCTAAGCGGGTATTGTTGACGGCGGTCTGAGGTGAGGTTGATGTAGAGACGGTGTTAGGGGGAAGCTGCGTTAGAAGTTTGCTGATTTTATTGTTGAAAAATATTGCTAGTTCTTCCGCTTTGGATTTAGCTTGGTTGAGAGCGATTTCTGGAGGGCTTGTTTGTGTGAGGTTAGAGACGTAGTTAAAGAGGGCTTTAGCATCAAAGACTAGGTGGTGGATCTTGGATGCGTAGTAGTTCCTCTTGGATTTTAAAGTATTGGATTTATATTGGTGAAGAGTAGATTTATAGGTAGATAGGGTGATGGTGCATGGGTTTTTGCACCATTTAGCTTCTTTTTGTCTTAGCATTCGTTTAAGCTTTTTTAGCTCTGGTGTAAACCACGGTTGCCTTTTGGATGAATTGGGGTGTGGTTTTTTTGTTGTTAGCGGGCATAATCTGTTGGCAATGGATTCCGTGATGTTGTTCCACGATCGTAGAGCTGAATTCGGATTGGTGAGATCTACTTGGGTGAGATGTGATGATATGTGATTGCTGAGATCTTTCATGGAGCATGTTTTCCTGTAAGAGAAGCAAGGGGAGGGAATGGGAGATGGACTGGTATCTTTTATTGAGAATGACGCTGTTATACGGGAATGATCTGACCAAGGGACCTTCGTGCAGATGGGGTGCTGGACCGGTTTAATTGCTGTGTTTATGAAGATAAGGTCAAGCGTGTGGCCAGCTTTGTGTGTGGGTTTGTTGACTAGTTGAGAGAAACCTAAAGCGGAGAATGCTGTGAGTAAGGCTTCGCAGTTGGGTGATAGTATAGAGTTGTCGACATGGAGGTTGAAGTCTCCTAAGATTATAGCTGGGGCGTCCAGATTAATGAAGGAGGTGGTTAGTTCAACCAGAGGTGAGGGGTCTGTTTCAAGGACACCTGGAGGGGCGTAGACAAGTAGAATTTGGAGTTTGTTTGAGGAGAAGAAGCCAATTTCGATTTTGGAGTTTGTATTGGTGGAATGCTGCGTGAATCTGAGGTCTTTTTTTGTAGCTAGGAGGATTCCTCCTCCTTTTTTTCTTCCCTGGCGAGGGATGGAGAAGAAATTGTATGTCTCTGTGGGTAGTTGATTAATTATTGCAGTGTCAGAGGGTTTGAGCCAGGTCTCAGTGATTGCGCATATATCCGGCTTTACATCGATGAGATAGTCGTTTAGTATGACTGATTTCTTTGTTAGGGATTGGGCATTGAATAATGTTAAAGAGAATAAGGTGAGGCCTAGTAGTTGGGTGAAAGGAGTGATCATAATTGGAGATATGGTTCTGAGGTGGTGATGGGCTTGTCGAGTTGCATGTCCTTTGGAAGGTGGATAATGAGGGAGGATTGGAATTGGGAATGAAGGAGACATTATGAGATTGCTGAGGCAGGTGAGGGATATTGGGTGCACGCTGGAGTGACTGGATGCACGCTGGAGTGACTGGGTGCACGCTAGCGTGGCTGGGTGCACGCTGGAGTGGCTGGGTGCACGCTAGCGTGGCTGGGTGCACGCTGGAGTGACTGGATGCACGCTGGAGTGACTGGGTGCACGCTAGCGTGGCTGGGTGCATGCTGGAGTGGCTGGGTGCACGCTAGCGTGGCTGGGTGCACGCTGGAGTGGCTGGGTGCACGCTGGAGTGACTGGGTGCACGCTGGCTGGTGGTCTGCGGCAACTCTTTGGGCGCTTGTCTGTTGAGTGGGCGCAGGATGATCTCTTGATGGATGAGAGTTGGAAGGACGTGAGCTGAATGGATGCTAGCCGAGTTCTAGTGCGGTAAAGAGTGCAGCAGCTCAGGCGAGGGTCGACACGAAGGGGCGAAACAAAGGGGCAGGCCCCTTTGTTGCGCTCCTTCGTGCGCGCGACGCCTGGCGCGCGACGCCAGGAAGAGTGGTGGTTTAAATATCCCGCCGGTCGCGCCTCTGAAGTCACCGCCGCGACGTTTTTCGTGGGCGGTTCGGGGCGAAGGCTTGCGGCTCGGCTTGGGGCCTGCTGGAGGCGAGGGCTCGTGGTCAGAGTCGAGGCCGGCTCGAGGCGGCGAATCGCGGCTCCGATCTCGGCCGGCTGGAGGCGGGGATTCGCGGCCTTGCAGGTAGGTGGAAGCTGAAGAAACAGGCCGGCGATCGGCGAGGGAGCCCGATCGGGGCGAGCGGAACAAGAGGCCTTATTATCCACTATGTTATTATCCACTATGTTATCCACTATGACACCTAGATCTCTTTCTTGGGTTGTAGCACCTAATATGGAACCCAACATTTTGTAATTATAGCATGGGTTATTTTTCCCTATATGCATCACCTTGCACTTATCCACATTAAATTTCATCTGCCACAGTATTCTGTGGTAAAAATATCACTTACATTATATTTACATACACTGCTGTGAAGTCAATCAGAAATCCCTGCTAAAAAGATACTTGGAACCCATATGCTATTAGGCCTATTGTGATATATGTTAGGTGTGTACGTGACCCTCCGAAAGCCTTAAAACACTAATAGACTTCCTGTTAGGAGAATGCCTTACTCCAGTCACATATGCAGAGCATAAATCTACCCTCACCAAACACAGAATAGAGCAACCATAAAGTAGAAATACAAATGTGCAGTTCAAAACTGAACTGGAAACCACAAGAAGCCAGATACTCTATGCAGTGCAACAATGAAAAAAACAGGACCCATCACCATTTCTCAAATATCAAACAATAAAATCAAGAAATAAAATAAATACATGATCATAATACTAAAAACATACTAATATTTAAAAAAAAGCTAATGAATAAAAGATCAAATTATTAAAAATATATTTACAAGTTTTTTTTAAATGTCCCAAACACAAATAAAATATTTCAAAACAGCATACACAGCAAATAACACCTGAAAAATAAAACTAAAAAGGATTTTAAAACTTCACGCTTTCCATACCTGGGAACTTTGATTTCAAGTCATCCCAAAATTGTCATGGATTAGTGGAAGAGGGATGCACATACTTTCTCCTCTCTTTCTTATATATACACACGAACATGCAAGCTCAGACATACATACCCTCTCTCTCAGACAAACCTGCAGGCATCTCCAGATTTTCTTTGGTTGGAATGCTCCAGCAGCATCAGGCCCTCATCTTCCTTTCAGCTGCTGACAGGTTGGAATCTACCTGCAGCACCCATTCTCACACACACACACACACACACACATACACATAGCTTTCATTCATACACATGTACACACCAGGGGCGGATTGACCTATCGGGGGATCGAGCATCCCCCGGTGGGCCGGTCTAGCTGGTCACGTGGTCTCGACCACGTGGCTCTTCCTCAGCCCAGCCTCAGCACCTCCCAGCTAGCCTCTGCCATTAGACCAAGCCAGCGTAGGCCGAAGAAAACAAGATTAGCCAGCCCCCGCGGAAGACCAAGCCGGCAGGGGGCCGACTAAATTAAAATCGAGGCCGGCGGTGGCCGAAGAAATGAAGATGGGGGCTGACTAAATTAAAATCGAGGCCGCCGGCGGCCGAAGAAAAGAAGATAGGTGCCTCCCAGCCAGCCTCAAGCGGGGGCTGGCTGGGCCTATCTTCTTTTCTTCGGCCCCCGCCGGCCTCGATTTTAATTTCTTCGGCCCCCGCCGGAGACCAAGCCGGGGGGGCCGAAGAAATTAAAATCGATGCCGGCGGGGACTGAAGAAATTAAAATCGAGGCCCCCGCTGAATAGCTGATCTCCGCCGGCGGTTAGCAGCACCGGTGTTCACTTCTTCGGCCCCCGCCGGCCTCGACTTTAGATGGCTGAAGAAATTTAAACAGAGGCCGGCGGGGGCCGAAGAAGTGAACGCCGGTGCTGCTAACTGCTGGCGGAGATCAGCTGTTCAGCGGGGAAGGATGTTTCTGTGTGTATGTGAGAAAGGAACGGTGCTTCTGTGTGTGTGTGTGTGTATATGTGTGTGTGTGTGTATATGTGTGTGTGAATGTGAAAAGGGATGGTGCTTCTGTGTGTGTGTGTATGCAGTATGTATTTGAGAAAGGAATCTGCCAGTTTAAAAAAAAATGAAATGTGATAATACACATAACTCAACTTTTGTGCTGGTAGTGCAACTTTTGAAAAGTTGGATGAAAGATTAAATTACTGAATGTTAAGCATTCCTCTTTTGGAAAATAAAATTTAGCAAAATGGGTAGAGACAAATACTAAAGCAAAAAAATTTAAACTATTTAAAATGTTCATCTCAGCAAAATCACAAATTTAAGATACTGATGCCAGGTGGGTTGTTTTTTTTTTAAAGCATAATTTAAGCATGAAGACTAGAATAGTTCCAATCTGAAACGGTTTTGCTATTTTTTTTTTAAGCCTTTAGAAAATGTATATTTTTAAATGACTAAGACTGGAATCTTCCCATTTAAAAGGGAAGTTGACTAAAGATGTCTTTCAGTTCCATATCTCCCACATGAATAATCATATGACTGATAGTTTGAAGAAAGACACTTTCTTTATTGCCTGAAAGTGCAAAACAAAAGAAGCTGTACAATGTGTGTGGCTGTCCCTTGGGAGGACAGAACCTGAAGGAAGGGTGTCATTTCGCCTTCTGATAGGAATGTGGTTTTCTTATTTAATGGTTGGGAGCATCACTTTCACTTTTAGTAAAAGTGAAAAATGCTGCAAGTCTGAAAGCAAGGTGCTTCAGTGAGAGTGTAATGTGTATGTGAGACAGGGAGGGTGCTTCTGTGTGTCAATGTGTGTGCGCAAGAGAGATGGAGCATGTTTTTGGCTGGCTTGTGGCTGTGAGAGAGGGCATGTGTGTGATTGAGCCTGTTTGTAAGTGAGAGAGAACATGTGTGTGATTGAGAGCTTGTGTGTAAGTGAAATAGAGAGAGCATGTGTGTGTTTGAAAGCCTTTGTGTAAGTAAGAGAGAGCGAGAGCATTGTGTGATTGAGAGAGATTGGCCAGAGAGGTGACTGATCAGGGAGATGACTGGTATGTGAGTGCTTATGTGTGTGTGTGTGTGTGTGTGTGTGAGAGAGAGAGAGAGAGACTGGTTGGGGGAGATGATTGGTGTGTGAGAGACAGAAACTGGTCTTGAGGGTATGACTGGTGTGTGTGTGTGTGTGTGTGAGTGAGAGATAAGAGATTGGTTGTGGTCCCTAAGGAAGAGGGCCGTGAGGACAGCTTCAGTAGCTACTGCTGCTTCTGGTGTGGCCTGCAAGGGAAAGGAGTAGGAGAACTGCTGGAGAGGGTAAGTAAAGGTGGCTTTTTAAGTTCATTTTTCTTGATTGACTACCGTTTTAATTATTGGGTGGTATGTGATGTGTCTGCTGTTTGAAATATTTTATTGGTGTTTGGTAAAGGTTTCAAAATTTGCTTGAGTCTTTAATTAATGGATATTCTATTCATCAGCTGTTTTGAAATTATTTTATTAGTATAATTTTATAATTATGATTCATGATTTATATATCTTGATTTTATTGATTGTTTCATGAGGAATAGTGACATTTTTGTTTTTCCATTGTTGCACTGTATAGAGTCTGGCATGATACGTTTTACAGTTTAGTTTTTGTCTGCACATTTCTATTTATACTTTATGTGGCTTTATTCTGTAAATTTATTTATTTATTTATTTATTTATTTATAGTTTTTATATACCGGGAGTTCCTGTATACAATACATATCACTCCGGTTCACAATTAACAGAAGAACTACTGCCGGGGGGCAGTTTACATGATGAGGGTCTGTGTTCTGCATGCGAGACTGAGATGAAGCATTCTTTTAGCATGTGGTTTTTCTGTAGGGATCTGTAGTAGCTTGGCCTGTTCTGTTTTCCTGATAGGTGTATTGATATTTTAGATTCTGGTGTAATATTTGTGATATTCATTTTCATAGGTGGGGTTGTTATTCTTTGAGTTTTGGCAAATAGTACTGTGTTGATACGGGAGGACCATGCCGAAATATAGGGGTGTGTACATATATATGTAAATTATATATGTAAATTATATTGTATATGTAATTGGGTACCCATGGACCAGTATGGAGAAAAGTCCCTCGGGCCACTATTTTCCCTCAATCCGCCCCTGGTACACACTGAAGGAAGAACCCCCCCCCCCCCCTTTCTTTTTGCCAGCAACCTCGTAGCCTCTCTCGTTCCTCTGCTGCTGCTGCTGTCACTGCTGCCACATGGATATTGGGGATGCGCCGATCACTGCTGTTGGCACTGAAACCCATTCTGCTGTCTCCTCTGTGTAGGCCCCACGGTATGAAAAATTTGCAGGGCTTCCAGCACCTCCATGCTGATCTTGTACATCGTGAGATTGGCATAGAAAAAGTGATACTCTTGCACATTCCCAAGATAACATTTGCCAATCACTAAAAATTCAAAAATGATTTTTTTTTTTTTACCTTTGCTGTCTGATCTTAGTTTTCTAATTGGTTGATTACAGGCTTTTTTCCCCCCACCTTCCCTTTCTTGGCCTTTTGCCAGTTCCTTTTATAGGTTCTCTTTTTTTCTGTTTCTTCACTATCCACCTGTCTTCTTCTTTTTTTCCCTCAAACATATAATCAGGCTCTCATTCTGACATGCTGTCTCTCTCTCACACCCACTCTCAGGTACTCATTCTCACATGCTGTCTCTTTCATACATGCACACACAGGCACAGGCTCTCACACTCACATGTCTCACATACACAGCTCTCACTCTCAAATTCTCTTACATAAATACACACTGTTTCTCTTTCACATGCTGTCTCTCTCTCTCACACACACAGGCTCTCACATGCTATCTCACATAAATACACAGGCTCTCACTCTCACATGCTGTCTCACAAAAATTCACAGGCTCTTACTCTCACATGCTGTCTCTCTAACACACTCACACACACACAGAGGCTCTCACATGCTGTCTCTCTGATCATACAGGCTCTCACTCCCACACACAGTTGCTCAACTCACTCTCTCTCTCTCACACACAATCTCTCAGCTCACATACACACTCATACTCTACAGGACCTCAGCATCTCTTTCACCTCTTGGCCTCCTCTTCGCAGGTCGCTGCAGGATAAGCTCCGTGGCGGGTCTGATATTCTTGGGCCATTGTGAGGTGGGATCTGTGCCGGCCCTGCTACAATCGCTACTATTCCTCTGCATTGTTGCCGATGCACTTCCTTCTTCCTGGCCATACGGCTCTGGCAATGTTTTTCTTCCAGGGCCGCACAGACAGGTAGGAGGAGGACAACCTGGATGTGAATTTTTCTTTGGGCCGTGGTGGGATGAGCTGCACCATGGCCCACAACCGGAACACAGCATCAAAGTGATATGCTCCCCTGCCCCTCACCTCCCCCTCGATACAAAACTGCTTCCTGCTTTTTCTCCCGCCGGTGGACCTGATCCACTGGCGGCATAAAAAGCAAAAATATTCTGCTGACGGTGGGATCGGGTTCACTGGTGGTAACACGGGCCCCTCTCTGCTCCAGACACTACCTCACCAGGTGTGCCGCCCCATGTAATTGCACGGTTTGCATACCCAGTGGTCCTGGGCCTGTTCTCTTGTTATTTAACAACTTTGAATAATTTTGTGTAATTGGAAAATTTGATCATCTTACTTGCTCCCTTTTCCAGGTCATTTATAAATATATTAAAAAGCATTGCACCCAGAACAAATCCTTGGGGGCACTCCACTATTCACCTTTTTCCGTTGGGAAAGTTTACCATTTAGCCCTACTCTGTGTTTTCTATCTTTTAACCAGTTAGCAATCTACAGTAGGACATTTCCCCCATCCCATGACTTTTTAATTTCCTAAGCAGTCTTTTATGAGGGACTTTGTCAAATGCTTTCTGGAAATCCAGATTTACTATATCAACTGGTTCATCTTTATCCACATGTTTATTTATACCTTCAAAAATATGTAGAAAATTTGTGAGGCAAGACTTCTCTTGGCTAAATCCCATTAAACTATGCTTATCTATATGTTCAACAATTTTATTCTTTATGATAGTTTCTACCATTTTGCCTGGCACAGACATCAGACTCACTAGTCTGTAGTTTCCTGGATCACCCCTTGATCCTTTTTTAAAAATTGACATTATATTGGCAACCCTCCAGTTGTCAGGTACCATAGATGATGTTACTGATAATTTACAAATTTCCAATAGCAGGTCTGCAATTTCATTTCTTAGTTATTTCAGTACTCTGGGATGTATACCATCTGGTCCAGGTGATTCGTTACTCTTTGGTTTGTCAGTTTTCCTTAGTACATCTTCTAGGTTTCCTGAGACTTGTTTCAGCTCTTCTGAATCATCATCTTTAAATATCATTTCTGGCATGGGTATATCTCTTAAATTTTCCTCAGTGAATGCCAAAGTAAAGAATTTATTTAGCCTCTCTACTATGGCTTTGTCATCCCTTAGTTCCCCTTTTACCCCGTGATCTTCTAATGGTCCAACTGATCTCTCACAGGCTTTTTACCTTGAATGTACCTGAAAAAGTTTTTATTATGACTTTTTCCTTCCATGACAAGCTTCTTTTCAAATTCTCTCTTTGCCTTCCTTATTAATACTTTGCATCTGGCTTGCCAGTGCTTATGGTGTTTTCTGTTTTCTTCATTTGGATCCCTTTTCCATTTCAATGTTCTTTTAGATATTATAGCCTCTCTCACCTCTCCTTTGAACCATCTCTCTTTTAGCCTTCCTTCCACCTTTTCTAGTGCATGGAATACATCTGGTCTGGGCTTCTAAAATAGTATTTTTAAAGAACATCTTTGCTAAGCTAACCTTTGCAGTTGCTCCTTTCAGTTTTTTCTAACCCTTTTCCTTATTTTAGAATGGTCACCTTTTTAAAAATTAAATGCTGTCACAGTAGATTTCTTTTTTACTCTCCCTCCAGTTCTTAAGTCAAATTTGATAATGTTGTGACCACTGTTGCCAAGTGGCTCCAACACTGTTACTTCTCGCACCAAATCCTGTGTTCTACTAAGGACTAGATCTAAAATTGTTTCCCCTCTTGTTGGCTCTTGTACCAGCTGCTCCTTGAAGTAGTCATTTATTTCATCTAGGACCTTTACTTCTCTAGAATGTCCTGATGTAACATTCACCTGGTAAATATTGGGGTTATTGAAATCAAACATTATTACTGTGCTACTGATTTTGTTAGCTTCCCTAATTTCTTTCAGCTTTTCATTGTCTGTTAGTTCATCCTGGTCAGGTGGATGATAAAACACCTCCACTATTTTTTTATTCCCCCCACTTTTTTTAATTTCCCTTTTCACCTGTTATTTCTATCTATTAGGGATGTGAATCGGGCTTCGGACGATTGAAAATATCGTCGATATTTTCAAAATCGTCAGAAATCCGGGGCTCCCCCAAAACGATAGGAAAACCCCACGATATTGATCGTGGGGGTTCTCTTATTGTTTTGGGGGAGGGTGGGAAAAACGGCACACAAAAATAACCCCTAAACCCACCCTGACCCTTTAAAACTAACCCCTTAGCTTTCCCCACCCTCCCGATACCCCCAAAATATTTTACAGGTACCTGGTGGTCCAGTGGGGGTCCCTGGAGCGATCTCCCGCTCCGGGCCGTCCTCCCACTCCCGGGCCATCGGCTGCCACTAATCAAAATGGCACCGATGGCCTTTTGCCCTTACCATGTGACAGGGTATCCGTACCATCGGTCGGACCCTGTCACATGGTAGGAGCACAGGATGGCTGGCGCCATCTTGTGCTCCTACCATGTGACAGGGGCTTACCAATGGCACCGGTAGCTCCTGTGACATAGTAAGGGCAAAGGCTATCGGCGCCATTTTCATTACTGGCAGCCCATGGCCCGAGTGCAGGAGATCGCTCCTGGACCCCCGCTGGACCACCAGGGGCTTTTGGCAAGTCTTCAGGGACCCTCCTGACCCCCACAAGACTTGCCAAAAGTCCAGCGGGGGTCCAGGAGCGACCTCCTGCACTCGGACCGTTGGCTGCAGAGTATTCAAAATGGCGCTGATAGCCTTTGCCCTTACTATGTCACAGGGGCTACCGGTGCCATTGGTCAGCCCCTGTCACATGGTAGGAGCACAAGATGGCGCTGGCCATCCAGTGCTCCTAAATGTGACAGGGTCCGGCCAATGGCATGGATACCCTGTCACACGGTAAGGGCAAAGGGCCATCGGCGCCATTTTGATTAGTGGCAGTCGACGGCCTGGGAGCGGGAGGATGGCCCGGAGCAGGAGATCGCTCCCGAGAGTGGGAGATCGCTCCCGGGACCCCCACTGGACCACCAGGTACCTGTAAAAGGTTTTTTGGGGGGGGTTGGGAGGGTGGGGGAAGCTAAGGGGTTAGTTTTAAGGGGTAGGGGTGGGTTTTTTGTTTATCGGCTCGGGCGCAGCCGATAAACAAAACCGTGCTCGGGCCCGATGGGAAAAAACCCACATGTGAATCGGAACCGGAATCCGAACCGATTCCGGTTCCGATTCACATCTCTACTATCTATAAAAATTCAACATTGCATTTTGTTTCCTTTAGAACTTTTATCCTGTTTGACTAAATGCTCATTTTAACATATAATGCCATCCCTCCACCAATTTGATGCAGGCTATCATTTTGATATAATGTGTGCCCTGGTATCACAGTGTCACATTGATTATCCTCCTTCCACAAAGTCTCTGAGATGCCAATTATATCTATCTCTTCATCCAGTGCTATACACTCTTAACTCCCCCATTTTATTTTTTAGACTTCTAGCATTTGTATACAGTCATTTCAAAATGTATGAACAACCTGCTCATCAGTTGACAGGGAAAATTTGGAATTTTTCTACACTTTATTAAAGACACCTGGTCCACTTTGGCATTTATTGCAACCTTTCCACTGGGATGCCCTATTTTCCCTGTTCTCTTAGTATCTTTCAAAGATATATCTTTCCAAACCATGCGCTTCTGAGCGACTATCGACTTTCCCCCATCATTTAGTTTAAAAGCTGCACTATCTCCTTTTTAAAGGTTAGTGCTAACAGCCTAGTTCCACTCTGGTTAAGATAGAGCCCATCCTTTCAGAAAAGACTAGTTCCTAACAAACCTAAAACCCTCTTCCTTGCATCATCATCATCTCATCCACACATCTGGAACTCTACTTACCTCTGGGGTCTTGTACAAGGAATGGGGAGCGTTTCTGAGAATGTTCTCCTGGAGGTTATGGATTTCAGATTTCTACCTGAAATCCTAAATTTGGTTTCCAGAACCTCCCTACTGCACTTTCCTATGTCATTAGTACTCATATGTACCAAGACAGCCAGCTCTTCCCCAGCACTATTTAAAATTCTATCTATGTGATGTGTGAGGTTCACTACCTTCAAACCAGGTAGGCAACTTACCAAATGATCCTCATGACCACCAGCTACCCAGCTATCAACCTTCCTAATAATTGAATCACCAGCTATATTGACCACCCTAACTCTTCCTTCCTGGGCACATACTCCTGGAGACCTATCCTCAGTGTGAGAGGATACCACAACACCTTGAGGGCAGATCCTAGCTATAGGATTGCTTTCTGCATCATCAAGCTGATGATCTCCTTCCTCACGACCTCTCTCCTCCAAGGCAGCTCAGGGGCTACCAGATTGTATGTGGGACTTCTCTACTATGTTCATGAAGATCTCCTTTATAAATGTCTCTGCCTCCCTTAGCTCCTCAGGTCTGTCACTCCAATCTAATTGGAGCCAGCCTGAAGGAAGAAGTGATAGCAACAGTGATTAGAGAGGAGGGGGAGAGATTGGGAAGCCATCATCTCAGATGAGAAGCATTGTTTACCCAGGAAAAGAGAAGAGACTAAATACAGTGCTTAGTCAGGCATTGGGATATCAAGAAGGAACCCCTGAGAGTGAATGTTCTGCTGGGAATGAGGCAAGACAATTTCTGATTAGTGATGCATTCATGAAGCAGCACTGCAGAGAGTGTGGGAACAATGCCTCAAGAGTCTGCTGCCAGTTTTCTTGGGTAAAGCAACAAGTACATTTGGTAATGTATATTATTATTTTTAACTATGGATATGTGCAACTTTTCAAGTGATTCATTTTGTAAATATTTTAGGGTTTTAAAACAATTTTAGTAGACTTTTTATTTACATTTATTTTTGCTTTATGGTCTGCTCTCTGTGTCACATTATCTGTGCACAGATTTTGCATAGGAGTAAGGCATAATTGGGGTGGAAAAGCTCTTGAAGAGTTAGGATGGTGTGGGGGCATGGGGTAAATGTGGGTGCCCATTGGGAGTGGAAAAGAGGCCTTTAACTCCCCTCCAGTTTGAGGACAGTATTCAAATCCATTTATGTGGGTAAACAGCTATTGCCCATCTAAAGTCTGCCCTCACTCAAGAGGAGAGATGACAGTGACAGTGGCAGGGGCAGGCAAATTTAAAAAGTTAAACCATAGGCACCAGGGTATGGAGGTGGAAGGTGAGGGGAAAAGAGAGAGAGAGGTGCTATGAGATAGAAGTGTTATTATTTGTGATAGTTATGTAGTTGTGGGTGGATCCCTGGGCCGGTGGTAGATGACCACACATACGGGGGAAGATCCCGAGAAGGACCACCGGTCAGGCTCAGAATTGGGAGACAAACACACACAAGTTCTTTTATTAAACCATTCTTGAGAACCACCAGAGGTGGCAGTAGTGAGCTGGAAGAGCCCAGCTGGGCTGTAGTCCCTCAGGCACTGGAACAGCGATCCCAGAAAGGCTGAGCTGTAGAGAAACTGAGATAGTGAGTAGGCAGAGTATGCAGAGTTCAGGAACAGAACCTTGATGTTAACACTCACACTGTAGGCTCTTAGAATAGCCCAGGAGCTGGAAAAGTAGGCCCTCGAGGAGCGAGTACCTGGTTCCAGGGAAAGCTCTGAGAGATGGTAACTCTCTGGTGTTGTAGGCAGCGGTGACTTCCTGGCAGAAGTTATATTCAGTAGCAGGTCCGGGAACATGGGCCCTCGAGGAGCGAGTGCCGGTTCCAGACTGAGACCTGAAAAGTAAAGGAGAGACCGAGGCCCTCAAGGAGCGGGTACCCCTAGTAAAGTCCGAGGAGGCAAAGTAGCAAGGTATGCGGAGAGCAAATCCCATCCGCAGCGATACCTATAGGCAGCTAGGTATGTATCCCTTTGCTAACTTGATTAGTTAACGAAATGAAAGACCTTTAAATATCTGAAGATGATGACGTCATCTCAGGGGGACGCCCCTGAGGTTCGCACCACTGCTGGTACTTGAGTCAGGCCCGCGCCGCGAGCGCGCCCTTAGGCCTCAGGAGAACATGGCGGAAGGCAGCGTCTAGCCAGTCTGGGAACACTGGAGGAGGTCGGCAAGATGACGCCACGGCAGCCAAACTTCCATCAACACAGGAGGGAGTCGCAAAAGAGGTAAGGAGGGCAGAATGGAGACGTCGGGCAGTGACGGTCACAACAAGAAGCTCAAGAGTGCAGGCATGTTGCGGACGGTAAGGGTATGAATGTGTATGTGTGTGGGGGGGATGATGTTGCGCAGGAGGTGGACCCCTGGGCCGAGGTGGGGTTGATGCTACCCGTAGGAACATAAGAACATAAGAAAATGCCATACTGGGTCAGACCAAGGGTCCATCAAGCCCAGCATCCTGTTTCCAACAGTGGCCAATCCAGGCCATAAGAACCTGGCAAGTACCCAAAAACTAAGTCCATTCCATGTAACCATTGCTAATGGCAGTGGCTATTCTCTAAGTGAACTTAATAGCAGGTAATGGACTTCTCCTCCAAGAACTTATCCAATCCTTTTTTAAACACAGCTATACTAACTGCACTAACCACATTCTCTGGCAACAAATTCCAGAGTTTAATTGTGCGTTGAGTAAAAAAGAACTTTCTCCGATTAGTTTTAAATGTGCCCCATGCTAACTTCATGGAGTGCCCCCTAGTCTTTCTACTATCCGAAAGAGTAAATAACCGATTCACATCTACCTGTTCTAGACCTCTCATGATTTTAAACACCTCTATCATATCCCCCCTCAGTCGTCTCTTCTCCAAGCTGAAAAGTCCTAACCTCTTTAGTCTTTCCTCATAGGGGAGCTGTTCCATTCCCCTTATCATTTTGGTAGCCCTTCTCTGAACCTTCTCCATCGCAATTATATCTTTTTTGAGATGCGGCGACCAGAATTGTACACAGTATTCAAGGTGCGGTCTCACCATGGAGCGATACAGAGGCATTATGACATTTTCCGTTTTATTCACCATTCCTTTTCTAATAATTCCCAACATTCTGTTTGCTTTTTTGACTGCCGCAGCACACTGCACCGACGATTTCAGTGTGTTATCCACTATGACACCTAGATCTCTTTCTTGGGTTGTAGCACCTAATATGGAACCCAACATTGTGTAATTATAGCATGGGTTATTTTTCCCTATATGCATCACCTTGCACTTATCCACATTAAATTTCATCTGCCATTTGGATGCCCAATTTTCCAGTCTCACAAGGTTTTCCTGCAATTTATCACAATCTGCTTGTGATTTAACTACTCTGAACAATTTTGTGTCATCTGCAAATTTGATTATCTCACTCGTCGTATTACTTTCCAAATCATTTATAAATATATTGAACAGTAAGGGTCCCAATACAGATCCCTGAGGCACTCCACTGTCCACTCCCTTCCACTGAGAAAATTGCCCATTTAATCCTACTCTCTGTTTCCTGTCTTTTAGCCAGTTTGCAATCCACGAAAGGACATCGCCACCTATTCCATGACTTTTTACTTTTCCTAGAAGCCTCTCATGAGGAACTTTGTCAAACGCCTTCTGAAAATCCAAGTATACTATATCTACCGGTTCACCCTTATCCACATGTTTATTAACTCCTTCAAAAAAGTGAAGCAGATTTGTGAGGCAAGACTTGCCCTGGGTAAAGCCATGCTGACTTTGTTCCATTAAACCATTTCTTTCTATATGTTCTGTGATTTTGATGTTTAGAACACTTTCCATTATTTTTCCTGGCACTGAAGTCAGGCTAACCGGTCTGTAGTTTCCCGGATCGCCCCTGAAGCCCTTTTTAAATATTGGGGTTACATTTGCTATCCTCCAGTCTTCAGGTGGAGTAGGCTGACTGACAGGCCTGCTGGAGCTTCACCAATACCAGCCCTCGTTCTCTGCGGGTTGAGCCTTTGGGTACCGGGGCTGGCTGGAGTTAGGTGGGCCTCCTTACATAGTTGTCGACGAGAAGATGGAGAGGTCAGCCGAAGGACAGCAACTGCAGAGCTGAAGAGTCTATACTGGACGAGGCGGAGTCCCGGAGACCCAGGCGCCAATAGGAACAAGAGTCAGACAGGGGACGCCCGAGTAAGAGCAGGCTGGATCCTAAAAGGCCAAGTCCAGGACTAAGACTATAGAGGCGTCGTAGAGCAAGCTGAAGTCAGGGCAGGCGGCAATCAAGAAGCGATGGCAAGGCAAAGCTGAGGTCACATCCAGGAAAGAAACAATGACGTGCTCAGACAAAGCGATGGTCAGGACTAGGAGATGATCAGTATCATGGTTGGATGAAGCAGAGGTCTGGACTAGGAGATGCTCAGTAGAATGGTCAGACAAAGCAGAGGTCTGGACTAGGAGATGATCAGTAGTGTGGTCGGACGTAGCAGAGGTCTGGACTAGGAGATGATCAGTAGCCTAGTCAGGCAAAGCAGTCGTCAGATCCGGGAGAAGACCAGTAGTGTAGTCAGGCAAAGCAATAGTCGGGTCCAGGAGAATATCAGTAGCATAGTCAGGCAAAGCAGTGGTCAGGTCCAGGAGAAGACCAGTAGTGTAGTCAGGCAAAGCAGTAGTCAGGTCCAGGAGAAGATCAGTAGCATAGTCAGGGAAAGCAGTGGTCGGGTCCAGAAGATCAGCCAGTAGGGATAAGCTGGATAGCATGACACTCAGGAACGGAGAAGACGAAAGCAGGAACAGGACCTCAAAGGGAACAGGAACCAGGAACACGAGGGAATCACCAAGAGGCAATGAAGTACATGTCCAGCGTGGAGACCTGTTGCAAAGGCAACTAACAGGAGCTGAGCCTGGCCTTATATACCGGAGCTTCCGTGACGTCATCATCCAGGGTTGCAGCCAAGTTCCCGCCATGAGCCCTTCATAAGGAGCTGAGATGCGCTCACGTGCGCCTAGGAAGGGGCACGGTGCGGGACAGCAGCATCTCTCTGCGGACCACGCGGAGAGGCCTGCCACGGAGCACAGAAGTCCATTGTAGAAACAGGAGCACCGGGGATGGCCCGAGGACAGAGACGGCGGCCTACAGCCATGAGGGAATTGGAGCCAGATGCTGGAGTAGGCAGCAGAGTGTAAGAGGGCCTGGCCACAGGCCTGCTGCGGCCAGCGCATGCAACAGTACCCCCCTTACGCCCCCCCCCTTTGAGGTTTTGGTTTGCCTGGATGGGCGCAATAAAAATGGAGGAGGAGGTTTTTATCCAGGATGTTCCAAACTGGCTCTCACGAATTCTCTTCTGGGCTGTACCCCTCCCAGGAAAGGAGGTATTCCCACCGGCGGCCCCTACGGCGAACATCAAGAACTTCATGGACCTTGTAAGTTAGTGTCAGAGTCCGCAACCAGCTGGGATGGTTCAGGGACCTTGCGTTTAACAAGCTGAAAAGAATCTCCGGGCAGATGCCCTATCTCATTCCTTCGAACATGAAGACGTCCCTGAGGACCCCGGTCATATTATTGACCCAGGATGACTGGCTTCAGCAGTGACACATGGAAAGTATTGTGAATTCTCAAAGTTGGTGGCAACCGAAGCTGGTAAGTAACAGGTCCAACATGATGGATGACTGGGAAAGGTCCGATGTATCTAGGTGCAAACCTTTGGAAAGGTATCTTAAGATGAATGTATCATGTACTTAAACAGACTTTTTGGCCAGGAAGGAACTCAGAAGCAAAGCATCGATGAGTATCCGCAGACTTCTTGGCCCGAGTTGCAGCTTGGCGAAGGCGAAGGTTCGTCTGATTCCAGAGAGCCTTGAGGACATCCGCAGTAGCTTGCGCAGCAGGAGATGATACTGACAGCGGTATGGGTAGAGGTGGCCGGGGCTGCTTACCATAAACAATGGAGAAAGGTGATGTACCTGTAGCAGTGGCAATATGAGAGTTGTGGGAGAACTCCGCCCAAGGAAGAAGTTCGAACCAGTTGTCTTGATGATCATTTATATAGGCGCAAAGGAAGGCCTTCAAAGAGCGATTCATATGTTCAGCTTGTCCATTGGCCTATGGATGGTAAGCTGTGGTGAGGCTGATGTTGTTGCCAAACTTACAGCAGAGGGTGCACCAGTAACGGGTAACAAACTGTAGACCTCTGTCCAAGACGATATCCTTGGGTAAGCTGGCAGGCGAAATATATGGAGGAAGAACAGGCATGCCAATTCTGGAACAGAAGGTAAGTCCGCCAGTGGAACAAAATGGGCCATTTTTGAAAACCTGTTGATGGTGACCTATATAACAGTATGACCCTTAGATGGTGGAAAGTCCACAATAAAATCTGTGGAAAGATTCATCCATGGTTCTTTGGGAGCAGGAAGTGGTTGGAGCAAACCCCAAGGTCGGCCAACCAGGGGTTTCTGTTGAGCGCAGATATTGCAGGAATCGACGTACGCTCTAGCATCAGAGACCATAGTGGGCCACCAGAAGAATCGCTGGAGCAGAGCTAGGGTTCACGCTCGCCCCAGGTGGCTAGCAAACTTGGAATCATGTGCCCATCGAAGAACTCTTTCACGGAGGCAACAGGGCACAACGGTCTTCCCAGCCAGGACTGGGTGAGTCGCAGACAACAGATACAGGCTGGGTCAATAATATGACCGGGTTCCTCAGGGACGTCGTCAGATTCGAAGGAAAGAGATAGGGCATCTGCCCGGAGATTCTTTTCAGCTGGGTGATAACAGAGTTCAAAGTTGAACCTTGAGAAAAACAAAGCCCATCGGGCTTGATAGGCATTGAGACGCTGGGCATGACTCAAGTATTCAAGGTTCTTATGGTCAGTAAGAATCGTAAATTTGTGCTGAGTGCCCTCTAACCAAGGGTACCATTCCTCCAAGGCTAGTTTAATAGCGAGTAATTCTTGGTCTCCAATACCATAGTTTTGTTCTGCAGGGGAGAACTTACGAGAAAAGAATGAACATGGAACCAAAGATCCTGATGTTGAATGTTGGATCAGAATCACCCCGGCTCCGATAGCAGAGGCATACACTTCGACTAGGAAGGGGCAGTTTGGGTCTGGATGACGAAGGCAGAGTCCAGCAAGGAAGGCCTTTTTAAGGTGCTGAAAGGCTGTATCGGCTTCTGGGGTCCAAATCCAAGTATCTCTGCCCTTACGGGTCATCGCTGTGAGAGGAGCCACCAAGGTCGAATAGTTGGAAATGAAATGGCGGTAATAGTTTGTAAATCCAAGAAATCATTGCAAAGCTCGTAGGCCTACAGGCTGAGGCCAGTCTTGGATTCCCTTATGTTTTTCTGGGTCCATGGAAAACCCTTGCTCTGAGATTATGTATCCCAGGAATGGCAAACTAGACTGTTCAAAGAGGCACGTTCCTAACTTTGCGAAGAGGTGATTCTGACGGAGACGTTGGAGGACTATGCATACATCTGCATGGTGCGTAGAGAGGTCCTTAGAAAAGACAAGGATATCGTTGCAATATGCCACGACCTTAACGTACAAGAGGTCTCTGAAGATCTCATTGATCATCCTTTGATATACTGCTGGAGCATTACAAAGGCCAAAGGGCATTACCAGATATTCGTAATGCCCGTCCCTTTTGTTAAAGGCCGTTTTCCAGATATCGTCAAGACGGATGCATACCAAGTTGTAGGCTCCACGTAGATCTAATTTGGTGAAGATGGAAGCCTCTTGTAAATGGTTGAACAGTTCTGATATCAAGGGCAATGGATATTTATCTTTATGAGTGATGGCATTCAAGCCGTGGTAATCAATACACGGCCTTAGGGATCTGTCTTTCTTCGTGATGAAGAAAGATCCCGCTCCGGCAGGAGAAGTCAATGGTCGAATGAACCCTTTAGCTAGGTTCTCTCGGATATACTCCATCATGGCTTTAGTCTCCGGTAGCGACAGAGGGTAGGTCCAGCCTCGAAGAGGCGTAGTTCCAGGCAAGAGTTCGGCGGGCAATCAAACCTCTGAAGAGGTGGAAGGATATCCGCCTTCTGCTTTGAGACGATATCTTCAAAGTCTGCATAAGGAGCTGGGATTCCAGAGGAGGCGATAGCCAGAGGAACTGTAGGAGGCGGTACCACCTTTTTCAAGCACGTTTGGTGGCAAGTTGAACTCCACTCGATCAGCTGGAGTGAGCCCCAATCAAACTGGGGAGAATGACGTTGGAGCCAAGGTAGTCTCCGGACTACTTGATGAATTGATTTTTCCAGGTCAAGGAGTTCAATTTATTCTACATGGAGGGCACCAGTGAGAAGGTGAACTGGCTCTGTAGTTAAGGAGATTCAGCCAGGAAATGGCTCACCATAAATCGAAGCAATACACAAGGAGGTTTCCAAAGGACGGGTATCAATACCCAATAGCTGAACTAAGTCCTTGAGAATAAAATTTCCCCCTGCTCTGGAATCAATCAGAGCAAGGACTGGGAAGGACCGGAAGTCCCAGGTCAGGGAGACTGGTAGGGACAACTGAGGGGCCAGTGAGGTAGTGCCCAAGCTCAAGATCCCTATTGAACTTAGGCCCGGTAGTTTCCTGGATGGACTGGGCAGGTCTGAAGACGATGTCCTGAGGCTCCACAATACAGACATAGGCCTGATTGTCTCTGCTGGAGGCACTCTTCCGGGGACAGCTGCCCATGGCCCAACTGAATGGGTTCTTCCGCTTTAGCCACAAGAGAAACCCTACCGGTGGCAGGGGTGATGGTAGTTGGTGAGCAGGAGCGTTCCCGAGTAGGCCTTCTAGACATCCGATTCTCCCGATGACGCTCTTGGAAACAATGGTCAATTCGGCCAGTCAGATCAATAAGATCCTCAAACAAGCTGCCAATTCGTCCTTTAGCTGAGGAGGTAGCTAAGGTCCGAAATTCAATCGTGTAGTCAAATAGGCTCCTTTGGCCTTGTCATAGGTGGAGAAGATTAGCACTTTCTACAGCGTGCCACCTGGGATCGTTGAAGGTCCGACGAAACACGGCCTCAAAGTGAGACAGTTCTTGCAGGAGTGAATCCGAGCGCTCCCATAAAAGCGAGGACCAGGCCAATGCCTTCCCCTCTAAATGAAACAAGATAAAGGTGACCTTCGTGAGTTCATCTTGGAAGATAGAGGACTGCAGAGCAAACTGCATGTAGCATTGGTTGATAAACCCTCTGCAGAGCTTAGAGTCACCATTAAAACAAGGCAAAGCTGGTAGGGCCAGCAGGGCCCTGGAGGTAGAGGGAGATGGCTGTTGGTTGGAGGAAACCGGTACTGGACCTGGATTACCAGATTGGGCATCAAGCCAGGCATGCAGACGCTCAATGGAGGAGGCCAATGCCTCAAGGAATCATTGCTGTTCTTCTACCTTTGCAGCCAGTCCAGGCATAGCCTGGAGGGCACATGGCTCCGCCGAGTCCATGGCTTTTGCAACCTGTTGCGCAGGAGGTGGACCCTTGGGCTGAGGTGGGGTTGATGCTACCCGTAGGAGAGGTCCTACGGGTCCCCACTGTCGGCAGGCGGAGTAGGCTAACTGACAGAGGCCGGCTGGAGCTTCGCCAATACCAGCAGGTTGAGCCTTTGGGTACCGGGGTCAGCTGGAGTTAGGTGGGCCTTCATACACAGTCATCGATGAGAAGATGGAGAGGTCAGCCCAGGGACAGCAACTGCAGAGCTGAAGAGTCTGTACTGGATGCGATGGAGTCCCGGAGACACGGGCGCCAATAGGAACAAGAGTTAGACAGGGGGCGCCTGAGAAAGAACAGACCGGAGCCTGAAAGGCCAAATCCAGGACTAAGATTATAGAGGCATCGTAGAGCAGGCTGAAGTCAGGGCAGGTGGAAATCAAGGAGTGGTGGCAAGGCAAAGCTGAGGTCAAGTCCAGTAGAGAAACAATGACGTGGTCAGACAAAGCAGAGGTCAGGACTAGGAGATGATCAGTAGCATGGTCGGACAAAGCAGAGATCTGGACTAGGAGATGATCAGTAGCGTAGTCAGGCAAAGCAGTGGTCAGGTCCAGGAGAAGACCAGTAGCATAGTCAGGCAAAGCAGTGGTCGGGTCCAGGAGAAGATCAGTGGCGTAGTCAGGCAAAGCAGTGGTCGGGTCCAGGAGATCAGTCTGTAGGGATAAGCTGAATAGCAAGATGCTCAGGAACAGAGAAGACGAAAGCAGGAACAGGAACTCGAAAGGAACAGGAACCAGGAACACGAGGGAATCACTGGGAGGCAACGAAGTACATGTCCAGCATTGAGACCTGTTGCAAAAGCGACTAACAGGAGCTGAGCCTGGCCTTATATACCAGAGCTTCAGTATCGTCATCATCAGGGGCAGCAGGCAAGTTCCCGCCACGGGCCATTCATAAGGAAGTGAGATGCACGTGTGCGAACCTAGGAAGGGGCGCGGCGCGGGATGGTGGCATCTCTCCGCGGACCACGTGGAGAGGCCCACCGCGGAGCACAGGAATCCGTAGTAGTAACAGGAGCTTGGGGATGGCCCGAGGATGGAGACAGCGGCCAATAGCCATGAAGGAAGTGGAGCGAGACACTAGAGTAGGCAGCAGAGGGTAAGAGGGCCTGGCCACGGGCCTGCCACAGCTATCCCATGCAACAGATGACATAGGGCTATGGGTTTGAGACGAGCTGAAAGATGGCGATAGATTAAGATGTGGTGTAAAGAAACTGGATAGTAGGGAGGGTGTGAGACACAATGGAAAAGGATGGATCTGTGAGGGGGTGACAGAGGTTGGAAATGGAGCTGTGAAGGGAATAAGAAAGGAGCTAGAGGTAGGGAGGACAAGTTACTGCAAAGGAACTGGGGCTACTTAGGGGACAAGAGGTAGAGGTAGATGAGGGTTGGGGAGAAGGTGAGCACAGAGGGTAAAATGTAAATGAGGGTGTAGGGAGTGAGTGAAAGAGAGGGAATAGAAGGCTGGGGAATGGGTGAGAGGAGGGAATGGGAAGGCTGAGGAGGGGTTAGAATGGGAAATAGCTGGTAAGTAGGTGACAGGTAAAATGAGGGAAACAGGACTGGAGAGTGAGTGGGAAGGTGGGGGTTAAAGACCGAAAAAAGCATTTGATTTTTTGTTTAGTGATTGGAAAGTTAGCTTCCTCAGTGTTCGGGCAAGCCAATCCCCTCAAGAGTGTTATGCACCTCTGCCAGCAGATGGAGATGGAGCAAAAGCTGATGTCACAGCCATAAAGTCCCTCCTCGACATCAGCCCACCAGTATTCTTGTCTCCAGCAGATGGTGAACATGCATTTCCCTTCGGGGGATTGCCTGTGAGTAAAAAAAGAGAAAAAGAAGTTTGAAAAGAGATATTGGAAAGACGAGATAGCTATATAATACCGCTTACCTCCTGAGGTGATACCGTGCGGGCCCTCCTTCAGTAGAGTTCCTTCAGTCCGATAGCCTTGAGTGGTGTGGACCTAAATTTTAATTAGCGGTTGCAGGCTGTCAAAGACTCAGCAGCGAAGGCTTTAGCCCTCTTCCCCATAGTCGGGACCCATCCCGGCTCTCAGCTAGGGAGGACTGAGCTCAGGTTAAAGTTTTTTACTTAAAAAAAAAATGAAAACAGCAAAAAGAAGAAAGAAAGCAGGAGAAAGGATCTGTTTCCTTGGCGTTCAGCTGTCCCGCTCACATCTCTGGGTAAGGAGGTAGTGCAGGCATGGCGGGTTAAGCAGCCATTTAGTTAGGGCCTGCTCCCAGGCTTCTCACCTGTTGGTGCATGGTAGGTTGCGAGGTAATTTAGCATGTTTTTTCCTGTGGGCCATCAGCATGTACCTGTGTGTCCATTTGTATGTCCATTCTCACCTGTGCATTCCATTTGGGTGTTCTTCCTTCTGGATGCACATCTTGTACATCTAGCTTAGGCATTTTCCTTAGTGTCAGTACTGGGCACTAGTTGGATGTGTGGCCTAGGTGCATCCATTTTGGGCATGACTTATATGTGTGGGTACTCTAGGTTCAAGCTTTTGCCAGTCTGCACTCTAACAACCATGGTGTTCACAGCAAAGAAGCATAAGAACATAAGAACATAAGAAAATGCCATACTGGGTCAGACCAAGGGTCCATCAAGCCCAGCATCCTGTTTCCAACAGTGGCCAATCCAGGCCATAAGAACCTGGCAAGTACCCAAAAACTAAGTCTATTCCATGTAACCATTGCTAATGGCAGTGGCTATTCTCTAAGTGAACTTATTGGCATTGAAGGCATGCTGATCCACTCTTGGGAACAGGAGATGGGAGGGTGTTTCTTATTGTAGTTGGGTCGAGGTCACTACAGACCAGTGAGTTCTGGAGGTGATATGAGATGGCTATAATATTTTACATAATATTTTCCATACTGGGTCAGACCAAGGGTCTATCAAGCCCAGCATCCTGTTTCCAACAGTGGCCAATCCAGGCCATAAGAACCTGGCAAGTACCCAAAAACTAAGTCTATTCCATGTTATCATTGCTAATGGCAGTGGCTATTCTCTAAGTGAACTTAATAGCAGGTAATGGACTTCTTCTCCAAGAACTTATCCAATCCTTTTTTAAACACAGCTATACTAACTGCACTAACCACATCCTCTGGCAACAAATTCCAGAGTTTAATTGTGCGTTGAGTAAAAAAGAACTTTCTCTGATTAGTTTTAAATGTGCCCCATGCTAACTTCATGGAGTGCCCCCTAGTCTTTCTACTATCCGAAAAAGTAAATAACTGATTCACATCTACCCGTTCTAGACCTCTCATGATTTTAAACATATCTATCATATCCCCCCTCAGTCGTCTCTTCTCCAAGCTGAAAAGTCCTAACCTCTTTAGTCTTTCCTCATAGGGGAGCTGTTCCATTCCCCTTATCATTTTGGTAGCCCTTCTCTGTACCTTCTCCATCGCAATTATATCTTTTTTGAGATGCGGCGACCAGAATTGTACACAGTATTCAAGGTGCGATCTCACCATGGAGCGATACAGAGGCATTATGACATTTTCCGTTTTATTCACCATTCCCTTTCTAATAATTCCCAACATTCTGTTTGCTTTTTTGACTGCCGCAGCACACTAAACCAAAGTGCTTAGCTATTTGTGCTGCATGCCACATCACTGGCATTCAGCCAGAGCTTTCTTTAGGCCTGTGTCAGTACTGCCTGAATGCTCATGGAGATTTACCTCCTTGTGATTTTCTGGCGATGGTCCACCTCCTCAGTCTGAGGAAAGTGGGACTGAGGGCAACATGAAGGGGATGTCCCCTAGAGATGTGCTTCGTTGTTCGCCCGAAGTAGGAAATTGCCCGAAATTTCCTATTTCGGGTTTTTTTCGGAGGCCCGAAACCCGAAAAGAATTTTCCCCGACTTTCAGGGAAATTTCGGTTTTCGGGTTTGCCTGGGGGAGGGGCACACATTTTTTTTTTTTTAAATTAAAACCCACCCCAAACCACCCCAAACATTTACCTTAACTATAGTTCACCACCACCCCCCCATCCCGATCCCTCCCCAAGACTTACAAAGTAGATCCCTGGTGGTCCAGCGGGGTCCCGGGATCCATTTGCCCTCCTCCGTGCCCATGTTTCTGCAGCCGTGCTCTTTAAAATGGTGACGCGCAGCCTCTGAACACCTTGTCACAGGGGCTACCGGCGCCACTGGTCAGCCCCTGTGAAATGGCCATCGGCGCCATCTTGTGCTCCTGTCATGTGACTGGAGCTGACCAATGGCGCCGAAAGCCTCTGTGACATAATATGGGCAAAGGCTATCGGCACCATTTTGATTACTGGCAGCCGACAACGAAATGGCTCCCGGACCCCCGCTGGACCCCCAGAGATTATTGGCAAGCCTTGGGGGGGTCAGAAGGGGGGCTCCTGACCCCCCCAAGGCTTGCCAATAATCTCTGGGGGTCCAGCGGGGGTCCGGGAGCCATTTCGTTGTCGGCTGCCAGTAATCAAAATGGCGCCGATAGCCTTTGCCCATATTATGTCACAGAGGCTTTCGGCGCCATTGGTCAGCTCCAGTCACATGACAGGAGCACAAGATGGCGCCGATGGCCATGTGACAGGGGCTGACCAATGGCGCCGGTAGCCCCTGTGACATGGTGTTCAGAGGCTGCGCGTCACCATTTTAAAGAGCACGGCTGCAGAAACATGGGCACGGAGGAGGGCAAATGGATCCCGGGACCCCGCTGGACCACCAGGGATCCACTTTGTAAGTCTTGGGGAGGGATCGGGATGGGGGGTGGTGGTAATGATAGATATGTAAAAAAAGAATTTTAAATGCTTGGGGTGTTTTTTTTTAAAGATTCCTTTGCCATTTCGTTTTTTGGCCCGGTTTCGGGTTTCCTCATTTCGTTTTTTCGAAAAACGAGACGAAGAAACCCGAAATTTACCACGAAGTATCCGAGTCAAAAAACGACCCGGCAGGAAAAAACGAAGCACATCTCTAATGTCCCCTCCCTTGATTGATCCACGGGCCTAGTCATCAGGGGACACTAAATTTCAGGACATCAGGTTCAGGCCTATGGGGCCTAGAATGGACTTGTCCTCCTTTTCCTGGCTGGAATTCTTCCAGGGACTGCAGACATTTTTACATCACCTTGGCCATATGGTCTTGCCTGCCAGATAAATGCCTAGTTGGAATGTGCAAGGGCACACTAGCATACAAGGTCATGTGGAGACCACTACTTTGACCCCCTTAACCCTTAAGACAAAACCACACAATGAAAAAGACACAATCAGAAAATGTATATTTCTAACCTGTGATCAGTTTATTACTGACAAATCTGGTCAACAGATTCAAAGCAAGTCAACAACTTTGATAGTCACATTCTGCAAGGACATGATAGTACATAGCACATGACATTGTAAATGAAGTGAACAGCACATTACATGTAGACATATATTGTTAGAAATGGCGTCATTACATATATAGGCTTTGTATCATATCCTTTTTGCACAATTATGATTACAGCAAAGAATATAGAAAGCAGAAGTGGCATTCCAATAGTTACAATAGAGCTCTAATGTTTGAGCTAATAGCAGCACAAATATGTGATGTACAGACAGTCCATGTTGAAAGAGTGTACTCAAGGGGACAGCCTGCCTGTTTCTACCCTCTGATCCATGTTGCACCGCTGTTCACATTCACCCTCCTCTGTCTCAGCCTTGCACCAGCCAGCCATGGTACGGAACCAGAATGACACCAGAAGGCAAAGGCACGGCTAGAAGAGACAAGGGCTCAGAAAGTGAACACTTACTGACTTGTGAGTGATAATAACGGAGCTCCCGAGAAGCTGCGGGAAAAGAGGTGGAATGCAGCTGGGTATGAGATAAGAGGTAAAAGAGTGAGATAGGGGAAGCAATAATCAAAAACACCCAACATGCAATAACATACTTACAATAAGGTTTATAAAAAAGAAACACCACATGCAAAAAGGTACTGATAGGGGAACAAACCATACAGCATGCAAGCAGAAGCTTCTGCTAGAAGCGGGTTAAACATGGAGGACGTTCAGACGCGGGACTAGCTATGCCGAGAACGACCTGGTCTTCCTGCTCCGGGGTAGGCACAGTCATGTAACTTCTCAGAATGACATCAATCGCTGGAGCAGTGGGAGTGCTGGGCAGCGGTAGTTCCTCCTGACTCATTGGTGTCAGCGGAAACTGCGGATGCAGCAGAGGCTGGGGGTAGAACAGAGGCACTGGCACCGGAAAACCCCAGTGTCTCAGGTACCAGCTTGACATCTCTAATAGACACAACTTTTCTGTTCTCTGGATCCTCAGAGTCAGAAAGCAACAGTCCCGAGGTACCTAGAACTTCTGTAACAATAAAGGGATTAGACCAGTATGGTTCTAATGAGCCACGAACATGCATTTTGCCCAAAACTATGGAACCAATCGGAAAAGGATTTGAAGTCCGAGAGGCTTCGACAGAAGTAACCATTGCATCTGAGGGGAAGCCATGTTTTCTAGCATAGAGAACCCAAAGAGAGACATAGCAGGAGCTTCATGATTGGCAGTTATGGTACTATTAATCCGGATTTGGATCTCTGGAAGATGAAGGTACCAATTACTGGGGCTAGATTTCAAGGCAAAAATTTGCAGACTACGCTTAACCTCACCATTAACCCTTTCAACCATTCCATTAGATTCTGGACGATGTGGGGTAGGAGAATCGATGAGTAATGCAATGATCAGCACAGAAGGTCTCAATCTCAGCATTTTGGAAGGCTGGACTGCTGTCTGTGCAGAGAAACTGAAAAGGCAAAATACCAAATACAATAGCCAGATGGTTAACAGTCACAATAGCTGTAATGCGTTTCTGTGCAAATAAAAACACAAAACCAGTAAAGGAATCAATTACAACCAAAATATGTCTGTAGCCATGGGAAGAAGTAAGGGGACCAACATGATCCATATAGCCCACCTGCCCTGGTCTAATCCCCCGTGGAAGTGTCCCTTCAACATAAGGGGGGTCCATTACGTTTTGGATTCGTGCGCTGACAATCCAAACAGTCAATGACCATTCTCTTTGCCTGACTTCTAGTTAAAACCCCATCTGAATGCTGGCACAAAGTTGCTGCATTCAAATGTAAGGAACCATGCCTAGCAAGACAGGCCCTTACAGTCGTCTCTTGCTGAGAGGCAGACAATTTTGCTGCTTCATCTGCCAGAGAATTGTAACGAGAGTACCAGCCCACAGTCTGGTGAGCAGGCACATGCAAAACTAGCACCTGGACACTATGTTTCTGTGAAGTAGAAAATATTAGTCTCCAGTGAGCTCTGTGTGCTATAGGCTTGCCTGTAACATCTAAAAAGTCATTGTTTTCCCACACTTTCTAGAATAGAAAGCATAGCTGGAGTAGGGTGTAGAATCAGAACAAACCATAATGGACCTGTCAGGGTCCAAAACAGTCTTGTGTTCAATATGTGTCAAAGCCTTTTGAAAGGCAATGAGTTTAGCTTGCTGTGAACTCATATCACCCAGTTTCCAAGTGTGCGTGTCAGACACCTTCCACTGTCCCCTTTTATTAGGATTCAAAATTACATTAGCTGCACCAGCAAAAAAGGCTGTAAGATAGTCACTAGAGGGCACAGCAGAACCATCAGTAAAAATTATCAATTGTACTTTCTGATGAAGCGGAGAATTGAGCCTATCTTGCTCAGTTGTTAAGCAAAGATCCTCACATGTCAAAACAATGTCAGAATCAGCCAAACCATTCTGATAATGGAATTGTACATCATCTCTATATTGATCAGCTCTCCATTGTACCCAGCGCATGGAGAGAGCCCTACTCTCTGGGAGGGAATAGCGAGTGACAGCCTGTAACTGGGGTATCCCAGTATTACAATGAATGGTCTTACCCTGTGCTAGAGACTTTAGACAAGCAATATCTGACAGCCGTCAGTGTATGCTCAACAATATTAAATTTCCTCTCAGGCTGAGAGAAAGTGTGAGTGATATAACATATGGGCTGAGATTCAGTATGGTTACTGATTGTAGCCAAGAAATGAGAGTCAGAAACCTGAAGCGTGACATCTAAATCTTTAGCTGGCTTACGGTGTGCCAGAGGGGCTGAATTTTTGACAGCCTCCTGAAGACTGGCTCAGCTTCTCCTATTAAGGATTTGAGCTGAGGAGAAATTGAAGCTTTTACAGCCTCAAAGCCAAAGGATGGGTCTTCCCTCATCATAGAAGGCAAAACAGGCACATCAGCCTGTATGAAATAAACTGCAAACAGATCCTCCTCATCAAATAAACAAGCCACTTTTATGGTGCGAGACCCTTTGAAGTAAGGGGAAAAGATCTCTATGGTTGCTAAGGGAGCCTGAGACTGCTTTCCTGCAAACATAGCAATTGTAACATCCTCATTTAAGTACTGAATAGTGTCCCATTCTCTAGTCAAAATATTAATTGAAGTACCAGAATCCATCATACCCACAAATAACTCGCCCCGATCTTTACTCTGGTCCCACAGAGGGTTGAGTCGTGGAGCCAGCACTGCCATGGTGAGTGGCACATTTAGCAGGCTTTTTCTGAGAAGAAGGGGGTGGGCGCTCAGCTTTAGCTACAGCCCCGGACACCCCTGGAGGTTTCTCAGGAGCTGGAAACCAGGCGGGGGGGGGGGGGGGGGGGGGGGGGTCCCTCGATTATCCCTTACAGGATAACGTGGAACCCACCCAGTATTAGAGGGAGTTCTTGGAAGCGGGGTGTATAATCCTGTCTAGAATTCCCAAACCCCCTATTGTCCCTCTGATTTCTATCCTGGGAAGAAGGATTCCTGAAGTTAAAACTCACCCTTCTGGAGGGCTTGTCAGTCTGAGATCACTGAATATCTCCCTTTGCCTGTTGGACCCTGGCTGTGCCTGTTTGAGAGGCTTACAAGGGATCAAAGGTCGGCCAGCTGCCTCAAAAACCTGCTGGATTATGAAAGGAAAATGCTCATGTCTCTCACCTGGCGCTAATGCACTTAAATGATTACTAAGATCAATACCAATAGAGGTATCAGGCATTATGACTTTTAAAATCATGGGGAAGTTATTATGCATGGACTTATCGTGCTATTTTGGCAAGCCTTTGATTACAAATCTTGGTGAGGTGTTGCGTCATATTTACAAAAGTTTCCCCAATTCCTTAAAAAGCTGAATCGCTCTTCCCTGCACCATCGTCTCATCCATGCATTGAAACTCTGGTGCTCTGCCTGTCTCTGGGGACCTGCACGTGGAACGGAAGCATTTCAGAGAATGCCACCCTGGAGGTTCTGGATTTCAGCTTCCTACCTAAAATCCTAAATTTGGCTTCCAGAATCTCTCTCCCACATTTTCCTATTTTTTAGGTGCCCACATGTACCACGATAGCCGGCTCCTCCCCAGCACTGTCTATAATCCTATCTAGGTGACGCGTGAGGTCTGCCACCTTCGCACCAGGCAGGCAAGTTACCAGGCGGTCCTCACGTCCACCAGCCACGCTGCTATCTACATTTCTAATAATCGAATCACCAACTATGATGGCCGGCCTAACCCTTCCCTCCTGGGCAGTAGCCCTGGGAGACTTGTCCTCAGTGCGAGAGGACAATACATCACCTGGAGAGCAAGTCCTTGCTACAGGATTACTTCCTGCTATACCAGGGTGATGTTCTACTGGGAGACCTTTCTGTTCCAAGGCAGCACTGGGGCTGCCAGACTGGATTTGGGACTTGGCTACTGTGTCCCTGAAGGTCTCATCAATGTACCTCTCTGTCTGCCTCTGCTCCTCCAAGTCTGATACTCTAGCCTCCAGAGATCAGACTTGTTCCCTGAGAGCCAGGAGCTCTTTGCACTGAGTGCACACAAACAATCTCTCACACTCAATGCAAAAGACTGGAAAGCCCCCCTCTTGCTGCTGGACTGCTACCTTCATCTTAGTTTTATTGAGTTCCTAGTTAAGTTTAGGATACAAAGGGAGTTGGAATGAGAGTACTTTAAATTTACAGGTGAATTTACTAATTAATCAGCTAGTGTCCTACAAGGGGATGATTAAACTTTTAATAAGAGCTGGTATGATTTAGATAAGACCCTGGTTGATTTTTAATGTGAAATTTTCTCATGCCTAAAAATCAATGGTTGAGTGGGTGGGAAAGACAGACACTAGAATTAACTATCTTTAACTTGCTTATTACCTCAGACACACACAGACTCTAAATAATATATCCCTTAATTTCACCTTTCACCAAACTTTTATAAGCCCAAAAATTTCTGAAAGTTATACATTCCAATCCTCTTTAACCACCGTTAAATTAATCTTCACTCAGTTAATGGAAGGGTTTGAGCTTCCGGTCCTCCTCTACTGCAAAGGGTGTGGGGCCTCTGGAAGCTGGGGCGGTGGAAGTCAATCCCTGGATCGCTTGTGGTGACCTCTGGACTCTTCTCCCGGGGGATGCTGGGAGCAGTATGCAGATGAGCCTTCCGTCCTCCTCTACTGCAGCTGGGGCTGTGGAAGTCAATCCCTGGATTGTCATAGCGGTGAGTGGAGTGGCCAGCGTGGAGTAATTGGCGATGAAGTTTCAATAGTAATTTGTAAATCCAAGGAATTTTTGTAGGGCTCGGAGAATCACTGGTTGAGGCCAAACTCGAATACCCTGGAGTTTATCGGGGTCCATGGTGAACCCGCGATTGGAGATGATATACTTCAGGAATGGGAGACTGGGTTGCTCAAAAATGCACTTCTCCAATTTAAAGTAGAGATGGTGGTCTCTGAGATGCTGGAGGACTGTTTGAACATGGGAACGATGAGACTTCAGATCTTTGGAGAAGATTAATATATCATCCAGATACACTATGACGAATGAGTACAAAAGGTCCTGGAAAATCTCATTCATTAGCTGCTGGAAGAATGCAGGGGCATTGCAAAGCCCGAAGGGCATTACTACGAACTCGTAGTGTCCATCTCCTGTGTTGAAGGCGGTTTTCCAGATGTCTTCCGGTTGAATTCGTACTAGGTTATTTGCCCCATGAAGATCTAGTTTAGTAAAGATTTGTGCACTCTGCAGGCAGTCGAACAGTTCACTGATAAGTGGCAGTGGGTAACAGTCCTTACGGGTTACTGCATTCAAACCTCTATTGTCTATGTATGGTCTTAGATTGCCATCCTTTTTCTTGACAAAAAAGAACCTGGCATCTGCCGGGGAAGTAGAGAGTCTTATGATTCCTTTGGCTAAATTTTCCTTGATGTATGCTGACATCGCTTGGGTTTCTGGGAGTGAAAGAGGATAGGTTCTGCCCTTGGGAGGCTTGGTTCCAGTTAGGAGTTCTATGGGGCAGTTGAACTTCCCGAGTGGAGGAAGGATATCAGCATTTTGTTTGGCGAATACGTCTTTAAATTCCAAGTACGGAGCAGGTAACCCGGGAAGGGTTGTAGAGCTTAGGGCTGTCACGGATGGAGACACTTGCCGTAAACAGTGGGTTTGACATCGAGGACCCCACTGGGTGAGTTGCAGGGATTTCCAGTCGAAGTGGGGTGCATGTAACTGGAGCCGAGGAAGTCCAAGTATTACGGGGTGTGTTAATCGTTTCAAGATCAGGAGGGAGATCTCCTCGTCATGGAGGGCCCCAACAATGAGGCGAATAGCCAAAGTATGGTGAGTGATACGATCAGGGAGAGGTTTTCCTTGAATTGAGGCGATACATAGTGTTACCTCCAATGGCTGGACTGGTATCTAAAGGAGTGTGAAAATCTCTTTTAAAATGAAATTTCCACTCGCCCCAGTGTCCACGAGGGCGGTGGTGGCAATGTACGTGACTCCCTAAGGAGGGAGACAGGAAGCAACAGTTGAGGGCCAGAAACTTTAGCACCCAAACTCGGGACCCCTGCCAGGCTCAGGCTTTGGAGACACACAGGACCAGTTTGGAGAAGATATCCAGAACCACCGCAATACAAGCAGAGACTAGATTTTCTTTGTCGGAGACATTCCTCTGGAGTCAGGCAGCCACGGTTGATCTGCATTGGCTCCTCAGGAGGTTGAGGAGCTGCTGGTAAGGCCTTCAACTGGGGACTCGCCAAACGGGGTGGCCATAGGGCAGGAGTTCGAAGAGCTTTTTCCTCCTGATGCCGTTGCCGAAGATGGTAGTTGATTCTTCCGACCAGGGAGATCAGGTCTTCCAGAGATATGGGGATCTCGCAGGCGGCTAGTTCATCTTTAAGGGCAGGAGACAGTCCCTCGAGGTAGAGTACCTGCAGGCAGTCCTCTTGCCAACTTAACTCAGTTGCTAGAGTTCTGAACTCCACTGTATATTCAGCGAGCAAGCCTGTCAACCTGGGTCCTCGAAGGTGCATCGGAAGACAGAGATGAACTGAGGGAGCTGGTGAAGAATTGCGTCAGAATGCTCCCAGAGCGGAGAAGCCCATGCCAGGGCCTTCCCGTCAAGACGCGAGAGGATGAATGTGATCTTTATCGCTTCATCGGGGAAAAGCGAGGGTTGCAGTGAGAACTGCATATAACATTGATTTATGAAGCCTCGACAAAGGCGAGGATCCCCATTGAAATGGGGTGGAGCTGGGAGGGCCAGCGGTGCCCTTGGGGACAAGGTATGGGCAAGAGCTCCTGGGTTGGCCATGGCAGATTCCTCCAATTGAGAATGCATCTTTTCCATGGAGGAGCCCAACGCTTCCATGATCCGTTGTTGCTCTCAGACACGAGTGACCAGACCAGGAATGGCCTGCAAGGCAGGAGACTCTGCCGAGTCCATGCCTTGGCAACCTGGTGTGCTGGAGGTGGACCCTTGGCCTGATGCAGGATTGGTACGGCCCTCTGGACAGACCCAGAGAGTGCCTGCCACCAGGAGGCGGAGCACATGAGGAGACAGAGGCTAGCTGAAGCTTCGTCAATAACAGTTCGGGGTTTCTGCAGGTTTAGCCCTTGGGTACTCGGACTTAGGTGGGCCTCAGATGGTCTTCCGGAGAGGTAGCTGAGGGGTGTGCCCACAACGAGCAAGGGTGTGCGGCTGATGCAGAGAAGATGGACCAGACCCGAACTGGAAGCTCCGGAGACTTCAGAGAGGTAACAGTTTAGGAAGGATCTCCAGGCGAGGCGACGGATAGAATTCAAGCAGGTCAGTCTGGTAGTCACAAAAGGCCAGAAGAGAGTGTCCGAGTGATGCGTAAGGGTCAAAGCCAGAGTATCCATCCAGAAGTGGTCAGCCAAAGCAGGGGTCAATACCAAGGTCACTCCGAGCGAAGTCAAGGCAAGTGAAGGTCAGTTCCAGGTAGGAGATGAAGAGGGTTGTTAGGCAGGCAGTGGTCAGTTCCAGGCAGCAGACAAAGAGAGTAGTCAGGCAGGCAGTGGTCAGTTCCAGGCAGCAGATGAAGAGAGTAGGCAGGCAGGCCGAGGTCCGTACCAGAGATCAGTCTGAGAAGGTACCTCCTGAGTAAGGACACAGGAAGGAACACAGGGCACAGGAACACTGTAACCCACAGAGATGTAGGAACAAGGAGACACTGGAACAAGGAAACGCTGGAACACAGGATTAGGCAAACTAGAACACCACGCTATTGACCCAATTCCCAAGGCGAGGTCCTGGGGACAGGGCCTTGCTATTTATAGGGCTACTAAGTGATGTCATCATACTGCGTCCGAATTGGTTTTCCTGCGCTTGACCCTTTAAAGCTCAGGACGTCGGCCACGCACGTGCCTAGGGGTGGGGCCAAGGCAGCCGAAGATGCGGAGCTCCGATGGGAGCTCCACTGTGAGGCCTGTGGTGTGGAGGCAGCCAGAGAGGGCCGCGGTGAGCGTCGAGGAATCCGAGAGCTGGCTGCAGTGGCAAGACCGGAGGTAGTGGAGGGCAGCGCGAGGTGAGCAGGCCCGGTCACGGCACCATCTAGTTCTGGCAGCTTTGAGATGTGAGCTCATGACTCCATTGTTGAAAGAGTTGCATTGGCTACCAGTTATTCTGCGCATCAAATTTAAAATTATTAGGTTGGCCTTTAAATCTATGCAGGCCAATGCTCCCTTTTATTTGTCAAATCTTTTTAAGCATTGCATTCTTGGAATGGTGCTGCGGTCTGCAAATCTTTTTTTGCTGGAGGTACCTGGTGTTAAATAAGTTTGGGGGTCATTCATCATATCGCATTATGGCCTTATCACAGACGTTAGGACCCTAATGTTTGTGATAATGCCATAACGCATTGTGAGATAGATATGCAAATTCTAAAACTTTAGTCAAAAGGGATAAGTATGTGAAAATTAAGGGTGTTTAATGTTGCGTGCAATAGCGTAATGCATGCTATAACGCCAGAAATAACTACACCTTTTTTCAGGGCATAATGCCCGAAACAGGATTTGCAATAAATATCACAACACCCATTAACTCCCATGGAGGGAGGGGGAGGGAGACACACACACACATATTAGTCAACTTTTTATACCACTGTAAGATGGGCAACTAGTAACTCGGTGTGAGATTTTGGTGGTGGCCTAGGCATTGGGGGGGATTTTTACATGCATACTCAGAGGTACAAACAGCACAGTAGATGTCAGTGAAGATTTTATGTGATTTGGGTATTGAAAGGTATAAAAAGATGAGATTTGTACAATGTACTCTCTATTTAACTTGATGCACTCTCTACCTAGCAGCTATCAAGCTAGGTAGAGAGTACAATGTACAAATCTCATCTTTGCTTACCTTTCATCACTCCAAATCACATAAAATCTTCACTGACGTCTACTGTGCTGTTCGTACCTATGATTGTACATGTAAAACTGCCCCTAAAACCTCAGTCACCACCAAAACCTCACCCCAAGTTACTAGTTGCCCCTCTTACAGTGGTATAAATAGTTTACTTATATGAGAGCCTTCTAAAGAGGTTCGCTTCTCTCTCTCTCTCTCTCTCTCTCTCTCTCTCTCTCTCTCACACTCTCTCTCTCTGTCTCTCTCTTTTTCTCTCCCCCCCCCCCCCCAAATGTGATTAAAATAAATGTAACAGTGCAGTAAAATAGAATGCATTGCAATATCTGGACATTTTCCTTAACCATGCCCCTTTTCTTTTTTTAATCACAGGCGCTATTCTAGCAAAATTTATAGCAAAATGATTTATCTAGGTCTTTGTTTGCAAGAGATCAGAAAATGAATGCTTTCAATCATTGTTCCTGTTTCATGGAATGTTTCAACAGACAAACTTAAATCCATTAAAGATACTAAATTGTTTAGACACGTGCTCAAAATCTCTTATTTTGTGATGCTTTAACAGATTTTAATTAATTAAGATTTAAAAGTTTTAGTCATACCATTTTGTTTCCATGCTTGTTTGTTATTTCACATTGTATTTTATGTAAATATGCATAATCCATTTAGCATGACATTGTTATATACGCAGAAAATAAGTATTTTATTTATTTATTTTTTTAATTCTTTATTTATTGTTTTTTCCAATAAATCACACAGATTATGATTTACAGAAACACAAAAAACCAGTGATTTGATGATAAAAAAATAATTACATAAATAAAAATAATTAAAAGTATAATTAACATCACACAAGCCACTTTCCATTTCAAGACAACCTTGAGAGTGTTCCCAGACTTAGCGGCATCCACTCAGGTAAGGCGGAAATCCTTTTTGGGCTTCTGTCAAGAAGTGATTGACTTAGGTTTTTCCTTTGTTTTGAGATTTCCTTGTAAATGCTTAATTAAAAAACAAGATGAAGTATTTATTTTTTTCATACCCGAGCATTTAAAAATTTTTCTAGAACAATGGAAAGTAAGAACTTCATCCCCTGTGTCTAAAGATTAAAATTAAGTAAGGATAATGCAGGTTACTGTATTAGTTCTAATATATTAGGAATGTTTCTAGTATAAATCTCCCAAATTTATAGAAAATAAGTATTTTAAATAAATTAATTTTTATATTATAGCCCCTAGTTCTATAGCTATGTTTCTATCAGGTGTGTTTCTTGCCATCTTTAATACCTTTCAGATATTTAAAAGTCTGTTGTATATCGCCGAGGCGGAGGAGAAGGAATTACCTGAAAATTTGCTTGGCCGGCCCGAGGGGTAAGAGAGGCTTGCCCAACGGATCAACGGGACTTCTGGGTTCGACGTCATCGGGGCAGAGCCGGCGAGGTCTTCAAAATCTGATCCCTCCTGTGACTTAACCCGAGGCAGAGGAGAAGGAATTACCTGAACATTTGCTTGGCCGGCCCGAGGGGTAAGAGAGGCTTGGCCAACGGAGCAACGGGACTTCCGGGTTCAACATCATCAGGGCAAAGCCGGCGAGTTCTTCAAAATCTGACACCCCCCCCCCCCCCGTGACTTAACCCGAGGCAGAGGAGAAGGAATTACCTGAAAATTTGCTTGGCCAGCCCGAGGGGTAAGAGAGGCTTGCCCAACAGAGCAACGGGACTTCCGGGTTCAACGTCATCAGGGCAGAGCCGGCGAGGTCTTCAAAATCTGACCCCCCCTGTGACTTAACCCGAGGCAGAGGAGAAAGAATTACTTGAAAATTTGCTTGGCCGGCCCGAGGGGTAAGAGAGGCTTGCCCAATGGAGCAACAGGACTTCCGGGTTCAACGTCATCGGGGCGGAGCCGGCGAGGTCTTCAAAATCTGACCCCCCTGTGACTTAACCCGAGGCGGAGGAGAAAGAATTACCTGAAAATTTGCTTGGCCGGCCCGAGGGGTAAGAGAGGCTTGGCCAACGGAGCAACGGGACTTCCGGGTTCAACATCATCAGGGCAAAGCCGGCAAGTTCTTCAAAATCTGACACCCCCCCCCCCCGTGACTTAACCCGAGGCAGAGGAGAAAGAATTACCTGAAAATTTGCTTGGCCGGCCCGAGGGGTAAGAGAGGCTTGCCCAACAGAGCAACGGGACTTCCGGGTTCAACGTCATCAGGGCAGAGCCGGCGAGGTCTTCAAAATCTGACCCCCCCTGTGACTTAACCCGAGGCAGAGGAGAAAGAATTACTTGAAAATTTGCTTGGCCGGCCCGAGGGGTAAGAGAGGCTTGCCCAATGGAGCAACAGGACTTCCGGGTTCAACGTCATCGGGGCGGAGCCGGCGAGGTCTTCAAAATCTGACCCCCCTGTGACTTAACCCGAGGCGGAGGAGAAAGAATTACCTGAAAATTTGCTTGGCCGGCCCGAGGGGTAAGAGAGGCTTGGCCAACGGAGCAACGGGACTTCCGGGTTCAACATCATCAGGGCAAAGCCGGCAAGTTCTTCAAAATCTGACACCCCCCCCCCCCCCCCCCCCCCCGTGACTTAACCCGAGGCAGAGGAGAAGGAATTACCTGAAAATTTGCTTGGCCGGCCCGAGGGGTAAGAGAGGCTTGCCCAACAGAGCAACGGGACTTCCGGGTTCAACGTCATCAGGGCAGAGCCGGTGAGGTCTTCAAAATCTGACTCCCCTTGCGGCGTGCCGTCAATGACGGCGCGCCGCCCAACCCGCGCGCACCTAAGGGGCGCGCGGCTTTGCCTAGAAGCTTAATTCTTTTTCCCTCTGATTAGTAAAGATCTTCTCCTCCGCACAGTAAGTTATTTCATTTTAATTCAATTGTTTAAAAGAATTCTCTGAAACCTCCATTGGCTGGAAATTTAAGATACTGGAGAGAGTTGAATAGCTTTCGTATTTCCTATATTTATTGCTATCTTGGCATTGAGAAATGCCACATACTAAACAGAATGGGAAACTAAGAGAGGTAGTGGCTACATCCTCTCCAGCGACCCCTTCCCAGCTTAAAATTGAAAGCTTTTTCCAATCAACCCCAGAAGTTACTCCCATTGAAGAAGGCGCTGTGATGTCTATAAATGAGCATAAAATGGCATCACCTGCCTCAGTTATATCTCTGAGTCTGGGAGCACTGAATACTCCTTCACCTCCCCTTGGTGAAAATGTATCTACATCAGTTTTTTCTGACTTAAATGTGTTACCATTAGGGGAAAAGGCTCTACAAGAAAGAGGAGGTATAGAGCCTTGTATAATAGATGAAGGAGAAGGCTCTGACACACATAAAATTATGAATAATGCCAGAGCCTCCGAATCAGAGCTCACTATCCCCCAAAATTTGAAAAACCAACGAAAATTACGCTTGATAACGTCTGGTCAGCTATAATGACATTAGAAAAATCGATAACTACCCTTACAAATGTAGTTACAGCCGTAAATAAAAGAATGTTAAATATAGAACAACAGAACGAGACACAAAAGACACTAATGCAGGACTTAGATCAGAAGGTTACACAAAGAGAGAGAATACAAACAGGGTTAATACAAGGAGAATTGACATAGCAAAAGAAGATGGAGAAAATTGAAAATGAACTGAGATATTTAAATTTAAGAGTGATCAACTTTCCCCAAATAGAGGGGATCTCAGTTCTGGAACAATTTAAACAATATATGGGTACGGTACTAAAAATACCAAAAGATTCTTTACCACCATTAGCAAAAAAACCCCTTTCTTCCTGAAAGGGGTCCGAGAGTACAAGATGGACAGTGAGATGGACAATCAAAACCGTTAAACATCACTGAACTACTAGAAACATTGAATGAAGAGATAGTATATAAGAGAGGGATAGTTCTGGTTAGATTTATTTTTCCCTCTGATAGGGATATGGTGCTCAAATTATTTTTGAGAAATAGGGCTGTAAAATACTATGACTAGCAACTTTGGATTTTTCCCGATGTAACAAAATCTACTAAAAGCAGGAGAAAGGAATTCTTAGCCTTAAGACAATTAGCAGATAAAGTGGGAGCCCAAATGACTGTTTATTACCCCTGTAAATGTATGTTAAAATTAAAGAACAAAAGTTATATCTATTTTGAACCTTCAGACTTAAAAAAGTTCTTGGAGGCAAAGAATTTATTGGGGGAAATGACTTTTGACTAAAGGTATTCGAAAATATTAAGAAATGGGGTAAATGTTCCAGATATATTTAAATTATTACTTCGTTTATGCTCAATTAAGGAATTTATTTCCAGCTATTTCATGGTAATAGGATGTCTACGAGAAAATGATGTCAAATGTTCAGTTATATTCTATAGTTGATTTATTACATATTGAGATTAATGTTCTCACTTAATATGGTTAAGTAAAGTATAAGTAGGCATTCGTATTGTACAATGGCTGAGTTATGTCATGAAATTAACAAAACTCAATAAAGATTAAATATTAAAAAAAATAAAAGTCTGTTGTATATCTTCTTCCTTCCCTGAGTAGGCTCCAGCGCAGCTGCCCTTCTGGACCCCCTCTTGGAGCTCCACCCCTAAGCACAGATCAGTTAATCAGACTTAATGAGCAACTATCCAACCAAAAGAGAAGAATTAATATTTCAAATTAATTGATTAATTGTTGACCAATGAAAACACAAGAAGCCCTCATTCACAAAACAAAGTGCTCATTAAATGGGGCCAATGCAATATGAGGCCGTCGGCTTAACACAGCGGCGACCATGCAGTTGAACACACATTTTTCGAGCGCAGAGGGAACGTGCATGCAATATCCAATTTTACGCGTCCATAACGCATGCATAAAATCTGAGTGTAGGTAATAGCGTCAATGGCATGCAAATCTTATTTCAATGCACCAATTAGATATTAGTACCCGATGCAGTAATGCGCAGGCACAGTTTTGCAAATGACTCAATTCGTTTTAAATTTTTATTGAAACCTGTCAAATTCACGGCCAATTTTTGGGCCAGTAGGATGCCCTGGGGATGGACATCGGTGACATTGACGCGTTATAGTTGAATATTCATTAATTTGGAGTCTTTAAATAACCCTAGAGCCCATTAGTTCCAGGTCTGTTTGTAACGTGTTTTTTGTATCCCGCCAAACACACAGCTGTGATAAGCTGAGGATGTGGTTGGTCTAACTCTTAGAATAACACCTGATGGACCCTTGGTCTGACCCGGTATGGCATGCCTTATGTTCCTTATGTTATTATATATATCCAGGTGCAGCCCGGAGCCATCCATAGGCCCTGCAGGCAGCATGTTATTTGGCCACACACAACTCTCCTAGGATTACCTGAGTCTGAAGTGGTGCGAAGATACCATCTCAGCTCTAGAATAATTGAGTCCCTGTACCAGGATCTCGCAATGATATAGATCCCATCACCTCTCGTAACCATGAGGTCCCAGGGCTGGTGAAACTTCTGTGTGCCTTGCATTTTTTTGTGACAGGAAGTTTCCAGAATACAGTCAGACTGGTTTGTGGGATGAATTAGTCCTCAGTCTCATGGCACTTTGGACAAGTCGTAAGGGCTATGATGAAACGTATGTGTGACAGTATATATATTTCCCGGTGGACCCAGTTCAACTGCAGGAGATCCAGCATGGATTCTTTGACATAGCTGGGATGCCCAATATATTGGGTGCAATAGACTGCACCCATATCGCACTTATCCCCAGCTCAGAACAGGAGAGTGCATTCTGCAGTCGGAAGTCATTCCATCCGATGAATGTGTAGGTGGTATGTGATGCCTCTCAATGGATTCTGAATGTAGTTTCGAGGTTTCCAGGGAGCTGCCATGATTCCTACATCCTTGCTTATTCCTCGCTTGGAACCAATTTTCCAGAAGGGCAATACGGTGATGGCTGGTTGCTTGGTAAGTAGCAGTAGGTACTGATAGTCTTGATAGAGAACCAGGTGGCAAAGAGGAATGCACAAGTACAAGTTAATTGCTTTATCCTAAAGCCTTTTGATACTATTGTGTATCTATGTGTTTCCTGGTGTTTTGTCAGTGTCAAAGATGCAATATTTATTACCTCTTTTATAGGTGATGCTGGCTACAGCTGTAAGCCGTGGTTGCTGACTCTGCTTCTGACCCCACGCACTATGGCGGAAAGATGGTTCAACAAGGCACATACCAGCACTAGGCCTGTCATTGAGTGGCTTTTGGCATGCTAAAAGAATGATTTAGATGCTTGGACTGGTAAGGTAGTGCCCTCTACTACAGTCCCAAAAAGATTGCATGCATTATCATGGCCTGCTGCATGCTACATAACCTGGTGTTGCACTTTGGGCTGAAAGTGGAGGTCCCTGAAAACTTGCCTGCAGATCCACCTGTACAACCAGCTGCAGAAGTGGACAACACAGTGCAAGGCTCGGAAGTTCACCGAAGGGTCATTGAGGAGTATTTCTCATGTAGGTTCTTATAGGTGTATAAATAACCCCACTCCTCTGTCTAAGATATTTCAATAATCTAAATCCATTCTTTTGTGTTGTCTATTTCAGGAATTGTAATTGGAGCTGAGAGGCACTGAAGGATGTTCCAGGATTTTCTAATATTATCTTTGTTTTCCGATTTCTTTTTAGTTAATAAATAATGTTTCTACAGCTGAGTGTTTCTGTAGTTTAATGTAGTTCTTTAACATCCTTACTGAAGTTCTGAACTTGGATGCTTATGTCCAAGGTGTCCCTTGAATGTGCTGAACTTGGGCCACTGATCTTGTCGTTGGCCCAAGTCCGGCCCTTTGAAGGGACGCCATGGTCGTCGATATCCATGAGGGGCCACTTGAACGGACACTTAAGTCCAGGGTGTCTCTTAAAGCCGCTGAACTTGGGCCACCGATCTTGTCATTTGGATGCCAAAGTCCAGCTTCTTGAAGGGACGTTGTGGTCATCAACGTCCATGAGGGGCCGCTTTGGTCGCTTAAGTCCGGGGTGTCACTTAAAGGTGCAGAACTTGGACTGCCGATCTCATTGTTTGGATGCCCAAGTCCAGCCACTTTAAGAGGCGCCCCGGACTTGGACGCCCTTTTTCTTCCTCACACGCGCATGTCTTACGATGTCCATCCCTCGCAGCCACGCCTGAATGTCCATTTTGGGCCGAATTCTTGGTAGCATGCCATGAGGCCGCTTGCCCAATTTTACAGCCACCCTCATAACTGATGATGAAAGGCACCTCCTCTTTCACCCTGGGCACTGGTGGAACCAAGAAAGGGCAGATGCTACCTGGCTGGCACTCAGGGCGACATTTAATGCCCAAGTCTCTTACCCTAGAGAAGTGAATATTAGCCAGGCCTAATTGGTAGCTTGAATTATACCATTAGATAGGTAGCTTGCATTGTAGAATGAGTGCTTGCCCTGCATTATTGACTGTATATACTAATATTTGCATTTTTAATTCCTACCCTGCATATGGACAAGACCTATATTGGTAGCTTGCATTGTAGAATGGGGGGGAAGTGCAGGCCCTGCATTATTGACTGATTATAGTATTTGCATTTTTAATTCCTACCCTTCATATGGGCAAGACCCAGATTGGTAGCTTGCATTGTAGAATGGGTGGGAGATACAGGCCCTGCATTATTGACTGTATATACTAATGTTTGCATTTTTAATTCCTACCCTGCATATGGGCGAGGCCTACATTGATAGCTTGAATTGTAGAATAGGTGGGAGGTGCAGGCCCTGCATTATTGACTGTTTGCCTTTTTAATTCCTGCCGCCAGGTGGAGGCATTGAAAAAGAGGGCCAGGCATCTGCGACGGGAGGAGAAAGAGTGGTTCCTGGCCCTCCACACCAGACGTGAGCAGCTGGATGGTGAGTATATTAGGAATTACAGCTGATTATTCCATCCCCTAAATTGATAAAATAGCAAATGATGGGTGCGCTAGTCCAGTGATTTCTCTTTCCTCAACAAAATTATTGTTGTGAGTAGAAATAATAAGGTTTATTTATATCTGTTGTGTAAAATCAATGCATCTTGAACACCACCTTCTTTCCATCCATCCTTTCATCTTCCTTGTCCCCAACACTTTTTGCTATTTCTTATTTCAGACACCTCGAGCTCAGAGGATGAGGAAGAAGAGGAGGTGGAAGAAGAAGAAGAACCGCTACCTGCAACACCATCATGCCTAACACCACCACCTCCAACACCGCCAGATGCTTGACCACCACCCTCAACACCACCACCCCCAAATTCACCACGGCTTGAGACCCCATCCCCCCTGTCCCGTCCCCCCCCCCCCCCGCCCATTTCCTGCCCCATGTCCTGGAGGGACGAGGAGGTAGTCATCATTGACGATGAGGAGCCCTCCATTGATGCTCCATCTGTGGCCCGCGATCAGCAGGAGCAAAAGGCAGATTCTGAGGACGTGTCTGGTGAAGAAGGAAGGCCTTCTTCAATCGAGGCTTGCCTGGATGCTGTGCTCACACTGCTCAGCCAGCTGGACTGCAAGATGGACACAATGCAAGGGCTTCTGGTATATGTGGGGGCCAATTTGGCAGAGCTGATACAAGGCCAGCAGCAGATAATCGATCTTCTGTCAACCATAGCAGAAGCTGGATTGCTGATGGTCCTGTCCCAGCCCTGGCCAAGTGGGCCCCCACTGCCCCAACAGTGTCACTCCTCCTTTTCCCCCAGTGACACCCTGTCTTCCATCCCAACCCCCATCCTGTATATTTATATATATATTGTAAGGAGAAGAGCAACAAGCTCCTATCCCGGCCGGATATTAAGCTGGTCCCCACTAAGCAGTTGTCCAACTATACCAAGGGGAAACAGCAGGGGGCATTGAGACAACCAGTATGGACTACAATACCCAGAATTCCAGAGCGGCAGAGGAAGGCTCCTGACCAGAAGGAGGCTGAGGTGGATGCCGAAGGTGATCTGGGAGAGTTAGATTCAGCTGAGTCCATGCTGTGGGAAGGAGAGGGTGTGTCCCTGAGCGGGGATGAAACGGAAGAGAACAGTTGCTCAGGAGAGGAGGAGGAAGAGATGGACTGGGAGATCCCTCCAGAGGATTCATCTGTGTCTGACATGGAGACGGAGTAAGTGGGGCAAGCAGTGTTTGTCTTACCTGGTTTCCCTACAAGCCTTAAATAAGGACAAGGCCGATTGTCTCAGGAGATAGAGGTGAGACAGGACTGAAAGCACAACTATAGGGGAGAAGGGGTGAGTTTGTGCTGGATCCCCAAGCTGGGTAGTCAGTGCTAGGTCGGAAGCCTGACTGCAGACATTTTGGTTTCAGTGCAGAGGTATTAGAGAAGTACAATTTCTGCACAACCCTAAGAAAGGGGGAAAAGACTGGATTTGTGATAAACTGTTCTATGTTTATTTTTGAATCCTTGCTCTGAGGAGGAGGGGATGAACTGATAAATTGCCTCTCGTTTGGAGCTTTGGAAAAAGACCTGGCTAGGGGAGGGCCAGTCAGAGACAATATTGAAACCTAGTTCAAAAGGTTGGCTCCTAACTGTTTTAAAGAATTGCCAGATGGTCTGAGAGTGCCTCAGAGATCAGCGGTTGCAGCCGTGCTATGTGGCCAGGATGGTTGGCAGAGATGTGAAAGAAGGAACTACGTCCAGCTGGTGAGATATCCGGAGGTGCCCACGACAATATATATATATATATATAGATATAGATATAGATATATATATAGAGAGAGAGAGAGAGAGATTGTGATTGTAAATAGTTTTATTTTTTATATATTAATAATAATTAAGATTTTGAAATGTGATGCTTGTCCTGTTGGCTCTCCAGTATTATGACCAGCACTGGCCTCCAGTGCTGTCCTTGTAATGTTCAAGGGCAAAATATGATAGAGTGGGAAGAGGTTAGGGGAGAGGATGATGACAAGGGTAATGCCACAGTCGGGTGGGAACTGAGGAGAGGGTAGATGATGATACCAGGCAAGGGTTAGGGGTGTCTAGGTGGTGATGTCTAGGGGTTAGGGGAAGGGGTAAGAAAAGGGAAGAAAATCTCCTGTGTTTTTATTAGCAGGCTTCCCACGCTTGGGGAAATGCTTAATCATAGTCGAATAAAGCAAAGGAAGGTATAAAATAGATAACTTGAAAACAAATGAGAGACAAACACTGTTCTATTTTATTGCAAAAACAAAAAAAATATTGAACTATCACTGTGGGTTCGATGACGTGAAAGCTTTGGAATTATGTCAGGGAACATGAATTCAGGTGTGGAAGAAAAGTCTGAATCTCCTTTCCCATGCTCATCCATATTGTGAGTGCCCCCGGTGTTTGCCACTGCAGCTACAGGAATGGATAAAATGGTCAATAATCAGTTATGTTGGTCACCCAAGCACAAAGAAAAAAACAATGCAAACATGGTTGTCATTTCGAAAATTGTACCATCTGGTCATCCTGAGTCACAACCATTGGATGCAGTCACTCTATCCAGTGCCTCTAGGCAAAATGTTGAGAGGATCAGCTCCTTCAGGGGAGTCAATCTCAGAGTACAAGCAGGTCTACCATTCATCCATTTTCGTCATGCTGCAATTTTTCCAGCTTTCTCCTTCACCTCCCTGTGGGTGTTATGCCAGAGGTGCTGAATCAGCTTGACATCCCTGGTCTTGACCACCCTTGAGACTGACCTCTCATGCAATCCGCTCCCAGATTTGCTTTCTGGTCAATTGAGAACACACTGATTTGAAGAGCACTCTGTAGTTCTCATAGACGCTCCGGCAGAGCTGCTCCTTCTCTGCATCAGAGAAGCGCACATCACGTACACGCTTCTGTGGAGGTTGGACACCACTGGGGCTTGCCTGCTCTTCCTGCACAGTTTCCTGTCTTTCATCCGCATGCAAGATTTGTTTTCTTCCATTCAGCTGTCCATCCAGTTGACCACCAGCATTTCAACCATTGTTCTCAATTTCATTTGCTCACTGACGAAACAGAGACAGGAAACAAAAGTGTTGTACACCAGTTATTAGCGATTCCAAGAACAGCAATGATACATGAGAAAACATATAGGACAGATAGGAAAAAAGACTACAGAGAGCGAACGGCCTCCCAGAGAGCATGGACAGATAGAAAAACAGACTACAGGAAGGACAAAGAAACACACCAACCTCCCAGAGAACATGGACAGAAATAGAAAGGCCTCCCAGAGAGCATAGACAGATAGAAAAACAGACTATAGAAAAGGCAAAGAAACAGAGGCCTCCCAGAGACCATGGACAGATAAAACGAATCACTGGCATACAAGGATTGAGCATTCTTTAAGAAGCTTGTTAATAGACATTCTTAACTAACTACATATCCATATCAATTTCCAGGGGCACGGAATGCAAGGACGTTCGAAAAGTGGATAAGAATGTCGGTGCAAGTTGGCAGCTGCCAACCATTTCTAAAACATTTCCAAAATCAGAATGTCCCTGCATCCCAGCCCCTGGTCGATTTAGCAACAGCTAATTCTTGGACATTGGTTCTTTAGTATTATAAGCGTTCAAGCATGAGACGTCGATTGGCAGAACGCAATTTTATGATTACTGGATGTCTGATCTGGGAAGACAGGAATCAGACATCGATAAAAACCATTACTACACGCCGAAAAATGAAAAAAAAATTTAAATGAGCGGTTTCCAGGAATCATAATGTAAAGACACTGAAAAAAGTTAGATAGCCCCCGGATACTTAAAACATTCTTATCTACTTTTTCAATATCCTTGCATCATGGGCCCATTATAATTGATTTTGTGACCCCATTTTTGGACGTTGATCCTTGACATGCTCTATCCTCAGACGTCATATTCAAGGACGTACATTTACTACATGTCGACAAAAAAAATATAATAAATATAATAAATGTTTATGTAAGTAGAAAGCAACCAGTTCTTACCTTTGGAAAATGAAGGAAAGGAAGAGATTAAATAAAGCTGAAGTCACGTTAATTCAAGAGACCAGTTACCATCAGTCTGTAGCTAGTACAAGTTTAATTCAACTCGGCACAAAAGGAAAGTTTGCCTTGTGGCAGCAATTTATATTCCCTGCTGCTGATAGGATTAATGCGCTCTTGCAGATAGGATTATGACCCGCTTGCTGACGTTACAGTGAGGGAGCAAAGCTGATTTCAAATATGCTTTTCTACTTACAATTGTTGAAGTACAAAATACTAATATTTTATTACCGTTGTCAAACCTTTTTTTGACAGAGAGATACAGAGTGATCGCAGTGCAATGCAATATTGAACGTCCAATGCAATAAGATCGATGGCGCTACTGACACTCCATTTTGAACTACACATGCCTTTTTCATGCGCTTTTTATTTCAAATTAATTTAAATATTGTATCCACGGAGCCAGAGAAAAATTGTGTGCATGTTTAAACCGTGTGCGTTCCTAATAAACACAATTTCTCTACGCGTCTTTTATAGCATTGGCCCCAATATGTGTATTTTTCAAATCCTAAGGTTCAAATGACTTTCAATTATGCATTATGACAAAAATCATAATATGATAATAAATTAGTTAATGAAGGATTTCTTGTACAACATTTCTAATAAAAGAATTGTAAATAAGGATCACGTGATGCACTGAGGGAGGAGGATGTGATTCCTTACCTCTCGGCGGTCTGCCTTTAACATCGCACTCCATCCGCATCCATTTCACCCAGATAAGTTACCATTTGATCTCCGGCATATGGTTCTTAGCTCTGCTAACTTTTTTTGCCTAGTATGCCGACTCGCCCTGCGAAACAGGCAAAAGAAAAGGGGAAAGACACAGCTCCTCCTTCTCTGGCTCCCGTAATGGCTGCCGCGGGCTCTGGGGACGCGACTTCCACCCCAGCACTCACCGAGATTAAAGCGGCAGTTTTAGAAGCCCTGGGTCCTGATTTAAAAACTATATCAACGGCGGTCGCTGAAATATCAGCGAATTTAAATCGCTTTGAGGGTCATTTTACTGATTTGGAGAGCCGTGTGTCAGAGACCCAAGATGGCCTCCAAACGGCACAGCGCGATCTAGCAACCCTGAAGGCAGAAGTTGATAAGTATGCCGCTAAAATCGAGGACCTGGAAAACAGCTTTGTGGGGCTGCCTGAGTCCCTAGATGACCGTTCCTTACCAGCTTTGCTTGAGACCTGGCTGACAAAAGAGCTTTCTCTTTCCAACACACATGGCCGCCTGGGTGCCCGGAGGCCTGAAGCCCCAAAACCGCGGGTTGTGGTGGCTAAAATATTTAATTATGCACACAAGCAGGAAATATTGCTCGCCATGCGGAAGGGACGGGTCCTGCTCTATGACAACCACAGAGTTCTTATTTTTCAGGACTTCTCGGCGGTTGTTGCAGCCCAAAGAAAGGCTATGGCCCCAATCTGTACTCAATTGCTGGCCCAGGGAGTCCATGCCTCTTTGCTATACCCGGCGTGCTTACGGGTGGCGACTGATGCAGGGGTGTCGTGGTATACATCACCCCAAGCTGCCAAATCCTTATTGAAAGCGAAGGGACCAATGGATGTGGGCGAAGGGCCAGCTTAACTGTTCTGCCTGGCTGTGGACTTCACTGTGGGTGTCCTTGTAACACTGCAAACCCAGGATATGGATGTCTCCTTTTTCTCATAGATATTCTCATGATCCAGGTGGTCTGGAGTACTTTCGTTCCTCCTGTTTTTTCGGAAGAGAGTTTTTTTTGTTGTTGTTTTTTTTGGGGGATGTCTCTCTGAGCTCTGTTGATAGAAACTTCGCAGTGCCCAGCTTCCCTTACGTGCTGGGGCTAAAAAAGCCCTAGAACTTATAGGGGAGGACCTGTTGGGTGAATTAATATACTTTAAGGAGGCCTCCGAGTAAGACTCCTGTGGAGGACGGATACATTGGGATGCTACGGGGCCCCATGGATGGTTCATGCTCTGTTGTTTTTATTTTTCCTTTTTTAAATCTCACATGAGCCTTTTCAATTATGTTATGGTTTACTGTAGATGTTCCAGGCCTCAGCCTTTTTCATCATTGGCTCCAGTGGGGCTTTCACTTAAATGCAACTTGGTTAATATGCTCTATGTAATAATTCTATGGATGGTATCTGTTTACTTCAGAAGCGGATGGGGTTAGGGGTGGGGGTGGGGTGGATGGTTGAGGGGTATGGGTTTGATCCACGCTGGGTATTCTCATTCGCTGTATTTCTTGGTTTTTTCTATCCTAATTCGTCATCCGGTGAGGGGTAGCGGGAGGCTTTGGCTGGGAGGGCCCCTGCTACTAATGAAGTTGTTTAAATCCTTGTTGGGATATCCTTTTTGGATTTCTCTCTAGTAATGTTACTAATTTAATTACTTGGAAAGTATGTGGAATCCATTCACCTATCAAGAGGTCCAAGATACACTCACTTCTTAAGCGCAAGCGAGCGAATATTGCATTTTTACAAGAAACTCATCTAACTGACACTGAACATGATAAATTGCGAAGATGCTGGTTTGGGGAGGTTTACTACGCGTCAGGTTATACCTTTCATAAAAGGCGAGATTATGTTTGTTCATATACCTTTTGTGGATGACAGTTGTCTTGTTTCTAACAATTTTCTAATTTCTATACTTGTTGGGTAATATTACAGACCTGATATAAAAATGTTGATATGTTATGTAATAATTCTATGGATGGTATCTGTTTACTTCAGAAGCGGATGGGGTTAGGGGTGGGGGTGGGGGTGGGGTGGATGGTTGAGGGGTATGTGTTTGATCCACGCTGGGTATTCTCATTCGCTGTATTTCTTGGTTTTTTCTATCCTAATTCGTCATCCGGTGAGGGGTAGCTGGAGGCTTTGGTTGGGAGGGCCCCTGCTACTAATGAAGTTGTTTAAATCCTTGTTGGGATATCCTTTTTGGATTTCTCTCTAGTAATGCTACTAATTTAATTACTTGGAAAGTATGTGGAATCCATTCACCTATCAAGAGGTCCAAGATACACTCACTTCTTAAGCGCAAGCGAGCGAATATTGCATTTTTACAAGAAACTCATCTAACTGACACTGAACATGATAAATTGCGAAGATGCTGGGATGGGGAGGTTTACTACGCGTCAGGTACTTCTAAATCCGCTGGAGTGGTTATTTGGATTAGTAAATATATTCCTCTTGAGGTTCATACTACAATAAAAGACCCTTTAGGACGCTACATTATTTTGGAGGCTGACTTACAAAAAACCAAGGTAATTCTATGTAATATTTATGCCCCCAACAATTACAGCCCTGAATTTTATAGGGAAATACATGAACGGCTGCTGCCCTATGCGGAGCACTGTCTGTTGGTGGGGGGAGATTTTAATACCATTCGAGATGCTCAACTTGATAGATCTTCATCTGCGGGCCCCAAGACAGGGTTTGGGAAAGGTCCCTCCTTTCTGGAGCGCTCTTTCCATTTAGTGGATGTTTGGCGTCTCCTGCATCCAGGCGAGAAAGATTTTACTCACATTTCTCGTGCCCACGGTACACAATCTCGCCTGGATTATTTTCTGGTTAGTGCACGTTGCCTTACTCAGGTAGCGGCAGTGACAATTGAGGAAATTATAATTTCTGATCATGCTCCAGTACATCTAGAGTTGAATGTTGGGGGAGAACGTTCTGCCTCCTTTTCATGGAGATTCCCCTTCTATTTAGTTAATGATGTTAAATTTCAGGAATATCTTTGGGCCCGCTGGTTGGATTATACCACTTTAAATGCACAACATGTGGAATCACCGACTCTATTTTGTTACACTGCTAAGGCTGTTTTACGGGGGGATATTATATCCTATATGGCCCACCGGAAAAGAGCTATTGACCACCAAATTTTAGTGCTAACCAATCACCTGAATAGGGCCAAGGCAGAGCTGAATAAGACTAACTCCCATGATGCTAGGGTATGATATTTTACATTCCAGGGAGAGCTGAATACTTTGCTACATCAGAGAGTCAGGAAGAGTTTTTTGTATTACCAATACAAGCTCTACCAACATAGTAACAAAGCGGGTAAAATGCTTGCAAACTTGGTTCGAGCCTCACGTCGATCTAGACATATCCCGGCACTGCGCTCCGAATCTGGGCGGACTTTGACTAATACAGATGATATTTTGGGCCGCTTTCAAGACTTTTATAGTACTCTTTTTGCCTCTGAGGGTTGGGACTCTACAGCTTGTGCTCGTTTTTGTGCACAGTTATCCCTTCCTCATCTGACACATGAGCAACAAGCACTTCTTAATATGCCCATCACATTAAGTGAAGTCACTTCAGTGATTCGACAGGTCAAACCTCTAAAGGCTCCGGGACCTGATGGGTATGGTGCAGAATTTTATAAATTATCTTGGACCTCGTGGGACCCCCATTGGTATCTGTTATTTCTGCTTTGGTTACCACTGGAGAATTTCCGGACCACATTAATAGAGCTCATCTTACCCTCATTTATAAGCAGGGGAAAGACCCATTAGCGCCTGAATCCTACCGCCCCATCTCATTACTGAATTTTGACCAAAGATTGATAGCTAAAATTATGGCGGATCGCTTATTGGGTATACTTCCGTCCCTTGTGGGTGCGGGCCAGGTGGGTTTTGTCCGCAAAAGATATGCCCTGACTAACATTCGGAAGGTGTTGGCTGCTATGATAATGTGTCAGCAGATGAATGCGCCCTTCCTCGCAGTGAGTTTTGATGCTGGAAAAACATTTGATAGAGTGGAATGGGGCTATCTTTTTTGGGTATTACAACAAATGGGATTCGGGGGTTTGTTCTTAAATGTGGTCCGGCTCCTCTATCAATGTCCTGAAGCTACTGTTATAGTGAATGGCTCCACTTCCGAGGCCTTCTCCATCATTAGAGGTACGAGGCAGGGCTGTCCTCTTTCCCCCCTACTGTTTGTCCTACAGCTGGAGCCCTTGTTACAGAAAATGCAAATGGCGAAAAGAGTTAAGGGTATGCGTTTCCAATCTTCTACTTTTAAATATGCTGCTTTTGCGGACGATATTTTAATATTTCTTACAGATCCCTGACAATCTCTTCAACCCTTGCTCCAGATTTTTTGGGAGTTCGGAATCTTTTCCGGCCTTCGCTTAAATTTGGCAAAATCTGTGGCGTTGGCTTTTCCGGAGTCCATGCAAATTGCTTGGGGCGATGAATTTCCTCTCCAATGGGCGGGATCTTCTTTTAAGTACCTTGGAACTATTATACCTCGGGACCTTTCACATTTATATAAATTAAATGTGACTCCCTTGTTACAACACACTCAGGATAAATTACTTACTTGGGCACGGCTACCCCTCTCTTTAGGAGGTTGAGTGCACCTTTTCAAAATGAACATTTTGCCAAAATGGTTATATCTATTTCAGAACTTACCTTTACCGCTGCGTGCAGCAGAGATTAGACAATTGGATAAAGTTCAGCGTAAATTTTATTGGCGGGGAGGAAATCTCATGTCCCTTTGATTTGGATGCAAGAACGTTGGGGGCGCGGAGGTCTGGGAGTTCCAGATTTAGCCCTTTATAACTTGGCTAGCACTCTGCGGGTGGTGAGAGATTGGCTATTGGATAGTTCCACGGTTATAAATCTCTCTGCGGATGAGGAATTGACATCTTCCTTTTCTCTCAAGTTTGACTTGCAGGCACCAGCCGCTTCTTTGCCCAAGTTCTTGGTACAGAGTGCTCTTACTAGGCCCATTAGATCCTCTTGGGTCAAACTTACGCGATTATTACATATACCGCGTATATGTGCATATTTCCTTCCAATTAAGGGGAACCCAGATTTCACTTAGGGATCTCAAACAGCAGTATATAAACGGTGGCATAGCCAGGGTATCCATCTGCTGGGGCATGTTTTAACTATGGAAGGCATGATAAAGACGTTAGCCGACCTTAGGGAAACCTATAATATTCCTGCTGCTGAGGTCTTTCCCTACTTACAGCTACAGCATTATGTGGGCTCCCTCCCCACCTCTACCAGTCAAGCTTCCCATTTTCAATCGCTCGCTACTATTTTTTCCTTTGAAAAAGAGAAGGAGCCTTCGCTATCGCAATATTATAGGCTTCTCAAGCAGCTGACTCTGGTGGATACGTGTTCTGTTTTAGTGGAATGCTGGAACGGAGATGGAGTTTTTACAATCTCTGCATATATCATCAAAGCAGCCTTCAGACGGGTATCCCAAATTTCAGTGAATTCTTATTTTAGAGAAATGCAATACAAGTTTCTACGCCGAAGTTATGTTTCTGCTCAAGGGGCTTTCCATCAAAACATGTCTTCCTCTCCTGCATGTCTACGTTGTGGACATGCGTCGGGCTCCTTATCTCATGTTTTTTGGGAATGCCCTGCTATCCATAGTATTTGGACTAAGATAGTTCGGTATTTGGAGGTCTTATTGGGGGTTCATATCCCTGTCTCACCCCAATGGCTACTTTTTGGTTGCATTTCTCCACTACGAATTCGTGGTTTGGGTTCTCGACTGCTTATCCATAAAGCTTGTTTAGTGGGGAAAAAGGTTATATTATTGCATTGGAGAGATGCGACGCCTCCATCTTATTGGACTTGGCGCAACTGCCTTCATCGTATGATGCTCCTGGAGGTGGCTCCTATGCGGCTTTCTCCACATCACAAGAAGCGATTTCTCGAGGCGTGGGACGTCTGTTTGCAGTCTCTTCCGCACTGTATGTGTAGTGCTATCTTGAATGAGTGATCCCATGTGGAACCCTCCTCTAGGGTTTATCCTAGTTTACATTGCCGGATGACTTCTCTTCAATTGTTTTCCTACGAAGTTCACCTGTGGACATTGGACTTTGAGCGTGGATTGGGGGGGGGGGGATGGGGGGTTGGCTAGGTTGGGGAGCATTTTATAAAACAAAAAACAAACTAAAGACAGTTGATTATTTGAGTATACTGTAGGGGGAGGTGGTCAGAGTCACACTACCCCCCCTTGATATGTTTGATTGTTTGTTCTTTAAAACAATAAAAACTGTTTAAATATAAAAAGAATTGTAAATATATTAAGAAATAGGTACTGTCCAAAAAAAATAGGACCCTAATGTCCTATATATCAATTAGAAAATTTTCTAAAGCATATCAAATGATTTTAATTAAATAAAAGTTGCTTTTTGTCAATGAACAATTCATTATCAATATTGTTTAATTTAAATAATTTGAAATGTTTATAAAGATTTGTTTGTTAAAATTTGTGCAATTTAATATATCTTAATGTAGCCAAGTTGTACACATTGATCATTATCACTAAGCATTCTGTACATGTTAAGAGGGCAATTTTTTATAAAATTACCCCTTCTCTCCACCATATGCGGAGAAGGGAACAGGGAAAGGGTTAGGGTGGGGCCCTTTACACATGGCGATTTTGTTTTGAATTTCTTGCACCTGCAAAGTGTGTGGGCTAAATGACATGCTATAGATTTTCAAAGGGAAGCATCATAAGGAGTTTCAAACTTGTCTACCCCATTTGTTGAAGGGATAAATTAGAATAAATAGGATTCCTTCTCTATGCACAGTAATCAGTGTGTCTAATTGGTGATACAGTATTTTAATATTAAACTAGTGTGAAATATAGTTCTCACATATATGTTCATAAAATGCTCTTCAAGCTGCCATGAGATGAAAGGAATTGGTGATAAAATGTTACACTTCTTTGTAAAATATGAAATTATTAAGCAGAATTGTAATACATGTTTTATTTTCAGGAAAGTATAGATCTTGGAGAGATCATGGTTTCCCTTTGTTATTTACCTACTGCTGGAAGAATGACATTAACAGTCATCAAGTGCAGAAACCTCAAGGCCATGGATATCACTGGATCATCTGGTACAGTACACAGACATTTCTTTATATGCAAGATCCTTGTCAATAAATCAGGTAGTATGTGATCAAATTATTGATATATTTATTTATTTTATTTATTTATTTTAAATTCTTATATACCGACATTCCTGTAGAGAGTACAGATCATACCGATTTATAGTACAACAGAACCGTCACGAAGGAGCGACGGTTCTGTTGTACTGTAAACCAGATTAAGCATAGGCCTAAACCGGATTAAACATAGGCCTAAATTTATACAGTACTTCTACATTGGTAACTGGATTCAGTCCATGAATTTATTTATATTAGCCACCAAAAGGCAATTACTTTTGACCATTACTTTTGAACCAGCGAAGATAATGGAGCATGGCACAGGGATACAGAATTTATCTACATAGCCATCTACAACTCTCTTTCTATACACACACACACATATTTTATTTACATTTTCTGTTAAAAGTATTTTACATGCCCTCATAGAGTATTTCAAATTCTCTGAATTAGTGTGTCTATTTAAGGGGGCAATTTTCAAAATTAAGTGGACACTTGCAAAGTTTGCGGGTACTTTAACACACAAACTTTGCACCAGTTCTCAAATTACGAGAATGCACAAATGTTCCTTAAGAGAATTGCCTAGGGAAAAAAGTACCTGCAGAGATTTGCACATTATTTTTCTGTGGTTACATTTTCTCCTATAAACATTTCATAAATGCAAATACCTTTTTGCTTTCCTTACCTTATGCTTTCCATATTCTACATCTAGGATAGCGAGTTAACTAAGGTTAACTCGCTATCCTAGATGTATAAAGTTTAATACGCTATCCTAGATGTATAAATTTCTGTTATCACTACCGTTATACTGTTGTTAAGGTCCATTGGTAACTACTCCCTTTACCAGCCTTGAACCTCCTTTTCTCCTGCCTTTCCTCCTTTATCTCGCATTTTACTCCCAGTTCCTCGCACCTCTGTTATATGTAACTATTATTCTTTTCCATGTTACCCTTGTTATATGTAAACCGGTATGATGTCTCTTGATGACTGTCGGTCAAGAAAAACCTTAAATAAATAAATAAATAAATGTATATATAAGAAAATATATAAGATTACAAAGTGATTTAAAAAGCTTTAAAAAAAAGTTTAAAAACATGGCTTTTCAAAAAAGCATTCTACAATATGAATGGGGAACAAGACATTTAAAGGATTAAGCGAATGAACAGCTACACAAAGCTACAGTCACCCTATTAGCATAATTGTATATCCATCATCATTATAGAATAATTTAAGAAACATGCAGTTTAAAGTTTAATTATTGTATGATTTCCTATTAATCATATAAAAGACAAGATCCAGATCTCATATTATATACCTTAGATTATGAAAATTGTTACCGTTAAATGTTTTGGCACTTTGTTAGTAAGAATTTAATCAAATATATATATGCGTGCCACCCTGTAAACACTACTAAACGACGGTGTAGAAAAGATTTTAAATAAAATAAATAAATAAATATAAATATCTGCCCCCAGGAACACCTGCACTCAATGGACCTGATTTTCAAAAGCATTTACATGCTTAAAACTGAGTTTTACATGTATAAATGTACTTTACGCATATAAGTGGGATAGAAATTGCTACAATATATGCCATTGAATTGTCCATAGGTTTTACCCACGTAAAGTGCACTTATGTGGCTATATAGCTTTTGAATATTGCTATGATAGTATATTAAATTTACATGTGAAACTTCTTTGAAAACTCAACTATGGGGGGGTCACATGATGAGGTGAAGCCATGAGGACGCGTTCATTCTGGATCTCGGTCCCATCCTCTTTCATCTATAGCAAATCATCACCATCTTAGTGAGATTTTTCAATTATTTGCTACAAAGGTGCAGAATGTATGTCTATAGATAAGTTTATGCAGAAAATGAGCAGTAGCATGCCCTTAAAAAGGGGCAGAAGAGAAAAAGAAAAGCCCAAAGACAACACAGACAAAATGGCTGCCAGCACTACTCAAACCTCGCTGACCTCACAACACTCCGTACAGACGATCTAACTACAAAGGTAACCAAAGCAGTGGTTGAAGCTCTCGATGTGCGTTTTGAAGAAATATCATCGAAGTTGAATGAATTAACAAATTCACTCGAGGAACTTCACCCCAGGCTTGACCATGTGGAAGGCCGTATTTCCTTCCTGGAGGATGAAAATGAGATTAAGACCTGAAAATTAGAAGCACTGGAAAAACTGACTGCTTAACAGGAGGAAAAAATTGACGACAGAAAACAGGTCGCGCCATAGTAACATCCGTATTCTTGGAATCCCAGAAAGTGTCGCTGACCATAACTTAGAGCAGTTTTTACAATCATGGCTGCATTATTGGGCACATAAACAATACTTACTACAAGTTTACAGAGCCGTGCCGAGCCTTACTTATGAAACAGCTACAGTCCGTCTTTTTCAGGAATTTTTGGCATGGTTAGTACAACAGAGAAAGCTCTTTAATCTCATCTGTATAGAGCTACACAAACGAGAGATTCAATTTCAATTACAATACCCAGCTAAATTGCGTATCTAGCAGGGCAACAAGACCATGGAGTTCACCGACACTGATTCCATGAAGAAATATCTTTCTGAGGTGTCATGAGGTGAGCTGAATATTTGCTTTCATTCTCAATGTGTCTCATTATTTTAAACTTACTGATTGCTGCTATAAAGGCAGTCTGCTGGACAAATAGTTTCATTGAAAAGGGCATCGCCAGCTTGCCCTTTCCACCGAACATTCTCAAGAGGTCTTGACGCAGGTTGAGAGTTTAACTTTTAACCTCTTGGAGGAGAGATCATGCGAAGTGGCCTGTTATTTCTGGGTGACTACCTTAATTCAAGTTACCCGAGGCCCTGTTGATCGCAGTCCATGAAGAGGGAGAAATAAACGGGACACAGCAGTCATTTGCTAAAGATTTATAATGACGAACAGTGGCCTTTACCATTCTGACTTCAGCTGCAACGATGGACAGACTTGCCTCATTCATAATCGCACAGATCTACTCCGAGTAAGACTCTGCTATGTGCATCCGCCATAGTAGTCATCAAGCAGACTGAGTTAAAAGTCAGAATTAGGATGCAAGCTAGATCTGGAACAATCATCTGGCAAGGAGTTAACCTCAAACTCTTCAGCAGACAAGATTCAGCCCAGCGATCGAGAGGGATCACCTTTACCGGATTTGGATATAAACGCAGGTCATACCTTTACTGCAGCCAGGCGATAATGGCAGTGGTAACCGCAGGGTTATGACCTCTTTCTTGCTCAGTTAAAGTTCATTGCTTTAATGGTTAATAAATTTATGTACTGTTGTTATGCTGACATGACTAAATGCACTTCTATTTCCTTTACTGCATGTCGTCTAACCTTTTAAGCTCACTAAAAAGAGATGAGAGGATGGGGCCGACCCCCATTAAATAACGTGGCTAAGCATAGCTTGGGCCTGAGAGTCTAGAGAGTTTACCGGGGAACCTTTTCTGGGGATAGGGGTGCTGGAAGGGAGGGGGGTGGGAAGGTAGGGTAGGAAGAGGAAGGGAACTATGCACCCAGATCTACATCATGGATACATTCTTAATCTCTAATTCTGAATATACACCTTGTTAACAATCAGATACAGTGCCTATTATCTGCCCAACAGGTACCTACTTTCAAGATCGTGGCTTTAAGCTGGGAAACCCATGATCCATTCTTTAGAAAGTATACTATACAGTCCCTAATTACTTCACCAGCTACAACATAATTTACGAGTTGCTAGTTTAAATGTCAATGGTCTAGGCAGCCCGATTAAGCGTACAAAAATCTTGCAGACCCTCAAACGGGTGAAGGTAGATATAGCATAGATACAGGAGACCCACCTGTCCACAGCGGAGAGCCGCAAACTACAGAAAGACTGGGTGAGAGCGGTGCACTATATACCAGCATTAGGGGAAAAATGCGGGGGTAGCAATATTAATACACAAGTCTCTTTCCTTTCAAGTCACCAAAGAGATCTCAAACCCTAATGGCAGGTATCAAATATTTACTGGACAACTTAATGGGAAACAATTAACACTTTGCAACTTATATGATCCCAATGTTTATAATCCAGAATTTTTCAAATACATTTCTACCCTGCTTACAGAACATAGTACGAACTGGCTCTTGATCACAGGAGACTTTAACTGTGTTGCAGATCCCATCTTGGATCGATCTAAGACGACCTCTAGCCTCTTTTCAGAAGCGAGGTATACCAGAGTTATGTGAAAACTTACAGGTTCTAGATTTTGGAGAACACACCACCCTGATGAGAGAGATTACACCTTTTACTCCAAGGTTCATAATACATTTTCCCATATTGATTATGTACTGGGCTCGCAAACTCTCCTCCCATATATTATATCAGCAACAGTAGGGACAACTGGGGTGTCAGACCATGCCCTTATATGAGTAGACTTAAACTTCACCAATCAGCACCCAGTAAACAAGTGGTGGAAATTCCCTGCTTACCTGAGAGAAGATAGAAAGTTCCATAACTTCTTAAAACTAAAATGGTCTCAGTTCTCTGAAAACAACTCCCAGCACATGACCACGCCAAACTTGTTTTGGGAAACTAGCAAAACCGTCTTAAGGGGTGAAATAATATCCTACCTGAGACAGAGGAACAAATGCCTGAATGCCAAAATAATAGAACTAGAATCTCGGTTGAAAGACGTTAAAATTGAGCTGATTACCCACTCTACACCTGATAGACAAGCGAAATACAGGGAACCTCTTAGCTCTTTACATACCTACCTCCATCAAGGAGCCCTAAAATACCTCCAATACGCAGAACACTCTTTTTTTTAAATATGGGAACAAGGCGTGCAAATTAATGGCAAATGCGGTTCGGGTGCACAAGGGAAAACATATATAGGGAAACTAAAAATGAAAAATGACACATGGGTGGTAAGACAAGCAGACCTCTGTGAAGAATTTAGAAAGTTTTATGAACAGCTATATACGGAAGACAGTCAAGGGGGCCATACGGAAGAAGATGTGTTTTTCAGGATCTACATATTCCTAAACTCACTACTCCCCAAGTTGAATATTTAAATACCCCAATTTCCTCTATAGAACTCACACATACCATCAATACTAGCAAAAAAGGAAAATCCCCAGGCCTGGATGGTTTCTCTTACGACTATTATAAAATTTTAAAAGAACAATTGGTTATGCCTCTGAGCTCTTTTTATAACAACGCTCTTGAGCTGGGATGGTTCACTAGGGACTTTAACAAAGCTTATATAACGGTTCTGGCAAAGTCGGGCAAAGATCCAACTAGCCCCGCCTCGTATAGGTTGATATCACTACTCAATTGTGACCTTAAACTCCTTGCAATGGTGTTGGCGATAGATTAAGCGCAGTGCTTCCCAATATTATTTCCCCAGAGCAGGTGGGTTTCGTGAAGAAGTAGTCGGCTAGCTTACACATTTCAAAACTAATTTCTGCCATTTCTTATTGTCAGCTCCACTCCCTATCATCGATTGCGGTGAGTTTCGACTCGGAAAAGGCCTTCAACCATGTATCTTGGTCCTATCTTTTTTCGGTGCTTGGGAGGTACGGTTTTTCTGGAAATATAATCAAGTTTTTCATGATGTTGTACACTCACCCCACTTCCCACATCATTGTTAATGGAGATCGGTCGAAGGCCTTCACTCCACAAAGGGGTGTCAGACAGGGGTGCCCACTATGCCCATTGCTCTACCTATTAGCCATAGACCCTCTTCTCCATACTATTGTATCTGATAATACCATTTCAGGACTAGAAGTGGGAAGTACCTCCTTCCGTATTGCTGCATTTGCAGATGATGTATTAATTTTTCTTACTAACCCCAAACTAACTTTATCAAAAGTGCTGGCCCACCAAGCCGCTTTTGGAGCCTTCTCAGGGTTGAAAATTAACTGTGATAAATCTGAAGCTATGGAAATAGCTGGCAACCTTGCTGCAACTTGGGGTGAGGACTTCCCCCTCTGATGGATTTCTGGGCATATTAAATATTTAGGGGTGTATGTCCCATCAGACATGGAAAGACTCTATGATCTCAATATACAACTATTACTTAAAAAAACAACAGCAAATTTAAATAAGTGGACACACATACCCTTCTCTCTAATTGGTAGAATTAATTTAATCAAAATGATGGAAGTTCCCTCTTCAGCACGGCATCCGGCTCGAGGGAAGGCCTGCGCGATCGGCGCCACAGACCCATCGGGGTAAGGCCATTAAATTTACACTTACCCTCGGTGGGTCCGCGCCCAACCGCATGGTCTACAGCGCCGTCCTGCCGGCCGGGAGTCCCGCCTTCTGACCAGCTCCCAGGGAACAGCCTATCACAGCTGCCACCCCAGCAACCAATCAGGCAGGGCCCCGGAGGCTCTTTAAACTTGCAGACGCTCCAGTGATCCTCCTCTTCAGCGCGGCATCCGGCTCAAGGGAAGGCCTGCGCGATCGGCACCACAGACCCATCGGGGTAAGGCCATTAAATTTACTCTTACCCTCGGTGGGTCCGCGCCCAACTGCATGGCCCACAGCGCCGTCCTGCCGGCCGGGCATCCCGCCTTCTGACCAGCTCCCAGGGAACAGCCTATCACAGCTGCCACCCCAGCAACCAATCAGGCAGGGCCCCGGAGGCTCTTTAAACTTGCAGACGCTCCGGTGATCCTCCTCTTCAGCGCGGCATCCAGCTCAAGGGAAGGCCTGCGCGATCGGCACCACAGACCCATCGGGGTAAGGCCATTAAATTTACTCTTACCCTCGGTGGGTCCGCGCCCAACCGCGTGGCCCACAGCGCCGTCCTGCCGGCCAGGCATCCCGCCTTCTGACCAGCTCCCAGGGAACAGGCTATCACAGCTGCCGCCCCAGCAACCAATCAGGCAGGGCCCCGGAGGCTCTTGAAACTTGCAGATGCTCCGGCGATCCTCCTCTTCAGCGCGGCATCCGGCTCGAGGGAAGGCCTGTGCGATCGGCACCACAGACCCATCGGGGGAAGGCCATTAAATTTACTATTACCCTCGGTGGGTCCGCGCCCGACCGCATGGCCCACAGCGCCGTCCTGCCGGCCAGGAGTCCCGCCTTCTGACCAGCTCCCAGGGAACAGCCTATCACAGCTGCCGCCCCAGCAACCAATCAGGCAGGGCCCCGGAGGCTCTTTAAACTTGCAGACGCTCCGGCGATCCTCCTCTTCAGCGCGACATCCGGCTCGAGGGAAGATGATCGGCGCAACAGACCCATCGGGGTAAGGCCATTAAATTTACTCTTACCCTCGGTGGGTCCGCACCCGACCGCGTGGCCCACAGCGCCTTCCTGCCGGCCGGGAGTCCCGCCTTCTGACCAGCTCCCAGGGAACAGCCTATCACAGCTGCCGCCCCAGCAACCAATCAGGCGGGGCCCCGGAAGCCCTTTAAATTTGCAGACGCTCCGGCGCTGTGCACCGAGCATCGCGCACCTTTGTGTGCCCCTTTGTGCGGCCCCTCCTTGCTGCCCCTCCTTGCAGTTCTCACCCCCCTCGCTTATACCCTTAAGCCAGGCCCCTCCTTTCCCCCTTCATTTCAAAAGAACCCCAATCTCCTTTGCAGCTCTAGTAGAGTCCAGTCCTCACCTTATTACAGTACTAGGATCAGCGCATCCCCTTCTCCACTAGACTGCACTTCGTCTCCTCACAGATGGGAACCTTCACCATACCGGTGATCAAGCATCTCCCGAGAACCGACAGAAACAACACCAATACCTCCTTGCCTCACTTCATTCGCCATCAGAGACTAATTCCAATAATGATCTCCCCACTCACACAGATGCTGTGTGAGTGGGGAGATCACTCCCTTATCACTTATCACTCTTCAATGCCCATTCACTCTCCAAAAAAACAGACATCTTTAATGACTACCTCTCAGAAGCCAGTCCTGACATCTGCGCCATTACGGAAACATGGCTGAAGCCACGGACACGGTGATCACCAATCAACTCCCAACTCATCTCTATGACTTCTTCTCCATACCCAGACCTAAAAAAAGAGGAGGAGGCCTCCTCTTAGCAGCAAAAAAATGCTTAGGCATCTCACTTCAAGCTACTAATGCCTATTACAACATAGAAGCTGCCTTCTTCAAATCTAACCACCTTCAAAATGGTCTAATCAACGCCCCGCCCGGAACCCTGGAATCCAACCACTCCCCTATCATTGAACTCGTAGCAAAACACATCAACGCTGTTAAACCTGCTATTATATTAGGTGACTTCAACCTGCACGTTGACGCCTCCCCTCGATCGCATAACTGCGAAACCCTACTATCTTCACTTAACTATCTAGGTTTCTCTCAAATCGTGAACAGCCCCACTCACAAAGCCGGACATACTTTAGACCTCATCTTCATCAACAATGGTATTTTTCTCACTTCCAACCCTACAAGCTCGCCTGTCCTATGGTCGGACCACCGACTCATCTCCACCAGGCTTGAGGTTAAGGACCATCCTCCTCTCTCATTCCCTCAAACTACCATACAATTCAGAAGATCATGCTCTTCTGACCTCCTCAATGCACACCTCACCAAAGAACTACCTCATCTCAACCTCTCAGACGCTGATGCAGCCATCACATCATGGATTAATGTCATCTCAAAAGTCGCAGAGCAAACATGTCCTGCTTCCACCAAAGTTCTACGCTACCCATCACATAACAGGAAACCATGGTTCACCCCTGAACTTAAGGCACTCAAACAAAAACTGAGAAAGAAAGAACATGGCTGGAGGAAAAAACCGTCCACAGCAACATTAGCTGCCTACAAAACTCTTCTTAACGCTTACAGATCCACCATTCTTAAAATGAAGAAAGACTTCTTCTCCAAGAAAATTCATCACTTCATCTTTGACTCAAAAGCCTTATTCTCTTATGTCTCTGCACTCACCAAACCTTCCCCCCCCCCCCGCCCCCATTATCCCAGATGACCTAGCACTCGACAAAGCCACAGAACTCTCAATCTACTTTGAAAAAAAAATCTCTGACCTAACCGCCACACTCACCGCTCTTCCTGCCTCTCCTTCCCCCCTCACCATCACCCCTCCTCCACAACAAAGATCAATGCTAGAACCTTTCGAACCAACATCATCGATGGAAATTGAGAACATCATCAAAAAGCTGAAACCAGTGATGCACCCTACCGATCCAATTCCGACCAACCTACTCTTTAACATCCCTAACACAGTCTCAAAGCCTATCTCAGATATTATCAACCTCTCCTTATCTCAAGGCCTAGTACCAGACCAACTAAAACTTGCTATACTCAAACCCATATTAAAAAAGCCGAACTTGTCCCCCACAGACCCAGCTAACTTCCGCCCAATAGCCAACCTACCCATGATTGCTAAAATCATGGAAAAATTTGTCAACAAACAGTTATCTGATTACCTTGAGGAACATCACATTCTGTCCCCCTCACAACACGGATTCAGGAAGACTTTTAGCACAGAAACCCTTCTGATATCACTCGCAGACAACATCCTTATAAATATGGAAAAAGATCAAACTCACCTACTAGTGCTACTCGATCTATCTGCCGCCTTCGATACGGTGAACCATGCAATTCTCCTAGAACGATTAATAGACATAGGCATAAAGGGATCTGTGCTCAGCTGGTTCAAGTCCTTCCTTTCTAACAGGCGCTGTAAAGTCAAGATTAACAACAAAGAATCCCCAGCTGTTTGCTCCAACATGGGTTTTCCCCAGGGATCCTCCCTCTCACCTACTCTTTTCAACATTTACCTACTTCCGCTATGCCACCTACTTACAAAACTAAATCTTTCCCATTACCTTTAGCAGATGACGTCCAAATAATCATTCTTATCACCGAATCACTACAAAAAACCATAAATCACTGGAACAACTGTCTTCAAGCAATAAACCACCTACTCGCCTCTCTCAACCTAGTTTTGAACACCAACAAGACGGAGATCCTCATTATCTCTCAAGACGACCGCACCACCCACCTCACCTTACCGCCTGCCTCACAACCAACCATTTCAACGTTCAAATACTCTCCTCATGTCAGAGACTTAGGCGTCACCCTGGATAACCAGTTCAACCTTAAGAAGTTCGTTAACACCACCACCAAGGAGTGCTTCTTTAAACTCCAAGTCCTCAGAAACCTAAAACCACTCCTGCACTTCCATGATTTCAGACTGGTACTTCAATCAATCATATTATCAAAACTGGACTATTGCAATTCCCTGCTACTCGGTCTACCAGCCATCTCCATAAAACCCCTTCAGATGGTGCAGAACTCTGCAGCCAGGCTCCTAACCAATACCAAAAAAAGGGAACACATCTCCCCTACTCTTCAGAACCTACACTGGCTCCCCGACAAATTCAGGGTCCTATTCAAGGTACTCACGATTATCCACAAAGCCATCCACAACCTCACCACCCTCAACACTTCCACCTAGCTAAAACCACATACCTCCTGCAGACCAATCAGGAGTGCATACCAAGACACCTTGTACGCTCCCCAAGCCAAAACCTCAATCAGAAAATGGGCCATTGTGACTGCTGGTCCACACCAATGGAATGCGTTACCCCCCGAACTCAGATGAGAATCTTGCCCTTCTGTCTTCAAAAAGAGACTAAAAACATGGCTTTTTAGCCAAGCCTTTCAGGACACCTAATCGCCGTTTTCCTTTAACCTAACTCCCCCCAAACGAACTTTCCAACCAGTCGACCCAATTCCACTCCTTACTTTCATTCTTTGCCCCTCCGACCATCCCTCCAGTTTATTCCGTTTCCCGATATGATCTATTTGTTGTATTTAATTCTTTCATGTTGAGATGAGTTTCATGAGTTTTCAGGTTAGGTTTAGATGAGTTCTGACATGCTTTCAACTGTTTAACTGGCAACATTTTTCCTTGTACCGCCATCGAGCGAAATTGAAGTTTCATTGTTAACCGATATGATTTGTATTTTTGTAAAGGAATGTCGGTATAGAAAAAATATAAATAAATAAATAAATAAATAAATAAATAAATAAACTTCCATGCTGGTTTTACCTGCTACAAATGCTTCCAATATGGTTGAACAAAAGGGAACTCTTAAAATTATACAAAACGTTTTGAATCTTCCTTTGGAAAGAAAAAAAATCCAGATTAGCCTTGTCGATATTTTGGAAACCATTATTAGCAGGAGGCCTGAATTGCCCTGACATTTAAATTAGCAGGATTCTTCCAATTTAGCAACACCAGCTTAATTACAATGGAAAGTAAAAAATCAAGCAACTTCCCCTGAGATGGCGATAAATAGGGCTGAACAGCAGAGGACCGAAGAACTACTAGAGCATAGGACAAAGGACAAGTCAAACACAGCATATGAGAAATCACGTCCCAAACATCTCGCCAGAATCGCTTGGTGTCAAGGCAATAATAAATGAGAGAAGAGAGGGCAGCCTTGGGAGCCTTATAAAATCAACAATGATGAATAAGGGATAGGCCCGCCTTGAACTTGGTCCACAGCATCCAAACTGCATGATGAGCTAAAAAGAACAGGGATTGAGTGCGATGGGTTGAAAGGGAAATCCGTATAGAAGTATTCCAATAAGCAGGCCACAGGAAATCTGCAGAAAGAGACAAATCATGAGACCACACTTCTTCCAAGCCAAAATGGCGGCAAAAGGAGTGGTTTAAAGTATTTATAAATATGGGAAGCACTATGGCCATTAACGCTTAAAGTACGAAGTACTGAGACCACTTGAGGTAACCGAGAGATTAAAGAGTGATCTAAGGAAGCCTTACTCAGACAGGAAACTAGTTGGGCCCAACAAACATTTGAGAAGATAGGAGATGAAATTTATTGTGTAACTGAGAAAAAGAAAGGAGAGTACCATTGGAATATAGTTGAGAGGGGGAGATCAAACCAGCCGAGTGCCAAAGGAGCCAACATATGGACTGGTGAGCTATCAAAAACCGGGAATTAAGCCACAATGGTACTAAAGTAGATGATTTCCAGGGGATAGATAACTGAGGAACAATTTGTTCCAAGATATGGAAAGCAGTATAAGTGGCTAATAAAATAGGATGGCTTCAAAAAGGAGTCATTGTAGCTAAGCCAGGAATATAGGACAAAACAAGGGGAGAAGTGATAGCTTGCTCTAACAGGAGCCATACTGGGAGAGGAGAGGAAGGGATATACTCTAAAAGCCAAGCTAAACACTGCTGAAGGATAAAGGAGAGGTGGTAGAAATGGAAATTCCCTGGGCAATTTGAGAGCATAAAGAGCAATACCAGGGGGGATTAGAGCTCCACAAAAACTGAAATAGTAAGGAATCCACTTTACACAGTAAAAGGAGCCAAAAAACAACATGAGTAACATACTAAGGTTAAAGTTAATCTGAGGGGCAAGCACTATCAATCATATCTAAATGACCTCACCAAGAAAGATGCAAGGGATAGCACTTATTAATGCTGTCAGTCAAAAGAGAAAAGATCCTATCTGCCACTTTAGAAAGAGTAAGATACAAGGAAGTATAAAAATTAATGCCAAGGTACTTCAAACCATCAGAAAGCCAGGGAAACTGAGAAAGATGAGAGGCAACTTCCACTGCAGGGCCTTTGAGAGGCATAAGCTCTGACTTACTCCAATTAACGATACCCAGAAATGCAAGAAAAAGTGGAAATGAGTTCTATTATTCTCAGGACTGTAATTAAAGATCAACTAAGAAACAAAAGAACATCATCTACATATGCTGCTAACTTATATTCTATCCCTTAGTAAAGAATATCCATAATGATAGGATCTTGCATTAAAGACAGCAGCAGGGGTTCTAGGGATATATTAAACACATAAAGAGAAAAAGGACACCCTTCATGGGTACCCCTGTGTAGAGGTCTGAGCTTTAAAAGAACACCATTGATAGAAAGATAGGAGGTGCTGGAATGGTAGAGCAACTTAGTCAGGAATACAAAAGAATCACTGCAGCCATTCAACATTATCAAAAGCTTTTCCAGCATCAAGTGATAAGGTGAGCAATGGTTCTGGAATGTCCTTAGACACAGGGAGCAAATTGAGGAAAAGTCTTGCATTATTGGTAATGAGACGACCTTTCATGAAGCCAGATTGAGAAAAGAATAGCAAGTCTCCAACCACACTACTGAATAGTAAGGTCAGCAGTTTTGCAAAAATATTGTAATCAATGTTCAGAAGGGAGATGGGTCTATAATTTGAACCCAAAAGAGGATCCCTATTAGGTTTAGGAAACACCACAATTTTAGCTTCATTAAAATGAGTGGTTACAACACCAGAGGCCTGCATAGAGGAGAATAGTGACTCTAAGTAAGGAAGAAGCGAAGAAAGAAAGCCTTTATAACATTTGGCTGACAGGCCATCAAGACCAGGTGCCTTCCCCAACTGAAGGGAAGAGACTGCAAGTCGGACCTCCGAAGAGGTGATCGGTTTATCAAGCCTTTCCCCGTCCAGAAAATCAGAAATAAGAGAAGGATCATTGCAAAATTCAGTAGAATAAAGAGAGAAATAGTAAGTTTGTAATTACTGGATAATAGCGGATTGAGTAGAAATCAGTGCTCCAGTTTTAGATTTAATAGCAGTAATCCTTTGACGCTCTTCAAGGGACTGAAGAAAATAAGCTGTCAGCCTCCCAGATCAGTTCTGCTCAGAGTAATACCTAGAATTTTGAAGAAAAATAACTTCAGCTTCATCAACCAATAAATTATTATACTGATATTTCAATTTACAAATTTGAGCCAAATGTGACTTATCCAGGGAATGTATATGGACCTGCTCCAACTCTTTACTTCTCCAACTCTTCAATTTGGGCCTGAGATATTTTGTGAACATGAGCAGCATAGCTAACATGAGCAGCATAGCTAATAATTTCACCCCAAAAAGCAGCTTTAAAGGAGTCCCAAAGAATCTGCTGAGAGACATCACCCATATCATTCATGCAAAGAACTCCTTAATAAAGTCGATAATTTTAGAGCAGAAGATTGAGTCATCCAAAAAACCCGCATTAAATCTCCAACAAGGAGCACTGGAGGCTGGCAGTTCCCAATGTAAAAACAAGTGTTATGATCAGGAGATTCGTGAACCCTTGGACCGATGGGAGATGATCCACCTTAGGAGATGGCTCCTTAGGTTCCCCCGTTGGGTGGCGAGGCGGAACAGAAGGTGGGACTGGCTGGCTCCTCGGCATTGAAGACTGAGGCAGCCGTTGAGAGGATGAAGAGACGTGACGTCGGAGCAGAGCCAACTGGATCTTCACCACTGGAAGCCCACAGCCCGCCCAGGAGGAGCCCATAGGGATCCGGGCCGCTAGGTGGACATTTGAGAGGTCGAGGAGGCGTGAGGTTAGTGCAAGGGCCAACTGGATCTTCGCCACTGGAAGCCTGTGGTCTCCCCGGGAGGAGCCCGTAGGGACCCGGGCCGCTGGGACTTAGGTGGGCCCTTATAGACGGGAGGTCCGGAAGAAGTCCGAGGTCACACACCGAGAAATCACCACTTGCCAGTCCGAAGTCACACACTGAGGAATCACCGCTTGCCAGTCCGAAGTCACACACCGAGGAATCACCGAGAAGATGCAGGAACCAGGAATCAGGAACCTGAGGCAACAGAAGACTCACCAAAGCAAGCAGACTTATAGCAACGAGTTGCCAAGTGAATGGAGGAGGCCTGTTTATATACTTCCCTGTGCCTGGCCCATCAATTTAGAGGACGAGGTCCCTTTAATTTTACAGAGAAAGCGCGGCCTAAGGACAGGCCTAAGAACAGGCCTAAGGACAGGGCGGCCATTTTGAATCCCTGAAGCTGTGCTGAGCAGCCTGTCGCCGTGAGGGGAGGCCTGGGCGCCTCCCCCGCCAGAAATCACTGCGGGAAGCCATAACGAGGAGCGGGGATGAAAGGCCTGGACTCCCTGGTGCTGCCACGACAGCCCTGGTGCTGAGACTCAGGTAGGGGGTTGTGGCCGCAGGCGGCTGCGGCCGCGAGACACAACAGTACCACCCCCTTTAGGGCGCCTTCTAGGAGACCTGGGTTTGGACGGATGATCCCGATGGAACTGAGCAAGAAGGTTCCGATCCAGGATGTTGGCTAGTGGTTCCCATGTATTTTCTTCGGGACCGAATCCCTCCCAGGCTAGTAGGTACTCCCATCTCTTCCTATGCTTCCGAACATCTAGCACATCTTGGACCTGGTAGGTGACATCGTCTTCAGAGGCGATGGGTTGGGGTGCTGGAGGTGTGCTAGAGAGGGCCAAGACAGCACCAAGAGCTTCATAAGAGAGGCATGGAAGGTATTATGGATCTTGAGTGACGGTGGTAGTCGAAGCTGATAGGACACCGCACCAATCCGCCGGAGGATGGGAAATGGCCCAATGAAGCGAGGGGCCAGTCTTGTGGAAGCTAATTTTAGCCAAATAAATAATGTACTCAGCCATACCTTCTAACCGGGTCTCAGAGGCGGGCACGGTCTCTGTCGGCGGTCCGCATAATTTTTCGCCATCTGACTGGCCCTGAGCAGTGCGTGCCGTGTGAAGGTCCAGAGACGATGAAGTTCATCTGCCGAGAGTTGGGCCACCGGAGATGTGACGGAAATGGGAACAGGCAATGGTGGAAGTGGTTGCTTCCCATAGACCACCTGGAAGGGAGAGGATCTCGTGGCAGTGGAGGTATGCGAGTGGAGGGCGAACTCAGCCCATGGAAGGAGACTTGCCCAGTCATCCTGTTTCTCATTTACGTAGAGGCGAAAAGAGGGTTTGATTCGTCCTCTCTGCTAGACCATTGGTTTGAGAGTGGTATGCAGAGGTATAATCCAAGGTGACGTTGAATTTCTGGCAGAGAGCCCTCCAGAATCTAGCAGTAAATTGGGGTCCTCGGTCTGAGAGGATACTTCTGGGTAGTCCATGCAGCCTGAAAATGTGCTGGACGAACAGCTGGGCCAACTGTGGCGCTGAAGGCAACCCTAGGAGTGGTATGAAGTGTGCCATTTTGCTGAATCGATCAACGACTACCCAAATGACGGTGTTGCCACCGGACGAAGGTTGATCAACCATGAAGTCCATTGAGATATGTGTCCAGGGTTTGGTGGGCACTGGCAGGGGTTGGAGTAAGCCCGGGGATGAACCTGGAACTCTCTTATGACGGGCATACGAATGACATGACTCCACATAGGATTGAACATCCTTATTAACCTTGGGCCACCAATAGTAGCGGCGAAGGGCCTGCAAGGTCCGATGTTGTCCTGGATGGCTGGAGCAACGGGAGTCATGGGCCCACGCCAGAACTTCTTTCCGCAAGTGTGGCGGGACAAAAGTCTTCCCGGGAGGGATAGCCGTGGTGGCGGATAGCAGGACTCATGACGGCTCAATAATAAATTGAGGAGCATCTGGGGTATCCGTAGCCTCAAAGACCCTGGACAGGGCATCGGCCTTAAGGTTCTTGACGGCCGGCCTATAACGTAGGACGAAATTGAATCGGGTGAAGAATATTGCCCATTGTGCCTGTCTGGGGTTGAGGTGTTGTGCCCGATGCAGATACTCAAGATTTTTGTAGTCTGTGTAGATTGTGAATGGATGTTGAGCTCCTTCCAGCCAAGGACGCCAATCCTCTAAGGCCATTTTAATAGCCAACAGCTCCTTATCGCCAATGGCGTACTTTTGCTCTGCGGGGGAGAATTGGCGAGATAGGAAGGCGCATGGATGTGGCTTGTGCTGGGTTGAGTTCTGACTCAGAACGGCTCCTACGCCTTCTGAGGATGCATCCACCTCAATAATAAATGGGCGTTGGGGGTCTGGATGGTAAAGGCATGGCTGGCGAAGGAACGCCTCCTTCAGACGGAGGAAGGCGGCTACAGTTTTGGGGGGGGGGACAGTTCTTGGGGTCAGCACCTTTCTGGGTTAAGGGCATCAAGGTTGCGACAATGGAAGCGTAATGGGAGATAAATGAGCGGTAGTGATTTGCGAACCCAAGAAACCGTTGGAGCGGTTTCAACCCAGATGCTTAAGGCCATTCTCGAATGGCCTTTAATTTCTGGGGTCTATCCAGAATCCCTCGCTGGAGACAATGTAACCCAAGAATTGGAGAGACTCCTTCTCGAAGAGACATTTCTCGAGCTTGGCGTTGTTACCTCGCGACGCACGGCGGCACGGAGAGTCCCAGCATCCATGCCTCCTGGCCAACGTCTTCCGGCAGCAACACGATCCGACGCGACCCGAAGCAAGCTCCGCCCACCACGGCGTGTCTTCCTTCAAACCGTTTGCGTGGGAACTTCAACTATTTAAAGAGCTGAGCCCAGCACAATCTCGCCTCAGCTACAGGCTTGCTTGTGCTGGTGCTCTTGTTGGATTCTGCTATTGCCTGTGTACTGATCTGGAGTGTTCCCTGGATTTCTCTGTTTGCTGCCTGCCCTGATACCGTACCGGACCTGGACTTCTCTGTTTGCTGCCTGCCCTGATACCGGACCAGACCTGGACTTCTCTGCTTGCTGCCTGCTCTGATACCGGACCGGACCTGGACTTCCCTGTTTGCTGCCTGCCCTGATACCGGACCGGACCTGGACTTCTCTGTTTGCTGCCTGCCCTGACACCGGACCGGACCTGGACTTCTCTGTTTGCTGCCTGCCCTGATACCGGACCAGACCTGGACTTGTCTGTTTGCTATCTATTCTCGACTGTTTGGGGAGACGCTGCTCGCTAGCAACACTACCTTGGTCTATCATCCCCGAAGGTAAGACCACGGTCTACTGTGGATTCACATCCAAAATCATAACAGATAGCTGAGGCCATGGATCCAGTAGACCTCTCAGCCCTACAAGCCATTCCTGGGTTAGCGATGCGTATCCAGCAACAGCAAGGAGCCTTAGATCAAGTTACGGGGGTATTGGAAAGATTAGTGGCTCGAATGGATGCTCTCTCGGTGGCTGCTGCAGCAAACCCAGTTCCCTCAGTGCCCGTTCCTCCTATACGATTGCAACCTCCAGCACATTTTAATGGAGATCCTCAGCAATGTTGTGGCTTCCTAAATCAATGCTGGATGCACTTTTCTCTCCAAGCAGCATCATTTCCGACAGATAGAACCAAGGTCACGTTTATTCTGTCCCTGATGGAAGGACCAGCATTGGCTTGGGCTTCTCCATTTTGGGAGAGAGAGGATCCTTTAATGGACAATCTAGAACTATTCCTGAAGGATTTCTGCTTGATATTCGATGAGCCGGGTCTCACAACTTCGGCAGCCTCCGATCTACTACAAATCAGGCAAGGGTCTCGATCAGTAGGGGAGTATGCCATGCAGTTCCAAACCTTAGCAGCCGAATTACGATGGGGTAATGACAGCCTTACCGCCATCTTCCGACAAGGTCTTTCTGAAGCTATTAAGGACGAAGTTGCGGGCCGAGAAATCCCAGAAACCTTAGAGGACTTAATCCGCCTGGCTATTCGACTTGATCTCCATTTTAAAGAAAGATCTCAGAAACGGGCTATCGCCAGACGACCCATTCGACTGGCACCCTCCTTTCAGAGACCCTTCATGGCTCCCAAAACTCCAGAAAACCAGGTGGCCAGTGAGGAACCCATGCAGGTTGACCGCTGTCATTTAACTTCAGAAAAACGTTGGCGAAGAAGAATGAATCTTTGCCTATATTGTGCCGGCGCTGGACATTTTATCAACAAATGCCCTAACAAGTTGGGAAACTCCCGGACCTAGGACTGGTAAGAGAGACCTCCCTGGGTCATGCCATTTTCTCTCCACAAATACTGATCCCAGTCTTTATAGATCTCCATGGTGACACATTTCATCTGCAAGCCTTCCTGGACTCAGGAGCAGCCGGTAATTTCATTGAAGAAGAAATAGTCTGCCAATATCAAATTCCCACTGAGTCATTATCGGTTCTGCTCATGGTGTCCTCCGTCTCTGGGCAACCGCTGACAAAGAAAATTTCTCAAATCACCAAACCAATTATTTTCAACACCGGAATCCTACATCAAGAGACTATTCAACTATATGTTCTTCCCTCGTCAGTAAATCAAGTGATCCTTGGATTACCATGGTTAAGACTCCACCAACCTCAAATCGATTGGGGTAGCTTACAACTGACCAGATGGAGCATGCATTGCCATCAAAATTGCCTGAAACAGATCCGTCCTGTCATGCACACTGTCTCTTGTCAAATAACCACACCATCCACATTACCCCGAGTATACGCGGAATTCACGGATGTTTTCAGCAAAAAACAGGCAGAAGTTCTGCCACCTCATCGCACCTATGACTGTGGGATAAATTTATTACCAGACAAAGAATCTCCCAGGGGCAGGGTCTATGCCCTATCAGAACCCGAATCCGGATCAAAAGCTTTGCTGAGGCTTCCGGTTAAGATGGTGGCACAAGCTGGACACTTGTAAGATCTCACGAGCGAATTTCTTGGTTTTTTCCTATAATTAATATGCCGCCAAAATGCAAAGGTAAGGTGAGGGTATATCCTATGGAACCTATCCCCTCACCAATTCAGCAGGAAATTCTTCACTACTTGTCCACACCTACCAATCATCCAGGAGCCGAGGACCCCGTTGGGCAGAGCGGAGTGGGAGAGCCTCTCGTGCCCCATGATGAGGCATCACTGAGTCCCGATCTCAGGAAGGCACCAGCACAGAGGGGAGACGGAGAGGACTCAGAAGCGGACCCAGGAACTGATTGTGCTTCCAGGGTCGACCCTGAGCCTGAGGAGAATGCTGTCCAGGGGACGCCGTGATTGTCAACGCCTCCGCTCACAAACCTCGTGGTAGACCTCGCAGAGGGAGAGGAGCAAGGAGCGAGTGGAGTCCAGAGGTCGGTACAGCGAGTCGGAGGGAGCCCTATTGACCCTATCCCTAGCGGTGAACCAGGTTTAGGGGGGAATCGTGCAGCGGGCGGCCCTGGCAGTGATTCCCCCCCCCCCATCCCACTGTGGTGACTTTAGATGGCCTCTGGGATTTGGTGGTGGGGTTTAGAGCTGAAATGAAAATTGCTTGTGAAAATTTGAGCCAAGCCAATGCTAAACAACATCAAGATATATTCGCCCTGGAAAGAAAACTAACTGAGACAAATAGCAGGGTGCAGTCTTTGGAGAAAAAAGAGGAAAAGAATCAAGAATTTAAAGCCTTGGTAGCTAAAGATCAGATTAGACTGGATAGACGGATGGAGACTCTTGAAAATAATGCTAAAAGTTTGAATTTACATTTTTTAAACTTTCCGCGTATTGTAGGAGAAACCCCTTTTACTACCCTGAAAAAATTGTTCTCTGAGATTTTGGGTTTTTCTGAGATTGACATGCCAATAGTTAATACTTGTTATTTCTTACCAAATGTTAGTAATAGAGAATCTAATGTTCCATTTCAAGGTGATCTGACAAATTTCTTGGAAAATTCTGAATTGCTTGTCATAGAACATTATTGATTTCTCTTGTAACTAATTTCGAAGTGAACAAAATTATGAAAGTCTATTTCAGGAAATATCCAATAAAATTTCATGATTCTAATATTAAAATATTTCCGGATTTAGCCCTAGCAACTCAGCAAAGACGGAAGAGTTTCTTGAATTTACGTCAAGAGGTTATTGCATTAGGCTATTCGTTTCTACTACAATTTCCTTGCAAATGTTTAGTAAAAAAAAGAGATGAATGCAATATCTTCTTTACCCCAGAGCAATTGGCAGGTTTCATAGAATTAAAAAAACAACCTACATTATCACCAGAGGCCTTAAGTTAAAGAAGTAGGTCTTGTCTTGTGCCGCTCATCTTTAGTTTATCCTTTAAAATTATAGGAAATAAGTAACTCCCTTTATGTTCTCTTAGCCTTTGAACTAGAATCATTGATGTATAATTTAAAGATGTCATATATTGCAATTTGCTTTACTTTAATTGTTTCCTTGAAATCTGAATTATGTATGATATTTGCTTTTCTATTATGAACTAATATTTTGGTTTGTAAATCTTAAAAAGTTATAAATAAAGAATTAAAAAAAAAAAAGAACCCGACTCCGAAGCTATGAAGCTGTACATTCAGGAGAACCTGGACAGGGGCTTCATCAGACACTCCTGCTCCCCGGCTGGTGCCAGATTCTTTTTTGTGAAAAAGAAGGATGGATCCTTACGACCGTGTATTGATTACAGAGGACTCAATAGTATCACCAAGAAAAATTGATACCCTATTCCACTTATCTCAGAACTCTTTGACCGTTTAAGGGGAGCACAGATATTTACCAAGCTTGATCTTCGGGGAGCATACAACTTAATCAGAATACGGGAAGGAGACGAATGGAAGACCGCATTTAATACGCGAGACGGTCATTATGAATATTTGGTTATGCCATTCGGACTATGTAATGCTCCAGCAATCTTTCAAAATATGATAAATGACATTTTCAGGGACCTTCTTTACTCCCATGTCATCGTATATCTTGACGATATATTAATTTTTTCCATAAATGAAGTGCAACACCAAATTCACGTCAAACAGATCCTCCAACGTCTTCGGGAGAACAGATTATATGCAAAATTGGAGAAATGTCTTTTTCATCAGCAACAGTTACCCTTTTTGGGGTATATCGTATCTCGGACAGGTCTTCGTATGGACCCTGAAAAACTTAAAGCAATTCTGGACTGGCCTCAACAGGTAGGGCTCAAGGCTTTGCAACGATTTTTGGGATTTTCTAATTATTATCGCCAATTTATTTCGGGATATTCTACCTTAGTAGCACCATTAACTGCACTAACCAAGCGGGGAGCTCCAAATCGGGTTTGGCCTCCTGAAGCCATCCAAGCCTTTCAATCTCTGAAAAAAGAATTTGTTAAAGATCCATGTTTACAACGTCCTGACCCAGAGAAACCATTCATTCTGGAGGTCGATGCATCCACCTTAGGTGTTGGGGCTGTTCTTTTACAACCTTGTGAGTCCGGAGGGTTGTATACTTGTGCATATTTTTCCAAAAAATTCTCCCCTGCAGAGAAGAACTATACTATCGGGGAACGAGAGTTATTGGCCATCAAGAAGGCGCTCGAGGAATGGCAACATCTTTTGGAAGGGGGCAATTTTACTATTACCATTTATACGGATCACAAGAACTTGGCTTATTTGTCTCATGCTCAGCGCCTCAACCCACGCCAAGCTCGCTGGGCGCTATTTTTCAGTAGATTCAACTTCAAGCTACATTTTCGGCCATCTGAGAAGAACATACATGCTGATGCTTTATCTAGGAGTTTTCTTCCGGAGGACACTCCTGAATCGCCCCGGCATATTATCGACCCAGCTCAAATAATACTGGCAGCCACCTTCCCGGTTCCCGTGGGCAAAACAGTAGTACCCAAACGTTCCTGACTACGAGTATTACGTTGGGCCCATGATTTACTCTTTTCTGGACATCCTGGTAGACTTGGAACTATGCAGCTTGTGTCCCGCCATTATTGGTGGCCACGGTGGGCAGCTGACGTCCGACGATATGTTGAATCATGTCCCATTTGTGCCGCCCAAAAGACACCTAGACAATGACCAGTGGACTATTGCAACCTCTCCCGATTCCAGACCAACCATGGAAACACATCGCAACTGATTTTATTACGGATCTTCCTCCCTCTGAGGGCAATTCCGTTATTTGGGTTGTCATTGATCGCTTTTCTCGTATGGCACACTTCACCCCTTTGCCTGCCTTGCTGTCTGCACCTGAATTAGGCCGATTGTTTCTTCAACATATCTTTCGAATCCATGGTCTACCCTCTAGTATTGTATCTGATAGGGGAGTACAGTTTATGGCAAGATATTGGAAAGAGCTCTGCAAGAAGTTTAAGATAGATCTAAACTTTTCCTCCACCTATCACCCTCAATCCAATGGGCTAACTGAACGGACCAATCAAACCCTTAAAACATTTTTACGATGTTATGTCAACCAACGCCAGGACGATTGGGCATCTTTATTGCCATGGGCAGAAATGTGTCATAATAATCATGTTACTCAAGCCTCTGGGTCCTCACCTTTCTTCCTGGTTTTTGGGAGACAGCCACGGATTCCGCTTCGCTTTCCTACCTCTTCCGCCTGTCCGGCAGTAGACCGGGTAGCTCAGTCCATGACTACCTTATGGGAGAGGACTCAAGTTCTATTACAACAAGCATCCAGTAAGATGAAGGATCAAGCTGATAAGAGGAGAAGAAGGGAACCACCACTTAAAGCTGGAGATATGGTGTGGCTTAGCACACGAAACATCAAATTACGCACTCCTTCCCTAAAATTTGCACCTCGATTTATTGGACCCTTTCCGATCGAAAAACAAATAACTAGGGTATCCTTTAAACTTCGGCTACCCCCTACCTTGCACATTCATGATGTGTTTCACATCTCATTACTGAAATCAGCGATCCTATCTTGGCACTCTAGGAGGCTTAAGCGGACAATTCCATCTGTCATACCAGATAATTCCCAATATGAGGTTAAGGAAATCCTGGACGTTCGAAGGTCAAGGGGTACTTTACAATATTTAATCTCCTGGAAAAATTATGGCCCAGAGGAAAATTCATGGGAGCCGATCCATAACATACAGGCCCCTCGCTTAATCCAGGAGTTTCATAAAAGTTTTTCTTGGAAACCTCGCCCTCAGAACAAGAGAGAGGGTCTTTACGGGGGAGGTACTTTTACCTCGCGATGCGCGGCAGCGCGGAGAGTCCCGGCGTCCATGCCTCCCGGCCGACGTCTTCCGGCAGCAACGCGATCCGACGCGACCCGAAGCAAGCTCCGCCCACCACGGCACGTCTTACTTCAAACTGGATGTTCCCGCGTTTGCGCGGGAACTTCAACTATTTAAAGAGCTGTGCCCAGCACAATCTCGCCTCAGCTACAGGCTTGCTTGTGCTGATGCTCTTGTGGGATTCTGCTATTGCCTGTGTACTGATCTGGAGTGTTCCCTGGATTTCTCTGTTTGCTGCCTGCCCTGATATCGGACCGGACCTGGACTTCTCTGTTTGCTGCCTGCCCTGATACCGGACCGGACCTGGACTTCCCTGTTTGCTGCCTGCCCTGATATCGGACCAGACCTGGACTTCCCTGTTTGCTGCCTGCCCTAATACCGGACCGGACCTGGACTTCTCTGTTTGCTGCCTGCCCTGATACTGGACTGGACCTGGACTTCTCTGTTTGCTGCCTGCCCTGACACCGGACCGGACCTGGACTTCTCTGTTTGCTGACTGCCCTGATACCGGACCGGACCTGGACTTGTCTGTTTGCTGTCTGTTCTTGACTGTTTGGGGAGACACCACTCGCTAGCAACACTACCTTGGTCTATCATCCCCGAAGGTAAGACCACGGTCTACTGTGGATTCACATCCAAAATCACAACAGGCGTAGAGTTGGTTTTCTCTTAGTCGTTGTAATACTTGGATAATGTGCTGGCGGTGAGCGGTGAGGGAACTGGAGAAAACCAAGTTCTCGTCGAGGTATATGACCACACAACGGTATAGCAGGTCTCAGAAGATTTCATTCATGGTGTTTTGAAACACCGCTGGGGCGTTGCAGAGTCCGAATGGCATTACGAGCAATTCGTAATGGCCGTCTCTTGTGTTGAAGGCCATTTTCCATTCATCTCCCTCCTTGATGCGGATCAGATTATAGGCTCCCCGGAGGTCCAATTTGGTAAAGACTTTCGTGCCTTGAAGGCGATTGAAAAGCTCGGACCCCAAGAACTGCCCCCCCCCCCCCTCAAAGCGTTAGCCGCCTTCCTCCGTCTGAAGGAGGCGTCCTTTTGCCAGCCATGCCTTCACCATCCAGACCCCCAGTGTCCATTTATTATTGAGGTGGATGCATCCTCAGAAGGCGTAGGAGCCGTTCTGAGTCAGAACTCGACCCAACACAAGCCACATCCATGCACCTTCCTATCTCGCCAATTCCCCCCCGCAGAGCGAAACTACGTTTCGTTATGGTGTTCAGGCCCTGGTAGGCGATGCAAGGGCGAAGGGTTCCATCTTTCCATCTTTCTTCCTAACGAAGAAAAACTGGCCTCCGCCGGAGAGGTCGACTTGCGGATGAAGCCCCTCTCTAGATTTTCCTTGATGTAATGGGACATTGATCGAGACTCCGAGGGTGAAAGGGAATAGGTGTGGCCCCGAGGAGGTTCTGTGCCGGGAAGAAGGTTAATGGCACAGTCGAATGGTCGGTGAGGCAGAAGCGTCTCGGCCTTCCGCTTGGAAAAAAGGTCCGAGTAAGCGGCATAGGAGGCCGGCAAGCCTGGCAGACTGGCAAGAGCGGTCGCGCATGGCACTGGAGCTACTGGTTGGAGGCAATTTTCATGACAAGTCGGCCCCGATTGGGTTAACTGTAGGGTTCTCCAGTCGAACTGGGGACAATGTTTTTTGAGCCAGGGAAGCCCCAGGATGACTGGGTGTATGGAGTGTTCCAGGATGTGGAAGGACATCCGCTCGAGGTAAAGAAGTCCAACCCGCAGTTGGACGGGTTCCGTGAGGTGTGTCACTCGCCCCAGGAGGGGCTTGCCTTGGATAGACGAGATGACCAATGGGGCCTGGGCGTGGACCTGTGGAATCTTTAAGTGCTCCACTAGACTCTTCATAATAAAGTTGCCCCTGGCCCCTGAGTCAGGGGCAACTCTGAGGGCTAACGTATGGAACTTGCCGTCCGAAGATGTGAGTGCAACTGGTAGGGTTAGTGGAGGTGCAGATAATGTTAGGCCCAGGAAGAGACCTCCTTCAGGTCCTAGGCCCGGGAGTTTCCTGGCAGCACCGGGTATGCAGCCACTTGATGGCCTGCCATGCCTCAGTAAAGGCAGAGTCCTTCTCTAGTTCGCCATCGACACTCTTGCGTGGAGAGTTTCCCTCGGCCCAATTACATGGGTTCTTCGGCCGGTGTCTGGGAGGCTCCCAGTTCACCTTTGGGGGAAGGCGAGCGATGAGGACGCCTTGAAGGAGTCGAGACATTCATGGACATCTGAGCCTCTTGGCGGCGTTCTTGATGGCACCTATCAATACGCCCTGCCAGGTCGATGAGGGCGTTCAATGACCTAGGTAACTCCCGGCTCGCGAGCTCGTCCTTCATTCTGGGTCCCTGTAGGAAGATGGTTCATAGGCAGTCTGGGTCCCAGCCGAGCTCTGAAGAGTGGGTCCGGAATTCAATGGCAAACTTGGCAAGCGTCCTTGAACCCTGACGCAGTTGGAGAAGTTTGGGCCCAGCAGAAACCTCCTGAGTGGGGTCACCGAAACTCATCCGGAGGAGCTCCCTGAACTCTCTCAAGTTACTCAGGACGGGGTCATCCCGTTCCCACAGGAGGGAAGCCCATTCCAGGGCCTTCCCTTCGAGAATGAAGATGGTCTTGGTAGCGTCGTCGGGAAAGAGGGTCAGCTGCAGGCGAAAGTACATATTGCACTGATTTATGAAACCCCTGCAGGCCCGGGGTTCCCCATAAAAACGTGGCAGGCGGATTACTGAGTGGCGCCCGGAAGCCATGGGCGGGGATGGCAAGGTGGGGTTCATGGGCCCTAATGCCTCGAAGTACTGATTCAGGCCCTCCACCGCGAAGACAAGGGCATCAAGGGTTTTTTGCTGGTCCATCATATGTTGGGCCATTCCAGGGATGGCCTGGCGGGCAGACACCTCCGCCGGGTTCATGGACTTGGCAATCTGTTATGATCAGGAGATTCCTGAACCCTTGGACCGACAGGAGGTGATCCACCTTAAGAGATGGCTCCTTAGGTTCCCCCGTCGGGTGGCAAGGCGGAACAGAAGGTGGGACTGGCTGGCCCCTCGGCGTTGAAGACTGAGGCGGACATTGAGAGGATGAAGAGACGTGAAGTCGGAGCAGAGCCAACTGGATCTTCGCCACTGGAAACCCGCGGCCCGCCTGGGAGGAGCCCATAGGGACCTGGGCCGCTGGGGCTTAGGTGGACATTTGAGAGGTCGAGGAGGCGTGAGGTTGGTGCAAGGGCCAACTGGATCTTCACCACTGGAAGCCCGTGGTCCCCCCGGGAGGAGCCCATAGGGACCTGGGCCGCTGGGACTTAGGTGAGCCCTTGAAGATGGGAGGTCCGGAAGAAGTCCGAGGTCGAGTACCAGAGGATCGCCACTTGCCAGTCCAAGGTCACACACCGAGGAATCACCACTTGCAGTCCGAAGTCACACACCGAGGAATCACCACTTGCCAGTCCGAAGTAACACACCAAGGAATCACCGAGAAGACGCAGGAACCAGGAATCAGGAACCCGAGGCATCAGAAGACTCACCGAAGCAAGCAGACTTGTAGCAAAAAGTTGCCAAGTCGATGAGTGAATGGAGGAGGCCTGATTATATACTTCCCTGTGCCTGGCCCATCAGGCACAGGTGAAGTCAATTTAGAGGATGATGTCCCTTTAAATTTACAGAGGAGGCGCAGCCTCGCACCTAAGGACAGGGCAGCCATTTTGAATCCCCGAAGCTGTGCTGAGCGGCCCGTCTCCACGAGAGGAGGCCTGGGCGCCTCCCACGCCAGTAATCACCACGGGGAGCCGTAACGAGGAGCGGGGATAAAAGGCCTGGGCTCCCCAGTGCTGCCACGGTGGTCCCAGAGCTGCGACTCAGGTAGGTGGTCGCGGCCACCGGCGGCTGCGGCCACTAGACACAACAACAAGGAACCACCGCTTGATCAGAGATAAGGATAGAAGAAATGATAGACGCAAAAGTAGAAGGCATCAAAAATCTGGAAATAAGAAAGTAGTCAATATAAGAATAGGAATGATGAAGAAAGGAGAAAAAGGTGTAATCTTTATCAGTAGGATGTAGCAATCTCCAGGGGACCACAAGATGAAATGAGGAGATGAGATATCGCACAGCAGTATGAGATGGAGATGGTCTGGCAGGACAAGTGGATTGATGGTCCATGATTAAATCCAGTGGTAGATTGAAGTCACCTCCCATTATGACAGGTAGATCTGCATAGGTACATAACAGAACTGAAAGGTCAGCATAAAAAGAAGAGACATCAGTACTAGGGGCATATACAGTCAACAACAACAATTTAGTGTTATGGGGACATCACTGCAGCAATCCAGAGTCCATCGGGAGCTGACTCTTGTTGAACAAGTTGAAGGGTTAGAGATTTACATATTAAAATAGCAACCCCCCCCCCCCTTCTTGCTTTGCACAGGCACAAAGAAAACTTGATCTATCCAATCCTGGTCAAGTTTGTGGGACTCGCCAGCAGAAAGGTGAGACTCCTGTAAAAATACTATTTCGGGGTGTAAGGATTTAACATGAGTCAGCACTATCTTACGTTTGATGCAGTGATTTATATTTATTTATTTATTTATTTAAAAGTTTTTATATACCGGGGCACATGAAGCACATCACCTCAGTTTACAGATAACAAAAACTTAGCAATCACTTTACAGATCAACAGATTTAAGTCATTAACATTTAAAGTGAACACTTAAATTGTAGTTGTTGTTCATGTTGTATAATTGCTATCTGTTCTTGATATTCATATTGTCTCACACAAAACTGGGGGGAGCCAAGTGCCCTGTTCCCCTTAGTGATGTTACTATTATTGTGCATTTTAAAACTCAATAAAAAACGTTTAAACATAAAGTGAACACTTTTAAATCAGCAACCATAGGGTAAAATAAGCCAATAACAGTAATGCAAAAATACAAATAGATACATGGAAAAAGGAAGGGAAGACATGCATCATGCAGCAGGTAGAATGGAGATAAAAAAAGAAAAAGGGAGCTCCTCAAGGGGGAAAAGGAGGAAACAAAGAAAAAACACATGCAAAAAGCAAATGGCGCACAAAAAAAAATACAGATGCGCCAAGAGATCCCAGGGGAAATATGATAACAGCTAGACGAGGGTGGTGAGGCAAGGAAAAGGCCACCCAGAATCCCCATACTGCCAAAAGAAAAAAAAAAAGCTTACAAAAATACTGTGCCCAAAAATGGGAAATTAGGTCGATGAACACGAATCAACTGTAAAGTAGAAAAAGCTGTGAAAGAAAAAGCACGAAACCATCAAGCAGATTAGTCCAATACCAAACAGTATCAGAGAGGGGAGAGCAACCAAAAAGATTTGAAAACAGTGCTGGAAAAAGAAAAAGAAAAATTATCAGTTGCTAACTCTCCGAAAGCTCAAAAAAAAATTTTTTTTAATTAATTGTTATGCATGAAAGCAAAATGAGGCAAAACTCACACTCAGAGAGAAGAAAGTAGCTGGAAAGTCCAGGCAATATGCATCGGAGCAAAAAAAAAAGGAAAAGGAGGCACTCAAAGAGAAAATGCTAACAGCAGTACTAAGCAATCAGGTAACCATGGAAGATATTAGGGAAAGTCCATCCAGATAGTCGATCAACGCCTGTGGTTCTTCACATGAACAGGTAAAATTGTTATGAGTGATGCGCATCCAGACTCGGTAAAAGAGGCCATATTGGACTCCAATTGCACACAGATGGGGCCGTAGGCCCAAAAAGATTTTCCGGCAGGCAGCAGTGATCTTCGCCAAATCTGGCAGATAGGTAAGGTGCATCCCACTGTAACTGACAACTTGGCTTTTTCTGTAGCAAGAATCAGTAGAACCTGCGGGTATTGCAGGATATTTAATATAATGGGTTGCAGATGAGTTGCTTAGGGCCACAGTCATGATGGCAAGTGGTGCACATGTCAATTTCCAATGGCTGATCAAATTGGAGGCCTAAGCTTGCAGGAATTAGTTGCCAGAGATACGGCAGGATATTGCTGCCTTGCCGGCCTTCAGATGTGCCAAGAATCCGAATATTGTTGTGCCAATTACAATTTGAGAGGTCTTCAAAATCACACTGCAAAGACGTGATTATCAATGATGCAGCCTGTAAAGCTCAAATGGATGAATCAAGTCTATGCTCCAAGGCATCCAGATGTGGTGGTATGGCAGCAACTCTGGAAGTCAGGTCAGAGAGCTCCGACTTAATACCACAAGTGGTTTCCATGTAATGGCAGAACATTTCTTTCAATTGCAGCAATTCAAGAAGAACAGGGTCCGTTGAAGACGGCACTTTCTCAGCAGGCAGCTTCACAGGAGAGGGTGGATCATGTTTACACCATTTAGTTCCAAAAGCAAGGGCAAACACAGCCTCAGTTTTGCCAGATTTGAGGTAGCCATGATAAAAAGTTAGCATGTGATCAAAAAAGATAGAAAACAGGATGGTCAGCAGAGAAATACATAAAAACAGCAGGGAGTTCTGAAGATTCTGAAGAGATGAAGATTCAAGTGGCCATCTTCTTTGGTGCTCACCAGCGCCCCCCCCCCCCCCCGTTGCCTGATTTTCAAAGGGGATGTCAGGGGAGTATGAGTGGGTATGTGGTGGTTTATGTGTGTAGAGGTGTTCGTGAGGGGAATGGGGTATGTGCTGACTGTGTGTGGAGGAGCAGTTGTGTATTTGAGTGTGTGAGGGTTGGAAAATGTTGAGGAGGCAGTTGAAATGTGCATCCTCCTTCAGCTGTTTCAGTTTTCTTTTCCGTCTGTCAACATTTTGTAATCTTTAACCACTTCCCAAGTAAAGCAATGAGGATTTTTTGGATGGATTTTTCTTCAAAAATACTGATTCAATATTTCTTTTTTTCAAATTTGTGCAAGTTATCCCTATTTTCATTCAGCAAACCAAATTTACCTTAGAAAGACAGACATGGACCCCGTTATATAAATCTTTCCAACATTCCATATATTATGGAAAGCATAATAAACTATAAAACCCTCTTAGACAAAATGCTTTTCAATTTATACACATTAATATTTACTGCAGGGGAACAATTAATAAATTATATGACATTTAAACAGTGGGAAGCCAATTTGGATTCTGCCCATGGAGTTTCCTTTTGAAAAAGCAGGTAATACCATGGAGACTCTTGCGTCTGCACATTTTTCACCTGTACTTAAGTACATGCACGAAGCATGTGACTATTAAAAAATGCAATCCCCACATATATTTTCCCTCCATGGACCTAACCCTGCCCAATATTTTAAGCAGGTAAACGTATATGCGCTGTGTTCTTGACTGGCACTGTAGTGGGTTGTGGATATTCAATAGATTATCTTTTGTTCTTCCCTACAGAGTCACTATTTTAGAATGCCCATATTCCTTATCATCTCTACAGTTTTACTATGGGTTGCCAGCAATCCCCAATCTGGCACTGTATAGAAGTGTCCTCATATTGTTCCTTCCTAACAGAAAGTTTGTGGACACAGATGGCAATCAGTCAGCTACCAGCTTGCAAATATAATAAAACTAATGTAATTATGCATTAGCAAGTCTGTATGTTTATTTTACTTGACTGCTTTAATGAAAATTATTTCTTCTTACCAGATCCTTATGTAAAAGTATCACTAATGTGTGAAGGTCGAAGATTAAAAAAGCGAAAAACAACCACAAAGAGAAATACCCTAAATCCAGTTTACAATGAGGCCATCATCTTTGATATCCCTCCAGAAAATATGGAGGAGGTCAGCCTCTCCATTGCTCTAATGGATTATGATCGGTAAGGATTGTCGCTTTCAATCATGAGTAGCCTTTTAAACATTGTACAGTAGGAGACTTTGAATTATATTTTAAGTAACATCTTATTTCCTTACCTATAAAAATTTTAATTAGAACAAAATCAGAGAAGCATTGCCATTTAACACATTTTAGACATTGCTCTCTAGACCATTCATGCAGTAATAGAGCGGACCTTCATAACATTCATGTTGTGGAAAATTCTTGTACTTATTATTGCTTAGCTAGGTCATGTATAATAAATGGTCCGCAATGTCAAACAGTCAATTTGCTATTTTTATAAGTAGTATTTTTGTGTAATGCAAATATAAACTTGAAGCGTGCATTTAGCAAACAGGCATTACTTTCCTTTTGAAGCTTTGCCCAACTTAGTACAATGTTTCGGTGGTCTTTGCTTCAGGGGCTGAAATCAAATGCTCTAAGACGGTATCTTTCAAACTAGCGTGCATGTGCACATTTCTGTGCATAAGTCAGCCCATACCCAGGTAGTGGCTATTTTATATCATATGTGCACATATGCACGCATGTTATAAAATAGTCTGGCCGTGCGTACATGTGTGCCTAATTTTAATTGGGCATGCACGTGTGTGTAAATCTTGCTTTTACCGTGTAAATCGGGGGATGTTAAAAGGGGCACACGCCAATACCATTCCCAATTTTACCTGTTTGTCCCCAGTTCGCCTAGTTAAGAGATAGGTCCTCCAACCACCCCATGGTTTGATAGTCTTAATTTCCCCCAGTTAGCCATGACCCATAAAACTCCACAGATTTGCTTAGTTTTCTTTAAATTTTAACTTACATCGGTTAAGTTACACAGCAGGAGACCTCAGCATGCACCGGGTTGCATAAGTATTTACACGTACATCTCAGGTTCACGTCCCTAAAAGTCCATGCCCTGCCCACACCCCACTTCTTTTTGTAAATTTAGCATTGTGCGTGCTGCATCGATATGTGCGTACCTTGGTAGCTTTTAAAATACACTCGGCACACACATGCCCGACTTCTTCACACATCCCTTAATTAATACATGCACCAGGCTTTTAAAATTCACCTTTATATTTGTATCCAATTTAACTTACTATTTTAGAGTCTGCAAATTGTTATGATTCTCGGCCGTGGGAAGCCACGGCCGGGCTCTTACCTCCCTCCCCGCCAGCTCCGGGGTGACTCCCGGCGGTCCCCCGCTCTCCCTGGGCCGTGGCTCGGTCTCTCCGCGGCGGCATCTCCACAAGGGAGACGCTGCTGAGCTCCTGCTCTTCCTGCTCCAGCCCTGCCTCATAGGCGCACGTGCACACGCGCAGAAGGCCAAAATTTAAAGGGCCCGCGGCAGGAAATGGCAACCCGGCCCTCCTGAGTGACATCAGATGCCGGCAACATAAAAGCAAGCATCAGTCTTCAAATCCTTGCCTTGCAATGAGGTTCGCTCCCTGGAGTTATCTAGTTGCTGTCTCCATTCCTGCTTGTTCCTGTTCCAGCTTGTTCCTGATTCCTGTACCAGCTTGTTCCTGACTCCTGCTCCATTCCAGCCTTGTTCCTGTTTCTAGCTCCGTCCTCGCCTGCTCCTGTTCCTGCTTCCTCTTGGCTTGTCTTCCTGGCTCCTGACTTCAGTTCGTCCTCTGGTATCCTGCTTCGCTGCCCGTCTTGATTCCTGGCTTGTCTCTGGTCTCTGCTGTCTGCCGCCTGCCCTGACTCTTGGTCCGTTTCCACGTTTTGCCGCACTGCTGCCTGCCTCGACTCGGACTTCTCTTTGGACATCCTTTTCCAGGAGACCCCACCTAAGTCCAAGCGGCTTTGGTTCCCAAGGGCTCCTCCCAGGGGGACCTCGGGCTTCCAGTGGTGAAGTTCCTGTTGGTCTCCTGGCTCCGACTCCTCTCTCGACTCATGACTTCTGGAATTCTCTTCAGACTCTCGTCCCCACGTGACCGCACCTAAGTCCAAGTGGCTCGGGTCCCCAAGGGTTCCTCCCGGGGGGACCTTGGGCTTCCAGTGGTGAAGGTCCTGTTGGTCTCCTGGCTCTGATCCGCCTCCCGGCTATGACTTCTGCTGTGGGCCTCCCCTCAGCGCTTCATCATCATCTTCTAGCCGGCTCAAGGGTCCACCATCATAACACAAATAGATCATACATAACAGGATTAGTAATAGTACATTATAGCACAAGTTATAGTAATAGTACATTATAGCACAAGACGAACAATGGATATATCGATTATAGTCCACCATTTCAAGAGGAGTAAATGCAGAAATTGAATGGCATATATATTTTTTCTAACTCTCTGTACATCAATTGATATATTTTTTTCAACCCTCTACAAATCAGCTGATTGTCTTTATTGTGCATTGGAGACTTCTTTCAGCAGAACAGCTGATTTTCGAGTGTCCACAATGTGATTAAGTCAACTTGTAAACTTCAAAAGGAAGTCTCAAGTCATAGCTCATGTCTTCCGGTTGAAATCATGGTGAGCAGCCCTTTGGGAATGCTAAATTAAATTACATTTCCTGGATTTGATGCTCGACCTGGTAATGCCTATATGGACATATGGCATTAAATCTGGCAATGTGAAAACTGGTTCTATAATGTGCTATTACTAATCATGTTATGTATGCTCCATTTGCAGATTGTTGCATTCGTGCCTATTCTCACCCTCGCTCCACGCTCTCTACCTTTGTGGCTACTTCCTTCGGCTCAGACAGTCAGATGCAGCCGCGGCTTCTCCCCGCCTCTTGGTCCCGGTATCCCCGGGCTGGCCTGACACCACGGATCCGCCATTTTCCTGATGACGTAAGGGTGAGCACGCGCGCTCCAGACTTTGTACCAGCAAGGGCGCGAACCTTGGGGCCGTCCCCCCATAGTGACATCATCCGTTTTCAATTTAAAAGGTCTTTGTTTGCTAACCTCAAACGAGTTAGCAAGGAACTCCAACGGGACTTGCTTTGGCAGTCCACGCTACTTGCAACAATGATCCGAGTCAGCAAGGGGAAATCTTTCTCCACTGCTCGGCCTTTTCAAACTTACCAGGAGTACCCGCTCCTCAGGGGTTCTGCTCTCTCCTTGATTTCAGATTGTTGGACAGGATCCGGTACTCGCTCCTCGAGGACCCGCTCCTCAGGGGTTCCGCTCTCTCCTTGATTTCAGATTGTTGGACAGGATCCGGTACTCGCTCCTATTGCCTGGAGGCGATCGCAGACGTGAACACAGTGAGTCCTATTCGGACAGGAACCGGTACTCGCTCCATGAGGGCCCTTGTTCCTTATCTCTAAGACTCCCTTCAATCTAAGACGTTACCGCAGGTACGGAGATCGTGAGTTACTATTGCAGATTGCAGATAGGAACCGGTACTCGCTCCACGAGGGCCTCTGTTCCTAATACCTTTCTCAAACTCTCTTCTTCCTCAGAAGATATCGCATACCTATATCTTATGGATTACTATTACAGATTAACAGATAGGAACCGGTACTCGCTCCATGAGGGCCTATGTTCCTAATTCTCTCCTAGCCCCTCTTCTATTCCAGAAGCCATCCCATACACAGTTATTGTGAGTTCTATTTCAGACTGCCTACAGGAACCAGTACTCACCTGCGGCTCCTGTTCCTGAATACTGAAGACTGTTGCATAAGAGGACATTACAGATATCTACAATTATGAGTGTATCATCTACCACTGGTTATGCCCAGCATATCCTGTCTACTCACTACCTATAGTATCTCCTTACAGCTCAGCAACTCAGAGATCGTAGTTCCAATATCAGAGGGACTTCAGCCCTGCCGGGCCATCAACTCACTACTGCCACCTCTGGTGGTTCTACTTCTAGTCTAATAAAGAACTATCTGTGTTTGTCTCAATACTCAGGCCTTAACCGGTGGTCCCTCTCAGGATCTCCACTTGAGGGCGCTGTCATCTGCCATCGGCCCAGGGATTCACTATTTCTACTAAGTGTTACTCCTCTTTCTGTGGAAGTTGATCCATATCAGATAACTATCTCCCTGTGGGGATCATACAGGTTGCTGGCTCATCTTTCTGCAGGAACGAAGCATAACAGTTGCTACTCATTCCCTCTGAGGGAACAGAGCACTAATAGATTGCTAAACTCCTCCTCCTACAGGAGCCAAGCCTATCAGATTGCTAATTCCCTAGCAAGATCCGTAACAGATAGCTAACTCCCCCCCCCCCCCCCCAGTGGGGTGGTGCTGAACAGATTGCTAACTCCGCAGCCTAATTCATAACAGATTGCTAACTCCTCCTTCTTCAGGAGCAGAAACGTAATACATTGCTAACTCCCATCTGCTTGCTCCTTCCCATCATTGTAGCAGATTACAACAGATTGCTAACTCCTGTCTGCTTGCTCCTCCCATCAGCATAGCAGATTATAAGAGATTGCTAACTCCCATCTGCTTGCTCCTCCCATCAGCATAGCAGATCATAACACAGATTCTAAAATAGCAAGTTAAAGAGGATACAAATATAGAACATGCAGTTTCATCCCCTGAAGCAGAGACCATTGAAACATAGTACTATGTTGGACGAATCTTCAAAAGAAAAGTAATGCCTCTTTGCTAAATGCACGCTTCAAGTTTTTATTTGCAATACAAAAAATACTATTTATAAAAATAGAAAACTGACTGTTTGACATTGTGGACCAATGATTATACATGACTTGGCTAAGTTGGAAGGAATTAATAGAATTTTCCACAACACAAGTGTTATGAAGTCCGTTCTATTGCTGCTCAAAGATACTGGCGCATGGGTTCTATTGTTGTACTTTGATACCAGCATGTGGGCTCACATATACGTGCATATGCTGGCTCGCACCAAAGGACACTGCCATTTTATAACATATGCGCATAGCTGTGTTCAAGATATAAAATAGGCTTTACGCACGTACAAATGCACACAATTTTGTATGGACATGTACATGTGCGCGCAAATCCTGCCTCTAATTCGTAAGTGGGGGGATTTTAGTAGACATGTACACCAAAGCATTTACCAGTTTCCCCAGTTCATTTCTAGTTCGCCCAGATAAGGGATAGGACTTCCTAACCCCCCTAGTTAAATAGCCTCCCTTTTACCATGTTAGCACCAATTCTTAAAACCCCACTGACTAGTCTAGATTTTTTTATTTTATTACTTACATGCCATTCATAGCAGTAGTGAAGTTATGCAGCATGGGACCCTGGCGCACATGTCCTGGCCATGCCCCGCCCAGACTACGCCTATGCTGCATTCCTTTTTTGCAACATATTTGTGCGCATACCAGGAGGTACATGAGCGCATTTTAAATTCCGCCTGGCACACACCAGCCACACATTCTTGCTTATCTCCCAGCTTTGACTCACGCCAGGCTTTTAAAATTCACCTTAAATTGTCTAGAAAGCTATGTCTAAAATGTATTGAATACTTCACTGATTTTGTTTGATCATTGGTGCATTCAGATCTCAACTCTCTGTCATTTGGTTAAAACATTTAATTAGGGAAGACACATAAAGAAGATTTAAAATCACTCCCCAATCTCCTATCTAGTTCCATACTTCCCTTTCCCTTTTTCATATTCTTTTCCTCATCCATTCTTTAGCAAATAAGAACTTAAGAAATGCTATGAAGAGTGAGACCAATGGTTAATTGAGCTCAGCATTCTTTCTTCATCAGTGGAAGAACCCAGCAGATACTAAAGGGGAGATCCATTTCTTTCTTCTCATTCCCCTAGTGGTGATCCCTATGTTTACCTGGCTAACAATTACTAATGGACAAAATCTTTTTTTTTTTAAATTTAGCTATGCTATGAGCTTTGAACACATCCTCTGGCCACAACTTCAACAGTTTAATTGTGGGTTAACTGAAAGATACTTTCTTTAATCTGTTTTAAATCTGCTACCAATTAGTTTCATGGAGTGCCTCCTAGTACTATTATTACTTGAAAGAATAAATAACCATTCGGAATCAACTTGTTCTTTACCACTCATGATTTTAAAAACCTGTATCGTGTCCTCTCTCAGACATCACTTCTTCAAGCAGAACACCCCTAACCTTTGCTGTACCTTTTAAAGTATTGCTATATCTTTTTTAAGATGGCATGAATAGAATTTCACACAGTATGGGGTAGATTTTCAGACGAGCGCGAACAGCCTACTTTTGTTTGCGCTCCAGGCGCAAACAAAAGTACGCTGGATTTTAGTAGATACGCGCGTAGTCGCGTGTATCGGCTAAAATCCTGGATCGGCGCGCGCAAGGCTATCGATTTCGTATAGCCTGCGCGCGCCGAGCCGCGCAGCCTACCCCTGTTCCCTCCTAGGCCGCTCCGAAATCGGAGCGGCCTAGAAGGGAACTTTCCTTTGCCCTCCCCTCACCTTCCCCTCCCTTCCCCTACCTAACCCACCCGCCCGGCCCTGTCTAAACCCCCATCCTACCTTTGTCGGGGGTAAATCCCCGCGCGCCAGCGGGCCTCCTGCGCGCCGGGCCGCGACCTGGGGGCGGGTACAGAGGGCACGGCCACGCCCCCGGGCCGTAGCCACGCCCCCGTACCCGCCCCCAAAACGCTGCCGACACGCCCCCGAAACACCGCGACGGCCGGGCCCGCCCCCGACACGCCCCCGACACGCCCCCCTCGGAGAACCCCGGGACTTACGCGAGTCCCGGGGCTCTGCGCGCGCCGGGAGGCCTATGTAAAATAGGCTTCCCGGCGCGCAGGGCCCTGCTCGCGTAAATCCGCCCGGTTTTGGGCGGATTTACGCGAGCAGGGCTCTGAAAATCCGCCCCTATATGTGGTTATGCTGTGCATTTATATGGAGGCACTATAGTACTTATAGTTTTGTTTTCTATTTCTTTCCAAATAATTCTTAACATTCTATTTGTCTTTTTGACCACTGCTGACAGTGAGCTAAGGATTTCAATGTTTTGTTCATAATGAAATCAAGATTCACTTTCGGAGTGTTAACTGTGTGTGGATTCCAGCATGTGTACATAGAGAGGGAAATTTTAGAATAGCGTGCATAGCTGAAAACTAGGGAACAGATTTATTAAGCCATGGTATTTTACTTGGACGGAAAAATACAGTAGGATTCATTAACCTGTGGTACTTGATACTGCAGCTTAATAAATCTTGTGGGATATTTCCTGGTAAAATACCATTGACAAAAATGCCGCAGCAAAGTGGCCCCACATGATGGTGGCACCAAATCCTAGGGCTGCTATCTTTTAAAGGGCCCAAGCAAACTGTAGGATCCTTCCACCCACCCATCCCCATCACTGCCACTGTAGTGAAAAAAACTCTGGAATCAAGGGGGAGCCTATTTCAACCCACCCCATTACCCTGCCACCCCCTGAGGCAGCCAAAGTGTTAAAATTTTTAAAAAGTGTAAATGTTCTTGCTCTGGCACCACTCCCCCGGTCCAAATTTCTGTCCCTTGAAGTTAAAATAGTTACATTCAACTCCCACCCTCAACCTTCTCCCACCTCTTGCCCCCTGAATCTTCTGATATGACATGCTATGGTGCTAAATCCAGATCCATAGGAGTTATTCCTGGAAAAACTAGACATCAGGAGATTAAGGTAATAGTCGAGGGTAAGGAGGGCATCATTAGCAGGTGGAGAAGGAAATCTGGAGGGGTGGGAGTAGCTTTAATGTTTTTAGCTCCAAGGGGGTGGGGTTTGGGCCCAGAGAAGCATTACCAGGACTGCAATATTTTACACTTTAACCTTTATAATGCTTTGGCCACTTCAGATAGATGTGAAGATGAAGTAATTAAAAGCATCAACAAATCTTTGAGTTGTCAGGAATTACTGTTTTCCTGTGGCTGCTGCTACTCTTTATGTCCTCACCCCTCCCAAAGAAAGCTACCATTCTGTATTGTTGAACTGTTTGCATACCCTAGTGCCAGTCCTGAGCTCTTGCTTCCTGTTACCTCTTCTTGGCTGCTATGGTCCTGATGCCTGCCACATTTGTGTTCCTTTAACACAGGCTGGTAAAAAGAGAGAGAGGAAGTTCAAAAACAAGCTTTTATATTGCTGATTTTGAACTTGTACTGGTAGCTGTCCTAGCTGATAATAAAGAGAAAGGCTGGCTGAATACCAACCAGGTGGCATCCCTAAGTGGGAACCAAACAGAAGGGTTAGCAGTGCAGAGAAAGAATAAACATGTATTCCTACTACTAAAGGCTGCCCTAACCAACATGTTTCTCCTTTCTGGAGAATTTGGCATAACAATCATGTGGACCATGGTCATTCTCTCACTATGGCTACCTGTACTGCTGAGGGGGGAGAGGTACAGAAGCAGGGACTCGCTGTTATGTGTTCCTGTACAGTGCTAGTCCTGTACAGTGCTAGTACACCATCTAGTAGCACTATAAAAATGATAGCAGTAGTAATAGTTCCTCTTCAACAGCTATCAGGATGGGTTATTGTAGGCCATAATCACTCCATCCTCCTTGTGTATTCAGCATTGAAGTAGAGTGAGAAATATGCCCCAATGTAAGCATTTTTTTTTTTTTTTGTAAAAGAGCTGCAGTCAACCACGATTTTCAAGTTAACCAGGTGGCAGATAATTTGCATACCAGACTTAGCTTTTATACAACTATACCTAGTACAGTTTCTCTAATTTAACAATTTATTCATTAATTTATATTTATTTATTTATATGCTGCCTATGCCAATGCCCTAGGCAATGCACAATAAAACATACATAAAATTTAAAACAAACATCATCACAAACAAAGAGCAGAAGAAATGAAAGAAACAGCATAGCCATGCAACCAGGTCTTAACTTAATTGAACACTTGCTTAAGGAAGAGGTTTTTGGCCATAGACTTAAAACTTTTCCTGTACTCTGTCATTCTTAGTTCACATGGCAGAGTGTTCCAATGTTCCTGCTCTCTTGTGTGAACCAATCTTGTTTGATGAACTGAGAGGGTATGTCAAGAAGACCTCTTTGTAAGGAATAGAGTGACCTGTCAGGATTGTATATTCATAATAGGGCATTGATCCAGGGTAGGGAGTCCAGGGACCTTAATTTATGGACAAGAAAAATGATTTTATATTTTAGCCTCAATTGAATGGGCAACCAGAGGAGGTCAATCAGTACTGGAGAAATGTGTTCTCTTATAGGGCAGCCAACAAGCAAACGAGCAGCCAAATTCAGTAGTGCTCTTATTGTTGCTGAAATTCCTAGGTAGAGAGAGATTTGCAATAATCTAATAAATTGAGTACCATTACAAGAATGAATACGTTAGTAACTACCCTCTGGACTGACTCCATCCTGTTTATATCCTTTTAAAGATGCATGTTCCAGAATTGTACACAGTATTTTAAGTGAGTTCACACCAGGGTCCTATACAAGGACAATATCATCTCCCGCAGCGGCGGTGGCAGCGTGGGGCCGATGCTGCCGAGCAGGGCAGGAACTGCTAAGACCTCCGGGCAGCAGGGGACGGTGGCAGCGGCGGACTGCCGCGAAAAGCACAGGTGGGTGAAGGGGCTACCCGCGGGCAGGACCGGGCAGGACTATAGCACCCAATCAAAGAAATTGATCAGATTCATCTGACAAAATTTACCTCAGGTAAACCATGCTACCTTGTATATTCCAATCCATTAGTTTGCTCACCACAGAAGTTAAAGTAACTGGTCTGTAGTAGGGATGTGAATCGTTTTAGGACGATTAAAATTATCGTCCGATAATTTTAATATCGTCTTAAACCGTTATGGAACACAATACAATAGAGATTCTAACGATTTATCGTTATAAATCGTTAGAATCGTGAGCCGGCACACTAAAACCCCCTAAAACCCACCCCCGACACTTTAAATTAAATCCCCCACCCTCCCGAACCCCCCCCAAATGAGTTAAATAACCTGCGGGTCCAGCGGCGGTCCGGAACGGCAGCGGTCCGGAACGAGCTCCTGCTCCTCAATCTTGTTGTCTTCAGCCGGCGCCATTTTCCAAAATGGCGGCGAAAAATGGCGGCGGCCATAGACGAACACGATTGGACGGCAGGAGGTCCTTCCGGACCCCCGCTGGACTTTTGGCAAGTCTCGTGGGGGTCAGGAGGCCCCCCACAAGCTGGCCAAAAGTTCCTGGAGGTCCAGCGGGGGTCAGGGAGCGATTTCCCGCCGCGAATCGTTTTTGTACGGAAAATGGCGCCGGCCATACGCGTATGGCCGGCGCCTCCTTACTTCCTCTTTTATGAATAGGAACCACATCTGCCCTTTTCCACTCCTCTGGGACTACTGCAGATTCTAAAGAAGCATTGAAAAGATCAGCCAGCAGATCTGCCAGTACACCTCTAAGTTCCCTTAGTACCCTCAGATGTATCCCATCTAGCCCCATTGCCTCATCTACTTTAAGGTTAGTTAGCTCCTCACAAACACACTATTCTGAAAATCATTTGAGGTGTACCTCACTTTTAATCTTATTTGTGTTTGTTTTATGTGGTCCTATTTCAGGCCTTTCCACGATGAACACTGAATAGAAATATATGTTAAGCAATTTTGATTTTCCCTTATAAGCTTTTAGTATTCCTCTCCTTCAACTTTGAGTCTCACAATGCCAATTTTTCACTTCCTTCCATCATTAACATATCTAAAAAAAGGTCTTGTCATCCCATTTTACCATATTTGCTATTTTTTCTTCTATTTGAATTTTTGAATTCCTGATTACTTTCCCAGCTTCTCTTAATTTTTCCAGATATTTTCACCTTCCTCTTTCTGCTATCTCTTGTAGTTTATGAACACTAACCTTGGCTCCCTTACCTTTTCATCTAGAAAGCCATAACAGTTCTTTATTTATAATGCCGGGCCTCCTCTCTTCTTTCCTACCCAGTCCTTCCTGAGTAGATTGTAGCCCAGTATAACTATATTTCAGTTATGGTTTTCTGTGTATCAGGTCTCTGTAATAGCTACTATATCTAAATCAGCTTCTTCTGTGACTGTTTCTAGATCCGGGACTTTATTCCCCATACTTTGAGCATTAATGTAAATAGCTTTCCAAATATTGCTTTTTGTTCCCATATTTCACATTTCTAGTGAGTATTTGTTTTACTTACCTTAGGGTTTTGTTCACCCATCCCCAATGATTCTAATTTAAAGCCCTTCTCAGTAGGTCTGCTTAGCAATCATTGAAATATCATCCCATGATCCAGGAAGCCAAAACACTCACATTGACATCATCTATGCAGCCATTCATTTATCTCCTGAATGTGAGATTTAATATCTGGGCCTTTATCCTTAACTGAGAAGATTGAGAAGAATACCACCTGTACACCTATCTGCTTTACCCTCTCTCCTAGAGCCATGAAATCACTTTTGATATAATCTGTGTGGTACCTAGCAGTACCTGCAGCTTTTGGGTTTGCATGTCTTGGTTCCTCCTCATTATGGGATAATATCTCCTCCTCCACTTTCAGGCATGCATACCAGTTCTTTAGTTCAAGGGAAATCAGAGCCGTTCTGTAAGGTCTAGTAGTCATAGTAATCTGTGTCCAGCTGTCATCTAGGGAACAAATTTCACCTTCCACTCTGCTTGAGCTTTCCATCTTAGATGCCTTGATAAGCATTTCATAGATGTAGTGCTCATTCTCATGTATACTTCTCAGCCTTGGAACACAAGGTGATCGGTAAAAAGCAGCCTTTATTGGGCTTATTCCAATAAAGGCTGCTTTTTACCGATCACCTTGTGTTCCTTCACTTATCAGCATCTTGGATCGGTTTCCGATTTGTTTCTTGAGTCCATTACTTCTCAGCCTTGCCACCTACTCTGAGTTCTGCCACCTCTTTCTTGAGGGGGTTAATTTGTAGACATATTTCACACTGAATCGTTTCCTCTCTGGATAGCAGTAGAACTGGTAACAGTGGTGACAGCTCTGTCGATATAATGTTTCTTAGCCATCCTTCGGTTGCTGGTAGCTTCTGGGACCTGTTGAAAGAAACGAGAAAGACCTTCCAAAGTCCCTATCTTTAACTCAATTTTCCTGGAAATAAAATTAGCTAGCCTGTGGAATTTCTCTACATGAGGTACCTTTCAAATGCTCACTTGATGCTTGGAAGTATTAAATGTCTTCTTATTCTTTCAGACTGAAAAATATATTTATATATCTATGGGGTATATAGTTTTGGGTTGTTTCCTTTATAGACTCCTGTTGCTGAATATATAAAAGTAAACCAGAACAACTAGAAATTATTATTACCACAAGATCTAATTTGATGCTATTAATCAACTCACAAGAAATTTACTTAATTTGTTTTCTTTGTAGAAAACACAAAATGAGCTAATTCATTTGCTCTCATTCCTTTTTCTGGTATCAAGAAGTACTTTTCTCTTTTATTCTGAAAATTAATTACCTGGAGTATCTACTATACTATAACTAATTAAGCTCCTCCTGAACTTTACTTTGATTCCACAGTAATTAAATTTATCTAAATTATTTCCTTGTGACACTATCAACCAAGTTCAGTTATTCTGTGATATTCTATTGGAAATATATTTTAGCAAAGGATATCCAGGGAGAGAATTTGTTTTAGTTTGTTTTTTGTTTCAGGTGGCAAGGTGGTCAGTTAAGTTTGTTTAATATTTATATCAGTTTGGTTCATTTTCCAAATGAAAATAAACCTCCTCAGCATTCAAGCAAGTCAACAGATGGAGACGGAGCAAAAGCTGACATCACAGTCATATAATCCTGCCATGACATCAGGCCACCAGTATTCTCCATCTTCAGCAGATGGTAGACATGCACTTCCGTTCAGGGGTTTGCCTGTGAGTAAATAAAAGAAAGTAGAAGAAAAGAAGAAGGAATCAAAAGGAGATAGAGGAAAGACAAGATGTCTATATAGCACTGCTGGCCTTTTGAGGTGATATCGTATGGTCCCTCCCTCAGTCTGGTAGCCTTGAGTTCCTGGAGTTCAATTAGCATTTGCAGGCTGAGAGAGGCTCAAGCAGTGAAGGCTTTAGCTCTCTCCCTCCATAGCCAGGACTCATTCCTGCTCTCAACCAGGGAGGGCTGAGCTCAGGTAAAAGTTTTTACCTTAAAAAAAAAAATACAGTGAGAGAAATAAAGAAAGCAGGAGAAAGAGAACGTTACCTTGGCTTTCGGCTGTCCCATTCATGTTTCTGGGGAGTTCTGTGAAGTGAGTAGGAAGTGCAGGAACTGCGGGTTGAGCAGCCATTTGGCTAGGTCCCACTCTCAGGCTTCTCTCCTTTTGGCTTATGGTAGGCCACAGGTGATTTGTGCATTTTTGACTGCAAGGCTATTGGCGCACGCCTGCGTATCGAGTTATGCATCCATTCTCGCCTTGTGTCCAGTTTGTGTGTTCTTCCTTCTGGATGCACATTTGTGCATCCAACTTCAGCAACTTTTTTGGTGTCAGTACTGGGCTCACAGTTTGGGCATCTAGTTGGACATGCAGCCTAAGGTGTGTACATAGACGCACATTTTTTGTGTGTCCATTTTGGGCGTGGTTTTTACATGCGGATAATGTAGACGCGAGCTTTTATCATTCTGCATGCTTAAAACCATGGCACCTGTGGTGAAGAAGCCTAAATCTTATTCATGTGTGCTGCATACCATATCAGAACCATTTAGCTGGAGCTTTCTTTAAGACTGTATCAGCAGTGCCTGGATGCTGGGGAGATTTACTCCCTTCTGATTTTGCCAATGATGGTCCATCTCCTCTATTTGCAAGGAATGGGACCAAGGATGAAATGATGGAGATGTCCCCTCCCTTGGTCAATCCATGGATTGAGTCATCAGGAGACACTCACTTTCAGAATGTCAGGTTCGGGCCTATGGAATCTGGAATGCACCCATCTTCCTTTTCCTGGGTAGTATTCTTCCAGGGATTGCAGATATTTCTACAGAGGTGGGATTGAAGATATTTCTACAGAGGTGATTGTCTGAATAGGCAGTGCCTACTAATGTGGGTCAGTACACTCAGATTGCTCCTCTGCCTGTCTCCATGGTCAAGCACCGTGGTGCAATGCGGTCTGACAAGGCTCGAATGCAGGTGGATCAAGATGATACTGATGATGGTGGTGGTGGCACTCCCGGTGAGGAAGGGAAGATTCCCCCAGATTTGGAGCCTTATAGAACTCTTCTCCATTTCTTATATAGCTGAGCTTGATTTCTCAGACCTTGAAAACCCTTGGAGTGGCTGGGTCTGACTCCTTGGGGATGCAGAAGGGTACCATTTTGGTTACCTTACACAAGGTTTCTTGTTTCTTTCTCCTCCTGGATGCAGTCCAGGAGTTGATTGTTCTGGAATGGGCCAGAGGCTTCCTTTAAAGGAGAACATGTCTTAGTGAGTTTATATCCCTTGATCTGCAGGCCAGAGAGCAGTTGCATTTCCCTAAGGTGTATGCCTTGGTATGTTCTATCACGAAACATACCACCATCCCGATAGAGGGCGGTGTGGCACTGAAGGATGCTAAGGATAGAAGGATTGAGGCTATCCTGAAGTAAGCCTTTGAGGCAGTGATGATGAATTTACAAATTGTTTCTTGTTGGGGCTTGGTAACAAGGGCTACCTTGCGTCTTTTTAAAAAATCTGTTAGCGCTGTGTCAGATCTTGGACCTATGATAGAACTGGGAGCCACCTTCTTAGCTGATATGGCTGTGACTTGGTTCACACAGCCACCAGAGGAGCTGCTTTGCATATTGTGGCCAGCTGACAGCGCTGCCTGCGCAACTGGTCAGTGGATGCTATTTCTAAGGCCAATCTTATCAAGCTGCTCTTCAAGGGCTTGCTTTCGTTTGGCAGTGAATTGGAAAAACTGGGAAATAAATGGGGAAAGACCCAGGTCCTTCATTTGCCAGAGGACAAGAAACCTGTTACTCAGTCTTTTTGGGCGAGGGTACATGTGCAAGACTACCGGTGTTTTCAGCCTTATAGGGGAGGTTCTTTCCAGAGGTCCCATCTCTTCCACAGATCTCAGATGTTTTGCCCTCGAGGGCCTCAAAATGATGTGGGCTCTGAAGGTGGAGCCCCTCAGTCTCCCCAATGTTGGTGCAGGTGATAGGTGGCTGCCTATCCCATTTTTATCACAAGTGGGCCCAGATTACTTCAGATCAATGGGTTCTCGAAATGGTTCAGGATGGTTATGCTCTGGAGTTTCTTCACATTCCTCCGGATACATTTAAGGTATCTTCATGCAACTCCCCTCAGAAGAGGGTAGAAGTGGAAGTGACATTACAAAGGCTGTTGAACCTGAAAGCTGTGATTCCTCTTTCTAAACTTGCAGTGAAATATGGGCCGTTATTCCATTTTGTCATACCCAAGAAGAAAGGGTCATTTCGGCCCAAACTGGATCTCAAGGGCATCAACCGGCATTTATGAGTTACGGATTTCAGGATGGAAACGGTGCACCCTGTCATAATGACAGTACAAACACAGGAGTACTTCACGTCTCTGGATCTGATGGAGGTGTATCTGAATATTCCCATCCATCGAGAATATCAGCTGTTCTTCCGGTTTGCTATTCTGGATCATCATTACCAGTTTCAGGCCTTGCTCTTTGAGTTAACCATGGTACCAAGGACCTTTTCCAAGGTCATGATGGTGATTGTAGTAGCTTAAGGAGGGCGTTCTAGTTCACCCCTATTTGGATGACTGGTTGATTTGAGCCAAGAATGTGGACGAGAGCCTTTGCACTTCTTGCAGTGTGGTTTCATTCCTTCAGGAACTGGGCTGGGTGGTGAATCTGGCCAAGAACAATTTGCAGCCATCTCAGACCCTAAGTATCTCAGGGTTCAATTTGATACAAGATATGGCAGAGTGTTTTTGCCAGATCCACACGTTGATGGTGCAGGTTTAATATCTGTGGAACTCTGTTCATCCGACCGTGTGGTCTTATCTGCAGGTCTTAGAGTTGATGGCTATTGCATTAGAAGTGGTTCCCTGGGTGAGGGCACATGTGTGCCTTCTTCTTCATGTGTTGCATTCCCACTGGAGTTCGCAGTCACAAAACTGTGCAGTGAAGCTGCTCCTCCCATTAGAGGTGAGGTCCCAGTTGAACTAGTGGTTACAGGTGGATCATCTTAGGAAGGGAATTTACCTGAAGACACCGGATTGGTTAGTACTCACAATAGATGCAAGCCTCCTGAGCTGGGGAACTCACTGTCAGGAGTTGATGGTGCAAAAGTGCTGGAATGCAGCAGAGAGGCAGTGGAACATCAACAGACTGGAGGCATGTGTGTTTCGGTTAGCGTGCCTGTGGTTCGCCGAATGGCTAGAGACTTGGGTGGTCTGGATTATGTCTGACAATGCAACGACAGTGGCTTACATCAATCATCAGGATGGAACCAAGAATCAACAGGCATCAGAGAAGATAGATGTGCTCATGGTGTGGGCAGAGCAGAGCAGCATGCCTCTCACGTTTCCAGAAAGACAATATCAGAGTGAATTTCCTCAGCAGAAGCTTGGACCCAGGAAAATGGGATCTGGTGGATGAAGCCTTTCAGCTCCTTGTGAACAACTGGGGCCTTACGTATCTGGACCTGTTGGTGACCTCCAACGACGTGAAGGTTCCATGCTTCTTCAGTCGCAGGTGGGACCCAAAAGCAATGGGCATAGACGTTCTCATTTAGAGGTGGCCATACAGCACTCTGCTCTATGCATTTCCACCCTGGCCACTGATATGCAGGCTGGTCCAGAAGATTGTAAGTCAAACAACACCGTTCTTTTATTTGCCCCAGATTGGGTTTGAAGGCCATGGAACTCCGATTTCCAGAGACTTCTGGTGGACAGTCCCCTCAGGCTGCTTTCTAGGGCAGATCTGTTGTGTCAGAGGCCCATTCTGCTCAAGCATCCGGGTCAATTTTGTCTTGTGGTTTGGCCATTGAAAGGGCTTGGTTTTTGAAACAGGTTATTCGCCTGCTGTAATTTCCACTCTACATTGTGCCTGGAAGTTTTCTACTTCTCTAGCCTATGTTAGAGTTTGGAGGGTCTTTTAGGCCTAGTGTGCTGAGCAAGGTTCTCAACTTCTCAAGGTGGATGTTCCTTTGATTTTGGAATTTTTGCAGGATGGCTTGCTTAAGGGTTTGTCCCTTAGCACCTTGAAGGTTCAAGTTGCAGCCCTGGCTTGTTATAGGGGGAGAGTCAATGGAGGGCCTTTGTCTTCCCATCTGGATTTATCCCATTTCTTGCAGGGAGTTAAGCATCTTCGCCCTCTTGGCAGGTCCGACTTTTTGGCCGCTGTGTGCTCTTTCCTTGTGGCTGCTGAATTTGAAGACAGTTTTTTTGGTAGCAATCTATTCAGCATGCTGGGTCTCTCAACTGCAGGCTTTTTCTTGCCATGATCCTTTTCTATGTATGACTCTGGATGAAGTTTGGACTGTGACCTCTTTTTTGCCAAAACTGGTTTCAGAGTTTCATTGAATCAGTCCATTTCCCTGCCCGCCTTGGACAGGAACAGAAATAATGCTGAATACCATCTTTTGCATTTCTTGGACATCAAACATCATTTGCTGTGGTATTTGGAGGTAACGAAATATGTTCGGAAGTCTGATCATATTTTTGTACTCCATGGTGGTGGTAAACAAGGACATCCAGTGACACAGGCTATGATAGCCCATTGGGTTAAAGAGGTTATTACGGCCACCTATGTGACTGCTGAAGTTTCCTTGCCAAAACAGTTTAGAACACATTCCTCGAGGGGTCAGGCGGTATTGTGGATGGAACTTCGTTTGTTGGCACCTGCTGAGATTTGTAGGGCAGCAACGTGGTCATCTTTGTACATCTTTTCCAAGCATTACCACTTGGATGTTTGGGCTAGGGGAGGACGCTGGGTTTGCACGGGTGGTATTAATTGGACCGCTGGCAGCCTCCTGCCCCTTTTGAGATTAGCTTTGGTACATCCCACTCATGGGTATTGAGCTACCCGAATGCTAAGGAAAGAGAAATTACTACTTACCTGATTCCTTTTCTCTAATAAGGGCAGGTCAATCCCCAACCCACCCTTGGCTTCCGATGTTCATATTTGTGATTAGCTTTTCTTTGGGTAGACTATGAAGAGTATGATTCCTGCTCTTTGTTGAAGACTGGCAACTGGCTTCTCTAGCCTTTAGTTTACTACCTATGTTCCTTCTTTTGGCTGAGCTCAGTGTTCCTGTTGGTTTTTATGCATGAGTGGTTGATTATTAATAATAATGTTGAAGTATAATCAGTTTTGTCCACAGTTTGGCTTTTCCAGAGAATACTGGTGAGCTGATGTTGGGACTGGACTATATGGCTGTGACATCAGCTTTTGCTCTGTCTCCATCTGCTGGATTGACTTGCCCTTACTAGAGGAAAGGAAATTATCAGGTAAATAGTAATTTATCCATTAAAATAAAAATATATGAATCAAAATGGGGTCTCTCCAGTCCACACCACCTCTGCCTCATGTCCACGGTTCTCACCGGGCCCCTCTGCTCTTCCACACCCATACCACCAACAAGTTAGGCCAGGTCCGAGGCCTCTCTGGTCTAAGCTCAGCCGAGCCAAACCAGGGCCTCCACAGGCCCTCACCCTGCCACCACACAAATAAGTCATGAATGGAGCCTCTCTGGCCGCCACTTACCCATTTCATGAGCGTGAAAAGGGACCTTGGAAAATGGCGACAATATTTCACATCATCCAGTTTCAGGGCTGGCTGTTGCCATTTTGTTTTATGGCCATATGTTTATATGACCAAAGAACAAAATGGTGCTGGCTTGGCTTCTTTACAGCTCTGTATGTGTACTTGAGCTGCTGTTTGCTAACAGCATAGTTATACCATGTTAATAAAAGCAGTGCTATTTTACTGCTCTTGTAATGAAGAATCTTTTCTGGCTTCTTTGTTTTTCTTTAAAAGGCATTCTCTTATCTAAACATAAGGACATAAGATATGCGATACTGGGCCAAACCAAGGGTCCATCAAGGCCAGTATCCTGTTTCTAACAGTGGCCAATCCAAGACACAAATACCTAGCAATTACTCAAACATTAAATAGATCCCATGCTACTATTGCCAGAAAAAAAGCAGTAGCTATACCCTATTGATTAATATAGTTATGGACTTCTCCTCCTTTAAATTATCCAAAACATTTTTAAATCCAGCTACACTAACTGCCTTAACCAAATCCTCTGGCAATGAATTACAGAGCTTAATTGTATGTTGAGTGAAAAAGAATTTTCTCCAATTTGTTTTAAATATGTTACTTGCTAATCTCATGGTGTGCCCCATAGTCCTTGTATTATTCAAAAGAGTAATTAACTGATTCATATGTATCCATTCAAGTCCTTTCATGATTTTCTAGACATCTATCATATCTCCTCTCAGTCATCTTTTCTCCAAGCTGAACAACCCTAACTTCTTTAGCCTTTCCTCATAGGGGAATTGTTCCATTCTCTTTATCATTTTAGTCACCCTTCTCTGTTAGTTCTCCAATGGAACTATATTCTTTTTTGAGATGTGGTGACTAGAATTGCCCACACTATTCAAAGTGTGGTCTCACCATGCAGTGATATATGCAGCATAGTATAGATCCCTAAGGCACTCCACTGTTTCCCTTTTTCCACTGTGAAAAACAACCATTTAATCCTATTCTCTGTTTCCTGTCTTAAACAGTTTGCAATCCACAAAAGTACATCACCTTCTAGTGAATGACTTTTTAGTTTTATTAGAAGCCTCTCATAAGGGGCTTTGTCAAACACGTTCTAAAATCCAAATATACCACATCTACCAGTTCACCTTTATCCATATATTTATTCACCCCTTCAAAAAAAAAAAGTTACATATTTGTGAGGTAAGACATCCCTTGGGTAAATCCATGCTGGCTGTGTCTGATGAAACCATGTCTATCTATATGTTCTTGGAGTTTATTCTTTATCATAGTTTCCATGATTTTTCCCAGCACTGAAGTCAGGCTCACTGGTCTATAGATTCCTGGATCACCACTGATGCCTTTTTTAAATATTGGGGTTACTTTGGCCACTTTCCAGTCTTCAAGAACAATGGATGATTTTTTTTTAATTCATATTTTATTGAATTTTCACAAAGTATTTTCACATACTTCGACAGGAAAAAAAAATAAGACAAGTATTATAAACCACAAAAACAATACAATGATAATAACCAAAATAGTCATACATATCTTATATTATGAGGAAACAATTGTGGCACCTAGCCAGAAATTTTAAGGGAGTTTTACTATAATATACTACTAATAAAGAAAAACTGGCTTAACGCAAATGTGGGTTTACATTCTCATGATTGTCTTATTAGCCTTCTTTGATGGTATTAGTCACATTCCTGGCATACAAAAAGGACTTAAGTTGTTCTACAATTGTGAATACAAAGCTCTCATCTTTACGGCCTACAAAACAACAACAATGATATTTAAGTACAAAAGTATAACCTAATGCCAATACTTGTGGCCTTAAACTTAAGAACTCCCTTCTTCTAACCTGTGTCGGTCTGGATAAATCCGGGAAGATTTTTACTACCTGGCCATGAAATTCTACACCCATATTTAGAAATTAATTTTGCATTACTTTACTAACATCTCTTTCTGTAATGAAAGAGACCAGCAAATCTAGAATTTCTACCGCAGAACTTTCAATAAATTGAGTTAAGTTTTCCATGGCTTCCAAATGGTTTCCTCCAGTTCTTTTCATCGATCTGGTCAGGAAATAAGCTTTGTTAATCATAGGTATTTGAGATTCTTCAAACTTTAGACATTCAAAAAGGAACTTTTTCAGAGTGCTTTGGGTATTCTCACCCAAAGCTCTGGGAAAATGAAGGAACCTCAAATTCAAATGTCTCGTAAAGTTCTCAAGAAATTCCAATCTCTTTGAATGAATACCAATGTCCTTAATGAGGTTCACATTTACTGTTTGGACTTGAGTGACTTTATGATCAATATCTGATAACTTATTTCCCATTTCATGTATTTGTCCTCCCAGGTTTTGATTAAAGGATAACATCTCTTTTTCCATCTTAGAGTATTTGTTCTCTAGTTTCCCCAAACTAGCTACTAAGTCCCAAAAAGTATCCAGGGTGACTACTGCCGGTTTAGGGGGTAGTTCAAAAAACTCACTCACTGCCTGGGCAGCCAGTAATCCTCCAGTTTCCAGCGTTTGGACTTCCCTAATCCTGTGTTCCTCTTCTACTGGATCAACTGGGGATAATGATGAAACCAATCCCTCCAGTCCTCCAGGCCGCATTGTTTCCATCGGACTAGAAAAGAGCTGCACTACAGGCATGGTTTCACTCTCTTGGTGTCCCCCTCCCTTCAGGTAGATGACCTCATCTCCCTGTGCCACTTCGAGAGGCCTCAAAATAGTCGCTGGAGCCAGAGGCGGCCTGCAATCAGGGGGGATGAGCATGGTATCCCCATGCAGTGAGAGAGCTCCCTCTCCACTCACTGCAAAGGGCTATCACCCCCCTTAACGTCCGACATCGGGGCTGCATAGGATACGATCGTCTTTTGGCCGCTGGGTAAAATGGGTTCAGGGGGTTACACCCGTAGTTTACCTTTCCGCTTAGCAGGCATTATGGATAGGAAAATTTTAGTACGAAGAGGAGTAGCTTCACCATGCAACCTCTCGCATCGCCATCTTGGATAGGAGAAAAGTCTCTCACAATGGTTGATTTTAATGATAGGTTACAAATTACTTGTAATCAGTCTGAAATTTTATTTTTGAGTTCTTTCAGAACCCTGGTGTGCGTGCCATCTGCTCCAGGTGATTTGCTACTATTCAGTTTGTCAATCTGGACTACTACATCTTCCAGGTTCACTGTGATTTGGTTCAGTTCTCTAAATCATCACCCTTGAAAACTGTCTCCAGAATGGTTTTCTCTCCAACATCCTCATTAGTAAACACCAAAGCAAAAATTAATGTAGTCTTTCTGTGATGGCCTTATCTTCCCTAAGTGCTCCTTTAATCCCTCAATCATCTATTGGTCCAACCAACTCCCCCGCAGGCTTCCTGCTTTGGCTATATTTAAAAAAAAATTTATTATGAGTTTTTGCCTCTATGGCCAACTTCTTTTCAAATTCTCTCTTAGTTTGTCTTATCAATGTTTTATATTTAACTTGCAATTGCTTATCCTTTTTTCTGTTTTCTTCAGATGGATCCTTCTTCCAGTTTTTGAAGGAAGATCTTTTGGCTAAAATATTCTCTTCTACCTCACCTTTTAACCATGCCGGAAATTGTTTGGCCTTGCTTAATGTATGGAATACATCTGGAATGCCTTCTAAAATGGTATTTTTTAACAATGTCCATGCCTGTTTGTACACTCTTAACCTTTGTAGCTGAACCTTTCATTTGTTTTCTATTTTTATTTTATCAAAATTTCTCTTTTGAATGTTTAGTGCTAGAGCCATGGATTTATTTATTGGCTCCTTTCCAATCATGATATGATTACTATTGGCAAATGGTCCAACCAAATCACCAAATCATGCAGTCCACTATGAATTAGATCTAAAAAAAGCTCCTTCTCTCATCTGCTACTGAACCAATTTCTCCTTAATGCTGTCATTTATTCAATGCAGGAACTTTATCTCTCTAGTATATCCTGCCATTATTTATTTATTTATTTATTTATTTAAAAATTTTTATATACCGATGTTCTTGTATGAAATACAAATCACTCCGGTTTACATATAACAGTGAAATTTCCCATTATTGCTGCACTACCAAATTGTAAGGGTGTGCATTCGTTTTGAACGCATATGTAAAACGCAACTTATATTTTTAAAAGAGAAAAAAAAGGTTTGAGGAGAAACGCATCGCGAGTTCCAACGTATTCAACATAGCTATGTTGAATACTTTGAACCTAAATAAACACTTAAACCCCCCACCCTCCTGACCCCCCCAAGACTTACCAAAACTCCCTGGTGGTCCAGCGGGGAGTCAGGAAGCCATCCCTGTATTCCTTTGTGAGGAGCACGTGATGTCGGCGTCACGTCGGAGTGACGCGGACGTCACGTGCTCCTCCGCGCCTCCGCTCCCGGACCCCCGTTGGACCCAACCGGAACTTTTGGCCAGCTTGGGGGGGCCTCCTGACCCCCCCAAGCTGGCCAAAAGTTCCGGTTGGGTCCAGCGGGGGTCCGGGAGCGGAGGCGCAGAGGAGCACGTGACATCGGCATCACGTCGGAGTGACGCGGACGTCACATGCTCCTCTGCGCCTCCGCTCAGGGGGTCCGGGAGCGGAGGCGCGGAGGAGCACGTGACGTCGGCGTCACGTCGGAGTGACGCGGACGTCACATGCTCCTCTGCGCCTCCGCTCCGGGACCCCCGTTGGACCCAACCGGAACTTTTGGCCAGCTTGGGGGGGTCAGGAGGCCCCCCCAAGCTGGCCAAAAGTTCCGGTTGGGTCCAACGGGGGTCCCGGAGCGACCTCCTGCCACATGACCTACCTGTCACGTGGTAGGAGTACAAGATGGCGCCGGTGACCATGTGACAGGGGCATCACGTCGGAGTGACGCGGACGTCACATGCTCCTCTGCGCCTCCGCTCAGGGGGTCCGGGAGCGGAGGCGCGGAGGAGCACGTGACGTCGGCGTCACGTCGGAGTGACGCGGACGTCACATGCTCCTCTGCGCCTCCGCTCCGGGACCCCCGTTGGACCCAACCGGAACTTTTGGCCAGCTTGGGGGGGTCAGGAGGCCCCCCCAAGCTGGCCAAAAGTTCCGGTTGGGTCCAACGGGGGTCCCGGAGCGACCTCCTGCCACATGACCTACCTGTCACGTGGTAGGAGTACAAGATGGCGCCGGTGACCATGTGACAGGGGCTGACCAATGGCACGGCAGCCCCTGTGACACAGGCTATCGGCGCCATGAGGAAATCGCAGACGATGCAGGGATGACTTCCTAACTCCCCGCTGGACCACCAGGGAGCTTTCGTAAGTCTTGGGGGGGGATTAAGGAGGGTGAGGGGTTTAAATTTTTATTTAGGGAACCGGTGAACGTATGGACAGACCCTCAACTTATGGAATTCTCCATATGTCCATATTGAACGAAATCGACCCTCAACTTCAACTTATCAACTTATCAACGAAAACGTTTTGTCTGCACATCCCTACCAAATTGGTTATCATCCCTGATTTATCTTAGCATTTCATCACCCATCTTATCATTTTGGCCAAGTGGATAGTAGTATACTCCTATCACTATACTTTTACCCAACACATGTGGGATTTCTACCCATAAAGTTTCTATTGTGCATTTAGTCTCTTGCAGGATCTTTATCTTGTTGGAATCTATGCCATCCCGGGCATAGAGGACTCTTCCCGATCAATTTGTTTCTCCCTATCTATATGATATAATTCATACCCTGGTATAGCACTATCCCATTAGCTATCCTCCTTCCACCATCTATCCCATCTTACTTCTTAGACTTCTAGCATTGACATACAGACATTTCAAGATGTGTTTTTTGTTTATATTAAAAATCACCTTTTTAGTTGATAGGGATAATTTGGAATCTGTTAACTCAGGTGATCCTTAACATGTAGGCACATAGACTATTTATGCTTTTATTGGAACTTCACTGTTGGGATACCCTAACTCTCATGTTTCATTAGTATCCTTTGAAGATACCTCTCTCTGAACCATGCGCTGCTGAGCAACTGTCATCTTTCCCCTTTGTTGTGGTTTAAAAGCTACTCTATCTCCTTTTTAAAGGTTAGCACCAATAACCTGGTTCCACTCTGGTTAAGGTGCAGCCCATCCTTTTGGACAAGACTCCCTCTTCCCAAAAGGTTCCCCAGTTCCTTATAAAACAGAATCCCTCTTCATTGCACCATTGTCTCATCCATGCATTGAGACTCCGGAGCTCTGCCTGTCTCTTCGGACCTGTGCATGGATCAGGGAACATTTCAGAGAATGCTACCCTGGAAGTTCTGGTATTCAGATTTCTACCTAAGAGCCTAAATTTGGCTTCCATAACTTCCCTATCACATTTTCTTATGTCTTTGTTGCACACATGTACAGCTGGCACCTCCCCAGCAATGTCTAAAATCCTATCTTGGTGATGAGTGAGATCTGCCACCTTTGCACCCGGCATGCATGTTATCAGATGATCCTCATGTCTACCAGCCACCCAACTGTCTACATTCCTAATAAATTACCAAATATGATGGCTGACCTAACTCTTCCCACCTGGGCAGTAGCCCTGGGAGACACATCCTTGCTGCATCATCTTAAAGATATTTAAAAAGGATGTTAAGACCTGGCTATTTACGAAGGTATACCAAGACCACAAATAATCTACTTATCCTCTCACTTTTACTTCACCCTATTTTATCTTTTTATGAAATGTCACTAATAATCATTATCCTTTTATTATGTTTTATCATTTTTAGTTTTTATTGACTTGTATTAATAATCATTTTTCTATTTTTATTATTGTTTTATTTATTACGCATTGTATTTATGTTCTTATATATTGTATAACCCCTTTTACTATGTTGTAAACCATTGTGATGGTTCCACCGAACGACAGTATACAAAATCAGTAAATAAATCTGAAAAGCAGATCCTTTCTACAGGATCTCTTCCTGCTGCACCATGATGAAACACTATGACCAGGCCTTCCTCCTCTAAGGCAGCACCAGGTCTGCCAGACTGGAGTTGAAACTTAGCTACTATGTCCCTGAAGGTTTCATCTATATACCTCTGTGTCTGCCTCGGCTCGTCCATGTCTGCCACTCTAGCCTCCCGAGATCAGACTCTTTCTCTGCCAGCCAGGAGTGCTTTATACCAGGTGCACACATTAAATCTCTCACCAGTGGGTAAAAACCCATACATGTGATACTCGATGTAGAAGATTTGAAGGTTCCCCTCTTGCTGCTGGATTGCTGCCTTCATCTTAATTTTGTTAAGTTGTTAGTTAAGTTTAGGTTGCTAAGAGAGTAGGAATGTGTAAGTAAAAGTAATTTAAATGTATTAGTATATTCACTATTAATCTGGTAGTGACTTGCAATGGGATAATTAAACTCTTGATAAGGAGTGGGAAAATCTTGTGTTTTAGATACAAGCGGATTGATATTTAATGTGAAAGTGTCCCTTGCCTATAAATCAAAGGATGAGGACGGATGTGTGACAAATCTCCAACAACTCCCCAAAGTTTACACTTCCTTGGAAGTACAGCATATTGAAGAGGAGGTGTTAGAAAAAAAGACATAAGATGAAGCAATTAGAGACTGCACCTCAAATTACAGCATCATGGACATGACCACACCAATGGATGTGGTACTTTGTCAGGAAAAAATGACTACATTCTGGAACTAGCTTACAAAAACATCAACATGCACTTTGGCAGAGACTCTACAAGGAAATCAATGGCAACAGAGACTCTACAAGGAAATCCATGGCAACAAAGGAGCATGTTTGGAATCAAATTGCATTGAAGATCAGCAGCTTCTGAGTTTCCTCCAAGACAATAGCTCTAGTTTAACATCACTATTCGAACATTAAATGTAAACTTTGAAAAAAGTCAGGTAAGATCCATGTCCATAAGAGCATGTCTGTGGCATTCAATTCACATCATCAGATCAGTGTCTTGCTGAATCAGATCTGGATGTCTATGGATACTGAATCATTAATACATCAAGGGCTTACCTGCATTTCAAGAATACAAAGTAGGAATACACAGCAAGAGTCCAATATCATTCTTTTGCAAGGTTTTCTTAAAAGTCCCTACTTGTGTATAGAGCCTATAGAATATTACAGGCCTAGCAGTTGAAGGATCTTTGAATTGGATTGGTTGCGTAGCTAGTGAGAGACTTTTGGAAAAAATGGAAACAAACTGGGTCTGAATCGATCAGAAAGTTTACAGATTTGGTGGGCTAGATACAGATTACAGGGTAGGTGAGTTTCAGGATAAGGGCCATCTGGCAAATAAATCCAACGTTTTGGAAGACAGCAAAAGAAATGCATGTGTTGCAACATATAATTTACTCATTTCTATATAATTTTCAATGGGTTTGCTGAGAGCACTGAAACTCATGGGTATCCAAGACACAAATCACTGAATCCCACAGCTGCCAGTGAGAAAGAAGATTCAGAGCAAGCAGTTGATGGCTTAATCCAAGAGATGTCTCTATTCTTAGTGCAGATGTCTGACCCATAACATCAGATGATATTGAGCCTGAAAGGAGAAGGAATGAGCTCAGATGTTACCTTGCCCAGGCACCATTAGATTTGTTTTAGTGATATTTACAAGGAATCTGACTATTCTCATTTGGGAGGGCAAATTCATCCAATTATCCTCTTTCTATGAACATTCTGTTGTGTTGTGGCAGTAATAGTAATATGATACAATGTATATGAGGGCATCAAAGTTCTCTGGACAAAGCTGTACATTTGAATCTGCTAAATTGGACTGAGTTGAAAGAAGCCATATATTACCTGAGAGATGTTAATGCTAAATTCTTCAAATGCCTGCTGTGATCATTGTAACACTACTACAGAGGGCTAGTAGTGTGTTGTGATATTGTTGATTCGAGAGAAACTGCAGGCAGATTGTAACCTGAAACCAAACTTTATTAGAGAAAGACAAAGGGACAGGGACAGGGACCGGAACAAAGCATGAGGAAATAATTTGTCCCGGGGAGTAACACAGGTCCTCACAACAATCGTGTTAACACCCAGCTACTCAGCTCTTCCAGCAGTGTGCATAGCATTATAAACCCTTCATACTGACCAATCAGAGCATATTCAGAGTATTGTTTTTAGATAAGTGCAGTACATTTGATTTGAGTATATATTAGACCAATCAGCTAATGGGTCTGGGGTGTCGGCTCATTGCATTCCAGCAAGTAGTCAGGGTACTCTCCTTTCTTTGTCTAAAAACTAATATTCAGGAATACAGCAGAGATGAGGTGTCTCAGAAAGTCAGTGCATAATACTACATACATCCCTCTCTTGAAGGGTTACACCTAGAAACCCTTCACATATGGGAGGGGCTGTGGGTGCCTTTCTTAGGTTGTCCCTTTCATCCTAAGCTAGCCTTAGGTGAAGAAATCTTACCCATCCTCGGCTAAGCCTACTGTTTTTCCCTACCCATCTGATTCATGAGGAAACTCATGCATGTCCAACATTAAGCGCTGATGGATAGTAGTTACTTGATCTTGCACTGCAGATGAAGAGTTGATCATAATTTTCAGTCCGGGCATCATGGGCATGGCTGCAGCGATGGAAGAGCCAAATCGTCGAAGGCAGAGACATATGCATGATAGGCAAAGGCATAGCAAAAGTCCAATACATCATGCTGGTCCTGCAGGGTATTGATGGCACTATTTAGTTCAATGACAACAACATGTAGCAGTGAAAGCAATTGCTGTATGGACATTCCTAATTCAACTGTGGCAGTCACCTGTCCAAAAGGTGACCCAGCTGTGGATGAGAAGGCATCTAAATGAGTTTTGGTCAAGGGGTATATGCTGTTAATGTAGTTGAGGGCTAATTGTACTGCTTCGTCTTCTGGTGCTTCTGGGAAGTGGGGCTAATACCCCTCTTAGATCGGTGGTGTGTCTGAGTGTAATTGGGGATAATCATAGAAACAAGTGACAGCTGACTCTGTGAGAAAGTCTTTAGCATGCTATGTGGTCTAAAACAAAATAATGTACTTCGCAGGGTTGCTAAACCATCAGTGTGAGTCTTTGCACAGGAAAAGGAAGAAATGTAGTAGAATAAAATACCAGAAATAAGGAAAATTTATATATTCCCCTCTGGAATCCCAAATGTAAACAAACTAGCTTATACATAGAGATAGAAGAACATTTCAAGCAATCACATAATAGAAATTTTAGGACTGGAAATTTCTACAAGTGTAAAAATTGTATGACCTCAAATTATATCATTTTTAGGAAATCTAAATCATAGCACTTGCAAAAAGGCATAATAACTAGATACATATAACAATCAATTATCGCATGGTAGGTCAAGGTACATTGATTCATATGATCAAGAAAACTACATCAGGGTAAAGAATAACGAAACATTAAAGCAAAGAAGAAATTAGGCCAAATGAGTAGATAACTCGGGTCATCTAATGATATAATGTTGGGCTGGCTCGCCAAGACGAGCTCTGAATTCTGACAATCAATGGAATATTCAATATATTCAGTAGGTTGTATTAATCTTTCGCTAATCAAGGCCTAAGTTAAATATGTGTTTTTATGGAACATGTGTGTGTAATGGAGCAACACAAATTCAAATTGATGCAGCAGAAGTCAAATGTAATAAACAGAACCACAGACAACTCAGGTACGACAGACACTACATGGAACATATGTTTCACAAGACCGACACATATCCATTTATTTCACAAATATTCATACGATGCCTTCATAACATCAAGACAGACAACAGTTAACACATATTTTGAGCTAAAAAATGAAAACAAAAGTAAAAGTAAACCAAAAATATATTTGAAAAGTGCCTGGGAAATGCCAGAAAAACAAAAACCAGAATTCTGTTTAAAAATGGAAAAAGAAAATAAAACTGAAAAAACTTAGAAAAATAAAATATCGGCCTTAATTCTTTCATGACAGGAAGGCCATTGACCTGAAAAATAAAAGCTAGCATGCAAAAATGTAATAAAAAGAATGATATCATGCATCCACTAGGAGGCGCTATAACAAGCCGCCTTGTGGAATACCGGATTTTAGGTTTTAACCTTTGAGAATGAATTCGGTCAGCAGCACTTTGAGCTGAAATTCAATGTGAAATACCAATCAATTAGGATTTGCAAGAAAAAGCTTGTGAGGTTGCCTGAAATGTAATGGTTAGTGAATGCTGTGTACCAACCTTCACCAATGAATGCACATTAAAGAATCATAACTTTTTCAATGTCTCTTTGTACTTTCAAAACAATCTAATTAGCATAACCATGCCACATTTCCATCTTTATTCATATACGCATGCCTTCAATAGGAATGCTCCGTTTGTTTAAACAAACGAAACCTAATTTTTTTTTTCTTGTTCTTTCTCTCCGGTCGCCTGCACTAAAGGAAGCCCACACACTGATTCAACCCCTCCTTCCTCTTCTCCCCTTTTTTTTTCTGTTAAGATTCTGCTCAATTAACCCCTTAACTACCAGTGTCATTAGAGTTTTTAAACACTAACACCAGGAAATGCTTTTGTCAATAACTTCAAACAAAACACGTCACACAAAACAATGCCTGCGATTTGCCATCCATCTCTGGAAACATTTACTGAAAGCAAAATATAGAAGAAGCAACAAAGAAGATTAAAGAACGCAAGCGCATGGTGATCACCTTAATTAAGATATGAGAAAAAGATAAGAGAAAAAAATGGTACCGGAGGATAGATAGACAAACAAATACTGTGGGGATTTAGAAACTTAGGAACTGGGGGTATCACAGAAAGAAGGGGGAAAGGGATAACAAGCCATACAAAATATCTTTAATGTAAGTATACACAGTGGCTTGCCCAAGTTCCACTACTGTTGGTGTTAATGCTGTAACAATGAAATGCCAGGGTTATTCCTTATGGCACTAAAGGCTGTATTAAAGTAATTTGTGGTCAGGGATCCTTCCAGGGAATAGAATCTCATTTGTGGGCTTAAAGTAAGTGTCCAGCCATGCAATGGATTGGGGCTTTTTTTTTTTTTTTTTAATTGCTCAGGAGTCAGTGAAAGAGGGGGCGGAGCGGGCGGAGGGACCCCTCTTGCAACATTATCTGCTGGAGCATGAATGGCATTGGTGGCCATAAACACTCCGTCTGTTTTCGTTTCTGTATCTAGGGCGTCCGCTGAGTTTGGGGTTTCCTCTGTGGTGATACAGAAACGGCATTGAGCCACATGCTCAATCAGTTCAGAGTTAAAAATGGGTGAGGACAGAGGGGGACTAGACTTGGGCTTCGGGGTGACTGGGGGTTTGGGACTAGGGAGTGTGGAGTCACGGGTAAGGTAAGGAAGTGAGGGGGTTTGGGATAGAGGAAGCGTAGGGTCCAAGGAATCTGCAGGATGTGATAGGATAGAGGCAGGGTTGCACGAACCTGATCCAGCAGGAGGTGCTCCCCTTTCTCCCAAAGATGGTGTAGGTCCCTCCTTTGAGGTAATACTCTCTCCAATGGGGATACAGTGTAAAGTTTCTTCTACCTTAACAGTTGGGGTTCCTCCTCCAGGGGTACAGTGGGGACCAAATGTGAATACCCCACTGCAGTAACTGTTTCCTCTAAAGGTGATGGCTTTGTACTCTGCATTAAACACCGTCGAACATATTGGGGGGTAGTAACAATGGTGTACGGGTGTGGAGATTGATTAGACTCAAATTCCTTTTCCAAATATACTCGAGTCATAACAAACCAACTATGAACCTGAACATGATCAGCTAATTTCTTAAGAGATTTTGCATTTGCCTTGCTATATCTATTCTCTAAAAAGTTCATCAACTGCAAAAGCATAGGTGGATCAAAGGAGCCATCTACTGGCCACAAGAGAGACGTGTCCTCCTTAGGCCAAGCCACCCATTTAGATTGGCAAAGTCTAATTAATTTCTCATCTAGCTTGTGCAAAGAGATAACACGTTCTAACGGACTTGTCGAACTGACCTCTACAGCATCTTTTGTACCTCCTAACTTTCTTGACCAGAACTTAGTCATAATAACAATTTACCAATGGGTAAATATAATAAAATTTGATAGCTCTCCCTTATAAGAAGGAGAGTGTGTTCTTACCTGGACAAATATCTCACCGAGCTGTACTTCTGGTGTATACCTCTGCTTCAGTGAACGGCGACTGTGGGGCTTCAAGCAACGTGACTGAGACAGCCTGCTTAAATAAAAACAAAAAAACAGTGTAGCTACCCTGGGCATCTTACCTTCCGTAGTGGCCCCCTCCCCTTTGAGGGAACCAACCCGAAGATTTAACAATTATACTCATGATGAAGTCCCAGCCGAACTGTCTATCCGAGTCTTGGGCAGCTTCTCTTGAGATGACGTCCCTGAGACGTTCCAATCCGAGTGCTCATGATATGCGTCCGGACTGCTATCTGGCCGAACTCAAGTTCCCGTGGAGTTTTCTATTGTCTGGTCTTTTCAGTCAGGGAGATTCAAATCACAGCTGCAGGCGAAAAGCCATCCTCTTTCAGCCATCCTCGCTACCAAAATGTTGATTCGAGAGAAACTGCAGGCAGATTGTAACCTGAAACCAAACTTTATTAGAGAAAGACAAAGACAAAGGGACAGGGACCGGAACAAAGCATGAGGAAATAATTTGTCCCGGGGAGTAACACTGGTCCTCACAACAATTGTGTTAACACCCAGCTACTCAGCTCTTCGAGCAGTGTTCATAGCATTATAAACCCTTCATACTGACCAATCAGAGCATATTCAGAGTGTTGTTTTTAGATAAGTGCAGTACATTTGATTTGAGTATGTATTAGACCAATCAGCTAATGGGTCTGGGGTGTCGGCTCATTGCATTCCAGCACGTAGTCAGGGTACTCTCCTTTCTTTGTCTAAAAACTAATATTCAGGAATACAGCAGAGATGAGGTGTCTCAGAAAGTCAGTGCGTAATACTACATACATCATGATGTGTGGAGTTCTCTAGTAGTCATTTGCTATGATCATTGAACAGACTAACCACAGCAAATCACAGAAATGATCATTGCTGAATACTTGCTAACAGATTCAAGGAAATTAACAACAACACTGTGTGCATCAAAGCTATTCTGACACCTGTGCTCAGTTTATGCTATATAGAAGGAGCTATCTTAGTGGTCCCCACTACAGATGTGGAAATATTACAGAGAGAAATCCAAGCTTTGATGGGCAGAAAATGTCTCTTGACCATCCCTCATAATTCCTTCTCTATGCCTTCCATGAGGGACTTAGCTATCACCTTCTACAGCTTTGTCTCTGCTATCTTGCAGAATGCAAGAATAATCTGAGTCTATGCAGGACATAGAAAACATGCTGAGAAATATTTGTGCATAATCATGGCATGATTGGAGGATGGTCTTTTATTTCCAATAGTGAAAGCATTGTGACATACAGACTTTGAAGTATATAAAAATGTTAGAAAAACAATTGTACTCTGCAAACCTTTTATTTAGAAATTCTTTTGTATTGTCCAAATACATGCAGATTTATTTTTTAAGTGCTCATTGTTGGTGTTTTTTTCTTTTTCCAAAGAGAAATGCAGGAAATGATGCTAGATCTCCAAGTCTTATAGGTAAAGGTTTACAGTGCCACCTCTTGTATATCTCCGTCTGTAAGCCTCAATGTTTACTGTTAGCTTAGCCCTTGTATGCTAAAAAGGTTAACACTTGGAACAAAGGTATTATAGTTGAGATTTTATTTGGTGTATTGTAAACACTTCTTGGAGGAAAGCATACTTCTTTACTAAGAAGGTGATAAATCTGGAAGCAGAGATGGTGGAAACCAGTACTGTGACAGGAACAGGGTTGCGTAGTTACAGTATTGTTTACATATCACTCTTTACTCCTTCAAGAGCAGAGCAAGGGTAGAGGTGATAAGGAGAAAGCAAAGGATAGATAAAAAAAAGCATGACACCTCAGTTCTTGGGGTAGGTAAGGTAGAACCATGAGGCTACAACTCCCAAGAAAATAATTGGGACAATGTCAGCAGGTTGATGTTGGCTGGCTTTTCGTCCAATAAGGTGATAAGAAATTAAAAAAAAAAAGGGAAGATCAAGTATGACCTAGTGACACTGCAGGCCATGGGGTACCTGGGATCAAAACTGCAGGTTAAAGCCCCCCAGGACAAACCAGATTTATGCTTGGTGACTGGTGATGGCTGGATACTATCCAGTCAAATCCAATCAAATCAATCAAATCATCAGCTATCAAATCATCAATGGCCCAACGCACAAAGCATGTCACACACTAGACCTAGTCTTCATCAGCACTCACATATGGTCTAACCACCAAACCAAGATAATGAAAATACCATGGTTAGACCACTCTATCATCCACCCAAACTTATATTCAAATTGTAAACTCACAACAAAAAAAAGCATAATTAAATCCTTCTCATACCGTCCACCTTTTTGCATTGAAACTCTTCAAGCAAATCTACAAACTGAACTAACAAACATAGACCTATCAAACACAGAAAACGCAACATAATCCTGGATTACCATAACTAGAACTGTAGCAGACAAGATAAACCCCATGATAAAGAAAACAATAAAAGAACCAAAAAATCAGAACCTTTGGTACAACGACAACATCAGAGCAGCCAAACGGAACTCAGAAAAAAGAGAAATCATGGAGAAACAACAAAACAACCACACTACTCAACACATACAGAGCACAATTAGCAGAATACAAAAAACTCATCCATAAAACAAAAAAAGATTTTTACACTAACAAAATAAAGAATACCAACAAAACTCTAAGATGCTCTTCAACATAGTAAAAAGCCTAACCAAATCATCTTATGATGATCAACCACAATGAACACCAAAGATCACTAGTAACGACTTTGCAGACTTCTTCATTTATTTATTTATTTATTTAGCATTTTTCTATACTGACCTTCAAGGTTGAATACCATATCAGGTCGGTTTACATCGAACAGGGGTAGATCAGTGTAACATAACGTAACATAAGGAACAACTTTTTATAATTAGTGGAGACAAAGCAGAGAAGTAAGAAAGTTACATAATAACAAGGACCATGAACTAGGAAGCTGAATTCAGCTGGAAAAAGAGAAACCTTAAGAAGGTATTAAATTAAATACATAGTGAAAAAGACCGAGCTTGGTCTAGAGCTAGTTAGCTTATTAGGGTAGGAAACTAGTAAAAGAGGAGAATATTGAAGGGGCGAAGTTCCATATTCAATGCTGAGTAGTTGTAGTTGTCTAGTGAAAGTTTTGAAGGATCGGGAAGGCTTGTAGAGAAGAGCCAAGTTTTGAGTTTTTTTTAAATGTTGGTAGGCACGGTTCTATTCTGGAGTTCTGCAGGGAGGGTTGTTCCAGATGGCTGGACCTGCTGTAGAAAAAGCTCGGTCTCTGTAGAGATGAGTCCGTGTGGCTTTAGAAGTGGGGGCTTGTAGTGCTCCTTTGTAGGTTTCTCTCATTGGTCTGTTGGAAGTGTGGAGTTTGAGTGGGAATCGAGGTCGAGATGGAGGAAGCTATGAATTGATTTGTGAATTAGAGTTAGAGCTTGTGTAGAGCCCTGTGACTGACTGGTAACCAGTGTAAAATTACGGAGGATGGGCGGATATGGTCTCTCTGGTTGGTGCTTGGTCAAAATTCTCGCTGCAGCGTTTTGTATCATCTGTAAGGGCTTGGTTGTTGATTGGGTAGGCCAATGAGGAGAGCGCTGCAGTAGTCAATTTTGGCAAAATATTAGGGATTGGAGAACAGTCCTAAAGTCATGAAAAAATAGGAGAGGTTTGAGTCTTTTTAACAACTTGAAGTCTGTAGAAAGCACTCTTTAGTTGTGGTTTTGAATCATATTCCTTTTAGGTTAAGACGGTTGTCTATAATTACTCCAAGGTCTCTCACATGAGTGTGGGGTGAGAAGGGTGATTTGTGATGGATCTGAGACGGGGGGGGGTTTCTTGGGTGTGAGGATAATGAGGGGGAAGATTTCAGTCTTAGAGGCAGTGATGACCAGGTTAGACTGTTGAGGAGATTAGTGATGGCTTGTAGCTGTTGTTCCAGAGTGCGATGATTTGTTAATAGATTCTGTTATGGGAATCAGAATCTGAACATCGTCCGCAGTAAATTGTAGTGAATAAGGTTAAGACTAGTTAACAGTTGCAAAGGGGAAGGAGGTAAATATTGAAAAGGGTAGGTGATAGGGATGAACCTTGTGGTACGCCAAGGGAAGAATTTGTAGATGGTGATTCTTTATTGTTTATTTTGACTGTGGTAAGAAACTTCTATTACTGAGGAACGACTTGAACCATTGTGGACTGTTCCCGAAATGCCTATGTCTGAAAGGCGATTCAAGAGGATGGGGTATTGACGGTGTCCGAAGCCGCCGAATGTCTAAAAGGATTAGGAGAAAGGAGTGTCCTTGTCTAGACCCATAATAATATGGTCAGTTAGAGATATGAGTAGGGTTTCTGTGCTGCGAGATTTGCGGAAACCCTATTGGGAAGGGAAAAGTAAGTTGTGATCTTCTAAATAATCCGAGAGCTGGATGTTGACCAATTTTTCTGTGATTTTGGCTAGAAATGGTAGATTAGAGATATTCATTAAATGGTAGATTAGAGATATTCATTAAGAATAACCTAAAAAATGACTCACAAGACCAGAAAATACCAAACATTCAAACAAAAAGCTGGCCCAACTTTGAGACAGCATCTTCTTTGGAAGTCCAAATGATCATTAAAAAAATGAACCCAGCCAAACACCCTATTGACGCCATACCCATTACAATGATAAAAAATATTGAACCATCAATAACTAAGACGATAACTGACATCGTAAACCTTTTACTCATGGAAGGAAACTACCTAGGCTGCCTAAAATCAGCAATAATCAAACCCATTATGAAAAAGAATAATCTTGATCTAGAAAACCCACTGAACTACCGACCCATATCAAACCTACCATTCATTGCCAAAATCACTGAGAAAGTCGTCCACACATGGAAGAAAATAACATCCTGCTACCCACGCAATTTCGTTTCAGAAAGCAACTGAACATGGAGACTCTACTACTAGCAATGAACGACTTCGTACTCAAAGGTTTCAAAAAAGGCCACAGCTACCTTCTAATCCTACTCAACCTATCAGCAGCCTTTATTCAGTAAACCACTCAATCTTGATTGACAATCTTGATTGTAAAACCACAGATGAAGCAAAGAAAAACTATTACACAGCAAGAATGCATCAATACCAGTTCAACCCGTGTGCCCTCTTCCAATATGTGTCAAGTATAATTACCCCCCTATAAACATCAACCCAAACAACAAGGACGAAAACAAATGTGAGAAGATAGCTACCTACTTCCATGACAAGGTGGCTAATATCATGGCTCGCTTTACTACTCCCTCTCCATCAGTATCCCTATTGTCCACTAACACTCTCTCAAATTTCGAAACAACAACAGCATCAGAAATTGAAGGGATCCTCAAAAAAATTAAACCAGTCATGCACCCGATTGACATCATGCCAACTAAAACACTACTCTCCATACCTACAAGGATTGCCTCTCCCATTACTAACATTATCAACAAATCCATTTCATCTGGTGTATTTCCAACACAACTCAAGCACGCTATTATAAAGCCTACACTCAAAAAATCTGACCTGGATCCCTCTGAACCTGCCAACTATCGTCCAGTCTCGATCCTCCCATTCTTATCTAAAATCATGGAGAAAGTCATCAACAAGCAACTCACATACTTCCTAGACGAAAATCTATTACTCTTCCCATCTCAATATGGCTTCCGTAAGAACCACAGTACAGAAACCCTTCTAGTAACATTCTCTGATTCTATACTAAAAACCCTCGACTCCGGTCATTCGTACTTACTGGCTCTTCTTGATATTTCTTTGGCATTCGACACTGTCAACCACAATACCCTCCTGTCCCGCCTCTCACAAATTGGCATTATAGGCACTGCCCTATGCTGGCTCCAGTCTTTTCTGATGGACAGGACATACAGTGTTAAAACAGGCTGCCATGTTTCGAAACCCAGAAAACTAGCTCAAGGTGTTCCACAAGGATCCTCTCTTTCTTCTACACTTTTCAACATATACATATCTCCTCTCTCTCAACTTCTGGTGAAACTGGATCTCCCACACTTCATTTACGCAGATGATGTACAGATCCTCATCCCCATCAACGTCTCACTACCTAATGCTCTAAAAATCTGGGATACAGCTCTGGTGGAAATAAAAAATCTACTTACTGAAAACTTCCTAGCAATAAACACAACCAAGACAGAGCTCCTCATCATCACATCACACAATAACTTCTCCACTAACCCTACCCTACATGCACCATCAGACTCCCTCAATTTACAGCAAGTCCGCAGCCTTGGCGTTATCATCGACAACCAATTCTCATTAAAGAAATTCATCACGGCTACAATCAAAAACGGATTCTTCAAGCTACATACTCTAAAAAGAATCAAACCGCTTCTACATCCATATGACTTCCGAACAGTATTACAAGCAACAATATTGTCAAAACTGGATTATTGCAATGCCATACTACTAGGTCTCCCTAAAAACACCATACAACATTTACAGATGCTTCAAAACGCTGCTGCTGCTCGCTTACTCACTAATACCCACCGCCATGAACACATTACTCCAGTGCTCATGTACCTTCACTGGCTTCCTGTAGCATCTAGGATTCTATTCAAAGTTCTCACCCTCATTCATAAGTCGATTTATAACCAAGATATGCAATGGTTCTCCGATCAATTCATCTTCCGCACTTCAAAGAGACCAATAAGAAAAATACACCAAGCCAAACTCGCGTCTTCTTCACTTAAACACATCAAACACGTTGCTACAAGAGACCGCTCATTCACTATTGCGGGAATCAACATCTGGAACAAAATGCCCACAGACTTGCGTCTAGAACCCTGCCATAAGAAATTCAAGCAGAACCTCAAGACTTGGCTGTTTCGAACAAGCCTACTCTCAATGATCTTTTCCATTTTTCTGAAATGCCTATTACTTGTTCTTGTATCTCTGATTGATTGATTATGATTATCATTAAGTTAATTGTTATTAGTTCTTAATTTTGTTCTTAATTTGTTCTTAATTGATTTATTATGTACACCTGATTTCGTTCTCATATTGACTGTAAAGCTTGTTGCTGATTTACTGTTTATTGTGAACCGAGGTGATGTTATTAACATGCCGCGGTATATAAAAATTATGAAATAAATAAATAAATTTGACCATCTATCTGAAATTGGGGCAAAGGAAACAACCCTACAATGGTTCTCTTCATACCTATCAAATAGATCATACTCTCTCAAAGAAAATGAATCTAAACACTGGAGTTCCCCAAGGATCCGCTCTATCAGTGATGCTCTTCAACATCTATATGCTTCCAATATGCCATTTCCTATCAAATCTTAATCTGACCCACTTCATCTATGCTGATGACAGTCAAATATTAATCCCCAATACAAAAATCACTAGAATAAACATACAAATTAACAGCCACTTACCTAAGCAGAATAAAAGAAATACTAACCAACTTAAAACTCATCCTTAACTTCGACAAGACTGAAATAATCATATTAGACAAGAAAGAATACTCTCTTCAACTACCACCACTCAACCTAATGAACAAAATACGGTCATATCTCCGGTCAATCATGCCTGCAATCTTGGAGTAATAATTGACAAGGAACTTTCTTTCAAAAAACCATATCACACAAAAATCAAGACGGATATCATAAACTACTAACACTTCCGTCATTTAAAACCTTTTCTTTCCAACAACGACTTCAGATCAGTCCTTCAATTACTCATTTCTCTATCTAGATTACTGTAACTCACTCCTTTTCAACTTACCTCTAATACTATCCGCCCACTCCAAATCCTACAAAACGCAGCTGCAAGAATCCTCACTGATCTAAAAACATGACACATCACTCCAACACTTATCTCACTACACTGGCTACCAATAAAATTCAGGATTGAGTACAAAATACTATCCATTCTACATAAAATTATATTTGAAAAAACAAGAAAACTGGCTAAGTTCCTCCATAAAAACTACATACCCCAAACAGAAACCTCAGATCAGCAAATAAAGGACTTCTAAAGACACCACCTACTCGTTCCAAAAACTCACCTCAACCCAAAAAGAGCAATCTCTCTAGGTAGCCCAAAACTCTGGAACTCCCTCCCAACCGATCTCAGAACTTAAGAAAACCTAAAAACCTTCAAAAAAGATCTAAAAACATGGATGTTCACCAAAGCATAACAACTTACCCAATGAACATCACAATGCCAACCCCCTCCAGTCTAACTTGAAGAAAATTGAAACTCAACACATATATGTATTATAACAAAGAATTGCAACGTGAAAAAAAACTGAACAGCAACTAACTTGTATATGATATCCCTATGTAACATTCTTTTGAACCTTTTTGAAACCCTTGTTATCCTCCTTAACCTGTAAACCTTCGTATTTTTGTAAACCGTTATGATGGAGAAACCGAATGACGGTATATAAAACTCGATAAATAAATAAATAAGCCCATAAGGACGGGTACTTGTCTGCTTATCTACCCAGGAAGGTAAAGAATCACCCTCTCCCATTCTCTTCATATATGTACACAGCAAGCTGCCACTTCTTTTTAGTGTTGCAAATCAGGTACAGAGCTCTGTCTAAAAGAGAAGTGATTGGAAAGGAGAAAGAAGAGTAAATCTATGAATGCTGTGCCTTGTCTTTTCACTGTATCTCCTGTCATTTGTTCCCTATCCTTTAGTCTTTAATCTTTCTTTGTAAGTGCAAGCCTGGCTGCAAGTGTTTGATGTTTGTTCCTGTCAGCCTTTGTTTGTACTCAGATTGTATGTAAGAGAAAGGCATCAGGGCGTGACATTTGTGAAAAGGAAAGTGCAAGACAGTGGATAAGTGAGCATGAAAAACATGGCAAGGTGAGAGAGAAGGTAGGAGAATGACTGGCAATAGGCACATGATATCACACTAGGAGAGGAGAGGGAGTGAGATAAGTCAGGGAGGAGAGAGCACATGGCAAACATGGAGGAGGGCAGAAGTCATGAAAACCAGCTACACAATCATAGGCTGGAGAGCCACAGGAAGACCAGCAATGTGGCAGGGAATGGTAGGCAATGGAGACAAGTGGAGGGGAGAATCAGGGAGTCAATCACAAAAGAAAGAAGATGGAGTGTGTTTAACAGGACATGGAGGAGGTAGAGTGAAGAGAGAGAACAGCACAAAGGCAGGGAGGGAACTACTGCAGCCAATCAATATGGAAGAGGCTAAACCCAGCAGGAAATCTCCTCCATTTATGCAGCACATTCGTGATCTACAGCTAATCCCGGAGGTGAACAACCTCAACATGGAGTAAATGATTCAGTACTACAACATCCTATATGGAAGACAATTTCTCCAGATAAGAAATGGGAGAACATCATGGTAGATGTATGCAACCTTGAAATTGAAAGGCAGTCCATTACTGAGTGCTAGCATAGATACTGAGATATCAAACAACAATTGAAATTGAAGATAGCAGAGATGAGGCAGCACTGGCACATTACAGGTAGAGGATACATTTCAGTGACCTGGAATAATGGCTATAGAATACCATGGAAATTGGATGGAAATTTTCAATGTTCTGATCCCAGACTTGGACACTGAGTTCTTATCTGTTCCCTACTAAGGTGCAACCTGTGTGCAGTTAGACCCTTATCTAGGCTCTAAATCTTTAATCGCAGATATGCATGCTATTGGACAAGGCTTCTGCAGAGATCAAGGGCACAGAATAATATCTCCTGTAGAATTCTGTTTGGTTAGGGAGAGGAGAAGGCAGTCGTTAAAGCAGGAGGGAGAAAAAGAGTATCCTGTTCTACAATATTATTTACAGGCTCTGTTTCCATTTCATAGAACATAAGAACATAAGAAAATGCCATACTGGGTCAGACCAAGGGTCCATCAAGCCCAGCATCCTGTTTCCAACAGTGGCCAATCCAGGCCATAAGAACCTGGAAAGTATCCAGGTTCTAGCACAGCCTCCACATTATCCCTTTGTGCCCATAGGTTGCTGATTCAAGTACAGAGGTATCAGAGAATGTGCTAGAGGAGGATAAAGGCTTAGGGGCTGATGTAATATGCCATGCTGAGCCTACTGCAGGTTTCGACTCATATTTTAGTGCAAGTTTTCAGCACTAACCTTACCCAGGTATGTAATATGGGTTGTAGTACCATAAAAAAACACACAATATAATTAGCGTGGATGCATGCAAATCCCATGTACATGAAGGCATAAGCTATTACAGGGCAATGCTGGATGTTGTATTATTGGGATGTCTTATCCAGACATCTAAAGTGGGTCTTCAAAATGCCAAACATCGCTCTATGACTGACTTCATATGCCGGTGAGACTGATTATAGGTTTCTAGAAACTGGCACACTGAGCATGTCTGGAATGCCACTATCCACGCAAGACATGCAGGGTCTCTCTCCGGTCTCGTTTTTTCTGCGAAAGAGTTGCCTCGTGGTCTAGGAGCTCTCTCCAAATTTTTTCAAAAATACTCTTCCATCGGAATTTTCCATTCTCCTTCACGTGGGGGTCCCTTCCACTATCGTTGCCCCCATTATCTCGGCTGGTACATTTTTCTCCTGCTGCTAGAGCCCTGCTGGAGCATCTCGACATTCTGTTGGACATCTGACCAACACAGCCAATCATCAGGGCCCCCTCGGTTCCTCATTGTTCACCAAGATCACCCTCCAGAGCGATTCCAGCCTTTGGATTCTCTGAGAAGGAAGGAAGGAGCGCAACCATGCCCAAGGCCAGTGAAGTTGCCTCTAATCCCTGAGCCCATTCCCGGGCCATCAGGAGTACCAGGGCCACTGGTTCCCTCAGTGGCCTCGGTGCCACTGGTGCCATCGATGCCCCTGAGGTCTCCAGCACTGAGGTTGTCCAGACAACCCTCAATGCCACTACTGAGGGGAATGGGCATTGGTCTCCCTCAACATCCCTCTAGGGATGTCAGTGAGGAGGATGCACCATATGACCCCTGGGCAGATGATTCTTCAAAGACGTCTTCCGAGGACTCCGGAGATTTGCCCTCCGAGCCTTCTCGGAGGGCACTTCTGGTGAGATGTCCTCCAGTGAGATGTCGCTCTCCTCCGGTGGGCTTTGTTAGGACAATGGCAGAAGCCATCCCTTTCCAACCCCTCACGGAGGAGGTCGCCCACCACAAAATGCCGGAGGTCCTCCAGTTTGTGGATGTACCGAAGGAGGTAGTGGCTATCCCGATCTATGAGATTCTTATAGAATTTCTCTACAGGATCTGGGAGCATCCGGGATCTGTCCCTTCGGTTAACCGGAAGACAGATGCCCTCTAATCTAGTCCAGCACGCCCTGGGCTTCCAAAAATGGCAGCTCCCCCACCAGGCTATGGTTGTTGAGTCTGCCCTTAAAAAAGCAAAGAGATTATGCACCCGTTCACCTGCCCCTCCAGGCTAAGAACACAGGGCCCTGGATTATCTGGGTAGGAGAGTTTTTCAAGGAGCAATGCTCATTGCCCATATCACCTTCTACCAGTTCTATATGCCCCAGTACAACAAGAACCTATGGAAACAGGTTCAAAAACTAGTAGAGAACCTACCTCAGCAGCAACAGGAGGCACTAGAGGCAGTTGTTCACAAGGGCCTGGAAACTGGAAAGCATGAGGTAAGGACACCCTACGATATCTTTGAGATGTTGGCCAGGCTGTCAGCTGCAGGCATTAGTGCATAATCACATGGTCTGGCATTGAGCCTCTGACTTTCATCCTGAGGTTCAGGAGAGGTTGGCGGACCTACCCTGTACTGGAGAGAATCCTTTCAGTGACAAATTCAAGGACGCAGTAGCTCAAGCGTAAAGACCACCACAAAACCTTGCTGCAGCTTTCAGCCAGCTCCTCCGGCCCATAGTCTTCTGGGCACAGGCTTCCACGACCAGGACCTCGCAAGCCCTTCTACCGCCAGAGAAGGTACTATCCTCCGATTACATGTATTAGGACATCAAGCGCTAGAACCAGGGGCCGACCTCACCAGCAGCATGCCTCCAGGCTCCAGCCCATGCCGCAGCCCCAGCCCAGCTGTGGGCTTTTACTTCTGGTGAGAGAGAGCAGAGACCAAATCCCAGTGCCTGCAGATACTTGCCCACTGGTCGGAGGCCAACTGTGTATGTTCGCAGACCATTGGTCCCCATCACCACCGTCCGGTGGGTTCTGGCCATCATGAAACACGGTTACTGCCTGAACTTCAAAACAGTAAGAACATAAGAACATAAGAAAAATGCCATACTGGGTCAGACCAAGGGTCCATCAAGCCCAGCATCCTGTTTCCAACAGTGGCCAATCCAGGCCATAAGAACCTGGCAAGTACCCAAAAACTAAGTCTATTCCATGTAACCATTGCTAATGGCAGTGGCTATTCTCTAAGTGATCTTAATAGCAGGTAATGGACTTCTCCTCCAAGAACGTATCCAATCCTTTTTTAAACACAGCTATACTAACTGCACTAACCACATTCTCTGGCAACAAATTCCAGAGTTTAATTGTGCGTTGAGTAAAAAAGAACTTTCTCCGATTAGTTTTAAATGTGCCCCATGCTAACTTCATGGAGTGCCCCCTAGTCTTTCTACTATCCGAAAGAGTAAATAACTGATTCACATCTACCCGTTCTAGACCTCTAATGATTTTAAACACCTCTATCATATCCCCCCTCAGTCGTCTCTTCTCCAAGCTGAAAAGTCCTAACCTCTTTAGTCTTTCCTCATAGGGGAGTTGTTCCATTCCCCTTATCATTTTGGTAGCCCTTCTCTGAACCTTCTCCATCGCAATTATATCTTTTTTGAGATGCGGCGACCAGAATTGTACACAGTATTCAAGGTACGGTCTCACCATGGAGCGATACAGAGGCATTATGACATTTTCCGTTTTATTCACCATTCCTTTTCTAATAATTCCCACATTCTGTTTGCTTTTTGACTGCCGCAGCACACTGTACCGACGATTTCAATGTGTTATCCACTATGACACCTAGATCTCTTTCTTGGGTTGTAGCACCTAATATGGAACCCAACATTGTGTAATTATAGCATGGGTTATTTTTCCCTATATGCATCACCTTGCACTTATCCACATTAAATTTCATCTGCCATTTGGATGCCCAATTTTCCAGTCTCACAAGGTCTTCCTGCAATTTATCACAATCTGCTTGTGATTTAACTACTCTGAAACAATTTTGTGTCATCTGCAAATTTGATTATCTCACTCGTCGTATTTCTTTCCAGATCATTTATAAATATATTGAACAGTAAGGGTCCCAATACAGATCCCTGAGGCACTCCACTGTCCACTCCCTTCCACTGAGAAAATTGCCCATTTAATCCTACTCTCTGTTTCCTGTCTTTTAGCCAGTTTGCAATCCACGAAAGGACATCGCCACCTATCCCATGACTTTTTACTTTTCCTAGAAGCCTCTCATGAGGAACTTTGTCAAACGCCTTCTGAAAATCCTGGCAGACTTCCCACCATTCTTAACATGGGACCCCTTGGGAAATCAGGCAATCCTCAAGTATTACCTCTTAGCCTTGTTGAAAGCTGATGCGGTCAAACCTGTGCCTTGCTTTCAGCAAGGTCAGGGTTTCTACACAAGGTATTTTCTGATACCAAAGAAAACAGGTGGCCTCCCGCCCATTCTCGATCTTAGAGTCTTAAACAGGTTCTTGCACTGAGAATGCTTCAAGATGGTCTCCTTGGGCTCTGCTCTCTCGATCTGAAGGACAATTACGCCCATATGGCCATATTCCCGCCTCACAGGAAATATCTCCACTTCCTCGTAGGCCACAGGCACTTCCAATACCAGCTGCTACCATTCGGCCTCGCCTCTGCCCCGAGGGTCTTCACGAAATGCCTGGCTGCAGTGGGTGCGCACCTGCACCGCAGTGGAGTGTACATGTTCCCCTACCTAGACTACTGGCTCATCAGGAGCACCACGAAGGAGGGTGCTCTACACTCCCTCTGCCTCACAGCCAAGATGCTGCAGTCACTGGGGTTCATAACCAATCTCCCCAAATCTTATCTCAGCCTATCCCAACAGCTGGCATTTATCAGAGCTCTGCTGGATATGACCCTCGCCAGAGTGTTTCTTACCCTGAACCGTGCCCAGGCCCTGGTGTTACTAGCACACTCTGTCCACCAGAGTCAGAAAGTCTCTGCCAGGGTGCTACTCCGCTTGCTGGGGCACATGGCGGCCGTGATACATGTCACCCCCATTTGCCCAACTAGCCATGTGTGTCACACAGTGGACACTCTGCTCTCAGTGGCTCCAAGCCACCCAGGCCCTCTCAGCACTGGTGCAAGTTACCTCAACACTCCAGGCCTCTCTCTCCTGGTGGGAGAAGCTGCCCAATTTGGAAAGAGGTCTTCCCTTTCAAACACCATCTCCCCAAGTGGTACTGACCACCGATGCCTCCACCTTGGGCTGGGGAGCAAATGTGAACAGTAGGGATGTGAATCGTGTGCCCTATCGTCTTAACGATCGAAATCGTTTGTCAGGAGAAGAAAATCGTGTTTGGCACGATTTTTTAGTTAAAAAATCGTTAAAAATTGTTTTTTCCGATTAGTGCGCACTAACGGGAGTTAGTGCGCGCTAACAGAAAATGATACAATTTGACACTTTTCAGGTCAGTTAAGGTCAGTTTAGGAATGAATATGTATTCCTATTGGCTGCCCTCTTTATTCATGTTACCAAGGTTCCCCCTGACAGTATATGGGGGATGGGAAATGGAAACAGTTGGTAGCTTGACAAAAAAAAGTAATGTGATCAGTCAATGTGACTAGAACTTGTGCCCTAACCCTGATACCAGGGGTGTTGTGATCTTCCTGCACACAGTGCCCTAACCCTGGCACCAGGGGGGTTGTGATCTTCATGTACACAGTGCCCTATCCCTATTAATACCAGGAGTGTTGTGATCTTCCTGCACACAGTGCCTTAACCCTGGCACCAGGGGGGTTGTGATCTTCATGTACACAGTGCCCTATCCCTATTAATACCAGGAGTGTTGTGATCTTCCTGCACACAGTGCCCTATCCCTATTAATACCAGGAGTGTTGTGATCTTCCTGCACACAGTGCCCTAACCCTGACACCAGGGGTGTTGTGATCTTCCTGCACACAGTGCCCTAACCCTGGCACCAGGGGTGTTGTGATCTTCATGTACACAGTGCCCTATCCCTATTAATACCAGGAGTGTTGTGATCTTCCTGCACACAGTGCCCTAACCCTGGCACCAGGGGTGTTGTGATCTTCATGTACACAGTGCCCTATCCCTATTAATACCAGGAGTGTTGTGATCTTCCTGCACACAGTGCCCTATCCCTATTAATACCAGGAGTGTTGTGATCTTCCTGCACACAGTGCCCTATCCCTATTAACACCAGGAGTGTTGTGATCTTCCTGCATACAGTGCAGGAAGATCACAACACTCCTGGTATTAATAGGGATAGGGCACTGTGTGCAGGAACACCAGGGGTGTTGTGATCTTGTCCCCAAGATCACAACACCCCTGGTGTCAACCAGGGGTGTTGTGATCTTCCTGCACACAGTGCCCTAACCCTGACACCAGGGGTGTTGTGATCTTCCTGCATGCAGTGCCCTATCCCGCCTGCATTACTAGTGAGAGGCTGGCTTCACAGACAGGGGGGAGCTTCCTGACCCTCACTCCTCCCCTCCCCCATGTCCCAGCCAGTGAATGGTGTGTGGGTGAGTGGGGGGGAGGATGGTGAGGCTGAAACAGCTCCTTCCCTGCATTACTAGTGAGAGGCTGGCTTCACAGACAGGGGGGAGCTGCCTGACCCTCACTCCTCCCCTCCCCCATGTCCCAGCCAGTCGCACATGCTCAGTGCTGTTCCCCCTCACCAAGCTGGAGTCAATGTGTGCAGGAAAGGAGACCTGCCTTTTCCCCAGCTGGAGTCAGTGTGTGCAGTAAAGGAGATCTGCCTTGTCCACAAGCTGGAGTCAATGTGTGCAGGAAAGGAGACCTGCCTTTTCCCCAAGCTGGAATCAATGTGTGCAGTAAAGGAGACCTGTCTTTTCCACAAGCTGGAGTCAATGTGTGGAGTAAAGGAGACCTGCCTTTTCCACATGCTGGAGTCAATGTGTGCAGTAAAGGAGACCTGCCTTGTCCCCAAGCTGGAGTCAGTGTGTGCAGTAAAGGAGATCTACCTTGTCCCCAAGCTGGAGTCAATGTGCTGTAAAGGAGACCTGCCTTTTCCCCAAGCTGGAGTCAATGTGTGCAGGAAAGGAGACCTGCCTTGTACCCAAGCTGGAGTCAATGGGTGCAGTAAAGGAGACCTGCCTTGTCCCCAAGCTGGAGTCAGTGTGCTGTAAAGGAGACCTGCCTTTTCCCCAAGCTGGAATCAATGTGTGCAGTAAAGGAGACCTGCCTTGTCCACAAGCTGGAGTCAATGTGTGCAGTAAAGGAGACCTGCCTTATCCCCAAGCTGGAATCAATGTGTGCAGTAAAGGAGACCTGCCTTTTCCACAAGCTGGAGTCAATGTGTGGAGTAAAGGAGACCTGCCTTTTCCACATGCTGGAGTCAATGTGTGCAGTAAAGGAGATTTGCCTTTTCCACAGCTGGAGTCAGTGTGTGCAGTAAAGGAGACCTGCCTTGTCCCCAAGCTGGAGTCAGTGTGTGCAGTAAAGGAGATCTACCTTGTCCCCAAGCTGGAGTCAATGTGCTGTAAAGGAGACCTGCCTTTTCTCCAAGCTGGAGTCAATGTGCTGTAAAGGAGACCTGCCTTTTCCCCAAGCTGGAGTCAATGTATGCAGGAAAGGAGACCTGCCTTTTCCCCAACTGGAGTCAGTGTGTGCAGTAAAGGAGATCTGCTTTGTCCACAAGCTGGAGTCAATGTGTGCAGGAAAGGAGACCTGCCTTTTCCCCAAGCTGAAGTCAATGTGCTGTAAAGGAGACCTGTCTTATCCCCAGGCTGGAGTCAGAGTGTGCAGAAAAGGTGACCTGCCTTTTCCCCAAGCTGGAATCAATGTGTGCAGTAAAGGAGACCTGCCTTTTCCACAAGCTGGAGTCAATGTGTGCAGTAAAGGAGATCTACCTTGTCCCCAAGCTGGAGTCAATGTGCTGTAAAGGAGACATGTCTTATCCCCAGGCTGGAGTCAGAGTGTGCAGAAAAGGTGACCTGCCTTTTCCACAGCTGGAGTGAATGGGTGCAGTAAAGGAGACCTGCCTTGTCCCCAAGCTGGAGTCAGTGTGCTGTAAAGGAGACCTGCCTTTTCCCCAAGCTGGAGTCAATGTGTGCAGGAAAGGAGACCTGCCTTGTACCCAAGCTGGAGTGAATGGGTGCAGTAAAGGAGACCTGCCTTGTCCCCAAGCTGGAGTCAGTGTGCTATAAAGGAGACCTGCCTTTTCCACAAGCTGGAGTCAATGTGTGCAGTAAAGGAGACCTGCCTTATCCCCAAGCTGGAGTCAATGTGTGCAGTAAAGGAGACCTGCCTTGTCCCCAAGCTGGAGTCAATGTGTGCACATAATGCAATGCACAGGAAGCAATGATGTGACTGCTGGAGTGGTGCACTGCCTGCCTACCTAGGCTTGAATATATTAATGCTGCAGTACTAATAAAAATAAATTATAATTCTGCTAAAATGCCACTAGCCTCACCAGTGACACTAGGCAAGTAGTGTCACTGGTGAGGCTAGTGGCAAACAAGTTCTAGTCACATGAGTGATGATCATCACATTACTTTTTTTGTCAAGCTTCCAACTGTTTCCATTTCACATCCCCCCAACCATTACCTCAGTGGGAACCTTGGTAACATCAATAGATAAGAGCACAGCCAGCCAATAGGAATACATATTCATTCCTAAGTGACCTTTACTGACCTGGGAAGTGTCAACAATTTGTATCATTTTCTGTTGGTGTTCGTGAGTTTCCAGTTCCGTTTCCCATCCCCCCAACCATCACCTCAGTGGGAACCTTGGTAACATCAATAGATAAGAGGGCAGCCAGCCAATAGGAATACATATTCATTCCTAACTGACCTTCACTGACCTGAAAAGTGTCAATTTGTATCATTTTCTGTTAGTGCGCACTAACTCCCGGTTAGTGCGCACTAACACGATTTAACGATTTTTAACGATAAATCGTTAGAATTTCTATTGTATTGTGTTCTATAACGATTTAAGACGATATTAAAATTATTGGACGATAATTTTAATCGTTGAAAAACGATTCACATCCCTAGTGGACAGTCTCCGCACGCAGGGCTTGTGATACAAAAAGGAAGCATGTTGTCAAATGAACTTCCTGGAGCTGTGAGTGATCCAGTCTGCCCTCTCAGCATTCCAGGATCGCTTGGCCCTCAAAGTAGTCTTGATCCAGACCAACAACCAAGTTGCGATGTGGTACATAAACAAGCAGGGAGGGATGGACTCCTTCCTGCTTTACCAGGAAGTGATGCATATTTCAGCCTGGGCCCTGTCCAAGGGCATGCTCTTACAAGCAGTTTACCTTGCAGGGACAGACAATATAGTGGTGGACCGCCTGAATCGGGCTTTCCACCCCCATGACTAGTTGCTCAACCCGACAGTTGTGGACAGACTCTTCTGCCTATGGGGCATCCGGACGTGGATCTCTTTGCCTCCCCCTGGAATTACAAAGTGCCCCACTTCTGCTCCCTGTACAGGGAGGACAGGGAACCAGCCTCGGGTGCCTTCGCCTGGTTTTGGGGCAAGGGCCTCCTGTACACATTTCCTCCACTCCCGCTAGTGGCAAAAATGCTCGTGAAGCTCCAGCAGGACAGGGGCACCATGATCCTTGTTGCCCCATATTGGCTATGGAAGGTCTGGTTCATGATCCTGCGAGACCTATCGATACAGGAGCCCATACGTCTAGGCATATTCCCATACGCAGGATCAGGGCAGATTGTGCCACCCGAACCTCAGGTCTCTGGCCCTCACTGCCTGGATGTCGTACAGTCCCTCGACCTATCTGATAATGTGTCACAGGTACATGTGGCTTCCCAAAAGTCTTCCCCCAGGAAGTCTTACCAGTTGAAGTGGAGGAGGTTTTCCGTCTGGTATGAAGTGAAAAGCCTAGACCCTTTCTCATGCTCCACTCCGTGTCTGTTGGACTACTTGTGGTCCTTCTCGGAGTCTGGCCTACAGACCTCTTCGATCCGAGTCCACCTGAGTGTGATCAGCGTGTATCATCAGGGGATAAATGGTGCAACAATTTCTGTGCAACCCTCGGTGGGCCGCTTCATGAGGGACCTGTTGCAACTAAAGCCCCCTCTGCATCCTCCTATTGTGTCCTGGGACCTCAAAGCGGTGCTCACGTGGCTCATGCTGACTCTTTTCAAGCCTATGTGCTCCTGTGAGCTTAAACATCTCACCTGGAAAGTCATTTTCCTGGTTTCAGTCATCTCCGCTCGCAGGGTCAGTGAGCTTCAGGTGTTAGTAATGTATCCACCCTATTCGAAGTTCTTTCATGACAGGGTGATTCTATGCACTCACCCTAAGTGACTGCCTAAGGTGATGACTGATTTCCATTTCAATCAGTCCATCATTTTGCCTACTTTCTTTCCGTGGCCCCATTCCCAGGATCCGCACAGCCTGGACTGCAAGCGTGCCCTTGCCTTTTATCTTGAGCGCATTGCAGCCCATAGGCAGTCCACATAACTTTTTGTCTCCTTTGGCAAAAACAGACTGGGTGTTGCGGTGGGCAAGCAGACCCTGATAACTGGTTGGCGAACTGTTTATCCTTCTGCTACGAACAGGCAGGCCTTCCACTTGGAGGCCATGTCAAGACGCACTCAGTTAGAGCCATGGAGTGTCAGTGGCGCACTTTCATGTGGTCCCCATTGCTGAGATTTGCAAGACTAAGATGTGGAGCTCCCTGCACATGTTCGCTGCCTATTACTGTTTGGACAAGGATGATCGACAAGATAGTACCTTTGACCAGTCTGTCCTTTGCAATCTGTTCCAGGTATAAGAACCCAACTCTTCTTACCTAGAGCCCAGTATCTGGTTCTTGCTGCCTCCTGTTGCATCCCACAGCACTTCTGTTGTTGTGCCCATTGGCTTGTGGTTTAATACTGTTGGTCCTGTTATTTCCAGGAGCAGCATGCAGCTTGGTATTCACCTATCTGTGATGACTACAATCCTGTTTGTCCTAGGAGAAAGCAGAGTTGCTTACCTGTAACAAGTGTTCTCCTAGGACAGCAGGATGTTAGTCCTCAGGAAAACTGCCCGCCACCCCACAGAGTTGGGTTCACTGTCGGTTTGTTGTTTTATTTTTCGCTTGTCTTTTTGCTAAAATACAAGACTGAAGATGGTCCCCCACATGGCCATGTGGATAGTGGCATGCTGGACATGCTCAGTGTGCTAGAAACTTAGTGTGCTAGAAACTTTGACAAAAGTTTTCCGTGCTGGGCTCCATCTGATGAAGTCACCCATCTGTGAGGACTAACATCCTGCTGTCCTAGGAGAACACCTGTAAGCAACTCTGCTTTTCTTTAGGCTAATATACAATTGTTTTTTACAGCAGGACAGAATGTGGAGGAAGTGAAAATAAGGATTAATGAGAACTTGGGCCTTCTCTCTAAGTATTTTTTCAAAAATTGGTTATTGTTAAATACTGGGAAAACAGAGTGGCTGTATACAGGAATGGAGAATATAGTACAGAGGACATTGAAATTAAAGATACAGGGGATGGAGCTAGTCCAAAAGTGAAGAATCTGAGGGTGATTTATGATGAAAAGAGGAATTTTGAGTCTCATATATAGATGGTAGTACAGCAGTTATTTTTTAAACTTAAGATACTGAGGAGACTTCAGGCATTTTTGTCTTTGTCAGTTTTCCAGTTGGTGCTTCAGGCTTTTATTTAGTCTCAGATTGATTATTGTAATGGCTTGTAAGGGTTACCAGCAAAATGCATTCACAGGTTGCAGGTTATGCAAAATATGGCAGCAAAGTTGATTTATGGCTGTCCTCGAAAGATCAGTGCATCCCTTTTATTAAGAAAGCTGCATTGGCTTCCAGTTCAGCAAAGAATTCAGTTTGAGATCATGAGTTTAATGTTTAAAGTGGCGAAAGGACAGAAGGCAAAGTATTTACAACAGCTGGAGGAGATTTACAAGCCTAGGAGATGTCTCTGTTCAGCATCTGGGATGTTATTCAACATTTCAACAGTAAAGGAGGTTTCTAGAAGTGAAAACAAGAAGAGGCTTCTTTCTGTCATAGGCCCCAAATCATGGAACTCGGTGCCAAGTGTTATGAATGCCGGCCGTGGCAAGCCGCGAACGGAACTTACCACCATCCCCAGGGGCCGGTCGGACCGCCGGCACTAGGCGGGTCTCCTGGGCTCCTCAGCGGCAGCTATCGCTGCAGATTCAAGATGGCCGTGGCGTTTCTCCCCGCGCGGCTTAGCCCCGCCCCCTGACTTCTGCTAGGGCCGCGCGGGCGGCTCTGGCCCTAAATTTAAAGGAACACTCACAGGATGTGAGCTGGTTCCTTCCTGCGGTTCCCTATTGGCTGGGGACTATTTAAGCAAGGTCTGGACCTCCAGACCTTGCCTTGACTTCTTGGCTCCTGCGTTTGTTCTGTTCCTGGTTCCTGATTGTCTTCCTGAGTTGATTCCTGGTCCGGCTGACGTTCCCTCTGGTTCCTTGATCCCTGGCTTGGCGACGTACCATCTCTGGCTCTCGACCCCTGGACTGGCTGCGGACTTCTCTGGCTCTCGACCCTTGGACTGGCTGCGGACTTCTCTGGCTCTTGACCCCTGGACTGGCTACGGATCTCTCTGGCTCACGACTACTGGATTGGACTTCTTTAAGAGATCCGTGGGGTTTGTTCCTCGACCCGCTGAAGGCGTCAGCTATTGTTGTCACGACCAGCTGGAGGCGCCAGCATCTGGATTGCACGACCAGCAGGAGGTGCCTGCGTCCAGATCTTCTTCATTCCTACCTGCAACCCCGAGGATCGGCCTCGCCTACCGACGGTGGTCTAATCGGTCATCATCGAACCAAGGGTCCACTACTCTGACCATAACAGTAAGTCAAGGCCATGGACCCGGCGGAGGCCTCTGCTCTGCGAGCCATTCCCGGTCTGGCTCAGAAAATCATGGAGCAACAGAGTATGCTCGAAGCCATGGCCTCCTCCATGGAGCGGCTCAACGCTCGACTAGATGCGGTGGTAGCCAGCCAGCCAAGTATATCAACCACAGCTCCACCGGTCGCACCTGCTCCACTTCCAATGGCAAGCAGCCTTCGTCCAGTTCTTCCACTTCCAGCACCACCACGATACGCCGGAGATCCCCGTCTCTGCCTGGGATTTTTGGATCAATGTACAATGCATTTCCGATTACAATCACCCTTCTTTCCAGATGACGTCACTAAAACCACATACATTCTGTCCCTGTTGGAAGGCAAAGCCCTCACGTGGGCCTCTCCTTTATGGCAACGTTCAGACCCGGTGTTGCAGAACTACTCTCAATTTATTGAACTGTTCCGCACTACTTTCGAAGAACCCGGAAAACAAGCCGCTGCCGCCACGGATTTACTGCATCTCCGTCAAGGAGGGCGTTCCCTCACGGATTACAACATTGATTTCCGCACTCTAGCCAACGAACTCCATTGGGAAGAGAGTGTTCTTCGGACCATATATCTTGAAGGACTTACTGCCAAAATCAAAGACGAACTGGCTGCCCGAGAACTTCCGTCTTCCTTAAATGGCACCATCAAATTGGCCACCAGGATCAACCATAGATTACAAGAAAGAGCACGAGAGGGTGGCAACTGGAGGAGACGGTCTACTTTTTCCCAGATCCCTCCACCCACCACTACTACGCCTCAAGGAACCCCTCCCAGTGAGGGTCCCAGGGACGAACCCATGCAGCTCGGAAGAGGCCCGTTGACTACGGAGGAACGCTTGAGACGGCGCAGATCGGGGCTTTGCTTGTACTGTGGAGGTTCCGGACATCGTTTAGCTAACTGCCCTATTCGTCCGGGAAACTTCAAAGCCTAGGGACTTTGGGGGGCGTTTCCCTGGGCCTGTCTTCTCCACAACCCCCACTCACTCTACCAGTTACTCTCCATATGAACGGACGTGAATTCACCACCTTGGCGCTAGTAGATTCAGGAGCCGGAGGAGATTTCATTTTGCAAGCACTGGTGGATAAGCTCCACATCCCAGTTCGACTTTGTCAGCAACCTCTAATCATTTCTTCCATCCACGGGGAACCTTTACCCGGCAGAATCACGCATCAGACGGAACCCCTGAATTGTTTTATTGCACCAGACCATTCTGAACAAATTACTTTCTATGTCCTCGACAAAGCCATTCATCCTGTGGTATTGGGCATACCTTGGCTGCAACGCCATAACCCCCAATTTGATTGGACTTCCTTACAGCTGATACAGTGGGGTCCCGAATGTTCTGGGACCTGTTTGAAGGACTCCGGTTCCGCTTCCAATTATGTCTGTGCCTTGCTTTTGGGGGAATTACCCCTTCATATAAACAATTTGCAGATGTATTCTCTAAGAAAGCGGCTGATGCCTTGCCGCCTCATCGGGCGTTCAACTGTGCTATCAAGTTGATTCCTGGTTCCACACCCCCGCGTGGGCGAGTCTACCCCTTGTCCACTGCCGAAACTCGAGCTATGACCGAATATATTCGGGACAATCTGCAAAAAGGATTTATCCGGCGATCTACTTCGCCCGCGGGGGCTGGATTTTTTTTTGTGGAAAAAAAAGACGGGACATTACGCCTTTGCATCGACTACAGAGGACTCAATGCTATTACTATCAAGGATCGGTATCCCTTGCCTCTTATTGCGGAATTGTTTGATCGTCTGCAAGGAGCTCAAATCTTTTCTAAACTGGATCTATGTGGTGCATACAATTTGGTACGAATTCAAGAAGGGGATGAGTGGAAGACTGCGTTCAACACCAGAGACGGACATTATGAGTACTTGGTAATGCCGTTTGGTTTAACTAATGCACCTGCAGTTTTTCAGAATTTTATTAATGAAATCTTTAGGGATCTGTTATATACTTGCGTTGTGGTTTATCTTGATGATATTTTGATTTTTTCTAAGGACTTACTTACTCATCGTCAACACGTGCTACAAGTACTACAAAGACTCCGGGACCATCAGTTGTATGCTAAACTGGAAAAATGTATTTTTGAAACAGAGTCTTTGCCGTTCCTGGGATACATTATTTCTAACCGCGGTTTTCAAATGGACCCCACTAAACTAAAAAGTATACAAGAATGGACTCAACCGAAGGGGCTAAAGGCCTTGCAGAGATTCCTTGGTTTTGCAAATTACTACCGACATTTCATTAAGGACTTTTCCAAATTATCTGCACCCCTCACCGCACTCACACGTAAAGGAGCTAATATCGCTACTTGGCCCACTGCCGCCGAAGAAGCATTTCAGGCCCTTAAAGACTCCTTTTTACGACAGCCCTGTCTTCGCCATCCGGACCCAAGTCGCTCATTTACAGTTGAAGTTGATGCATCCACCGAAGGTGTAGGAGCGGTATTAAGCCAGACCGATGTCAAGGGTACGTCTCATCCCTGTTCTTATTTTTCAAGGAAGTTCTCTTCTGCTGAACGCAACTATGCTATTGGCGACAAAGAATTATTAGCCATTAAACTTGCATTGGAAGAATGGCGACAGTGGCTGGAGGGGGCCCAGCACAAAATCACTATCTTCACTGATCATAAGAATCTGATTTACCTACAACAAGCCCAACGACTTAACCCACGGCAAGCCCGCTGGGCATTATTTTTTTCCCGTTTTGATTTTGAGCTCCGGTATTGACCTGCCAGTAAGAATATCAAAGCAGATGCACTATCCCGGTCCTTTGTCTGCGAGGATGGAGAAGAGGTGTTGCAGACTATCATTGATCCAGCCCGTATCATTCTGGCAGCTACGGTTCCTGTTCCGATGGGGAAGACGGTGGTTCCCAGCCGACTCCGCAACAGGGTATTGAAATGGGGACATGATTCCCAATTCGCTGGACATCCTGGACGCAAGAGGACACAGGACCTCCTTCAGCGCTTCTATTGGTGGCCGGGGATGTACAGAGACATTCGGGCATACGTTGACTCTTGTCCCGTTTGTGCCCAACATAAGACTCCAGCAGGACGGCCGTGGGGACGATTACAACCATTGCCGGCACCGACCAAACCTTGGACGCATATCTCCACCGACTTTGTGGTTGATTTACCTGCCTCTGAAGGATACACAGTTATTTGGGTGGTGATTGATCGCTTCTCTAAAATGGCTCATTTTACACCCCTGCCCGCCCTTCCCTCTGCTCCTCGTTTGGCTCAACTTTTTATGTCACATATATTCCGACTTCATGGACTGCCTTCACACATTTCCTCCGATCGAGGTTCCCAGTTCACTGCCCGATACTGGCGGAATCTCTGTGCCAAATTTCAAATTTCGTTAGATTTCACGACCGCCTTTCATCTGCAAGCCAATGGTCAAGTAGAACAGACTAATCGTACTCTCAAGCAGTTTCTGCGTTTGTATGTTAATACTAGACAGGATGACTGGGCAGCGTTGTTGCCCTGGGCGGAGTTTTCCCATAACTACCATAAGTGTACCTCAACCGGATCCTCCCCGTTTCAAGTTGTGTTTGGCTACCAACCTACACCACCGGTGACCCTACCTCTGGCGGTGCCCTCTCCGGCGGCTCAACTTACTGCCACTCAGTTCCAGCAGTTATGGGTGCACACTCGACGCATGCTCCGTAAAGCGGCTCTTACGGCTAAGAAGTTCGCTGATAGACATCGGAGACCTGCACCTCAATTTCATCCGGGTGATAAGGTGTGGCTGAGCACGAGAAACATTCGTTTGAGGGTCCCTTCAATGAGATTGGCTCCCCGGTATATCGGTCCTTTTCCAGTGACTAAGCAGATCGGTCCGGTAACTTATCAACTACGCCTACCCACCTCCCTTCACATTCACAAAGTTTTCCATGTCTCTTTGTTGAAACCACTACTCCTCAAATGGCCATCTCGGAAGGCTCCTGTATCATCACACGTTCAGCTGGAGGAAGACCCGACATATCAAGTCCGAGAGGTTCTCGATGTTCGGAGACAAGGCCGTAGATGGGAATAACTCTTGGCGTGGGAAGGTTTTGGGCCTGAGGAGAACTCCTGGGAGCCCGCTACTAATATTCTGGACAAGGATCTTCTCAAGACTTTTCACACCAACCATCCGGAAAAACCCAAGCCTTCTAGGGGGAGGCCTAAAGGAGGGGGTACTGTTATGAATGCCGGCCGTGGCAAGCCGCGAACGGAACTTACCACCAACCCCAGGGGCCGGTCGGACCGCCGGCACTAGGCGGGTCTCCTGGGCTCCTCAGCGGCAGCTATCGCTGCAGATTCAAGATGGCTGCGGCGTTTCTCCCTGCGCGGCTTAGCCCCGCCCCCTGACTTCTGCTAGGGCCGCGCGGGCGGCTCTGGCCCTAAATTTAAAGGAACACTCACAGGATGTGAGCTGGTTCCTTCCTGCGGTTCCCTATTGGCTGGGGACTATTTAAGCAAGGTCTGGACCTCCAGACCTTGCCTTGACTTCTTGGCTCCTGCGTTTGTTCTGTTCCTGGTTCCTGATTGTCTTCCTGAGTTGATTCCTGGTCCGGCTGACGTTCCCTCTGGTTCCTTGATCCCTGGCTTGGCGACGTACCATCTCTGGCTCTCAACCCCTGGACTGGCTGCGGACTTCTCTGGCTCTCGACCCTTGGACTGGCTGCGGACTTCTCTGGCTCTTGACCCCTGGACTGGCTACGGATCTCTCTGGCTCACGACTACTGGATTGGACTTCTTTAAGAGATCCGCGGGGTTTGTTCCTCGACCCGCTGAAGGCGTCAGCTATTGTTGTCACGACCAGCTGGAGGCGCCAGCATCTGGATTACACGACCAGCAGGAGGCGCCTGCGTCCAGATCTTCTTCATTCCTACCTGCAACCCCGACGATCGGCCTCGCCTACCGACGGTGGTCTAATCGGTCATCATCGAACTAAGGGTCCACTACTCTGACCATAACACCAAGAGAGCTGAGGATGGAATTACATTATCTGCTTTTTAGGAAGAGGGTGAAATCCTGGCTTTTTCCAGGCTAGATTAATGAGCATTTAGAGTTTTTTTTAAGTAAGATCTGGGAGTAGTAATTTTTCTTTTTTAGGACAGGTAATTCACTGTATTATCTTAATTATCTGATTTTAGTTTAAATTTTGTATTAAATTATATGCTTTGTTTTTAGTTATTTTATTATGTTGAATTATTGTATTTGGATTTTTAAAATCTGTTGTACACCGCACCAATCAGGATTTCCTGCGAGAGTAGTCAATAAGAATGAATAAATACAAATAAATAAATGGGATTCAGCTGCCTGGCTTATGCCAGTAGTGTCAAATACAGTGGTTTGGAATCTGAAGGTGGCTAAAAACGCAAAGGCAGTGGTGACTTTTATGTGTACTAGCAAGTTTCAAAGATCCAATAAAGTTTGCTTATTAAAGTGATACCTAGTGCTCTTTAGACAAGTCAAAATAGTTAATTTGGGCCTGTATACCTTTTGGGATGATTATTACTTCTTCTCAGGGGCCTCTCCTGTTGAGCCTATCTACTTTGCTGCCACCAGCACTACCACATAGAATTGGAAGCCAGCCTACAAGCAATGATAATGTTGCCTTAACCATTAAAAAAGTTAATTGGACAAAGTAGTTCCAGTATTTTGAAAGGGCCGCTACTGCAGATATCTAAAAAGATGTCCTAAGTTTAGCCAGATATGCAACTCTAAGATATGCAACTCTAAGAAGCTAAAAATTTGACTTATTCAGCTATGTTTTGGCCACACCCCCAACATACTCTGAAACACCTTTTTTTTATCCAGCTAATTTGTGCTGTTCATCTACGATATTCCAATAAGTTACCACTACTGAAAAACTTTTTGATAAGAACTATATAGCCGGCCGAGTGCCTCTTTTATCTGGTTAATTGGTTCCTAAATGTTTAAATATGGACGACTAAATATAAACGTGGAGTGAAGATTTGGAGGAAAAGGGTTTTGTTATTGTTATCTTTGTGACTGCTACTAATATTATATGAAACCTATGTACCATAAGAAATAATTGATTATTAGGGAGTCAATTTTTAAAGCCATTTTGATGGATAACTTACAATTTATCTGGCTAAATGGCAAGTTTTTGAATATTGAGTCATTTATCCTATTCCACATGACCTTTTTCATTTAAAGAATTGATCACAATCTTTGGTTTATTTTTCTCATCTAATTTTGCACTAAAATATTGATTCTGGGAACAAAAAATATGATCATGTAACCCTATTACTGTAAGTCCTCCATTAGCTACCTATTATTTATGGATAAGGTTAAAGATTTTGGGGCAGATTTTCAAAGCCCTACATGCGTACCTTTTAAAATCTACCCCTATTTCGAGGAAAGGTGTGCCAGCAGCCAGCCATCATGTGGAAATTACTTCTTGAAAACTATAGTCTATGTGGTCTGGAGATCCTAAGAGATAACATTAGCATTATGGACTGCAACTTTCGCTTCCACAAGTAATTTTAACACATAGCATGTATTCTCAAGTCTTAGTAAACATTTACAAGGAAAATGAAGAAAGAATTCTCCTCCAGAGCAATCACCTGCTGAAGAAACTGTAGAAAGTAGTGATGTGTTTCATTTTTAGGGTTCGGATCGGGCTTCGGTCGGCTGCTTCATTCTAAAATTTAGTTTTTCTGCGTGTCATTTTTTTTTTCGACGAAATACATTAGTGCACACTAACGGGAGCTAATGAGCACTAACAATCAGTTAGTGAGCACTATCTCGGGATTAGTGCGCAGTGTATAATGACCATTAAGTCCCGTTAGTGTGCACTACCAGGTTAGTTTGTGCACAGTACATAGTTAGTACGCTCTAATAGAACTTACAGCGCGCTAACTATGAATTAGTGCGCTGAAACTGTTAGTGTGCACTAACAAAAAATTACAACTTAAAACGTATCAATTTATGAGGAGTTTGTTAGCTAGAGGTATCGTTCTGGGTTCCTTTCGGTTCTCTCCACCTTGAAGACAGCCAATGGGAATGTAGAGCCATTTACTAACTCATCCGGAGTTAGTACGCACACGTTAGACTTAGTGCACACTAATGCAAATTAGTGCGCACTACTCTGAGCATGCTCGGTGGTGTCCCCAGGGGCCATTTTCCTTCTTCATGCACACTAACTTTAACTTTTCCAGTAGCCACTGATTCAGATACTGTGTGAGAATAGACAAGACACAGCATCAGCAGCAGCAGCAAGCCAGGGATGCTAAGCAGTCAAGCAGTATGGAGCATGCACTTGAGTGTACCACTATAAGTATATAAGTTGTACCACTATAAGTATATAAGGTTTTCTTTTAGTTTTTCTATAGTATATATTTACTAGTTAGTTATTAGTTAATGCACTTTTATTTTTTGCTAAAGTAGCATAAAATATAAAAATAATATTAAATGAAGTACTTTATTTCATTTTAAGTTGTTACATTACGAGAAATTAAAAGTTTAATACAGAAAGCACTTCATTTTATTTTATGCTAATTTAGTGAAAAAAAAAGTTTAACGCAGAGACTGTCAGACTGTGTCAGTGTCACCAATTTTGTCAGCTGTCCTTCAGAGACTGGGGAGCTGGCTTCTGAACAGACAGCTTTCCTTCACAGACGGGGGAGCTGCCTGGCCCCTCACTCCTCCTCTCCCCCATGTCCCAGCCAGTGAATGGTGTGTGGGTGAAGGGGGGGCAGAGGATGGTGCCCCTGCATTGTGCTCCCTGCATTGTGTGAGCTCCTGAACAGACAGCTGTCTTAAAGCAAAACACATACTTTTTTTCATCTTATTTTTTATTTTCTCATGATTGGATGGAACGTGACAGGGAGGAAAGGGAGTCCGACAGGGGGAGGGAGAAGGACACTGACTCCCCCCACTGTCCTCCTCCAAGGTGGCAGCTGCCAAGCAATGCATGTTCAGGAAGACCCACTTTACACGGGCAGAAGTGGACCTCCTAGCCCGGCTCATCCTCCTGCGTGAGAGGAACCTTTATACCCCCCCCCCCCCCCCAGGCAGCAGACCTATCCTGCAAAGGGAGTCTGCTGCCTGGGCCTCTCTTCAGGAGGAGTTCTGCCGGTGAGCCACTTACCCTCGTGAGATCGACGAGCTCAAGAAAAAGGTGAGAGATAAATAATGTTGGTCATATTATTAATTAATTATTATTTATATTTTGTATTTGAAAATTGAATAGAGTACAAGCAAGTAGTAATAGTAGTAGTAGCAGCAGCAGCATAGAGTGAGTTATATAAAGTTATAACTAAGTACAGTAATAATTTAAAATAAATATATTTTAGAAGAACAGAAATAGTAGTAGTGTGCCACCTTTACCCTATACTATATAGTAACTAGACTACAAAATAAAGAAAGTTATCTGTGGTATTAATATATTATTTTTATTTATTGTTTTGTAATTATTAATCAATGTTATTCTTTTTTCTTTATTCCTCTAATTCTCAGGTCGCCATTTGAGACTTCATGAGGTGTGTGGCTTAAGGAGGTCCACAGTACCCTGTCCCATCTCTTGCCTGGTAGGTTGTTTTCAGAATACTACAGTACACAAGTACACAAATATTATTCAATTAATTGTAATGGAATTTGTATTTATTAATGTTTATTATAACAGTGAATGAATGATTGTGTCTGGTCTCATTCCTGTTTTTAAAATTTTAACTCTTGCTCTCTGAATTTTGATCTGTATTGTCTTGTACAGAACCACACACTGGCAGGGACGAGGCAGGGCTTCCTGGGCCTATCAGGAGTTGGAGCTGCCACCAGAGGAGGACGGAGGCCCCTTCAGCTAGTGGGCCAGGTATTTTATTTATATATCTGAGGCAGTATTATATTATCTGAGGCTGAAAAACAAAATCATTTTTTGTGACTGTCAGTTATAGTGGTTGAGAATGGATAGATGTATGTGTGTATTTATATATATTATAATAACACTGAGGGGGGTCATTTTCAAAAGCGATCGCACGCGAAAAGTCCTTTTTGCCTGTGATCACTAAATGGGGGCGGGGTCGGGGCAGCGTTGGACCTGGAAGAGGAGGAGTTGGGGTAGCACCGGGGCAGACGCAGTGAAAAGATTGCTGGCTGCGAAAAGGTAAGAACCCTTTTACGATGGCACTATTGGGTGCGAAAGCCAGCAGCGATAGCTTTTGCAGGTCCTCCCCCCGCTTCTCCCCCCACCCCCTATTACCGCTGGATTTTCTAAGGTCTGTGACCTTAGAAAATCCAGGCCTGAGTGATTATGAGAGTAAACTAATGAATGGAAGGAGAAAGAAGAGGAGATTTGTTTCATTGTAGTGTACCATCATATTCTGTCTAACTTGAGAGAGCCTGCTTTATTTCTCCTTCCAATCCTTCAAATTATGTATATGTACTATCTCTAAATCTAAGAACATAAGAACATAAGAAAATGCCATACTGGGTCAGACCAAGGGTCCATCAAGCCCAGCATCCTGTTTCCAACAGTGGCCAATCCAGGCCATAAGAACCTGGCAAGTACCCAAAAACTAAGTCTATATTGATATCCCTTCGCTCTCCCCCTCCCTCCTTATCCCCTGTTATGGATTCCTCATTTTCCTAAAACCCTCAAGGTTAATAAACTAAGGGGTAGATTATTTTATAAACTTGCTTGCACACGTCCAGTATTTGCTTATTTATTATTTGCCATATATGTATGTATTGTTCTATGTCTCATGTTGAATTTTTTTTTTTAATTTCTTTACAGGGCAAGAGGAAGAAACAACAGTAGCAGCAACAACAGCAGCAGCTGGGCCAAGCACCAGCACCAGCACCTGTACTGCCGTACTTCCTCCAGGATCTCCTCCTAGCTGTAAATGCTGTGCACAGTTTACCTGCAGAAAGTACGGCAGTTCAAGGTGAAATATGATGCAGACTTTATGATGTTGCAGCAGGATAAGAACATAAGAAAATGCCATACTGGGTCAGACCAAGGGTCCATCAAGCTCAGCATCCTGTTTCCAACAGTGGCCAATCCAGGCCATAAGAACCTGGCAAGTACCCAAAAACTAAGTCTATTCCATGTAACCATTGCTAATGGCAGTGGCTATTCTCTAAGTGAACTTAATAGCAGGTAATGGACTTCTCCTCCAAGAACTTATCCAATCCTTTTTTAAACACAGCTATACTAACTGCACTAACCACATTCTCTGGCAACAAATTCCAGAGTTTAATTGTGCGTTGAGTAAAAAAGAACTTTCTCCGATTAGTTTTAAATGTGCCCCATGCTAACTTCATGGAGTGTCCCCTAGTCTTTCTACTATCCGAAAGAGTAAATAACCGATTCACATCTACCCGTTCTAGACCTCTCATGATTTTAAACACCTCTATCATATCCCCCCTCAGTCGTCTCTTCTCCAAGCTGAAAAGTCCTAACCTCATAGGGGAGTTGTTCCATTCTCCTTATGTTGTCAGAAATGTGGAGAGGAGGTTGCCAGCCCTGGAGGAGGCCCCTCAGGAGCAGAGGGAAATGGCTTCTCCTCCTCACGAGATGTCTCCTCCTCATGAGATGCCTCATGAGGAGGAGATGCCAGTGCCCTCTGCTCCAGAGCAGGCTCCTCCCGGGTCATCACCATCCTCTCCACATGATGACTCTGCTGCAACATCATGAAGTCAAGGCATCATATTTCACCTTGGCCTGGGCTCCTCCACTCATTTTTATTTTTTTATTTATAGAAAATAATTAAAAAAAATATATATATATATATATTATTTTTGTTTAATTGTTAAAAATAAAATATATTGTTTGTTTAAAATGTTTGTTTATTCTTTTTTTATTTATTATTTCTGAGTTATTTAACTTATTAATAATAATTATTCCAAAATTAAATAGTAAGGTACTAAATTACAGAGAGCAGACATGTACGTACGTCGTATTATAATCCAACAAATTTCAGTGGTTTTTTACTAGTATGGCACTCAGTCATACACTTTCATAAAACATTCAGTCTGGTTGAATTAGCACAAGTTGTATACTTGTGAGCAGCAGCGCCGTCAAGGCTTCAACCATGGCTACTGACTAGTCACACATCTTTCAACCTGGCCAATGCAATATTGTGCAGTGTACAGGCTACTGTAATGACTCACACTTCAATGCCAAAAATTGCTGCAGGACCAAGACAGACCATTACCAGTACACACACTCCAGGGTGTGTATATTTTTATTTTAATCAATGTATTGTTAGTGGTGGGATATAAACAGGCATAGCTAGCCATTAGTAGCCAGCAACCTCTCTGCGCACTGTAATTTAATATTGCATTGGCCTGAAATTCTTTCATACTTCGTTCACACAATTATTTTGTTTTGTAAATGAATCCTAGACTCATGCCTCAGAGGTGGACACTGAGGCAGAGTAACCCAGCGAGGACCTGCCTGCCTCGGAGGTGGACGCTGGGGGAAAGGAGCCTGGGAGTGAGAAGCCTGTGTGCGCGTGCCGTGTCTGTAGGAGAGAAGAAGCCTGTGTCGGGAACGCAGCAGGATGGAGCGTTCATGTCTTGTGACTTCACGACTGGCTTCTCCTGGGAGCCACAGGAGGCAGCAGCGGCAGTGGGGTGGTAGCGGCACCGCCGGTTGCTCCAGCGAGTGATGTGGGGAGCACAGCTGATTAGAGCCAAGCCTCTCTTCCAGCCCTCGACCTTGCATCTCGGGCCTAGACAAGAGGCTCACTCCTCCCAGTCACAGGGAAAGTCCAGATACCCAGGCAGTGGAAAGTTCATTTTGATGAAAACCAATTCCTCTACTAAGTCTGGAGACAAACGTGCATGGTGTAGACTCACTATGTTCCCTGTCATTGAAAATACTCTTTCACTTTGCACACTGGTTGGCGGGCAGGAAAGAAAGTGCTGTGCTACTATTGCAAGATCAGACCACATTGAAGCTTTCTGTGCCAAATATCTCAACGGATCTGAGTCCATGCTCTGAATTGGTTCAGACAGAAAACTCTTAACATGAATTTCTGAAACATTCTCTTGTGGGTAGGGCTCAGCAGCCACTCTTCTGCCAACAGCTAATGTGATTGCCTGTGACATGGCAGCCAGTTCATTAAACTTGGAATGACTAATAATCTGGTGTGTCATGGAAGGGGGAGGGGAACAGCTGATAGTACTTGAGCAGGATGAAGTTGGAGACTGAGAGGATGATCCTAATTCTTTTTCATCATTACCAGTAGCACAGACCCTCTTTGACATTGGGGTAGATTTTAAAAGGAGCGCGTGCGGTGGTAGAACTGCGCGCATTCCTGCGCACACAGCGGATCCCAGTAATTTTGCATAGCGTGCGCACATCTGCGCGCGCTACTCAAAATATGCGCACATATGGAGGATGAGTTATGCGCGTAGCTTAATTAGCTGCACGCAATGTCCTATGTGCGGCTTGTGCGCGAAGGTATACTTGTGCGCCCCAGTATTTCTGCGTCTCCCGAAATCGCGCGCGCGTGCCCGTGTGCATGTGGACGCGAGGGCAGGACTTCCCGTTCCGCACACAGCACAAAATGGCAGGACAGGGTAGGCAGCCCAACTTCACCACCAGGGACGTCGAACTGCTGGCGTCCCTGGTGGTGAGAAGAGAAAGCTGGTTATTCCCCATCCAGGGCCAGCGCACCGACTATGGGCAGTACTGGAGGCGACTGCAAAGCCGCTTTACCGAGCAGGCCTCCCACCCCTGTGGAGTAAGTAGAGTGTACAACAGTTGATGTGATGAATGTGGGAGTGTGAATCTCAGGTTAGGCCTCACAGGAGGAACCAGATTATTGTAGTGTCATATTTATCTGCACTGTAGAAAGTCGGTTCTTTCATGCTGTTACTTACCACTGGTTTGGATTGTGTTGTGTTTTGCCTCAATTGTCAATGCTGATAACTACTATTATGATTAGTGAAGAATATCATGGTCGTCAGTCATTAATGATGTAACACCCACATCCAAGTATACAGTTACTATTATGACTATCAGAGTACACTAATGTGTACTCTGATAGTCATAATAGTACTATCAGAGTACACTAATGTGTATCTTTCTCAGAGATAGAGGACCTGAAGAAGAAAGCCCGGTGGCTGTGCCTACATAGGCCAAGGTGGCTGGAGCGGCTGCGGGCACAGCAGGCTGGGACTGGTGGTAAGTGACACCTCCAAGCTACTGGAATGTGGTATCCCCCTTCTGAACGTGAATGTACAGTGTATTCAGACGTCTCCTTTTGTTTCACAGATGCTGATGAGGCCATGCCAGGCCCAGCTCCAGGAGAAGGAGCTGCAGCCGCTCCAGGGGGGGAGGCGGATTCTCCCCCTCCCCCACCCCCCGCTAGGAGACGTCACCATCGGCGGACACCTCCCCGGGCACAGGCGTGCCCGGGCCTTCCCCTAGCCCCCCCCCCCCATAGGGCAACCTCCCTGTTTTGCCCGTGGGGTTAGGAACACGGGGGCACACAGGGGCCAGCCTTTGCTGGCCCAGGGAGGCATTCATGGCTCTCTTGTGCCTCATCGGCCCCCCTCACATCACCAGCGAAGAGGCCCATCCCTGGGGGCACGTTCCCCCAAGGATGAGCCTCTCACATATGGCCAATTCAATATGGCCAATTCAATATGGCCAATTCAATATGGCCAATATGGCCAATATGGCCAATTCAATATGTGTTCATGAGGGGGGGTCCAAGAGGGGCTGAGGGCAGTGAATGCCTTCCAGGAGAGGATGATCTGGAACACGGATCGGATCACCAGGGCTCTACAGCTGCTTGGCGCAGCTGTACGAGTCCTGGTGGATCTGATCCGTCGTCAGTGATCATCCTCTCTGGTCCCTGCCTCCCTAACCTCACGGGAGTTTTGTTTTCTATAAATAGTTTTGCTCCTTAGACCACCCCTCCCCATCTTTTTTTTCTTTATTGTAAATATGTTAAAAATGGTAGCCTTACCTTTTTGGTTACTGTAAATATTGTAAAAATGGTAGCCTTAAAATACAAGTTTTATTAAGCAAAACGGTGTGGTCATTTCAGGTAAGGGTGGAAGGGGCCCATGTATTGTCCGAGTGTTGGAGGGAGGGAAGGAAGGTGGGAGAGGGAGAACATAAGAACATAAGAAAATGCCATACTGGGTCAGACCAAGGGTCCATCAAGCCCAGCATCCTGTTTCCAACAGTGGCCAATCCAGGCCATAAGAACCTGGCAAGTACCCAAAAACTAAGTCTATTCCATGTAACCATTGCTAATGGCAGTGGCTATTTTCTAAGTGAACTTAATAGCAGGTAATGGACTTCTCCTCCAAGAACTTATCCAATCCTTTTTTAAACACAGCTATACTAACTGCACTAACCACATTCTCTGGCAACAAATTACAGAGTTTAATTGTGCGTTGAGTAAAAAAGAACTTTCTTCGATTAGTTTTAAATGTGCCCCATGCTAACTTCATGGAGTGCCCCCTAGTCTTTCTACTATGCGAAAGAGTAAATAACCGATTCACATCTACCCGTTCTAGACCTCTCATGATTTTAAACACCTCTATCATATCCCCCCTCAGTCGTCTCTTCTCCAAGCTGAAAAGTCCTAACCTCTTTAGTCTTTCCTCATAGGGGAGTTGTTCCAATCCCCTTATCATTTTGGTAGCCCTTCTCTGTACCTTCTCCATCGCAATTATATCTTTTTTGAGATGCGGCAACCAGAATTGTACACAGTATTCAAGGTGCGGTCTCACCATGGAGCGATACAGAGGCATTATGACATTTTCCGTTTTATTCACCATTCCTTTTCTAATAATTCCCAACATTCTGTTTGCTTTTTTGACTGCCGCAGCACACTGTACCGACGATTTCAATGTGTTATCCACTATGACACCTAGATCTCTTTCTTGGGTTGTAGCACCTAATATGGAACCCAACATTGTGTAATTATAGCATGGGTTATTTTTCCCTATATGCATCACCTTGCACTTATCCACATTAAATTTCATCTGCCATTTGGATGCCCAATTTTCCAGTCTCACAAGGTCTTCCTGCAATTTATCACAATCTGCTTGTGATTTAACTACTCTGAACAATTTTGTGTCATCTGCAAATTTGATTATCTCACTCGTCGTATTTCTTTCCAGATCATTTATAAATATATTGAACAGTAAGGGTCCCAATACAGATCCCTGAGGCACTCCACTGTCCACTCCCTTCCACTGAGAAAATTGCCCATTCAATCCTACTCTCTGTTTCCTGTCTTTTAGCCAGTTTGCAATCCACGAAAGGACATCGCCACCTATCCCATGACTTTTTACTTTTCCTAGAAGCCTCTCATGAGGAACTTTGTCAAACGCCTTCTGAAAATCCAAGTATACTATATCTACCGGTTCACCTTTATCCACATGTTTATTAACTCCTTCAAAAAAGTGAAGCAGATTTGTGAGGCAAGACTTGCCCTGGGTAAAGCCATGCTGACTTTGTTCCATTAAACCATGTCTTTCTATATGTTCTGTGATTTTGATGTTTTCAACACTTTCCACTATTTTTCCTGGCACTGAAGTCAGGCTAACCGGTCTGTAGTTTCCCGGATCGCCCCTGGAGCCCTTTTTAAATATTGGGGTTACATTTGCTATCCTCCAGTCTTCAGGTACAATGGATTTAGGTCTGAAATTTCATTTTTTAGTTCCTTCAGAACTCTGGGGTGTATACCACCCGGTCCAGGTGATTTACTACTCTTCAGTTTGTCAATCAGGCCTACCATATCTTCTAGGTTCACCGTGATTTGATTCAGTCCATCTGAATCATTACCCATGAAAACCTTCTCCATTACGGGTACCTCCCCAACATCCTCTTCAGTAAACACCGAAGCAAAGAAATCATTTAATCTTTCCGCAATGGCCTTATCTTCTCTAAGTGCCCCATTAACCCCTCGATCATCTAACGGTCCAACTGACTCCCTCACAGGCTTTCTGCTTCGGATATATTTTTAAAAGTTTTTACTGTGAGTTTTTGCCTCTACAGCCAACTTCTTTTCAAGTTCTCTCTTAGCCTGTCTTATCAATGTCTTACATTTAACTTGCCAATGTTTATGCTTTATCCTATTTTCTTCTGTTGGATCCTTCTTCCAATTTTGAATGAAGATCTTTTGGCTAAAATAGCTTCTTTCACCTCCCCTTTTAACCATGCTGGTAATCGTTTTGCCTTCTTTCCACCTTTCTTAATGTGTGGAATACATCTGGACTGTGCTTCTAGAATGGTATTTTTTAACAATGACCACGCCTCTTGGACATTTTTTACTTTTGTATCTGCTCCTTTCAGTTTTTTTCTAACAATTTTTCTCATTTTATCAAAGTTTCCCTTTTGAAAGTTTAGCACGAGAGCCTTGGATTTGCACACTCTTCCTTTTCCAGTCATTAAATCAAATTTGATCATATTATGATCACTATTGCCAAGCGGCCCCACCACCGTTACCTCTCTCACCAAGTCCTGTGCTCCACTGAGAATTAGATCTAAAATTGCTCCCTCTCTCGTCGGTTCCTGAACCAATTGCTCCATAAAGCTATCATTTATTCCATCCAGGAACGTTATCTCTTTAGTGTGACCCAATGATACATTTACCCAGTCTATATTGGGATAATTGAAGTCTCCCATTATTACTGCACTACCAATTTGGTTAGCTTCCCTAATTTCTCTTAGCATTTCACTGTCCATCTCACCATCTTGACCAGGTGGACGGTAGTATACCCATATCACTGTAGTCTTCCCTGACACACAAGGGATTTCTACCCATAAAGATTCAATTTTGTATTTAGTCTCATGCAGGATGTTTATCCTGTTGGACTCTATGCCATCCCGGACATAAAGCGCCACACCTCCTCCCGACTGTTCCTCTCTGTCATTGCGATATAATTTGTACCCCGGTATAGCACTGTCCCATTGGTTATCCTCTTTCCACCATGTCTCTGAGATGCCAATTAAGTCTATGTCATCATTTACTGCTATACATTCTAATTCTCCCATCTTACTTCTTAGACTTCTGGCATTAGCATACAAACATTTCAAAGTTTGTTTTTTGTTTGTATTTTTATTCTGCTTTTTAATTGATAGGGATAAGTTAGAATTTTTTAGCTCAGGTGAGTTTTTAGTTACAGGCACTTGGACTACTTTTCTAATTATTGGACCCTCACTGTCGGGGATGCCCTAATTCTAATGCATCATTAGTATCCTTTAAAGATACCTCTCTCCGAACCATGCGCTGCTGAGCGACTGTCGGGAAGGAAGGTGGGAGTGGGAGGGAGGGAGGGAAGCAAGGTGGGAGAGGGAGGGAGGGAAGGTAGGAGAGAGAGGGAAGGAAGGTGGGAGAGAGAGGGAGGGAGGGAGGGAGGGAAGGTGGAAGAGGGAGGGAAGGAAGGTGGGAGAGGGAGGAGAGGAAGGACGGTAGGGAAGACGGGAGGCGAGGGAAGTGGGATGAGGGTGGGAAGGAAGGTGGGAGAGGGAGGGAGGGAAGAAGGGAGGAAGGGAAGGAAGACGGAGGAAGGAAGGGAACGTCTTGGTGGGAGAGAGGGAGGGACGTGGAAGCTCGGACAAGGAGGGAAGGGGGGGGGGGAAGAGTGTATGGATGAGGGAACGTTGACGTGAAAGGGCTAGGATCCAGTCCCAGCAGAACAGCCCACCAAACAGCCTGGAGAACCGTCCCATAGACTGTAGAGGACATGTGCCCCTCACCCATAGACTGTACTCGAGATGGCCGCCTCGCCCATAGACTGTACTCAAGATGGCCGCCTGGCCCATAGACTGTAGCGGAGATGTGTGCGCCGCATCGGCTTCAGTAAAGTGTATGGGCGAGGCAGCCATCTCGAGTACAGTCTATGGGCCAGGCGGCCATCTCGAGTACAGTGTATGGGCCAGGCGGCCATCTCGAGTACAGTCTATGGGTGAAGCAGCCATCTCGAGTACAGTCTATGGGCCAGGCGCACATGTCCGCTAGAGTCTATGGGACGGCTCTCCAGGCTGTTTGGTGGACTGTTATAGTGGGACTGGATCCTAGTCCTTTCACTATAACGTTGCCTCGCCCATAGACTGTACTCGAGATGGCAGCCTAGCCCATAGACTGTAGCGGAGATGTGCGCGCCGCATCGGCTTCAGTAAAGTGTATGGGCCAGGCGGCCAACTTGAGTACAGTCTATGGGCCAGACGGCCATCTCGAGTACAGTCTATGGGCGAGGCAACGTTATAGTGAAAGGACTAGGATCCAGTCCCACTATAGCAGTCCACCAAACAGCCTGGAGAGCCGTCCCATAGACTCTAGCGGACATGTGCACCTGGCCCATAGACTCTAGCGGACATGTGCGCCTCGCCCATAGATTCTAGCGGACACGTGCGCCTGGCCTATAGACTCTAGCGGACATGTGCGCCTCGCCCATAGACTCTAGCGGACATGTGCGTCTGGCCCATAGATTGTACTCGAGATGGCCGCCTCGCCCATACACTTTACTGAAGCCGATGCGGCACGTACATCTCCGCTACAGTCTATAGGCCAGGCGCACATCTCCTCTACAGTCTATGAGACGGTTCTCCAGGCTGTTCAGTGGGCTGCTATAGTGGGCGGACAATGCAGTGACATACAATCCTGAACAGCTACAAAGCCTGGATATTGCACCTCGGAGAGGCTGCTGAGAAGCTGTTACAGCAGGGCGCCGGCCTCTTGGACGCCATCTCTGGCCTGTCTGATGTGGTGCAGCAGGAAGCAAGTTCCCTCCGTCGTACTGTCAGGGAGGGGTGTGACGGGATTCAGGCGTGCCTCCAAGATCTTTGCCAGGCTACTGAGCAGCAAACGGAGGTTTGGAGGGAGATGCTACAGCGGATGCCTCCCATGCAGCCGCAGCCACCACGGCTCCATGGCCTTTCATGCATTACCCTCTACCTTATGGGCCTCCATACCCATGGATGCCACCTGCCCGTGCAGAGGCGCCTGGTGTGGTACCACCACCTGTGCCACCTGCGCCTCAGCCTCTTCCAAGGCTATCCGTGGATGGCACCACCACCCCTGCCTGCACCTCCTGTGATGCTTCCACCACCAGCACCAGAACAGCTGTTGCCCCTGGCTATTCCTTCCTGTAGCCATGCCCTGGATGTGCCCCAGGCACCTCTGCCCTCTGAGGGTAATGTAAGCAGTGGGAGGAGTCCCCTGCGCCGGAGTACCCGGGTGGGCCAGTCTAAGCTTCCTGATGGTCGTAGGAGAGGACGGCCGAGGAAGTGAACTGTGACAAGTTTTCAGTTGTTCCTTGTTACTTTTATTTAATTATCACGTTTTTCACACTTGTTAATAAATGCACATTTATCACCTACGGAAATGGCTTTCTATGAGACTGTTCCTTTCTCGTATTCCCCGCCTTTGGCTCAAGCAATGTATTTCCTCCAATTCCTCCATGGACAGCTGTATGTCCTCATGTGTCTGTGAAGTGCCAGATTATGTAGAATACAGCAGGCTAGGAATATCTCACACACCTTAGAGGGGGAGTACAAGAGGCATCCACCGGATCTGTCCAGACAGCGGAAGTGTGCTTTCAGGATGCCAAATGTTCTCTTGATGACAGCCCTGGTCATACGGTGTGTCCTGTTGTAGCGAGTCTCAGCTGCAGTGTTGGGGCTGGCCATGGGAATCATGAGCCAGGATTTCAGTGGATAGCCTCTGTCAACTGTAGCATAAGAGAAAAACAGAAGGTTATATTACCTCTGTGAGTCACTGGGGTACAGCTCGCAGGGCTTACAAACCGAATGCCTACTGTGGCACCCTACATATAGGGGTAGATTTTATAAATTTACGCGTGCACGTACTTTTGTTCGCGCACCAGGCACAAACAAAAGTACGCTGGATTTTATAAGATACGCGCGTAGCCGTGCGTATCTTATAAAATCCGGGGTTGGCACGCGCAAGGGAGTGCACATTCCCTCCAAGGCCGAAATCGGAGTGGCCTCGGAGGGAATTTTCCTTCCGCCGCCCCTCACCTTCCCCTCCCTTCCCCTACCTAACCCACCCCCCCGGCCCTATCTAAACCCTCCCCCTACCTTTGTTGGCAGATTTACGCCTGCGGGCTGCTGGCGCTCCATCACCCGACCCAGGGGCTGGTCCGGAGGCCTCGGCCACGCCCCCAGGCCGGCACCACGCCCCCGGACCCGCCCCGAACCGCCCCTGACACACACCCCTGACACGCCCCCTCCCCCGCCCCTTTTATGAAGCCCCAGGACTTATGTGTCCCGGGGCTGTGCTCGCGCCGGCGGCCTATGCAAAATAGGCGCGCCGGTGCGCGAGTGCCCTGTGCGCGTAAATCCGGCCGGATTTACACGCACAGGGCTTTTAAAATCCGGCCCATAGTGATTCTACTAAGATAGGTGGGTGCTGTTGTTGGTTGCTGTACTACCTAGGAACCAGCCCCCAGTGATGTGTCGCAGCTGGAACTCTTCATAGATCCTGGATTGGGTGAGAATGTAGGCATCGTGGGTGGATCCAGGAAAGCGAGCCACCACATTCATGATGAGGCCCTTGGCGTTGCACACCACCTGCATGTTTAGTGAGTGGAATCCCTTGCGATTGCGGTAGATGGCCTCATCTCCTCCTGGTGCCCTTATGGCCACGTGGGTGCAATCAATAGCTCCCAAGACCGAGGGGAAGCGTGCAATTTGGTAGAAGTCTCTCATGGTTTCATGCTGTTCCTCTCTTCCGATGGGGAAGGAGATAAAGTCATGTGTGTGTCGCAGCAGGGCAGCCAGGTGGCACCCTGAGTGATTCCAGACGTCAGGCCAAGCGGTGTTTAGAAGGTGCCGGTAGCCAGAAATGCCAGGAAGGTAGTCACCTTGATGTGTACAGGCAAGGCATGGCCCCTTTGCGTGCAGGCTGTTGAAAGATTTTTTACTCCATCATGCCTTTAGAATTTCTTGAAAAGTGCGATAACTTTATTAAGTTCAGAAGCTCTTTGTAAGGTTTGATGTATTAACCTTGTTCAAATCCTATAACATCTAGATTGAGTTTTGTCCCAAGGAATGATTTATGGTATATTTCCATCCCTGTAACATCTCGATGGAATTTATTTGAACATGCATGAATGGTATGGTTTCTATAAAATCTAATGATTTTTGTTAATGACAGTTGTTTGTCAAGTGAATTTTTTTTACTTTTTGTTAATATTATGTATGTTTTTTGTAAATCGCCCAGACCTTGTTTGTGTAGGGCGTTTAATAAATTTTAATAAAATGAAATGAAATGAAATGAGTAGGAGATCTGTTGCTGAGGTGATTTGCTTCCGGGGAGCTGCCCTTATATAGGGCAGTATGGCTGATATCATCTCTAGGGGCAACGGGGACTTTCCCACCATGGTCCCTTTAAATCTCAGGAGGTGGTGTATGTGCATGCCCAGGGGGAGGCATGGTGTGGGCTGTCGGCAGTGTCCCAGTGGTAGCGTCCTGCACCTGGTTGATCGGCAGCATTTGCCACATTGGAGGGAGAGCAGGGTGGCTGACCAGTGGAGGAGAGATTATGGTGGTCCTTGGGAGAGGCCTGCAGACCACCAAACATAACAGCTACAGCTGGAGTTTCAGGTCTCAAGGCAAGAATTTCAGTATTTGTTAACAATGGAAAACCCAGAGACAGTTGAGCTGGATTTATAATCCTCTCTTGTTCAGACACTGGTATTAAAGGTAAGTTAACTGAGGCTGGAGAATTGCAGATAGCTTGATCAGGCTTAGGTGGGGGTGTCAACCTGGCAAGAATCAGACTGAGGTTTTTGAGAGTTGAAATACAAGAATCATCCTTCAAAACAGGTAAACTTGATTCCAATACTGTTCCTTTTCAACTTGATTGCAATGTTCTTCCCTCACTTGCTTCTGCTGATAGATATTTCCATCAGGAAGAATTAAAACAGGTATCTTTAGCACTTGATCATGTTGTTTTCTTTTTTCAGTGTCTGGTGCTACAAATTAACTACAGGGTGATCTAGAGATCTCCTTGAGTCCATTTTAAGTGAAACCAAGGTGGGGATAGGTTTTACTTGCAAAGTTTTTCCCCTGTTTTTTAATTGTAATTACCAAACAGAAATACTCTATTACCTTCTGAGGAGAGAGGTTACATCTAAGAGGAACATTGAATGCCTGTAAATCAGGTTCAACAAAATCTAGTCTAAACACAGACTTAACTGGCTTGATGTTTATCTTCTCATTATGGGGAACATAAGAACATGCCATACTAGGTCAGACCAAGGGTCCATCAAGCCCAGCATCCTGTTTCCAACAGTGGCCAATCCAGGCCATAAGAACCTGGCAAGTACCCAAAATCTAAGTCTATTCCAAGTTATTGTTGCTATTTTCTAAGTCAACGTAATTAATAGCAGGTAATGGACTTCTCCTCCAAAAACGTATCCAATCCTTTTTTAAACACAACTACACTAACTGCACTAACCATATCCTCTGGCAACAATTTCCAGAGTTTAATTGTGCGTTGAGTGAAAAAGAACTTTCTCCAATTAGTTTTAAATGTGCAACATGCTAACTTCATGGAGTGCCCCCTAGTCTTATCCAAAAGAGTAAATAACCGATTCACATTTAGTCATTCTAGACCTCTCATGATTTTAAACACCTCTATCATATCCCCCCTCAGCAGTCTCTTCTCCAACCTCTTTATAGGTAGGGATGTCCATTCGTTTTCAACGCATTGTTGTGTTCCGCGGCCGTGGAAGGCCATGACCGCAGCCCCCTACCTTGCCCGCAGCAGCAACCCACCGCGGCAGCTTCGGGGAAAACCCTTGACCCAGTGCCCGTCACTCCGGCGCGGGTCCCTGAGATGGCTGCTGGGTGGGGAGCTGTCCCTGCTCCGTCCTCTCGGCGGCCGGCAGCCTTTCCTCCGCGGAGGAAATCCAAGATGGCCGCTGCCATCTTTAGGCACGAGGCCACGCCTTCTCCCTAGATTTAAAGGGGCCAGGCCCCTTAACAATTTACAGCTGTTTCTAATGAGTCAGAGCAGAGGAAGTATAAAGGGAGGCTTCCTCTGCTCATTCCTTGACTTGGCAACGTCCCACATAGTCAAGTCTGCTTGCTTCGGTGAGTTCTTGTACTTCAGATCCTTGTTCTTGTCTCGTCTTGGTGTTCCTGGTTCCTGACTTCGGATAGCGGTGATTCCTGGTGTGTGACTTTGGATTGGCAAGCGGCGATCCCTTGGTGCAAGACCTCGGACTGGTAAGCAACGACCTTCTGGCACTTGATCTCGGACTTCTTCTGGACCATCGTCACCAAGGGCCCACCTAAATCCCAGTGGCCCGGGTCCCTACGGGCTCCTCTTGGGGGGGACCGCGGGCTTCCAGGGGTGAAGCTCCAGTTAGCCCTTGCACCGAACTCTCGACTCCTTGACCTCTCAAAGGTCCACCTAAGTCCCAGCGGACGGGTCCCTACAGGCTCCTCCTGGGGGGACCGCAGACTTCCAGTGGCGAGGACTCCGTATCTCTCCTTGACGTCACTACTCTTCGTCTGCTTCCACAAGTTGCCTCAGTCTCCAGTGCCTAGAGTCAGCTGGTCGCATCTTCTGCTCTGCCTTGCCATCCGACGGGAGAACCTACGGATCCACTTCCTCAGGTATACCATCCTCCCATCAGTCCAAGGGTTCACATCCTTAGCATAACAGATTGCCAAGTCCATGGACCTGGCGGAGGTATCTGCTCGCCAGGCCATTCCTGAAATGGCCCAGCGTCTGAAGGACCAGCAAAAGACCCTGGATGCCCTTGTCTCTGCTGTGGAGGGCCTGAACCAATGTCTCGAGGCATTAGGGCCCATGAACCCCACGCTGCCATCCCCGCCAGTGGCTCAAGGGGGCCACTCTACTCAGCAAGGCCCCGTTCAGGCCTCCGTGGGCGATCTTGGGCAGGTAATTCCCATGCACCTCCCGGCGCCCTCTCGATACGCCAGAGAGATGAAGTTGGGTCGGGGATTTCTTAGCTAGTGCCAGGTCTGCTTTTCCTTGTTGCCCGCTCAATTTCCCAGCGACCTGATCAAAACCAGCTACATTATGTCCCTGCTCGACGGGAAGCTTTTGATCTGGGTCTCTCACCTATGGGAAACAAGAGACCCAGTGTTTGGAAACTTGAATCAGTTTCTGTCTGCTTTCCGACAGATTTTTGATGAGCCTGTCCGTAAACCTACTGCTGTCTCAGAACTACTCCGGTTGCGACAGGGTACTCAGACAGTGGCCAAATATGCAACAGAGTTCTGTACCCTGTCCATGGAACTAAACTGGAGTGCCTCCATGGGATCTTCTTGGAGGGGCTAGCCTCACGTATTCAGAATGAACTAGCAGCGAAAGAACTCCCAGACGATCTCAATGGCCAATCGAGTGGATCGTCGCATGTGGCTTCGCCTTCCGGAAGTAAAGACAGGGAGGAGGCCCTCGCCTTCTCCCAAGGGGGCATTGGGAGCCCTTCGAACACCCGCCGAGGAGCCCATGGAGTTGGGCCGTGGGAGAGTTTCTCCACAAGAGCGCTGGCGGCGAATTAAGGAAGGACTTTGTTTTTACTGCGGCGCAGTGGACCATTAAATAGCCGCATGCCCGACGCGGCCGGGAAACTCCCGGGCCTAGGACCTGAAGGAGGTCTCTTCCTGGGCTGTACTTCACCTGCACCTCCACTAACGCTACCAGTGGCGTTAACATATGCGGACGGTGAATTCCACACGTTAGCCCTGTTGGACTCCGGCGCCGGCGGCAATTTCATTATGAAGAGCCTGGTAGAACACTTAAAGATCCCACAAGTCTGTCTTCCAGCGCCTTTAGTCATCTCCTTGATCCAGGGTAAACCTCTTCCGGAACGTGTGACACTCACCACGGTTCCCATCCAGTTGTTGGAATCCTTCATCGGGAGCAGATGCCATTCTATGTTTTGGAGTATTCCATACATCCGGTCATTCTGGGCCTTCCCTGGCTTCAGGAACACGCTTCTCAGTTCAACTGACTCCAGTTTCATACTCCATTGCCTCCACCAGTCTTCAGGGCCTGCCGGCCTCGTATGCCTCGTACGTTTTCTCAAAGCAAAAGGCCGAGATATTTCCACCTCATCGATCATTCGATTGCGCCATCAACCTCCTCCCTGGCACTGAGCCTCCTCAGGGGTGCACCTATGCCCTCTCGCCTGCGGAGACCAGGCTATGACAGAGTACATCAAAGAGAACCTGGAGAGGGGCTTCATTCAGAAGTCAACGTCCCCAGCAGGGGCTGGGTTCTTCTTCGTCAGAAAGAAGGACGGAAGCCTTCGCCCCGGCATTGACTACCGGGGCCTGAATGCTATAACGGTCAAGGACCGTTACCCCTTGCCCCTCATCTCCAAGCTCTTCGATCGCCTGCAAGGTGCGAGTATCTTCTCCAAGTTGGATCTCTGAGGAGCCTACAACCTGATCCGCATTAAGGAGGGTGATGAATGGAAGATGGCCTTCAACACCCGAGACGGCCACTATGAGTATTTAGTGATGCCGTTCGGGCTCTGTAATGCTCCAGCGGTGTTCCAGAACACCATGAACGAGATGCTCCGTGATCTTTTGTATCAGTGCGTGGTCGTGTACCTGGATGACATTTTGATATTCTCAGACTCTCTGACCGCCCACCGTCGGCACGTCGTCCAAGAATTGCAACGCCTCCGAGAACATAGACTGTATGCGAAACTTGAAAAGTGCCTTTTTGAACAGGAGTCCCTTCCCTTCCTGGGGTACATCGTCTCCAGTGAGGGATTCCGTATGGACCCCCAGAAGCTGAAAGCCATTCAGGAATGGCCGCAGCCATCCGGACTAAAGGCATTCCAACGGTTCTTGTGTTTCGCCAATTATTACCGATCATTCATACCTCATTATGCATCCATCGTTGCCCCGATGACAGCCCTGACCTGGAAAGGCGTGGATCCCAAGAAATGGCCTCCTGGAGCGGAGGCTGCCTTTCGTCGCCTCAAGGAGGCGTTCCTGCAACAACCGTGCCTTAGGCATCCGGATCCGCAGAGGCCGTTTGTCATCGAAGTGGACACGTCCTCAGAAGGCATAGGGGCCATTCTGAGCCAGACTTCCAAAAGTCATACGCTATGCCTGTGTGCCTTCCTCTCCCATCAGTTTTCTCCAGCCGAGCGGAACTACGCCATAGGCGACAAGGAGCTCTTAGTTATAAAGGTAGCCTTGGAAGAGTGGCGCCCTTGGTTAGAGGGGGCACAACACCAGTTCATGGTCTACACAGACCATAAGAACCTTGAGTACCTCCATCGGGCACAATGACTCAACCCTCGTCAGGCACGTTGGGCCTTATTCTTCACTCGATTAAATTTTATTTTACGCTATAGTCCTGCCAGGGAAGAATCTCAAGGCCGACACCTTATCACGGGTATTCAAGTCTACAGACACTTCTGATTAACCCACAGTTTCATTATCGAGCCATCACGCATCCTACTGTCCGCTACCCGACCCCATCCCTCCCGGGAAAACTCTGGTTTCTGCCGCACTTGCGGAATAAGTCCTGGCGTGGGCTCACAATTCCTGCTGCTCTGGTCATCCAGGACAATCCCGGACCTTAAAGACCCTGCGCCGATACTACTGGTGGCCGAAGGTCAACAAAGATGTCCGGGCTTACGTAGAATCCTGCCAGTCATGTGCTCGCCACAAGAGGATCCCCGGTTCGACCCCAGGCTTGTTTCAGCCTTTACCAGCTCCCTCGGAACCATGGATCCATTTGTCGACCGACTTTGTGGTTGATCTGCCATTATCCAGTGGCAACACGGTCATATGGGTGGTCATCGACCGGTTAGTAAAATGGTGCACTTCGTGCCTCTCCCAGGGTTGTCATCTGCACCACAGCTGGCCCAGCTGTTCGTCCAGCACATCTTCAGACTACATGGCCTACCAAGAAGTATCCTTTCGGATCGAGGCCCTCAATTTACTGCCAGATTTTGGAGGGCCCTCTGCCAGAAGTTTGATGTTACCTTAGACTATACGTCTGCTTACCACTCACAGACCAATGGTCTTGCAGAGAGAATGAACCAAACCTTAAAGCAGCTCCTCCATATTTATGTCAATGAGAAACAGGATGACTGGGCAAGTCTGCTACCATGGGCAGAATTTGCACTCAATTCTCATCTTTCCACGGCTACCGGATCCTCACCATTTCAGATAGTGTATGGGAAGCAGACACGCCCGCCGCTGCCAGTTCCCATTTTAGCCCAACTCTCTGCAGACGAGTTACACCACCTGTGGATCTCCACACGGCGCGTGCTGATCAAGGCCAGTCAGGTGGCAAAAAGGTATGCCGATCAGCGAGGAAGACAATACCCGCCTCTCAGGCCGGGCCAAAAGGTATGGCTGAGCACACAGTTCATCCGCCTGAAACTGCCATCAGCGTGACTGGCCCTGCGATTTATTGGGCTGTTTCCCATCATTCGACAGGTTGGTGCCATATCGTATGAGCTCCGTCTTCCGCCTTCACTCAAGATACACAACACGTTCCATGTTTCCCTCTTGAAGCCCCTGGTGTTATCGTGGCCTTCCAGTACGCCTCCGACTCCCCAACCTATTGCCTCTGAAGATGACCTCACCTATCAAATCAGAGAGGTCTTGGACGTGAGAAAGCAGTGAGTTAGCTTGGGAGGGGTTCAGCCCTGAAGAAAACAACTGGGAGCCGTTCGCCGGGTCTTACACCAATTGCTTGAGCAATTGCTTGAGCAATTCCACAGAGACCATCTGTCTAAGCCCAGGCCTCCGGGGAGGTGCCCTAAAGAGGGGGGTACTGTTGTGTTCCGCAGCCATGGAAGGCCACGACCCGCCGCTGCAGCTTCGGGGAAAACCCTTGACCCGGTGCCTGTCGCTCCAGCACGGGTCACTGAGATGGCCGCCGGGTGGGGAGCTGTCCCTGTTCCTTCCTCGCGGCGGTCAGCAGCCTTTCCTCCGCATAGGAATCCAAGATGGCCGCCACCATCTTTAGGCGTGAGGCCACGCCTCCTCCAAGATTTAAAGGGGCCAGGCCCCTTAACTACTTACAGCTGTTTCTGGTGAGCTAGAGCAGAGGAAGTATAAAGGGAGGCTTCCTCTGCTCATTCTTGACTTGACAACATTCCACGTAGTCAGGTCTGCTTGTTTCGGTGATTTCTTGTTCTTCAGATCCTTGCTCTTGTTTCATCTTGGTGTTCCTGGTTCCTGACTTCGGATTGGCTAGCGGTGATTCCTGGTGTGTGACTTCGGACTGGCAGCGGTGATTCCTGGTATGTGACTTCGGACTGGCAAGCGCGATCCTTGGTGTAAGACCTCGGACTGGTAAGCGACGACCCTCTGGCACTTTACCTCGGACTTCTTCTGGACCATTGTCTCCAAGGGCCCACCTAAGTCCCAGCAGCCGGGGGGGACTGCGGGCTTCCAGGGGTGAAGCTCCAGTTAGCACTTGCACCGAACTCTCGATTCCTTGATCTCTCAAAGGTCCACCTAAGTCCCAGCGGTCCGAGTCCCTACGGGCTCCTCCTGTGGGGACCACAGACTTCCAGTGGCGAAGACTCAGTTCCTCTCCTTGACGACACAACCTCTTCGTCTGCTTCCACACGTCGCCTTCAGTCTCCAGTGCCGAGGGTCAGCTGTGATCCATCTTCTGCTCTGCCTCGCCATCCGACGGGAGAACCTACGGATCCATTTCCTCATGTTATACCATCCTCCCATCGGTCCAAGGGTTCATCATCCTAGCATAACACGCATGGGCAATCCGCAATGCATAAGTCCCTATTCATTGTATTCATGGGTTCGCAAAACACATCGCGATCCCCCACAAATACAACATTTCATATTAGTTTCATTCTTTTTGCTCACAGTGATCTCTTAGCGGTCGTTTTATATAGGAAATAGCAAAAACCAGCCCTTTCCTGTGAGTCAAAAGTGACCTCACAGCCCTGTCATAGAGTGGGTCAGACAGGTTGGCAAGGAGACCAGAATGCAACCTATCAGAGCTAAGCATTTTTCTAATGCAGCAAATCGCCGCTATTCCTGATGACGCAGCACTATTTATACCTTAAGCACGTGGAGTGCTACACTCTTTCTTTGCAGGGGTGGTCAGGGGAAGTGGTCCGGGGAGATGGCTGCACTCAGAGCTAGTCTAAGTGTCTGAAATCTGTATTCAATTGCTAGCTACTTTGATAGAATTTTCCATTGAAAGAAATATTTATTTCTTTGATTTTGCTGCAGTACCGCAGCTAGCCATGATTTATTTGACCGCACTTTTTTTTTAATGATTTCAGACGGTCTCTATATCTGCCCCACTGAGACAAGCTGCTAGCAGTGGCATGTTGTTGGTTATTTTTATATTTTAATCCTGCAAGCAGGATTTGGGTGTTGTGGGTGGGAGATATATTAAATTTTCAGCTAGTTTGATAGAATTTTCCATTGAAAAAAATATTTCTTCATTTTTGCTACTGTGCCAAGCAAGCCATGCTTTTTATTTAATTGCAGGTTTTTTTTTATTGAACTCAGGCTGTCTCTCTGTCTGTCCCAGTTAGACAAGCTGCTAGCAGTGGCATGTTGCTGGTTATTTTATATTTTACCCCCTGGAATAGGTTGCAAGCAGGATTTGGGTGTTGTGGGTGAGAGATATATTCAATTTTTAGCTAGTTTGATAGAATTTTCCATTGAAAATTATGTTTCTTCTTTTTTGCTACTGTGCCAAGTAAGCCATGCTTTTTATTTAACTGCAGTTTGTTTGTTTTTTTTATTGAACTCAGTCTCTTTGTGCTCTTTTAAGCCAAGAAGACAGTGCACTGGGCAGTTTTGCAGACTCACATATATTGGGACAGGGGTGCTCTCTGAAGCCAAATCTCCAGTGGGCCTCTTTTGTAGTTACAAGCTTGGTGCGTACACAAGCACATACAGCGGTCTGTAGGCAGTTTTGCAGACTCACACACACACATATATATATATATATATATATATATATATATATATATATATTTATTTATTTATTTATTTATTTATTTATTTAAAATCTTTTGTATACCATTGTTAAGTTATGTACCATCACAACGGTTTACATATAGGCACGTATAGTAATGTTAAAATTGTTAGGGAAATACTTTCTATCAAAGTGCCATTAAGGTTCCGGTTACAATGTTTAAACAATAAAGAATGTTTGATGGATGTCATAAATCTTGTCCATTTATACATGTAAGAGGTTTACTTTACATGTATAATTATTTTGTACTGTCTAATTTATCTAACATTAGCGGTGGGATAATAAAATAATAAAATAACAAAATATGCACAAATCTAATTACATGCTGTGAGCTGATGTTATGCTGCCTGCTTTATTTCTTTTCCTGTTCTTCATTCTCTTTGTAATCTTTGTAAAATGCTTGTCTGAATAGCCAGGTTTTCAAACTTTTAAAACATTTTTTGAAATTTTTCTGCAATCTGATCTCAAGGGGCATGGTGTTCCATAGTATCAGTCCTGCTAAGGATAGTGCTCGCTCTCTAACTTGGGTCAGTCTTGTTGTCCTAACTGAGGGGATTGTTAGGAGGGCTTTGTTGACTGATCTGAGATTTCTCTGTGGGACATGCACATGGAGTGCTGTGTTCAGCCACTCAGCTTTTTCGTCATTAATTAATTTATGTATTGTGCAGAGTGTCTTGTATTGAACCCTTTATACTATGGGTGGCCAATATAAATCTGTTAGTGTTTCAGTGATATGATCTCTTCCTTTTTCCAGTAAGTATTCTTGCAGCAGAGTTTTGTAAAATTTGGAGTGGTCTTATAGTTGTGTATGGTAATCCCCAAAACAGTGTGTTGCAGTAGTCTGTGCTTGCAAATATTAGTGCTTGTAAGACTGTCCGAAAGTTTGTTGGTGTTAGTAGGGGTTTTAGTCTCCTGAGGACCATAAGTTTGGCGTAGCTTTCTTTTACTTTCAGAGATACGTGTTGTTTAAGGCTGAGTTCAGTGTCAATTATTACACTGAGGTTCCATACACTCTCGGCTAGTTCTACTTTCTGATTATTCTTTAGTATAATTGGAGTTTGAATAATCTCAATGTATTTTCATTCTAGATGTAAAAACTCATTTTTTTTATATTAATATCTAGTTCCATATGGTTTAGTAGTTGTTTGATATTGTCAAGGTACATGTTAGCTAAATTTAATGTTTTTTCAATTGAGTCTTCAATGGGTAGAATTAGTTGAATGTCATCGGCATATATGTAATGTATGATTCCCAGTCCAGTCAGAAGGTGGCATAACAGAAGCAGGTATATGTTGAAGAGCATTACGGACAGCGCTGATCCATGTGGTACTCCTGTTTGTAACCTAATTTTATTTGACATCACATTTTTAATCTGTACTTGAAAGAATCTGTTACTAAGATAAGATCTGAACCACGTAATTGTGCTGTTCTGCAATCCTATTTCTTCTAGTCTTTTTAATAGTATATCATGAATTACTATGTCAAAAGCTGATGACAGGTCTAAAGGCACAAGAATGTAATGTTTTCCACTGTCAAATCCTCTTAGAATATTGTCTGTCAGTGAGAGCAGTAATGTTTCTGTGCTGTAATATTTATGGAATCGATGTTGCGAAGGGTATGTTATTGTTATCTAAATGTTCAGCTGGTTGTTTTTGTACGATTTTCTCTATTAGTTTTGCAATTAATGGTACATTTGAAACTGGTCTATAATTGCTGAGGATAAGTGGGACAGCGGTGCTCTCTGAAGCCAAATCCCCAGTGGGCCTCTTTTGTAGTTACAAGCTTTGTGCGTGCACAAGCACATACAGCAGTCTGTAGGCAGTTTTGCAGACTCACATATATTGGGACAGAGGTGCTCTCTGAAGCCAAATCCCTAGTAGGCCTCTTTTGAAAATAATTATTTTAATTGAAATCCCTAGTAGGCAGTGACATTAAATCCATAATGTCAGGGAAAGCTAGGCGTGGTTGGGTGATTGGGACTGGGAGAGGAGACACCTCAAAAGGCAGTGCCAGTCCCCCATTAAAGTTAAAAAGGGACCTGTTCCAATCTAAAATCTCTAGAGAGGGGCAGGCAGTTCCATCTGGGAAAAAATAAAATGTAAAGATGATGCATCGCCACCACCTGTTTCTGACTTTGTAGTTTGGAGGTGAGGGAAGAGGAGGCTGAGCCATGCAAGAATAAAGGGAGACACCCAAAAGCAGCAGTGCGGCATCAGACTCAACTTAGCATTGACAATGTAGCGCAGACACTGTTTGCTTCTGATTCCGATGAAGAATCATCTTGTGTGGGATTCTCACACAAGATGATTCTTTTGATGATTCTTTTGAATATTCATCAGAAATGGAAGAAGTAATAGCTGAAGAAGTTTTAGGGGGATTAGTTAGTCCTGTCTTAGCCTCCACTTCATTGCTACAGGGGAGAGATGTCAGCACAGGCAGAGAGTGTGACTGATGCCCCTGGCATTCGTTCTCAGGGTGCACCCACTACTTCAGCTCCAGTGCCAGCATCCACCCCGAAGGCTATAGAGAAGGTATCACGAAAGAAATCTGCGATCTGGAGCCACTTTAAAGTGACAGAGGACCCGCGTATTGCTCAGTGTAATTACTGTGCCAGGGCTATTAGCAGAGGCAAGCAAATGGGACATCTAATTAATTTTGGCATGATGCATCATATGAAGAGTCAACACCCAACAACAGTACTGCCATCTGGGGATGGTGGCAGTACCGGTCAGGGGACCCCTTTTTCCAGGCAGTGTAAAGTGGTTGAAAAGGAGCAGAGTCACCCCACGCCCTCATCCCCTTCTAGCAGTCAGATGGCAGTCCAGCAGCCCCCTGCCATGTGGCAGAAGCGACAACCCACAATAAAAGAAATGGGGTGGTGTGCGGTAATGCTATCCCTGGATAGGAGGCAGGCAGCCTCAAAAGTTGTAACCAGGAGCATTGGGAAAATGATTGCCCTTGATGACCAGTCCTTGCAGATAGTGGAGAATGTGGGTTTCAAGCATTTGCTGAAGGTCTTAGTTCCAAATTACAAAGTCCCCTCCAGAACCACATTTAGTAGAGATGTGAATCGTGTCCTTGATCGTCTTAACAATCGATTTCGGCTGGGAGGGGGAGGGAATCGTATCGTCGCCGTTTGGGTGTTTAGAGTATCGTGAAAATCGTTAAAATCGTGAACCGGCACACTAAAACCCCCTAAAACCCACCCCGACCCTTTAAATTAAATCCCCCACCCTCCCGAACCCCCCCCCCCCAAATGCCTTAAATTACTTGGGGGTCCAGCGGCGGTCCGGAACGGTCTCCTGAAATTGAATCGTGTTGTCTTCAGCCGGCGCCATTCTGCTCCGCCATTTTGCAAAATGGTGGCGCAAAATGGCGGCGGCCATAGACCAACACAATTCGACTGCAGGAGGTCGTTCTGGACCCCCGCTGGACTTTTGGCAAGTCTTGTGGGGGTCAGGAGGCCCCCCCCCCCAAGCTGGCCAAAAGTCCCTGGGGGTCCAGCGGGGGTCCGGGAGCGATTTCCTGCCGCGAATCGTTTTCCGTACGGAAAATGGCGCCGGCAGGGTCCGGGAGCGACCTCCTGCACGCGGGTTGTTTTAAAGGGTCGTGGTGGGTTTTAGGGTTGTTTTGGTGTGCCGGTTTTCCCGCCGATTTACGATTTGACGATTTTTTAACAAAAAAAACCATGACGATCAGATTTCCCTCCCCCCCAGCCAAAATAGATCGTTAAGACGATCGATCACACGATTCACATCCCTAGTCTGGTCCCTGTGGTTTTGATAGGGGCAAGACAGGCTGGCCCCGGGGAGAGTTCCCTTTCCTTTGCACAGGAAAGGGCTCCCTAGAATGGGTTCGACCCTAGAGTGGGGTGTTTCCATTGGCGTCTAGTGAGCTCTCGCTGGTCTTTTAAAATCTGGTGGATGTAGCAGATATACAAGGTAGAGGCGGAGAAGTTTTCCATGTGAACAGCGGTTCAACATGGGTCAGAGGGTGCTAAGAGATAGGATGGCTGCACCTGAGGAGAGTTCCCTTTTCTTTGCGCAGGAATGGGCTCCCTGGAATGGGTTGACCCCTAGAGTGGAGCACGAGCCTTCAAGCATGGTGAATTGACCTGGAGGAGCTTTCCATGTGAACAGTGGTTCAACATGGGTCACAGGGTGCTAAGAGATAGGCTGGCTGCACCCGGGGAGAGTTCCCTTTCCTTTGCACAGGAATGGGCTCCCTGGAATGGGTTGGCCCCTAGAGTGTGGTGGTTCCGTTGGTGTCTAGTGAATACCCAGAAGCTATTAACTGTACTTATGCACTTCAGCTGAAACAAAGGAATTTGAAGAGCTCTCAGGAATAAGTAAACTTCTACTCAAGTCCAAATCTACAATATCAACCTATGTTGACTTTGTAGTTTACACAGTGGTTCTGTAAACTATGGGAACACAGAGGATGAACTACAGTACAACCACCACCAGTTTTCTATAGCACTAGAAACATTAATGTTGGCATCTAAGAAACATCTAGGGAAAATGGCCTAGACAGTGGACAGACAGGCACAGCATTTAGGGTCAGGTACATGTGCTGATATTATCTGGAACATAGGAGGCAGTTGGAGCTGCTGCAAGACTTTGAATTGTTTTTATTCGTCTTGCCATTCATAGGGGATTATGCATAGCTATGTCCATTGATGCAGAAAGTTCAACAAGGGCTGTCTGCAGCTCCACTAACCTCTGCAGCATCATAAAGGTGGAATTCCACTGGGTGGCAATGTCTTGAATGAGACGCTTGTGAGGCATCTCCAAATCAGTCTGCTTTTGTCGGAGAACCTGCCCCGCCTTCACACTTCTGTGGAAGTGTGCTGCTATGTTCCTGCACTTGTGTATTAAAGTATGCAGGTATTCATTCTCTTGGTGATTGGACTCCAACCCCAGAGCTGACTTCACTACCAGGTGCAGAGTGTGTGCCAAACGTCAGATGTTCTGAAAGCGCCCGTCGCATATTGCCTTTACCATGTTTGCACCATTGTCTGTGACAAAGAACCGTGCCTGAAGATTCCTGTCTCGCTGGTGTAGTTGCCAGCCTGCCAGCATCTGTCTGATGCATGCTAGAATATTGGCTGAGGTATGGGCCTCGTCCGTTAGGTGGGTGTGCAGTATAGCCCACCTCCACCCTGATACTTTTCACTAATAGAGCTGCTGCCTGCCCCAGCCTCAGCCAGGTCCCAGCAATGTGTCAGGGAGAGGTAAGAGTGTACAGCATTCATGGCAGTTCAGATATCGAAGGTAAAATGCACACTCCCCTGTGCCTTAGCTAGCAGTGCTTGGATGCAACTGTGACACTGGTTCTACAGGCTGGGGATGACCTTTCTGCTAAATGTTAGGGATGTGAATCGTTTTTTGATGATTTAAAATATCGTCCGATATATTTTAAATCGTCAAAAATCGTTAGGGCCACGATACAATACCAATTCCCCCGATTTATCGTCAAAAAATCGTAAATCGGGGGAAGGGGGGGGGGAAGGGGGAGGGCAGGAAAACCGGCACACTAAAACCCCCTAAAACCCACCCCCGACCCTTTAAATTAAATCCCCCACCCTCCCGAACCCCCCCCCCAAATGCCTTAAATTACCTGGGGGTCCAGCGGCGGTCCGGAACGGCCTCCTGCAATTGAATCGTGTTGTCTTCAGCCGGCGCCATTCTGCACCGCCATTTTGCAAAATGGCGGCACAAAATGGCGGAACCCCGGCTGAACGACCTCCTGCAGTCGATCTCCTGCCGGCAATACGGCCCGCGTGCCCAGGGACTTTTGGCCAGCTTGGGGAGGCCTCCTGACCCCCACAAGACTTGCCCAAAAGTCCACGGGGGTCCGGGAGCGACCTCCTGCACGCGGGCTGTATTGCCAATATTCAAATGGCGCCGGCGCTACCTTTGCCCCTCACTATGTCATACGACCCAGCGCCGGCGCCATTTGAATATTGGCAATACGGCCCGCGTGCAGGAGGTCGCTCCTGGACCCCCACTGGACTTTTGGCAAGTCTTGTGGGGGTCAGGAGGCCTCCCAAGCTGGCCAAAAGTCCCTGGGCGTCCAGCGGGGGTCCTGGGAGCGATCTCCTGCACTCGTGACGTCGGGTGACAGGAACCAAAATGGCGCCAGCGCTAACCTTTGCCTGTCATATGGTAAGGGCAAGGGCCCACCGGCGCTATTTCTATTAACGCAGCCGTGGCCCGAGAGCGGGAGATCGCGCCAGGACCCCCCCACTGGACCCCAGGTAATTTAAAACATTTTGGGGGGGTTTGAGGGTGGGGGGATTTGTTTTTAAAGGGTCGGGGTGGGTTTTTAGGGTTGTTTTTGTGTGCCGGTTTTCCCGCTCTCCCCCCCTCCCCCGATTTACGATTTTTTGACGATAAATCGGGTGAATTGATATTGTATCGCAGCTCTAATGATTTTTGACGATTTAAAATATATCTGACGATTGTTTTAAATCGTCAAAAAACGATTCACATCCCTAGACCAGACTATTTATTTTATGAGCTTTTATGAGCTTTTATATACCGGCATTCGTAGGACACATCCATGTCGGTTTTACAAGTAACTGTGAAAGGAGGAAATTACAATGAACAATGATAGAGGGCTAGCTAAGGGGGAGGGGGAGGGGAGAGAAACTTGGAGAATGAGCGGAATACCTCGCTTTGCCAGCCTGTCTTGCCCCTATCAACTTTCTGCCACTCTGCCTTGCTGCCATATACCAGATGACTCACTCAACTCATTGTGGTGCTCTTGCCACTATCATAGTTCCTCATTGTGTTGGTGCTAATCTTTCTGCTTGCTATGTTCCCCCTTCATTGTGCTGTACGATGTTGATGCCACTTGTCTTGCCACTTTGCCTGTCGTTCTGCCTTCGAGAGTTCATGCATCTGTTATCGGTGCTCTCTTTTTTTGAAGCTGTGGTTTGTTTTTGACACTTTCGCTGCTGCTTTGCACCTCTGTTAAAGCACTCTTGCCAGTCCTGGTACCGCTTTGCCCCTTTAAAGTGCCTTAGGCTATCATGCCACTTTGGTGCCACTTTGCCACAGTCTAAGTACCTTGGAGCTCTTTTCTCATTCTGATGATTGCTCCCGAGAGGTTTCATCAGAATTGATAAGAAAACTCCAATTCTGCAGCCAAAAATAGGCTGCAAATACTTTCCCCCATTGACTTTAATGGGAAAACGGACAACAAATAAAACTAATCAACGAATTGGTTTTCCCCCCTATGAAACTAATGCAATGAATTTGGGTCCCAGAGAAATGAAACCGAATCGAAACAATTTTTTCCTTCTGCACATCCCTTGGCTCTTTAGTCTTTCCTCATAGGAAGCTGTTCCATTCCCTTTATCATTTTGGTTGCCCTTCTCTGTACCTTCTCCATCGCAACTATATCTTTTTGGAGATGTGACGACCAGAATTGTACACAGTATTCAAGGTGCGGTCTCACCATGGAGCGATACAGAGGCATTATGACATTTTCCGTTTTATTCACCATTCCCTTTCTAGTAATTCACAACATTCTGTTTGCTATTTTGGCTGCCACAGCACACTGAACCGATGATTTCAATGTGTTATCCACTATCATGTGTTATCCACTATGATGCCTAGATCTCTTTCTTGGGTTGTAGCTCCTAATGTGGAACCTAACATTGTGTAACTATAGCAAGGGTTATTTTTTCCCTATATGCATCACCTTGCACTTATCCACATTAAATTTTATCTTCCATTTCGATGCCCAATTTTCCTATTCTCTATTCCTGTCTTTTAGCCAGTTTGTAATCCATGAAAGGACATCGCCTCCCTATCCCATGACTTTTTACTTTTCCTAGAAGCCTCTCATGAGGAACTTTGTCAAACGCCTTCTGAAAATCCAAATGCACTACATCTACCGGTTCACCTTTATCTACATGTTTATTAACTCCTTCAAAAAAGTGAAGTAGATTTGCTGAGGCAAGACTTGCCTTGGGTAAAGCCATGCTGACTTTGTTCCATTAAACCATGTCTTTCTATATATTCTGTGATTTTCATATTTTAGAACACTTTCCACTAGTTTTCCTGGCACTGAAGTCAGGCTAACTGGTCTGTAGTTTCCCAGATCACCCCTGGAGCCCTTTTTTAAATATTGGGGTTACATTAGCCACCCCCCAGTCTTCAGGTACAATGGATGATTTTTTATAATTTCATATTTTATTAATTTCATAAAGTAATCATACATCTTACTTTATCAGAAAAAGAAAAGATATGTAAGAAATCAATTTTCACATTTAACATCTCCAGTAAGAAATTTCAAAATACAATACTTTCTATGAGGATAAAACTAAGAATAAGGAAATTAGGCCCAGAAAATGTAAAGGCAGTATACAAAACACAAAAAGAGAAGAAAACTGGCCTTAACGTATAGGTGGATTTCAATACATGATTATCTTTGGGATCCTTTACACAGGATTGATGTTTAAATTCCTGGGAATTTAAAAAGGATTTCAGCTGTTCTGACATGGTGAAAACAAAACATTCATCTTTTCCTCATATTATTCACCCACAAGAGTATTTTAATAGGAAAGTATAACCTAAGGATAATACCTGTGCTCTCATATTTAAAAATTCCCTTCTCCTTATTTGGATGGACCTAGCAAAATCCAGAAATATTTTAACAACTTGACCAAAGAAAGCAAAGAGTAATATTTGGAAATATTTCTCATAACATCACTAATATCTCGTTCTGACACAGAAGACACAAGCAACGTTCCTCGATCTAGAAACTCTACTGTGGAATAGAGATGTGAATCGGAACCGGAATCGGTTCGGATTCCGTTTACGATTCACATGTGGGGTTTTTTCCATCGGGCCCGATCGGCGGTTTTGTTTATCGGCTGCACCCGAGCCGATAAACAAAAAACCCACCCCGACCCTTTAAAACTAACCCCTTAGCTTCCCCCACCCTCCCGACCCCCCAAAAAACTTTTTACAGGTACCTGGTGGTCCAGTGGGGGTCCCGGGAGCAATCTCCCGCTCCGGGCCGTCCCTCCCGCTCCCGGGCCGTCAGCTGCCACTAATCAAAATGGTGCCAATGGCCCTTGCCCTTACCATGTGACAGGGTATCCATGCCATTGGCCGGACCCTGTCACATGGTAGGAGCACTGGATGGCGGCGCCATCTTGTGCTCCTACCCGTGTGACAGGGGCTGACCAATGGCACCAGTAGCCCATGTGACATAGTAAGGGCAAAGGTTATCAGCACCATTTTGAAATACTGGCAGCTGACGGTCCGAGTGCAGAGGTCGCTCCCGGACCCCCGCTGGACTTTTGGCAAGTCTTGTGGGGGGTCAGGAGCCCGATTCACATCCCTACTGTGGAACTTTCCAAAAATTGCGTCAAATTGTCAAGAGCTTCCATCTGATTGTCTCCAGCATTTCTTCTGGTTTTTGTTAAGAAATATGCCTTGTTTGCCAAAGGAAGTTTAGATTCTTCAAATTTTAGATTTTCCACAAAAATGTTTCTTAACATGCTTTGGATGTTTTCTCCCAAGGCACGTGGAAAATTTAGGAATCTTAAATTAAGATGTCTAATTAAATTAAGATGTCTAATATGATTTTCCAAGGATTCCAATCTTTTGGACTGGATCCCATAGTCTTTTATTAATTTATAGTTCATAGATTGAATTTGCACTCTTTTTTGTTCCACCTCTTCAACTCTGTTACCAAGGTCTTTAATCTGGTCCGCCAGATTAAGGTTAAGGGTTTGTATCTCAGCTTCCACTTTTATATATTTATTTTCACAATCCATAACTAGCCGTAACAGGCTAGCCACCAGGTCCCACAAAGTATCCAGGGTTACTTCAGCCGGTTTTGGGGGCAATTGGAAAAACCCACCCCCTTCCCGGACATTTAGCAACTCTGGAGAATCAATCGCTTGCGCAGCCAAGATCCTTCTTTCTTCCTCTACAGGGTTAACCGGAGAAAAAGATGATTCAAGCTCCTCTATGGTGCTTGTCGATACTGTTCCCAGCATATTGGAGAGAATCGAGGTTGCAGCTCCATTCCTCCCATCTCGGCTTCCCCCTCCCACCGAGCGGGTGATGTCATCTTTCTACACTGCGTCTTGAATGTTCACCCACGGCGCTGGAGGTGGTGGAGGTCAAAAATCCGAGGTTTCCCCATACAGTGCCGGATCTCCCTCTCCTGACACTGAAGCAGGGACAGTATCACCCGTTCTTTCCACTATCGAAGTTGCAAAAGAAGTTATCTACTTCTGTCCATCAGGTAAAGCGGGTTCTGGGGAAAAACCCATACTTTACCTTTCCTTTTAGGAGGCATCTTCAATTAGGTAATAAGTACACATGGAACAACTTTCCTTGCGACTGTTCATGCTGCCATCTTGGGCCTCAGCCTACAATGGATGATTTTAATGATAGTTTACAAATTTTTACTAATAGGTCTGAATACAATCAAAAAAACAAAAAAAGTAGCCAGAAGCTAGAAATAAGCTAGGAGCAGTGTATACCTAAGTAAAAAGGTTGGAAAGTTCAGTTCAGTTACTCACCCACCGACCCCTAGCTCATCCTTTAATTTATAGGCAGGTGCCATTTTCACAAAAAAAACAAAAACAAAAAAAAGCCACTTTATTGAGAGTAGGCCACTATCAGACATATAGTGAATTCACTAATATATTTAAAGGACGTTAATTAGACACATTCCTACTCCCATAGCAACCTAAAATTAAGTAGGAACTGAACAAATTTGAAATGAAGGCAGCAGTCCAGTAGCAAGAGGAGGGCTTCCCAGTCTTTTGCATCGAGTGTCACATGTATGATTTTTTGCCCGCCAGTGAGAAATTGTACATGTGCATGTGATGCAAAGAGCTCCTGGCTCTCAGAGAACGAGTCCAATCTTTGGAGGCTAGAGTGGCAGACCTGGAGGAGCTGAGGCAGACAGAGAGGTATATAGATGAGACCTTCAGGGATATAGTAGCCAAGTCCCAACTTCAGACTCACAGCCCTGATGCTGCCTTGGAGGAAGAGCAACAACCTGGTGCAGCAGGAAAGGATCCTGTAGCAAGGACCTGCTCTCCAGGTGGTGCATTGACCTTTCGCAACGAGGATGTCTCCCCAAGGCCTACTGCCCAGAAAGGGCTAGGGAAGACTGAGATACAAGACCCAGAGGCCACAAGACTAGACAAGACAGAGCTGGAAGATCCAGAGGCCACAGAGAAATACAAAGTAGAACAGGGCTAAGCAGAGAACCAAGTAGAGTTGATGGCAAGGCATCAGATATTGCAAGAGGCTGGGCTAAATAGGCCAAGCCCTGCTGAGTCAAGGGCCCATGGAGGATATGGCTGGAGTGAGAGGAGGTGTAGCTCCATGGGTTCCTCTGGTGGCAGGGAAGCTGCATAGCAGGCTAGATCCTAACACCACTTTCAGTTTTCCTTACTCTTCCCATGTTGGGAAGTTGTGTCTACCCTATTCCCTTCACTGGTCTTGTCAACCTGCAATGGTCCTTCTCCAGGGTCTTCTGTAGTGAATACCGAACTGAAGTATTTAATATTTCTGTCAGTTCTTCATCTGTCTCTACACACTGTTCCATGTCAACTTTCTATTTCGCTATACTGCTTTGGTTTTCCTTCTTTCTCTGATATACTTGAAAAATATTTCTGTTTATCTCTTTGGCAATCCTTTCTTCTGTTTGGCCTTTTGCTTTCCTGATTTTTTTCTTCATTTCCCTCAATTTCACCAGGTATTCTTCCCTGTTTATCTCTTTTTAGGATCTATACTTCCTAAACGCTGTTCTTTTTGCCTTTAAAAACATAAGAACATAAGTGAATGCCATACTGGGTCAGACCAAGGGTCCATCAAGCCCAGCATCCTGTTTCCAACAGTGGCCAATCCAGGCCATTAGAAGCTGGCAAGTACCCAAAAACTAAGTCTATTCCATGTTACCATTGCTAATGGCAGTGGCTATTCTCTAAGTGAACCTAATAGCAGGTAATAGACTTCTCCTCCAAGAACTTATCCAATCCTTTTTTAAACACAGCTATACTAACTGCACTAACCACATCCTCTGGCAACAAATTCCAGAGTTTAATTGTGCGTTGAGTAAAAAAGAACTTTCTCCGATTAGTTTTAAATTTGCCCCATGCTAACTTCATGGCGTGCCCCCTAGTCTTTCTACTATCTGAAAGAGTAAATAACCAATTCACATCTACCCGTTCTAGACCTCTCATGATTTTAAACACCTCTATCATATCCCCCCTCAGTCGTCTCTTCTCCAAGCTGAAAAGTCCTAACCTCTTTAGTCTTTCCTCATAGGGGAGTTGTTCCATTCCCCTTATCATTTTGGTAGCCCTTCTCTGTACCTTCTCCATCGCAATTATATCTTTTTTGAGATGCGGCGACCAGAATTGTACAGAGTATTCAAGGTGCAGTCTCACCATGGAGCGATACAGACGCATTATGACATTTTCCGTTTTATTCACAATTCCCTTTCTAATAATTCCCAACATTCTGTTTGCTTTTTTGACTGGCGCAGCACACTGAACCGACGATTTCAATGTGTTATCCACTATGACACCTAGATCTCTTTCTTGGCTTGTAGTACCTAATATGGAACCCAACATTGTGCAATTATAGCATGGGTTATTTTTCCCTATATGCATCACCTTGCACTTATCCACATTAAATTTCATCTGCCATTTGGATGCCCAATTTTCCAGTCTCACAAGGTCTTCCTGCAATTTATCACAATCTGCTTGTGATTTAACTACTCTGAACAATTTTGTGTCATCTGCAAATTTGATTATCTCACTCGTCGTATTTCTTTCCAGATCATTTATAAATATATTGAAAAGTAAGGGTCCCAATACAGATCCCTGAGGCACTCCACTGTCCACTCCCTTCCACTGAGAAAATTGTCCATTTAATCCTACTCTCTGTTTCCTGACTTTTAGCCAGTTTGCAATCCATGAAAGGACCTATCCCATGACTTTTTACTTTTCCTAGAAGCCTCTCATGAGGAACTTTATCAAACGCCTTCTGAAAATCCAAGTATACTATATCTAGCGGTTCACCTTTACCACATGTTTATTAACTCCTTCAAAAAAGTGAAGCAGATTTGTGAGGCAAGACTTCCCCTGGGTAAAGCCATGCTGACTTTGTTCCATTAAACCATGTCTTTCTATATGTTCTGTGATTTTGATGTTTAGAACACTTTCCACTATTTTTCCTGGCTATGAAGTCAGGCTAACCAGTCTGTAGTTTCCCGGATCGCCCCTGGAGCCCTTTTTAAATATTGGGGTTACATTTGCTATCCTCCAGTCTTCAGGTACAATGGATGATTTTAATGATAAGTTACAAATTTTTACTAATAGGTCTGAAATTTCATTTTTTAGTTCCTTCAGAACTCTGGGGTGTATACCATCCGGTCCGGGTGATTTACTACTCTTCAGTTTGTCAATCAGGCCTACCACATCTTCTAGGTTCACCGTGATTTGATTCAGTCCATCTGAATCATTACCCATGAAAACCTTCTCCATTACGGGTACCTCCCCAACATCCTCTTCAGTAAACACCGAAGCAAAGAAATCATTTAATCTTTATTTTTTCAGTCACCTCCTTTGAGAAGCTCTTCCCCCACCCCACCAGCAATCAAGAGTAACAGCAATGGTGGTGTCCTCTACCTCCAGGAGGCACACCCCAGGCCACTATAGCCTCAACACTCCCCATACCATACTTCTCTTTTGGACTGGGGAAGTAGAGATGCTGGGACACAGACTGGCCAGCCATTGTTGGCCAAGGGAAGCCGGCATCACCTTCTAGCTCCACCACCTTCATCTGCTGCCTCTGCTGCAGAATCAGGCTCATCATCTGGAGAACCCACTCCAGGCAATGAGCCTGTATCTCAATGCCTGTTTGGCAAGGGGATGCAGATGATGGTGGAGGAGCTTAGGGTGATGCAGTTAGCCCTTGGGGATCTGGCTACTCCATCTGCACACCAGGCTGAGACACCACAGTGCCACACCATGGCATTCCAGGTCATAGCTTGGCGCCTGTCAATGTACCAGCCAGACCGCTAAGTCTGATGTCCCTGGCCTCCCTACTATCCCAGCCCTTTTTTATGTTATTATAAATAGTTGTGGTACCTAGTTTGTCCCCACCCCATCTTATTTATTTTGAATTTGTAAATAGTTATTTTAATTATGTTTTAAGTAAAACTGTTTAATTGTTTTGGCTTTGTGATTGTGTCCTTTATTTTTTAATACATTTCAGTTCACTTGGGGGCCAAGCTAGCTCAAACTCTCTTTCACAAGTCTCTTTCTACATGGTGTGAATTCTTTTACTGATGGGTGGTGAAGGATATAGAGTCCAAGATCCTAGATGGCAGGGGTAATTCTGTATTTGTACCTGGGAAAAGAAGACTTGTTCTCGGCATGCACGAGTGAATGTGTGTGCCCAAACAACTATGCAGGAGACTTTAGGTGAGTGTCCAAAATTAATCTTTACTGAAGGTATGTTCTGAAAATTAAATGGCTCACTTCACATCAGTTCTTACCACCAATAGAGATTAGAGATGTGAATCGTGTGATCGATCGTCTTAACGATCGATTTCGGCTGGGGGGGGAGGGAATCTTATCGTCGCGGTTTTGTTTTTTAAAATATCGTGTAAATTGTAAATCGGGGGAGGGCGGGAAAACCGGCACACTAAAACATCCCTAAAACCCACCCCGACCCTTTAAAATAAATCCCCCACCCTCCCGAACCCCCCCAAAATGCCTTAAATTACCTGGGGTCCAGAGGGAGGGTCCCGGTGTGATCTTTTACTCTCGGACCTCCGGTGCGTTGTAGAAATGGCACCGGCGCTACCTTTGCCCTGTCATATGACAGCAGGGCAAAGGTAGCGCCGGCGCCATTTTGTTTTTTTGTCCCCCGATGTCAGGAGCGTAGGAGATCACTCCCGGACCCCCGCTGGACCCCCAGGGACTTTTGGCCAGCTTGGGGGGGCCTCCTGACACCCACAAGACTTGCCAAAAGTCCAGCGGGGGTCCGGGAACGACCTCGAATCGTTTTGCCGTACAGCAAAATGGCGCCGACCATGCCGTACGGTCGGCGCCATTTTGCTGTACGGCAAAACGATTCGAGTTTAGGAGGTCGTTCCCGGACCCCTGCTGGACTTTTGGCAAGTCTTGTGGGTGTCAGGAGGCCCCCCCAAGCTGGCCAAAAGTCCCTGGGGGTCCAGCGGGGGTCCGGGAGCGATCTCCTGGACGCGTGATGTCGGGAGCTAGGAATCAAAATGGCGCCGGCGCTACCTTTGCCCTGTCACATGATAAGGGCAAAGGGCCACCGGCGCCATTTCTCTTCACAGCAGCCGTGGGCAGAGAGCGGGACATCGCGCCAGGATCATCGCGCCGGGACCCCAGGTCATTTAAAACATTTTGGGGGGTTCGGGAGGGTGGGGGTTTGTTTTAAAGGTTCGGGGTGGGTGTTAGGGTTTTTTTTGGTGTGCCGGTTTTCCCACCCCCTATTTAACGATACAATACAAATGCCCCGACGATAAATCGTGGGCATTTGTATTGTATCGTGCACTCTAATGATTTTGGATGATTTTAAAATTATCTGACGATAATTTTAATCGTTCAAAAACGATTCACATCCCTAATAGAGATAGCATTACCATAGTAAGGGAAAATACTCACCCTCCAGGGCTTGGATAAATGTGTTTCCAGGTGGCCAGGGATGATCTTGTTTGAGCAGAAAACCCCTTACTCCTGACAAAAATGCTAACACTGCGTCTGTACTCCTCTCTATTCCAGGGGTGAAGACTCCCAAGTGGAGGTCCTCAGATGTAATTAAATATTGATATTACCCATAGTTGTTTTTTTTTATATCTCTCACAATCTTTCTCTTATCCCAAGATGAAAGGAATCCCCTAGAACACACAGCTTTCGATGTTCCTCTGTCAGGGCAGGAAGAAGGGGCAGTAAAACTCTTGCTCCCAGGTCTTCTAACAAAACTGTCTTTTTCCCCAAAAATGCTTCAAACACAAGAAAATGCTGCAGCAGGTCACCACCATTCCTCTACTTCCTAGGAAAGTCACAATTGGGCAGGTCTTCCCTATCCTGGGCTCCCCCAGGGAGAGAGTTCCTCATGCCCTCTCCCCAAGCAGCACCCACGGGTCTTCTCAGACATCTTGAAATGAAAGGCCTCTGGAATCCCCATATAATCTGGAAGGGCAGATTCCCGATTTTTCCCAGGGACTGCAGGCAGGTGATACCTGAGACCAAGGGGAGTGTGGCAGTCTGTTAGTTCTGTTTAAAGGGAATAAATGAGGGCAGCTGAGAGGTTTGGGTGTGGTGGGTAAAGAGAGCGAGAGGAATGCAGACAGCATTTAGTGGTGTTCCCTTTATTTCACAACAAAGAAGACCAAGAGAAGATCATGTAATATGTAAATAGGGTATACTAAATAAATAAAATTTTTACCTCAACCTCAGGATCTCAAGCAGTAATAGTAGCAGTGGCAGAAAATAAAGCAGGGCCCGGTGGATGAAAAAAAGAGGGAGAAACCCGTAGGAAAACTGTAATGAATGCCAGTGACAAGCCCCCCAAGTTTAAGAAGGCAGCACAGATGGGGAAACAAAACAAATAAAAAGAAAAGAAATTAAGAAAGGGCTGCAATGCCAAAGGGTCAGAACTGCCTGAGAGAAGGCCGCACTGCAGAAGAAAAGAATTGTGATCATACCAGCAAAATGAGTGCTGGAGCACAGAAAATCATGCCGAGATGTTAAGAGGAGGCATCGGGCCAAGTAGAGGCAAAAACCGACTCCTTCAGCGTGTGCAGCGGCTGTAAGAGAGGAAAAGAGGGGCCTGTAGCTGATGCCGCATTGGCAGGGGGGAGGCCCCAATGCTGGAGAGCATTGGGGCCCCAATGCAGGAGAGCACGAAGCTTCTTTGGCAAAGGGAACTCGCTGAGCATCAGAGTGTCAACAGAAAAGGCTACATTGATGCTGGAGTTTTTGATGGGCGAATGAATCACTGCAGCAGAAGAGGCATCCACTAAATAGAGACAGAGACTCCCACGATAGAGAGGGCTGCACTGAGAGAGACGCAGAGAAGGAGGCACTGGATCAGAGGAGAAAGAGCATGAGAGGGAATCAAGGCATCGGATCGCTGATGAAGTCAGGCCCTGCTAAAAGCTGCCATGATCGATGAAGGATAGGGACAGAGCCACAACAGAGCAGAGAAGTGCCACCATAGTGAGGCCTGAGCATCAGAGAAGAGGAAGTGAGAGGAATCGTCTGACTGGCAGCGGTCAGCTGTGATGGAAGTCATGACTGCTGCCAGAAGCCTCTTCGTCCCACAAATAGAGGCCCAAGAGAAAAGACTGCTGTTGTTGCTGGGTGTCTGCTGCCTGGGTGAGTGCCTCTCTTGTAATGCTGCTGCCACCACAAATTTAATTTAAAAATTAAAAAAACATGCGATTAGCATTGGAGGGCCTAAGGGATGCCCTGACATGACAATTGAGTAAGCCACAAACTCACTAATGTCATCAGTGATGTCAGTGGGTACTTGCGGCTCTGGGGGGTTAGTAATTTTAAGTAAAATAAAAGGAAATTAGTTAAAGAAATAATAGTGGGGGCCAGGTAAGGGGGCCCTGGCTACCTGTCTGACACCAACCCTGGACCTTAGCCATAATGATCATTTAAAAATTTTAGTTTTGTAAGGGAGAATATTTATAGTAATTATACAAATTGTACAAGTATTTAAATAATTAAAAGTACAAGAAAAGCAAGGAATAAATATAGGGAATAATTTTAGTGGACATGAGAGAATTTATTTTTTTATAATTGACAATTTTTATTGAGAGTCAAGAACAAGACTTTAACATGCTTAAGATATTCCAATATAACAAAAGACCTCTAGTTTTCGTTTACAGAGACTGATACCTTCACTAACCTCCCCCCACCTGCATCAGGTTTTGCACATATATAAGAGTTACACTAACAGAGTATCTCGCTTAAAACATAATTATAGGTAGGAGGAGTTAAGATGGCTGCCTGAGCAGACAGATTCAATGCTGCTCCTGTTTCTATTACCTAAACTCCAAAGCTTCCAGCAATTAAGCCGCATAAAAGAAAAGGGAAAATAAGAATTTACCCAGCTGAATTTAATGTTCCCTTGGATCAATTTCATCATCTCCCCTATACACCCTCATGTACCCCTGTTCCCTGGTCAGACCACACCATTATCAAAACTTCTCTTTCCATCCATTATTTAATCATCCCACTTCCAATACTTCTATTGCTTTCAGAAAAGCCTGCCCTAGTGAAGAGCTCATAGCAGCTCTCACTGACTCCTTGCCCAACCTTAACTGCACTGATCCAGATGCCGCAATCAAGTCCAGGAACAATATCACACTGGACACCACAAACAAATTATGCCCCATCACCACACGTGATTTGAACCCTTCTACCAAAAATCAGAAACCGTGGTATACGACTGACCTCAAACATATGAAAAACAATCTAAGACAAAAGGAGAGAGCATGGCGTAACGACCCATCTCCCAAAAAACCTCTGCCTTCAAATCTGCTCTTCATTGCTATAGAACCACCACCCTCATTGCCAAACCCGATTTCTATGCCAAGAAAATTCACAATTACATCTATAACCCTAAAGTCCTCTTCTCCTACATCACTAATCTCACCAAGCCAACCCCCCCCCTGTCATCCCCGACAATGAAGCAAGTAGTAAATGCAAAGAATTGGCACTCTACTTTCACAACAAAATAGCTAACATACTCCTCAGATTTACTCCTGACACCATCCCCCCTCCCGTGAGCTCACGCTTAACTACTACCACCCTCAACTCCCTTGACCTCACTTCCTCCATTGAAATAGCTTTGATCCTCAAAAAGATCAAACCGGCCACCCACCCCTCTGACATTGTCCCCACCAAAGCCCTACTTATGATACCTGACACCATTGCTAAACCTTTGGCTGACATTATCAACTGTTCCCTCTCCTCTGGCATAGTCCCTGACCCTCTTAAACATGCAGCCATCAAACCCCTGCTAAAAAAAAAAACCCTCCCTAGACCCGAAGGACCCAGCCAACTTTCACCCCATCTCCAATCTTCCCTTCATATCAAAAATCATGGTTAATACCCAACTAACAGACTACCTGGAAGACAACAAGATACTGCACTCCTCCCAATTCGGCTTCCGCAAACACCTCAACACTGAAACCCTCCTGCTTTCCCTCTCTGACTTCCTCCTCAGAGGCATGGACCAAGGACACTCCTACATCCTGGCTCTCTTGGATATCTCCGCCACCTTTGATACTATAAGCCATAATCGCCTCCTCTCCTGCTTAGCCAGTATCGGCCTTTCTGGCACCACACTCCAATGGTTTACATCCTATCTTACTAATAGAAAATACTCTGTTAAAATAGATAATGTCGAATCTACCCACTATGCTCTCTCTCAAGGATTTCCCCAGGGCTCCTCCCTCTCCTCCACTCTCTTCAATATATATCTTACTCCCCTCTGCCAACTCCTATCAGATCTCGGCTTCAAATTCTATCTATATGCAGACGACATGCAAATCATCATACCCATCCAGGACTCCCTGACCAACGCCCTTGTCTTCTGGAAAAACTGCCTTGCCTCCATCAACGCACTCCTCACCGACCTGCACCTCGCCTTAAACGCCTCAAAAACAGAACTCCTCCTCATCTCACAACACTCTCTCCCCAAACCCGCACTTGCAAATGACCCTGCCTATAACGCCTTTCTTACACAGCCCTGCACAAGAAACCTCGGGGTTCAGATTGACCAACAACTGAACCTAAAAAACACATCAACCTGAACCTAAAGGAAGGTTTTTTCAAACTTAATGTGATGAAAAAACTAAAACCCTTGCTTCACGCCACTGATTTCCGCACTGTCATACAAGCCACCCTCTCAACAAAAATGGACTACTGCAATGCCCTCCTCCTAGGTCCTCCGTAAAACCTCTCCAAATGCTACAGAATGCTGTAGCGAGAACTATCTCTAACACCCGTAAATATGACCACATTACTCCCATTCTAACACCTGTAAATATGACCGCATTACCCCCATTCTGAAAAATCTGTACTGGCTCCCGATCCCATCACGTATCATCTATAAAACCCTGACTGTGATCCACAAAGCCATACACTCCCACAACTCAAATTGGCTTGACAAGCCCTTCCGTCCAATACGATCTAACCATGCCACCAGAGCCTCCAACAATGGGACCCTCCACATGCCTTCCCTAAAAAAGGCACACCTCACCTCCACGAGGGACCGGGCCCTCTCCATTGCCGGACCCACACTCTGGAATTCTTTACCCCCCAACCTCTGGCTCGAGACCTGCTCATCTAAATTCAGGGCCAATGTTAAAACCTGGCTTTTTAAACAAGCTTACCCTTCCGCCCCCCCCCCCCCCCAATAATCTTTGACACCCCCCCCACCTTGGCCTCCTTACTAGTACTTACTGAACCTTGTACATAGTTGCCACTCTATCATGTTATTTTTAACAGCTCTCTTGAGCAGCCCCTTGATGTTCCTCTCAATTCATTGCTGTTTACTTGTTCTTATGTGAGCCCTCTCCCCCCCTCCTGTTCATTGTATTTTCCTCTCTTTAGTTATGATGTAAACCAATATGATGTCCCCACGAATATTGGTATAAGAAAGTTTTCAAATAAATAAATAAATGAACGTTTAATATCAGAGTTTGTTGCTTCTTCGCCGAATTTTAGGGCTTCAAGCCCCGTTATTAGGGAGAAGAGACCTGATGTCGCCTGAGGAAATCTCACTGAGCCCTCCAGATCCATGGCAACCTCCCATAGCTCCTCCTTTAGGCACTGTCGTCAGACCTGAGGCGCGGGATGATGATGACATCATCGGGCAACCTCAGTCGGCTGGGACTGCCAGTGTCTGCTTGAACAAAGATTTGCTACTTCCACTGAGGAGAGAGGTGCAGTTGGGGGAGGTGACCCTCCGATGGAATCGGTCGCTTGAATCTTTATGGGATTTGGTTGCAGGTATTTCTCTTACATTTAAAGAGCAATCTCGTAGGTTAGACGCTGTAGCCTGCAAAGTGGATTCTGTAGCCAATGATCATCAACGGGTGCTGAGTGAGCACTCGCAAGCTATTCAGTCCTTAAAAAAAGAAGTGAAAAGTGTTCATGGCATATCTGTGGTAACTACTCAAGACTGTTTACATGCCTCAAGAAGGTTGGAAAACTACTTAAGACATTTAAATATGAGGCTGTTGAATTTCCCTAAAGTGCTGGGTGAATTACCTATAATTACCTTCAAGAGATATCTACTGGAGATTTTAAAGATTCCTTTAGAACAAATTCCAGCTATCAAGAAGATTCTTTTTTTGCCCCAGAGTTCAGCAATTAATAGGGAGCATGCTTTAAATTTAACAGATTACCTTGAAAATTCAAACGTAGAAATAACAGAAAGAGCTGTACTGTTTGTATCTTATTTTTCTGAGCATGATTTCAGTTTAGTGATGAGATCTTATTTTAAAAATCTGAATGCTCTATATTATGGAGATACTGTTCGGATCTACCCAGGTCTAGCGAGATATACTCAGCTGGTAAGGCCTTTCTGTTAATGTGTCAAGAAGTTGTTGCCTTAGGAGCTAATTTCCAACTATGTTATCCATGTAGATGTATAGTAAAATTATCTGCTAATACTTTTGTTTTTTTAACCCAGATCAGTTAAGGGAATTCTTGAATGCAAGAGTACAAAATCCTGTAACCTGGATCATTATAATATAGATACGGTGAAGCATGCAAGCCTTTTCTATAGAAATATGATTATCCTATAGCTCCTCTATTGTTGTTTAGTAAATGCTCCTCCCTCCTAAGTTTCTTATATGGAGATAAGAGAAATGATACTTTTTTTTGTTCTTTTCAAATGTTTAAATCATCTAATAGATTTCTTGTTCAGTCTCTTATAATTTCATTACAAAGTATATCTTTGTTTGATATTTATTTATTTATTTATTTTGGATTCTTATATACCGATATTCTTGTATGATATACAAATCATGTCGGTTTACAATACAACAGAACAATCGCAGCATAGGTGTTACATTGAAACATAAAACATAGCGTCTAATAACATATAATATAATACAACCGAACAATCACTGCTAAGGCGTAACATGAACCTTAGTGTCAAAGAATATAAATATGCAAACATATGTACAAATGCTAATATAGCATAAGGGGGTCCTAAAGAATAATGGCACTTTAAAACTTTGACGCATAATAATCAACATTCACATGATCCGTGTATTTTAACTTTCTTGCTTAAGAAGAATGCTTCAGGATACCTTGGCGTGAAGAAGACACCAGGTGCGGAAGGAGGGACAAGGGAGGTTAGGGAGGAGAGGGGGTGAGAATAGGAAGATGTTGTTGGGAGGGTAAAAGAAGAGGATTAGGCTAAGAAAGGGAGAAGGAGAAGGATCTTGGCTCCCAATGGTGACCTGTTAAGTCCTTTAACCGGTGTCAGAGTAGTCTAGGGGATCCGGGAAGGCTTGTTTGAAAAGCCATGTTTTTAGGAGTTTCTTGAATGTTTGGTGGCACGGTTCTTGATGGAGCTCCGGAGGCAGAGAGTTCCATAGGGTGGGCCCTGCTGTCGAAATTGAATGTTTTCTTAGAGTGGATTTGACTGGTGGGGCGTATAATGATCCTTTGTAAGCATTTCTGATTGGTCTGTTGGATGCCATGAATGTCCTTATGGCTTTGAAGGTGATCCTAGATTTTATGGGAAGCCAGTGAAGGAAATGAAGGATGGGCGTGAATGGGCTCTCTTGTTTGAGTTTGTAAGTATCCTTGCCGCAGCGTTCTGGACCATCTGAAGTGGTTTGATAGTTATCGCTGGGAGACCTAGCAGGAGAGAATTGCAGTAGTCTAACTTTGATTGACTGAACAACTAAGCAGAAGTCTCTAAAATGCAGGAGAGGCTTCAGATTTTTGAGAACTTGAAGTTTAAAGAAACATTCTTTAGTTGTGTTGAGGACGAATGACTTTAAGTTGAAATGATTGTCGATCCGGACCCCTAAGTTTCTGACGGATGGGGAATGGTTGATGAAGGATTTAGCGAATTGGGAGGCGCTTTGGGAGTTTAGGAGAGCGTGGTTTTCGTCTGGCGAAATGATGAGGATCTCGGTCTTGTTGGGATTTAGGATGAGGTTAAGGCTGGTAAGCAGACTATTGATGGATTGTAGACAGCTGTTCCAGTGTGCCCAGGTTTTTTGTAAGGAATCAGTGATAGGTAGAAGAATCTGAACATCGTCGGCGAAAATGTAGTATATTAATTTGAGGTTGGAAAGTAATTGGCAGAGTGGCAGTAGATAAATGTTAAAGAGTGTGGGGGAGAGGGATGATCCTTGCGGGACACCCAGGGTCGATTTGATTGGGTGTGATTCCTTGTTGTTGATCCTGACCTTGTAGAATCTATTCTCCAAGAACGATTTGAACCAACTGTGGGCCTGTCCTTTGATGCCGATATCTGATAAGCGCTCTAGTAGGATGGAATGATTAACCGTATCGAAGGCGGCCGATAAGTCGAGGAGTGCGTCTATCGGACACCATCCTTCTCAATCTTCCAGATTGAGAAGGATGGTGTCCGATAGAGATAGGGCTTCAGTATTTTGGGATTTTCTGAATCTGAACTGGAAGGGGGAGAGAATGTTGTTCTCCTCTAGGTACTCAGACAGTTGTTTATTTACAATTCTTTCCATGACTCTGGAGATCAAGGGTAGGTTTGCAATTGGACGGAAATTAGCAGGGTCCGACATCGGAAGGTTAGGTTTTTTCAGTAAGGGTTTAAGAATGGCTAGTTTGAGTTGTTTAAAAGCAATAAATAAAAAATTTTAAAAAAATCAAAACATAATTATAGGTAGTAGTTGGCATATATAAACAGAATAAATAGACAATAAGTTTAGCCAAAGGGCTGTAATAGTGATTATTCCCTCTCAATCTAGTAAGATTGAGAGGGAATAATCACTATTACAGCCCTTAATTAGAATAATGGAGCCCCTACTGCCTTCATTTACCTACAGTCTCCTGACATTAGTGGTCTCCAGACCTTCCTATAAACATCAAATTGTTTGAATTTGAACGCTTGAATAGTTGCCATATGATGATAGAAGTGTACCCTTTGTAGGATAACCTGTAAGGAAGGCACCTCACAGCTTTTCCAGCGCATGGCCACTTTGCATCTGGCTGCTAGAAAAACCTGCTGGCAAAATCGCAATTGAAATTTATCCAAACTAGGTAGAGGGACATTAAGCAGTATTAAACCTGCATCTTTTAGGCCCTTGTCAGAGAGCTATTTTTCCAGCCAATATACCACCTGGTCCCAGAAACAAGAGATTGGTGAACAAAGCCACCATATATGGAGGAAGGATCCCTCTAATCCGCAATTCCGCCAGCATAATTTGCTGGTGGACGAGTACATGCAGTGAAGCTCTGTGGAGTAAGATACTAGCAGAAGAGCATTTTATAGCATTGTTCTTGCAATTGTGCTGATATAGAACACTTACTAGTGGATAAATATATTTGGTCCCACTCCTCTGGCTCCAGACTGGAGCCCGTATCAAGTTCCCAGGCTTGTATATGGGCGGGTTTAGCCTTGGATAAGCCCATTAATAAAGAGTATATTTTTGTAACTAAACCACGAGTCTTGTTTGATTTTGTGCATATATGATCAAACAAAGCTTTCCCCAGAGCCAGTGATGGGCTAATCTCTTTCGACATCAGAAAATGTCGAAGCTGGGAATAGGCTAAGAAATCAGCCTTCCGCCAGTGCTTCCATGGACATGAGGGATCCCCCCCTGCAGCAGATGTTCAAAACAAAATATACCCTTCTTCACCCAGGCCTGAAAAGTAGGATTTTGAAGCCCTGCCTGGAAGCTCTTATTGTGAAAAAGGTGTGAAGTGTAAAAGTTTGTCCATGAACCTATTAATTGCTGTTTCCATCTAGCCCAAATGCGAAGGATGGTAATTAATGCAAAAGGGATTCTGGAGTGTGATCACCAGGTATGTCTGGGTTGTCAGAACATATCTTTGATTGGCATAGAGCCAACAATATATTGTTCCAAATGCACCCATTCCTTAACAAAATCTAGTTTATGCAGATCCAAAATTGCTAAATTTGATACACCCAGGCCTCCTCGCATTCTGGGTTGGTACATATACTGTCTGGCAACCCTTGGGGAACGTCTATTCCAAATAAAGTCAAAAACTTTCTTCTGCAGGGATAAAAAGCAGTAGTGTTATGAATAGATACAAAAAATGGGGAAGAATACTCATCTTAGTGATTGCGATGCACCCAAGTCATGTAAAGGACTCTGCCCCAGTGGTTTATATCAGCATCACGTTTTTTCACCAATAGTATATAATTCAGGTGAAACAAGTCATGGGTATGTGGTCCAATTTGGATTCCTACATACTTAATAGATTTTCCAGCCCATTTAAAAGGAAATCTCACTCTGAGTTGGTTTATCTCCCCTTCCAGTACTGTGATGTTCAAGATTTCCAATTTATCAAGATTCACCCAGAACCCAGAGACACTGCTAAAGTGTTGTAATTTGACAGAGACTTCTGAGAGGGAAGACGTGGATTTAGCTATCATAAATAAGATCTCATCCGCAAAAAGGGATAGCTTAAAATGGTGATCACCCAGTTTTACCCCAGCAATCCCCTCTGAAGAGTGGATCCTGAAGGCAAACGGTTCCAAAAATAAAGCGAAGAAGAGTGGGGAAAGTGGGCACCCCTGCCTTATCCCTCTCCCTACCGAGAAGGCTGGGCCATAATTATCATTGACCTTCACACTTGCTTGTGGGTTACTATATAATGCCTTAACCCAAGTCATGAAGTAGGAACCAAAACCCATTTTAGATAGAGTCTGAAAAAGGAAAGGCTAATGGACCATGTCGAACGCCTTCTCGGCATCAATAGAAAGCAACAGAAATGGAATATTCTCCTTCGAAACCCACCACAGAATATCCGTGACTTTCCGGATATTATACGCAACCATTCTTTGGGGGATAAACCTCACTTGATCTGGGTGAACCAGAGTAGTGAGAAACCCATTTAAGCGTTTAGCTAAAATGCAGGCCAATATTTTAAGATTAACATTGATGAGAGAGATGGGGTCGATATGAACTGCATAGAGTGGGATCCCGACCTGGCTTAGCAATAACCGAGATGCCGGCCATGTTGGAATGTTGAGATAAAGGGGTCCCTTCCCTTAAGTCATTAAAATAATCAACTAGCGGATCGGTCAATGCTGATGTAAAACACTTATAGTAGGAACCTGAAAAACCATCCATCCCCAGCGCCTTTCCTGGTTTAAGAAGGTGTACGGCCTGGCTTATTTCTGAGATGGTGATTGGAGCATCCAAAAATTGGCTTTGCTTCTCAGATAATTTAGAAAGCACAATAGTGCTAGTAGACTAGTAGATAGTTATCAATATCTACTAAAGAAATATTAGAGTTACCAGTGTAGAGATTTGTATAAAAAGCAGATAAGCATTTCCGGATTTCCCCTGAGGAAGTTACCATGTGGCCCTTTGAGTCTTTAATTTTGGCGATCATATTCTGGGAGGTTATGGTTTTTAATCTACATGCTAAAAATTTGCTCGCTTTGTTATTCCCCTCAAAATATTGTTGCTTAGGAAACTCCAAATTATGTGCTATTTGAGCCAAGTTTAAATTATCTAAGTCCTGCCTAGCAGCTTGTAGCTGTCTAAGTATTTTAGGGGAAAGGTGGTGCATGTGAAGCTGTGATAAATCAGATATTTTATTGAGCAAAGATTTTTTTGCTTCCTCCTGGGTCTTCTTATGATGGGAAGCTTGTGATATTATAATACCCCTCATTACAGCTTTGGAGCCTTCCCATAGGAGGCCAGGTGGGATAGTGGGAGCGCTATTCAAAGAAAAGTATTCCTTTAATCTGTTTTCTAGAAGTTGACATATTGTGTTGTCCTGTAATAAGCTGTCATTGAGGCACCAACTACGCCATCCCGGGTCAGGATCCTTAAGGGAGACAAGTATCCACACCGGTCGGACCATGTTATATCCCCTACCCCAGTGTCTTGTATCCTGTTCAGTAAGAGCTTATCAACTAAGTAGTCTATATGAGAGTAGGAACCATGGGACACTGAAAAAATAGTATATGATCTGGAGGTGGGATATCGTTGCCTCCATATGTCGACTACCCCTCTTTTTTCCATTACATAGTTTAATTCCCTTCTAGCTACAGGGCAGAAAATACCTGTATACCTAGATGAGTCTATCTTAGGATTCCTGGCTAGATTGAAATCTCCTCCCCATATGAGGGTACCCTCTACTTTATGTTCAAGGAGATCATCCAGTTTACGAAAAAAAGCATTCTGGTTAGAGTTAGGAGCATAAATATTTAAAATGGTAAATACCTCCCCGCTAATCTTATTTGCAATATTACATATCAACCCTGTGGGTCAGAGGTATGTGCAATATAATAAAAAATAAGGTCCCAAGAAATAAATATCTCCACTCCGGAATATTTATTGCCTTGGGTACTAACAGAAAAATATTTATGGAGGTAAGACAAGGATGACAAAAGCGATTCATATCTTCATTTAATAAGGTTTCCTATATAAGGGCTATAGTGGTTTTAGATGCTTCCAATTCCCTAAAAAGGTTTCTTTTCTTGAAAGTATTTAAACCCTTCACATTAAGAGATAATATACGTATAGCAATAATCACCTAAGCGATTACAGTACTCAGAACCAATGTCAAGAAGTATTTCTTCACAGAGAGGGTGGTGGATGCCTGGAATTCCCTTCCAGAGGAAGTGGTGAAGACCAGAACTGTGAAGGACTTCAAAGTGGCGTGGGATAAACACTGTGGATCCATAAAAGTCTAGAGGATGTGAATGAAGAGTGGGTGGCTCGCGGGAATGATGGCTACTGCCTGGAGATAATATCCTTATTCAATAAACATACACACGGTTAATGTGACTCCAACAATGCTCTAAGCTTCAACGGCAAGAGGAAATGTGGAAAAAGATTTGCATTCACAAAAACAGGGAGTAGCTTGCTTGTTACGGCGGTTACTACCCCAAACCAAATAAGCATGATATTTCACTTTCAATACATATCTAGCATAGCTCTCTGCTTCAACGGCAGGGGAGAAAGACCGATACTTCACGTATACCCAGCATAGCTCTCTGCTTCAACGGCAGGGGAGAAAGACCGATATTTCACGTATACCCAGCATAGCTCTCTGCTTCAATGGCAGGGGGAATGAAGAAAAGTGGATCTATATACAGACAACAACCAACAAGGACTGAATTACATAGTCTGGGTAAACAAATAAGCATGGGTGTAGCTTGCTTATTGCGGCGGTTACTACCCCTAACTAATTAAACTAGATATTCACTTAGATGCAGTTCCAACACTGCTCTCTACATTAATGGTGGGGGTGGAAGGGAAATAGAACCAAAAGGTTACTAAGAGCCAAGACTAACAGAAGTATGAGAAAAAAAAAGTGCAAAGCTTACTGGGCAGACTGGATGGGTCATTTGGTCTTCTTCTGCCATCATTTCTATGTTTCTATGTTCTTATGTTCTTAGGAAATCAGTGAGATACTCAACATAATTGGCAAGAGTAAAGTATGCAGTCATGTAATACAAAATAATTGCAGGTATAACCATAGAATCCAGCAAAAAGTTTGTGTTCTTTGATCCGCCTGAGTTGCGTAAATTTCTTGATGCCTATTTACCTAAAGATATCACTGTACCTTGATCATGAGAGATAGTAATATAGCGTTAAATAACCTTCTAATCCTTTATATGTTTTTCTTCATATTTGCTGTAAATGACCTGCAATTTGGATCTCCTTATTCTCACAGGACAAGCAGGATGGTAGTCCTCACATTTGGGTGACATCATCAGGATGGAGCCCAATCACGGAACACTTTTGTCAAAGCTTCCAGAACTTTGACTGGCTCCTACTGGACATGCCCAGCATAGCATCAACCCTGCAGCCAGCAGGGGTCCCCCTTCAGTCTTCTTTTTTCCACACAGCAGTAGCCACGCGGGTTAAGGAGCTCTTCAGAGATTCCTGACACGTATTTTCCTCACGGAACTTTGTTAAAAACATTTCAAAATTTTCTACCCCACAGGGGTCCCCTTATCAATTTCTTTGCTCCGTGGCTGAACGGTAAGTTTTATGCCCATTTCCAGTCGTTTCCCATCGAGTTTTTCCCTCACAGTCTACCGGCCATCGACCGCACCGCGACTAAATTTGGTCGAGGCCATAGCGTCGGGTTTCCGTACGTGCCCCGACTGCACTCGAACAATGTCCATCATTGCCCCACACACGGTCTGTGTGATGTGCTTGGGGTCCAGCCACGATGTCCTTACTTGCACTAAATGTGCCCAAATGACACCAAAGGGTCGCAAGGCTCGGCTCGATAAGATGGCTCTTCTTTTTCGGCCAAAAACCCCGTTCCATCGATAGTTTCCTCGTCGTCTGAACCAGTGCCGTCTACATTGCGCCAGTATCGGGAATCTGCTGCTATCTAACTGGCTTCGATGACTCCATGGGTGTTGACCCTCTCTGTTCCCCCTTAGGAAAAACACCGAGGTGAACATCGAGAAAAACACACGACACCGTCATCGTAAAGCTCAGGCCACCGATATGGGCAAACGCTCGGCATCGACGTCATCTGAGCCTCCTACAAAGAATTCCCGTACAGAAAAGGCCTCATCCTCTTCTGTCTCTGGGTCACCGAGCCCCACCTGGACAGGTGCTGGGATCTGCGATTTCATCTTCACCGGTGGACCCTCCGGCTACGCCAGTGCTGCCTCCTACCCCAGGTTTCCATGAGAAATTGGATCAAATGATCCAAGAGGCCATCGGCAAAGCACTCCAGGGCTTCCAACTTCCATCAATGCCGGTGCCGGTTCCTCCTCTGGTCACCGACCCGATACCCATGGCGCTTGCACCGCTATTGGCAAGAATGGACAAGTTAATCTGTGCTCTTCCACTGTTGGATCCGAGGGAACCAATGGACCCGATTCCTTCCTCGCTGATTCCGTTGTCATCAGAGGAAGATGAAGAAACACCGCTCTTCATTCCACCATCGGGAGTGCCGCCACCGACACATCCATCGATGTCACCAATTCCATCAGTGCCTCTGATGCCTCCCTCGATGCCATCGATGCCCTCACCTTAGATTCCTCCTTCAGGGCCATCGATGCCCAAGCCAGGGCCTTCAGGAATAACTCCGTTACTTCCTTCTGAAGAACATTTGGGAGCTGGTGATGACCCTTATTATCCTTGGACCGACGATTCATCCCAGGATTCTGATGATCTACCTTCACAGCCCTCCCCTCCTGATGAAAGGAAGCGTTCTCCTCCAGAGGACCTGTCCTTTATTAATTTTATAAAGGAGATGTCTGAAACGGTCCCATTCCAGCTTCAGACAGAAGAGAACGCTAGACATCAGATGCTAGAGCTTCTACAATTTCTCGATGCTCCAAAGGAAATCAAGTCCATCCCTATTTATGACATCCTTTTGAACCTTTTGAAGAAAAACTGGGTGCACCCTGGCTCTGTAGCACCTGTTAACAGAAAAGCAGATGCCACCTACCTAGTTCAGTCAGCCCCTGGATTCCAAAGAACTCAGTTGGATCATCATTCAGTGGTTGTATAGTCAGCCCAAAAGATGGCCAGATGCTCCAAACCTCACTCTTCCATTTCCTCAGGAAAAGATCAGAAATTTCTGGATGCATTTGGAAGACGCGTATTCCATAGATCAATGCTCATCTCTCGAATTGCATCCTACCAGCTCTACATGACTCAATACAATAGGGCCTTGTTCACAAGACTTTGCTGAAGCCCTACCTCAGCAGTTCCAGGACCAACTTCATGCCCTAGCACAAAAGGGCTTAGATGCTGGCAAGCATGAAGTACGATCAGCGTATGACATTTTTGACACCGCTTCCAGGGTGTCAACAGCAGGTATCAGTGCAAGGCCTGGCTGAAATCTTCAGACCTCAGACCAGATAATCTTTTCGGTGAAAAGATTCAAGAAGCAGTGGCGCAGCTCAAGAACCACCAAGAGACTCTGCGCCAGCTCTCCTTACTGCCTTCTGATCTCTCTTCCTCTTCCAAAAGATCCTTTAAGAGAGATTCCAAGAGGCAATTCTACCGGCAGAGGAGATACAATCCCCCGGCGTCCAGGGGTTGGCCTTCTAAGCCTTACCAAAAAGGCCAACCTAGGCAGCTTAGAGTGCAGAAGTCACTCAACCAGGTCCAGCGTCAGGCTTTTGACTCCCTTCTAGAGAGAGCAGTACCCAGCTTCCACTTCCGACTATTCCGGAAGAAGGCCGGTTGTGCCACTTCTCCAGCCTATGGCACACAGTCACCACAGATCAATGGGTACTTGCAATAGTATCTCAAGGTTACTACCTGAACTTTCTCTCAGTCCCACCGGATTCTCCGCCTCAGCTGACGTGGGGAACATCCGAGCATTCACCACTCCTAGAGCAGGAGGTCTCCCTCCTCCTCCAGTCCCGAGCAATAAAACCAGTGCCCCTCTCCCAACAGGGACATGGGTTCTATTCCAGGTATTTCCTGATACCAAAAAAGTCAGGTGGTGTGCGCCCAATCCTAGATCTTCGCAAACCTACACAGATAAAAGTTCAAGATGGTGACCTTGGGTTCTCTACTTACCCTCCTTCAAAGGGGAGAATGGCTCTGTTCTCTAGACCTTCAGGACGCCTACACGCACATTTCAATCACTCCATCACATTGCAGATTTCTGAGGTTCCTAGTAGGCCCAAAACACTTCCACTACCGAGTGTTACCTTTCAGCCTAGCATCTGCCCCACGCGTCTTCACCAAGAGCCTCATGGTAGTAGCTGCCTATCTCAGGAGTCAAAGTGTCCACGTCTACCCCTTCTGGATGATTGGTTGATCAGGGCTCCCACTCGGCAAGGTGTACTGATGTCCCTTTGCCTCACTTTGCATTCCCTGATCTCCCTAGGGTTTCTCATAAACGATCAAAAATCCAGGCTAGTTCCTTCGCAAACTCTATCGTTCATAGACACTCTAAAAGTGAAAGCTTTCCTACCTCACGATCGAGCTCTCACTATCGTTTCTCTGGCCCTTCGACTGCAGTCTCTTGACAACATTCAACTACACGTCACTTCCTGATATTATTGGGTCATATGGCATCAACGGTGCATGTCACTCCCATGGCTCGCCTCACCATGAGAGTAATGCAGTAGACTCTAAGGGGCAAATTTTCAGAGCCCTGCTCGCGTAAATCCGCCCAAAACCGGGCGGATTTACGCGAGCAGGGCCCTGCGCGCCGGTGAGCCTATTTTACATAGGCTCACCGGCGCGCACAGAACCCCGGGACTCGCGTAAGTCCCGGGGTTTTCGGAGTGGGCGTGTCGGGAGGCGTGTCGGGGGCGGGGCCGGAGCGCGCGGCGTTGCGGGGGCGTGTCGGCAGCGTTTTGGGGGCGGGTACGGGGGCGTGGCTACGGCCCGGGGGCGCGGCCGCGCCCTCCGTACCCGCCCCCAGGTCGTGGCCCGGCGCGCAGGAGTCCCGCTCGCGCGCGGGGATTTACGCCTCCCTCTGGGAGGCGTAAATCCCCCGACAAAGGTAGGATGGGGGTTTAGACAGGGCCGGGCGGGTGGGTTAGGTAGGGGAAGGGAGGGGAAGGTGAGGGGAGGGCAAAGGAAAGTTCCCTTCTAGGCCGCTCCGATTTCGGAGCGGCCTAGGAGGGAACGGGGGTAGGCTGCGCGGCTCGGCGCGCGCAGGCTATACGAAATCGATAGCCTTGCGCGCGCCGATCCAGGATTTTAGCCGATACGCGCGACTACGCGCGTATCTACTAAAATCCAGCGTACTTTTGTTTGCGCCTGGAGCGCAAACAAAAGTAGGCTGTTCGCGCTCGTCTGAAAATCTACCCCTAAGATTGCAGTGGACTCAGTCTTCTTAGCCAATATCCTCCACAATCCGCATCACCAAATAGCTCCGGCTATCGCTAGCTTCTTGGACATAAGAACATAAGAAATTGCCATGCTGGGTCAGACCAAGGGTCCATCCTGCTTCCAACAGAGGCCAAAACCAGGCCACAAGAACCTGGCAATTAACCAAACACTAAGAAGAACCCATGCTACTGATGCAATTAATAGCAGTGGCTATTTCCTAAGTATAATTGATTAATAGCCATTAATGGACTTCTCCTCCAAGAACTTATCCAAACCTTTTTTGAACCCAGCTACACTAACTGCACTAACCACCTCCTCTGGCAACAAATTCCAGACCTTTATTGTGCGTTGAGTGAAAAAGAATTTTCTCCGATTAGTCTTAAATGTGTTACTTGCTAACTTCATGGAATGCCCCCTAGTCCTTCTATTATTCGAAAGTGTAAATAACCGAGTCACATCTACTCGTTCAAGACCTCTCATGATCTTAAAGACCTCTATCATATCCCCCCTCAGCCGTCTCTTCTCCAAGCTGAACAGCCCTAACCTCTTCAGCCTTTCCTCATAGGGGAGCTGTTCCATCCCCTTTATCATTTTGATTGCCTTTCTCTGTACCTTCTCCATCGCAACTATATCTTTTTTGAGATGCGGCGACCAGAATTGTACACAGTATTCAAGGTGTGGTCTCTCCATGGAGCTATACAGAGGCATTATGACATTTTCCGTTCTATTAACCATTCCCTTCCTAATAATTCCTAACATTCTATTTGCTTTTTTGACTGCTGCAGCACACTGAGCCGACGATTTTAAAGTATTATCCACTATGATGCCTAGATCTTTTTCCTGGGTGGTAGCTGCTAATATGGAACCTAACATTGTGTAACTACAGGAAGGGTTATTTTCCCTATATGCAACATCTTGCACTTGTCCACATTAAATTTCATCTGCCATTTGGATGCCCAATCTTCCAATCTCGCAAGGTCGTCCTGTAATGTATCACAGTCTGCTTGTGATTTAACTACTCTGAATAATTTTGTATCATCCTTTCCAGATCATTTATATATATATTGAAAAGCACTGGTCCAAGTACAGATCCCTGAGGCACTCCACTGTTTACCCTTTTCCACTGAGAAAATTGACCATTTAATCCTACTCTCTGTTTCCTGTCTTTTAACCAGTTTGTAATCCACGAAAGGACATCACCTCCTATCCCATGACTTTTGAGTTTTCGTAGAAGCCTCTCATGAGGGACTTTGTCAAACGCCTTCTGAAAATCCAAATACACTACATCTACCGGTTCACCTTTATCCACATGTTTATTAACCCCTTAAAAAAAAAGAAGCAGATTTGTTAGGCAAGACTTTCCTTGGGTAAATCCATGTTGACTGTGTCCCATTAAATCATGTCTTTCTATATGCTCTACGATTTTGATCTTGAGAATAGTTTCCACTATTTTTCCCGGCACTGAAGTCAGGCTCACTGGTCTATAGTTACCCGGATCACCCAGGAGCCTTTTTTAAATATTGAGGTTACATTGGTCACCCTCCAGTCTTCAGGTACAATGGATGATTTTAATGATAGGTTACAAATTTTAACTAATAGATCAGAAATTTCATTTTTTAGTTCCTTCAGAACCCTAGGATGCATACCATCCGGTCCAGGTGATTTGCTACTCTTTAGTTTGTCAATCTTGGCCTACTACATCTTCCAGGTTCACAGTGATTTCGTTCAGTTCGTCTGAGTCATCACCCCTGAAAACCATCTCTGGAACTGGTATCTCTCATTAGTAAACACGGAGGCAAAGAATTCATTTAGTCTTAGTGCAATGGCCTTATCTTCCCTAAGAGCCCCTTTAACCCCTCTGTCATCTAATGGTCCAACCGACCAATCCAATCTGGTACAGGGCCTTCCATTTCAGATTCCAGAACCTCAAATAACCTTGACAACAGATGCCTCCAACCTCGGCTGGGGAGCACATGTTGTAAACCTGCAAACTCAGGGCATCTGGTCTCCAGAGGAAGCCAAACACCAGATACATTTCCTGGAGCTTCGTGTAATCAGATATGCTCTCAGGGCTTTTCAGGATCACCTCTCCAATCAGGTCATCCTGATTCAAACAGACAACCAGGTGGCCATGTGGTACATCAACAAGCAAGGGAGAACGGGCTCTTACCTCCTGTGTCAGGAAGCTGCACAGATATGGGCAGAAGCCCTTTCCCATTCAATGTACCTTAAGGCCACCTATTTGCCGGGAGTGGTCAATGTGTCGGCGGACAGGTTGAGTCGCACTTTTCAACCGCACAAGTGGTCCCTCAACCCCCACTGTAGTGGATTCAATATTCCAACATTGGAGTTACCCTCACTTAGACCTCTTTGCATCAATTCACAACCGCAAAGTAGGGAACTTCTTCTCTCTCACTTGCAGCCAACACCGCCAGCCCAGCGATGCTTTCTCCCTCTCGTGGGCCAGCAGTCTCCTTTATGCATACCCTCCACTTCCACTCATTTCAAAGACTCTTGTGAAGTTGTGAAGGGACAAGGGGCTAATGATTCTGATAGCCCCTTATTGGCCGCGCCAGGTCTGGTTTCCAATTCTCCATGACCTATCAGTATACTGGCACATTCCTCTGGGGAAGGACCCGCTTCTGATCACTCAGAACAATGGCTGCTTTCATCAGCCCAACCTCCAGGCCCTCTCCCTGACTGCCTGGATGTTGAAAGGTTAATACTTCAACCTCTTAACCTTTCAGAGGGAGTTTCCCATGTCCTAGTAGCTTCACGAAAGCCTTCCACAAGGCAGGTTTACGGGATGGTGTACTTCCATGTCCATTGATCCCTTCACTTGTTCTACACCGAAGTTTCTGGACTATCTCTGGCACCTGTCAGAGTCAGGCCTCAAAATTTCTTCTATCAGGGTACATGTCAGTGCGGTAGCCGCCTTCCATAAAGGTGTGGAAGATGTACCCATTTCAGTACAACCCCTTGTCACACGCTTTTTGAAGGGCTTGCTTCACCTTAAACCTCCACTGCGCCCGCCGCCCCTTCTTGGGACCTCAGCATGTTTTTGGGAAGGCTCATGAAACCGCCGTTTGAGCCTCTCCAATCCTGTAATCTCCGCTATCTCACTTGGAAAGTGATTTTTCTTTTGGCAATCACATCTCGCAGAGTTAATGAGTTACAGGCCTTAGTCACCTACCCGCCTTACACTAATATTCTGCATGACAGGGTAGTACTCCGCACTCACCCTAAATTTTTGCCTAAGGTAATATCAGAGTTTCATATCAATCAATCCATTATAATACCCACTTTCTTTCCCAAGCCCCACTCAAACCTAGGAGAACGGGCTCTGCATACCCTTGACTGTAAACGTGCTCTAGCACGTTTACAGTCAAGGGTTTACAGCACGTTTACAGCACGTTAAGTGCCCACAGGAAAGGCACTCAATTGTTTGTTTCCTTTGATTCCATCAAATTGGACAAACCTTTTAGTAAGCAGACTCTCTCCTCCTGGTTAGCGGACTGTATTTCCTTTTGTTATCAACAGGCAGGCATTCTACTACAAGACCATGTTAAAGCACACTATGTCAGGGCCATGGCAACATCAGTAGCGCAGTAGCGCGCTTGCTGACATCTGTAAGGCTGCTACCTGGAGTTCTCTCCACACCTTAGCAGCCCATTATTGTTTAGATAAAGCTGGCAGACAAGATTCCATCTTCGGCCAGTCTGTGCTACGCAACTTATTTGCAAACTGAGGTACCAACATCCTTCTGCCAACTCATTAGGGTTCAGGATGCCCTCTACCAAATTCCACCCCAGTTCTTGTGCCTGTTGCACGTCTTTGTGTACATTTGGTGCATTGCTCGGGCATCCTCAGCTTGGTACTCACTCAAGAGTGAGGACTACCATCCTACTTGTCCTGTGAGAAAGCAGAGTTGCTTACCTGTAACAAGTGTCCTCACGAAACCTGCCCGCCACCCCGCGGAGTTGGGTTCACTTACGATTTATTATTTTATTTTTCTCATGTACTTTTACTATATGACGAGACTGAAGGGGGACCCCTGCTAGCTGCAGGGTTAATGCTATGCTGGGCGTGCCCAGTAGGTGCCAGTCAAAGTTCTGGAAACTTTGACAAATGTGTTCCGTGATTGGGCTCCATCCTGATGATGTCACCCATATGTGAGGACTAACATCCTGCTGTCCTGTGAGAACACTTGTTACAGGTAAGCAACTCTGCTTTACTTTATAACAGGTGTATTTCTTTAATGTTATATATAAGGCTGAGGTGGTAGATTTATTAATGAAAATTATTTCTTATTGTGTATAAGTATGTGGATTAGCCAATATGTATTATATACATGGACTGTAATAATTTAACCCATTCAGTGACTAGCTGTAATTGCTGTCTATTTTGTTAAAAAGCATAAATTAAAAAAAAAAAAAAAAGAAACGTTGTCTTTGATCCTGTAAATATTTTACTTTATATGTTTTGCCTTGCACAGAGAAGGATAGACCAAATGGGAAGGTCCACCTATATCTAATATTAGCCCCTCATAGGGTGTCAGTGGTAGGACACAAGACAAATCTTTTTTTCAGCGTTACTGGGGCTAAGTCCTGATAGATCTCCAATTTGTGCCCCTCCCATAACCTATCACTTCATTGTCGCACTGTCGCCAGTATTTGCTTTTTGTTGGTAAATTAATGTAGGCACACTACAATATCAGTTCTGGGCCTAGTGATCTAAGGGCGCGGTTGATTTTGAAGGTGCCTGACCCATCCGCATCAGGCTCTTAAGCTGAAGGAAGCAATGTAAGTAAGCTAGAAATAAATGTTTATTGCCCCGACTTACAGTCTGCAAGGTCAGGCGTCTCCAGCATGCCTCTGATCCTTAAGTTATGTCGGCGCGACCTGTTTTCAAGGTCCTCCAGTTTATCCACCAACTTTTCCTGCTCCATCTGTAGTAAGCCTTTTTGGTCCGACATTTTCCTAAATGCGTCTTCTTGGCCTTCTAACCAAATGTGCAGTTCATCAACCTGGGATCCTATCGCGGCGAACTCTTCCTTAATCTCGGATATAGAAGCCAGCAGGTCTAGCTTAATTTGTTTCATATCAGCTCTCATATCCATAAATCAGGTGCATAGCTCATCTCTCGTAGGGATATCTGACAGCACTGTAGAACTTTCTGTTTTGACCGCGTGGATGCCCGCTTCCATTGTGTGGCCTGCTCTCCACAGGCTTCTGTTAGATTGGAGGTGGCTTTAACGTATGAAAACTGCTTGAGGTCAGTAGCTTTCCTCTTAGAAGCCATCCGCTGTGTTTCCAAAGATATTCGAAGGGAAAATATTGCTCATTAAAGTACAGATGGCTGAGATACACAGCAACTAAAAGCGGGTTGGGACAGGAGCTCACAGATCAGGCATCCATTCAGTGTGGTGACGTCATCCGCCCCTGACATGAGAAAATTTTCTAGGCATAAATAAAGCAGAGAATTTAATTTTAAAGTAACTTGGTACCATCTGGACACCCCTAATTATGTTGGTCCACTCCCCAACATAAAAAACAGGGATTCCCATAGCAACCAGAGGATGAAGTGAAGCTGTAGTCATGGAGCCTTGATAACTGTTTCCCTAAGGACCATTGACGGGGCAGGCACAGCTTTAATATTCTAAATTGCTGTGCAGGACCTAAATGGAGAATAAAGATAATCATGACAAGCAATAAAATTACTAAAAATGTTCTAATGTTAAAAATCCTAGACATAAATAGGAATTGAGTCAGCAGCAAAAATTAAAACCAGATGTTTTCTCAGTGCAATTTCTTAGAATGACATCAGCAAGAGCAGGGATATTCTAAGCTTAGAAAACTCAGTCAGTTATATAATTAAGCAGTAGTGAGCCTGAAATCTGAGAGAGCAGAGGTGCTGTCAGAGTTTTCTGTTCCTAGGCCTAGTTAAAGTGCAGAAACACTTCATGAAATGAAAGAACAGTTACAATAAGGAAAAATATGCATGTTATAAATGGTTATGAGTGTGGGTTCCTAAAAAGGTAAAGTGCTTGGCAGAAATGTTTAAAGTAAGTCCTGTTGGTATACCGCATATTAGCACAGTATTTTTAAGGATTAGTAATTAAGTGTCAGTGAATTTTTTTACTGACGTTGAAAACTGAATACCAGCCTATTCAGGACAATTCAGTGGTTGGTTGCCGGAGTCACTCAGAAAGCAACACTCTCTCCAAAATAGCTTATAGCTACTTTGGAAAACACGTGGGAGAGTTTTGATACATTAAATCATGACATACTCATAAGAATATAAGAATTGCCCTACTGGGTCAGACCAAGGGTCCATTATACCCAGTATCCTGTTTCCAACAGGATACTGGGTATAATAAGGATAACCCTCGGGTATAACCCGAGGGTTATCCTTTCATATCTATGCCGATGATATCCAGTTCTTTTTCCCGATCTTAGCCTCATGGACAACAATATCTCAATTCATTTCATTATATTTTTCTTCTATCATAGCTTGGCTCACCCATAACAGATTGCCATTGAATCTTAATAAGACTGAATTCATAGTATTAGGTCATTCAGCTCCATACTCAATTCCAGCTTCTGTTTATTTTGATTCACAGCCTTTTCCACTAATGTTCAATATCTCGTATTATAATTATATTCAACATTATCCGTGCAATCCTATATAAAGACTGTCACAAATTCTCTATTATATAAACTACACTTACTTCGTCACATGAAGCCATTGTTGGATCCAAACTACTTTAGAACAGTATTACAATCGTTAATCCTCACCTCCCTTGATTATTGTAATGTACTATACATAGATCTTCCTTACAATTGTATCAGACCCCTCCAGTTAATTCAAAATGTAGCAGCAAGATTGGTCACCAACACCCAGAAACACGAACACATTACCCCAGCATTCCAAACCTTACATTAGTTACCGATTGAATTCAGCATCCAATACAAACTTGCCTGCCTGGTTCAGAATTTATTATAATCATGTAAAATCACCATGGGACACTAGCTTTGTTAAGTTCTATGTACCATCCAGAGCACTCAGATTATCTTCACAATCACAATTAGAAACTCCCTTGGTCAAAACAGTAAGATTTTATTTATTTATTTATTTATTTATTTATTTAATTAATTTGTATGTTTTTATATACCGAAGTTTGGCGCTGGCCTTCACTCCGGTTTACAGGTATAACAACGGTTTACATGAATGGTCAAACGGTTTACATTAATAACTGTGGGAGACGGCGCAGGCATCTATGTGGGAAAAAGCATTTTCAATGGCCAGGCCCACACTCTAGAATACCCTCCTGGAGAGCTTATGACTTCTCACAAACAAAAAAGATTTTAAAAAAGCTTTAAAAACCCATTTTTTCACAATTACCTTTCCATCAAATTTATCTTAATTTCCCTTTCAATAATGCAGCAATGATTTATGATAATAAGTCCCCAGTCACTTGAGCTCTCGCCCTGCAAGCTATGAAAGGATACTTTATGTTGTGCTGGAGGTGGACCCTTGGCCTGATGCAGGATTGGTATGGCCCTCTGGTCAGAAAGGATAGACCAGACCCAAACTGGAAATTCCAGAGACCTGAGGGAGGTAACAGTTCAGGAAGGCCCTCTGGGTGAGACAGGCAGTGCATGTGGGTTTGGTCAGATGAAGGCCGCAGATGGAATCCAAGCAGGATGGTCTGGTAGTCACGGAAGGCCAGAAGAGAGTGTCCGAGTGTAGCGCAAGGGTCAAAGCCAGAGTATCAGTCCAGAAGTGGTCAGCCAAAGCAGGGGTCAATACCAGGGTCAGTCCGAGCGTAGTCAAGGCAAGCGAAGGTCAGTTCCAGGCAGCAGACGAAGAGAGTAGTCAGGCAGGCAGAGGTCAGTACCAGAGATCAGTGCGAGAAGGTACTACCTGAGTAAGGACACAGGAAGGAACACACGGAGAGGCTGGAACAAGGAGATGCTGGAACAGAAGACACTGGAACAGGAGACGCTGCAACAAGGAGATGCTGGAACAGGAGATGCTGGAATAAGGAGCTGCTGGAACAAGGAGTTGCTAGAAGAAGGAAACGCTGGAACAAGGAAACGCTGGAACATGGAGTAGGCAAACTAGTACACCGAGGTGTCGACCCGATTGCCAAGGCGAAGTCTTGGGGACAGGGCCTCGCTATTTATTGAAAGTTCAAGTGATGTCACCGGGCGGTGGCCAAGCTGAGTTTCCCGCGTTGGTCCCTTTAAAGGGAGTGACGTCAGCTGCGAGCACACCTGAGGCTGGGCCGAGGCAGCCGAAGACGCGGAGCCCTGATGGGAGCTCCGCTGTGAGGCCTGCGGCATGGAGGAAACTGGAGAGGACCGCAGTGAGCATTGAGGACACCAGGAGCTGGCAGCCGCAGCAAGACCAGAGCTAGTAGAGGGCAGTGCGAGGTAAGCAGGCTGGTCGCAGCACTCACGTGGCCGGGACGTGCAACAGTACCCCCCATTCTAGGCCTCCCCCTTACCGGTCTGGGTTTTTTCTGGGTGCAGTTGATGGAAGTCTTGAAGGAGGTTTTTATCGAGAATGTGGTGAAAGGGCTCCCATGAATTCTTTTCTAGGCTGAAGCCCTCCCATGACAGGAGGTATTCCCAATGGCCCTGACGGCATTGGACGTCTAAAACCTCTCTGACTTGTAAAGTATTTTCAGGTTCTGTTGAGTGTTGCGTTGGTGAAGGAGGCCTTCAGGAAGGCCAGGACAGGACCAAAGGCTTGAGAAATGACACGTGGAATGTATTATGAATCCCCATGGAGGCTGGGAGTTTCACTTGGTAGGTGACTGCTCCTATGCATCAAAGGACGGGGAATGGACCGATGAACTTAGGGGCTAGCCGTTGGGAAGGCAACCATAATCGGATGTGCTTAGTACTAAGCCAGACCTTTTGCCCAGGCAGGAACAGAGGTGAAGCCGACGATGGGCGTCTGTGATGCGCATGGCCCGTCAGCTACTTGGGAGTGCCATTCCTTCACTTGGTTCCATAGCCTGCATATAGTTTGTGCTGTAGATTAGGCTGTAGGCGAGGGTACACTGAGTGGAACCGGTAGAGGTATACGAGGTTGTCGACTGAAGACTACAGCGAAGGGGGATACTTCCGTGGCAGAGGCGATATGGGTGTTATGGGATAGTTCTGCCCATGGCAGGAGGTCAGCCCAGTCATCTTTCTGGTCATTGACATATGATTGCAGAAAGGTTTTCAGAGACCGATTAGTCTGATTAGTCCTCTCGGCCTGGCCATTTGCTTGCGGATGATACGCTGATGTTAAGTTTAACGAGATATTGAACTTTTTACAGAGAGACCTCCAATATTTATCGGCAAATTGAGGACCACGATCGGAGATGATTTCTTGGGGTAGTCCATATACACGAAATACGTGGGTTAGGAAGAGTCGAGCTAACTCTGGAGCTGATGGGAGTCCAGGTAAGGTGACAAAGTGGGTCATCTTTAAGAAATGGTCTATTATGATCCAGATCACAGTATTTCCTTTTGAAGGAGGCAGATCTACGATGAAGTCTGTGGACAGAGTAGACCAGGGCTCGGTGGGCGCAGGAAGTGGTTGAAGAAGCCCCCATGGGCGGCCAGTAGTGATTTTTTGCTGTGCACAAACCGGACAGGAGTCCACATATTCTCGGGCGTCCTTTGTCATACCCAGCTACCAATATTACTTTGGAGCATCTCAAGAGTTCAGGCTCGGCCGGGGTGACCGGCCAGCTTAGAGTCATGAGCCCAACGAAGCACACGTTCGCGGAGATGGCAGGGAACCACCGTCCTCCCGGCTGGTACCGTGGTAGTGGCGGTAATGGATATGCAGGCTGGGTCAATGATGTGCCTGCGAGTCTCGGGTGTGTATTCTGGCTCAACGGAGTGAGAGAACGTGTCTGCATGGAGATTTTTCACCACGGGGCAATAGTGGAGCTCGAAGTGGAAGCGTTCAAAGAATAAGGCCCAGCGGGCTTGTCATGGGTTAAGGAGCTGGACCTCCTTTAAGTGTTCCAGATTTTTATGGTCGGTGAATATCGTGAATCTATGTTGCGCCCTTTCAAGCCAGGGGCGCCATTCCTGGAGGGCAAGTTTCAATGCTAGGAGTTCGCGGGCTCCTATGGTATAGTTTTGTTCTGTGGAGGAGAATTTATGTGAGTAAAAGGAGCATGGAACTAGGGTTACCTTGGTGGAGTATTGGCTCAAGACCGCTCCTGCTCCAAAAGCGGATGCGTCAACTTCAACTATGAAGGGGCATTTAGGATCCGGGTGACGTAAACACGGGCCGGTACAGAAGGCCTATTTCAAGGCATGGAACGCTGATTGAGCTTTGGGGCTCCACACACGAGGATCATATCCTTTCCTGGTCATTGCAGTGAGTGGAGTGGCCAGCGTGGAGTAATTGGTGATGAAGTTTCGATAGAAATTTGTAAATCCAAGGAATCTTTGTAGGGCTCGGAGACCCACTGATTGAGGCAAATCTTGAATACCCTGGAGTTTGTCGGGGTCCATGGTGAAACTGCAGTTGGAGATGATATAATTTATTTTTTTATTTAAAATCTTTTCTATACTGTCGTTAAGTTATATCCCATCACAACAGTTTACAGATAGGCACATATAGTAATGTTAAAATTGTATTGGGTAATACTTTCTACCAAAGTGCCTACATAGTTTCAATAATGAAGAATATTTGATGAATGTCATAAATCTTGTCCATTTATACATGTAAAAGATTTACTTTACATGTATAATACTTTTGTACTGTATATTTTATCTCAAATTAGCGGTGAGATAATAAAATAACAAAATATGCACATATTTAACTACGTGCTTGAGCTGATGTTCTGCTGCCTGCTTTATTTATTTTCCTATTCTCCGTTCTCTTTGTAAAACGCTTGTTTGAAAAGCTAGGTTTTTAAACTTTTTTTAGAAAGTTTGAAATTTTTATGCCGGGGAAGTAGAGGGTATTATGAAATCCTTGGCCAAATTTTCCTTGATGTATGCTGACATCGCTTGGGTTTTTGGGAGTGAAAGGGGATAGGTTCTGCCCTTGGAAGGCATGGTTCCGGGTAGGAGTTCTATGGGTCAATTGAACTTTTGGAGTGGAGGCAGGATATCGGCGTTTTGTTTGGAGAACACGTCTTTAAATTACAAGTATGGAGCGGGTAACTCCCGGAGGGTTGTAGAGCTTAGGACTGTCACGGATGGAGACACTTGCCGTAAACAGTGGGTTTGACATTGAGGGCACCACTGGGTGAGTTACAGGGATTGCCAGTTGAATTGGGTTACATGTAACTGGAGCCAAGGAAGTCTAAGGACCACAGGGTGTGTTGATCGTTTCAAGATCAGGAGGGAGATCGCCTCATCATGGAGGGTCCCAACAGTGAGGCGAAAGGCCAAAGTACGATGAGTGATACGATCAGAGAGAGGTTCTCCTTGAATTGAGGCACTGAGTAGTGGGACCTCCAATGGTTGGACTGGTATCTGAAGGAGTGTGACAATCTCCTCTAAAATGAAATCTCCACTCACCCCAGTGTCTACGAGGGTAGTGGTGGCGGCGAATGAACGTGACTCCCTAAGGAGGGAGATAGGCAGCAATGGTTGAGGGCCAGAAACCATAGCTCCCACGTTCAGGACCCCCGTCGGGCTCTGGCTTTGGAGTTTCCCAGACGCACAGGACAAGTCTGGAGGACATATCCGTAAACACTGCAATACAAGCATAGACCCGATTTTCTTCATCGGAGACATTCCTCTGGAGTCAGGCGGCCACGGTTGATCTACATTGGTTCCTCAAGCAGTTGAGGGGCCACTGGTAAGGCCTTCAACTGGGGACTCATTGAACGGGGTGGCCATGGAGTAGAAGGTCGGAGAGCTCTTATCTCCTGATGCTGTTGCCTAAGACGGTAGTCGATTCTACCGAACAGGGAGATCAGGTCCTCCAGAGATACAGGGATCTCGCGGGTGGCTAGCTCATCTTTAAGGGCAGGAGACAGTCCCTCGAGGTAGAGTGCCCGCAGGCAGTCCTCTTGCTAACCCAACTGAGTTGCTAAAGTTCTGAACTCCACTGTGTATTCAGCGAGCAAGTGTGAACTTCGACGGAGGAGGTGTAGGTGGTGGCCAGTAACCTCCTGTCGACCTGGGTCCTCAAAGGTACATCAGAAGACAGAGATGAACTGAGGGAGCTGGTGAAGAATTGCGTCGGAATGCTCCCAGAGTGGGGAAGCAGATGCCAGGGCCTTCCCCTCAAGGTGTGAAAGGATGAAGGTGATCTTTTTTGCCTCGTCGGGAAAAAGCAAGGGTTGCAGTGAGAACTGCATATAACATTGATTTATGAAGCCTCAACAGAGGCGTGGATCTCCATTAAAACGGGGTGGAGCTAGGAGGACCTGCAGTGCCCGTGAGGACAAGGTATGGGAAAGAGCCCCTGAGTTGGCCATGGCAGATTCCTCCAATTGAGAATGCATCTTTTCCACGGAGGAGGGCAACGCTTCCATGATCTGCTGTTGTTCTTGCACACGAGTGACCAGACCAGGGATGGCCTGCAAGGCAGGAGACTCCGCCGAGTCCGTGGACTTGACAACCTGTTGCACTGGAGGTGGACCCTTGGCCTGGTGCAGGATCAGTATGGCCCTCTGGTCAGACCCAGAGAGCACCTGCCACCAGGAGGCGGAGCACACGAGGAGACAGAGGCTAGCTGGAGCTTCGCCAATAACAGTCTGAGGTTTCCTCAGGTTGAGCCCTTGGGTACCCAGACCGCCTGAACTTAGGTGGGTCTCAGGTGATCTCCCGGAGAGGTAGCGAAGGGGTGTGCCCACCACGAGCAAGGGTGGGTGGCTGATGCAGAAAGGATAGACCAGATCTGAACTGGAAACTTCAGAGACCTCAGGGAGGTAACAGTTCAGGAAGGCCCTCTGGGCAAGACAGGCAGCGCCTGTGGGTCTGGTTGGATGAAGGCCATGGATGGAATCCAAGCAGGATGGTCTGGTAATCACGGAAGGCCAGAAGAGAGTGTCCAAGTGAAGCGCAAGGTCAAAGCCAGAGTATCAGTCCAGAAGTGGTCAGCCAAAGGAGGGGTGAATACCAGGGTCAGTCCGAGCGTAAAGGCAAGCGAGGGTCAGTTCCAGGCAGCAGACGAAGAGAGTAGTCAGGCAGGACAAGGTCAGTACCAGAGATCAGTCCAAGAAGGTATTACCTGAATAAGGACATAAGAACAAGGAGATGCTGGAACAAGGAGACGCTGGAACAAGGAGACACTGGAACACAGGATTAGGCAAACTAGTACACCACGGTGTTGACCTGATTGCCAAGGCGAGGTCCTGGGGACAGGGCCTCGCTATATATACTAGAGCTACATGATGTCATCGGCATGCGTCTGAGTCAGGATGCCCTTTAAAACTGAGGACGTCGGCCACGTGCACACCTAGGGGCAGGGGCGAGGCGGCCAAAAACGCAGAGTCCCGACAGGAGCTCTGCTGTGAGGCCTGTGGCATGGAGGAAGCCAGAGAGGGCCGCAGTGAGCATCGGGGATGCCGGGAACTGGCAGCAGCGGCAAGACCGGAGCTAGTGGAGGGCAGCGCTAGGTGAGCAGGTCCGGTCGTGGCACCCACGCAGCCGGAACACGCAACAACAATAAGACAATGGAGACACACAAATCCCAGGAACATACTGATTAGTCTGAGGAAGAACCTGGAGAGGGTGGAAGGAGTTAGTTTTCTTTATTGGTTTATTTAAAGCTTAAGTTAGTAGGGTAAAGAGGAAGCCACAAGAGGAAAAAAGAAGAAAAAAGAAGAACTGGCCAGCACTGACAGAAAAAGAAAAAGTACAGATAAGTTTTCCTTTAAATAAAAAAGAATAATAGTAACTGCAGCCAGGCCTGAGCATATAGACACACAAACATCAAGTTATTAGACACAAAAGAAAGAAAGAGAAAGTAAGAAAATAGAAAAGAACCTTAAGAAAAGAAAAAGAAATCCAATGTGTAAAACAAAAATTACTTACCTGAATCCAAAAAGGAGAATTTATCTGGATCTGAAAAACAAGTAAAAGAACACAAAGAATCAATTCTTAATAGTTAAAGGAAAAAGACATTGATAATTTTGAAAAGTAGCATAGTAACAAAACAATTTTACAAGATAATACTTATCACATAGAAATATATCCTAAATGCATTGACAATTGTTTTAGTATTTTCTTGCTTGTTTTGTTCAATAATTCCTAAAAAAATAATTATATAGAGAAGAAAGAATTGTTAGTGATAGAAATGGAAAAATGAGTATGCTTATTTAAATTAGAGAGACATTAAAGACATCATGTACATGTGCACATTTTAACAACATTGAAAGATAATATTGTTCTAAGTGTTTATAATAAAATAGTTAAGTTTGTGTATATTGAAAGTGAAGCATATTCCTTTATTTGAATAACCTTGTGGGCCCCTGACTCTGTGGCCCCCTGACTCTGTAGGAGACCTGGTTGGGAAGAGGGACTCTGTGGGAGACCTGGTTGGGAAGAGGGAACTGTACTGCACCCCTGAGGATCCATCTGAGAATTTGCTGACCTGATCACATATACTGAAACACCACCAACCTTGGCCACAATAGCAGAGTCTTCCACCCTCAGGAGCAGCAGCTTACAAATACAATACCAGACAACACATTCATGCCCAAGGAAACCAATGACATCACACCAAGTACACCAGTATGTTTCTGCCTTCCTAAGTAGACATGTCTGCTGATTGTAACTTGAAGAGGAGACCTATACTTGAATGGCTAAGGACGGAGAGAAGGAAAGTAGATCTAGACTTAATTGTAGTCACAAAGGAAGTGGAACTGTGGAGCTGGGGGGAGGGCCAGGAAAGAAAGAGGAGGTGGTAGTGGCCCACGTGTGACCTAATAAGATAAAAAAATTGCCATACCGGGTAAGACCAAGGGTCCAGCAAGCCCAGCATCCTGTTTCCAACAATGGCCAAACCAGGCTACAAGTAACTGGCAAGTACCCAAACACTAAGTAGATCCCATGCTACTGATGCCAGTAATAGCTGTCGCTATTCTCTAAGACAACTTGATTAATAACAGTTAATGGACTTCTCCTGCATGAACTTATCCAAACCTTTTTAAACCCAGCTACACAAACTGCACTAACCACATCCTCTGGCAACAAATTCCAGAGCTTAATTGTGCATTGAGTGAAAAAGAATTTTCTCCAATTAGTTTTAAATGTGCCACATGCTAACTTCATGAAGTGCTCCCTAGTCCTTCTATTATCTGAAAGAGTAAATAACCAATTCACATTTACCCGTTCTACACCTCTCATGATTTTAAAGGCCTCTATCATATCCCCCCTCAGCAGTCTCTTCTGCAAGCTGAACAGCCCTAACCTCTTTAGCCTTTCCTCATAGGAAAGCTATTCCATCCCCTTTATCATTTTGGTCGCCCTACTCTGTACCTTCTCCATCGCAACTATATCTTTTTTGAGATACGGTGACCAGAATTGTACACAGTACAATTGCAGTCTCACAATGGAGTAATACTGAGACATTATGACATTTTCCATTTTATTCAACATTCCCTTCCTAATAATTCCTAACATTCTGTTTGCTTTTTTGACTGCTGCAGCACACTGAGCTGATGATTTCAATGTATTATCAACTATGACGCCTTTTTCCTGGGTGGTAACTCCTAATATGGAACTTAACATCATGTCACTACAGCATGGATTATTTTCCCTATATGCATCACCTTACACTTGTCCACATTAAATTTCATCTGCCATTTGGATGCCTAATCGTCCAGTCTCACAGGGTCCTCCTGCAATTTATCACAATCTGCTTGTGATTTAACTACTCTGAATAATTTTGTATCATTTGCAAATTTGATAACCTCACTTATCGCATTCCTTTCCAGATCATTTATAAATATACTAGCAACGGTAACATGGAATAAACTTAGTTTTTGGGTACTTGCCAGGTTCTTATGGCCTGGATTGGCCACTGTTGGAAACAGGATGCTGGACTTGATGGACCCTTGGTCTGACCCAGCATGGCATGTTCTTATGTTCTTAGACGATATTTCCTATTTCATTGCGGTTCAGGGGGACCCCGAAATGATAGGAAAACCCACAAAATTTCATGTGGTTTTTCTTATCGTTTTGGGGGAGGGGGGGAGAGAGAAAGGGCACATAAAAAAACAAACCCCCAAACCTTCAGATTTAATTAATTACATGTCACATGGTAGGAACAATGGATGCCCCGCACCATTTTTTAAGATGGTACCAGCCGACCATTGCTCCTACCATGTTACAGAGGCTGGCCAATGGCACCGATAGCCCCTGTCACATGGTAAGGGCAAAATGCCACTGGAATCATTTTGTTTACTGTCAGCCGACGGCCCGAGAGTGGGAGATCACTCCCGGGACCCCCACTGGACCACAAGGGACTTTAGGCAAGTTTTGGGGGGGTCAGGAGGGTGGGGGATTGTAATTAATTAGATCTGAAGGGTTGGGGTGGGGGGGTTTCAGTTCAGGACAGCCAAAAAAAAATCGACCCGAACCACAGGAAACTAAATTTCCCTGCGGTGGGCCGAAAACGAAGGCTGAACCAAAAGGTTCAGCCGAATCACATATTAAGAAAGGTGGAAAGAAGGCAAAACGATTACTGTCATGGTTAAAAGGTGAGGTGAAAGAGGCTATTTTAGCCAAAAAAACATCCTTCAAAAATTGGAAGAAGGATCCATCTGAAGAAAATAGGATAAAACATAAGCATTGTCAAGTTAAGTGTAAAACATTGATAAGACAGGCGAAGAGATAATTTGAAATGAAGATGGCCATAGAGGCAGAAACTCATAATAAAAACTTTTTAAAATATATCCGAAGCAAGAAACCTGTGAGGGAGTCGGTTGGATCATTAGATGAGCGAGGGGTTAAAGGGGCTCTTAGGGAAGATAAGGCCATTGCAGAAAGACTAAATGAATTCTTTGCTTCCGTGTTTACTAATGAGGATGTTGGGAAGATACCAGTTCCAAAGATGGTTTTCAGAGGTGATGAGACAGACGAACTGAACGAAATCACTGTGAACCTGGAATATGTAGTAGGCCAGATTGACAAACTAAAAAGTAGCAAATCACCTGGACCGGATGGTATGCATCCTAGGGTACTGAAGTAACTTAAAAATGAAATTTCTGATCTATTAGTTAAAATTTGTAACTTATCATTAAAATCATCCATTGTACCTGAAGACTGGAGGGTGGCCAATGTAACCCCAATATTTAAAAAAGGCTCCTGGGCGATCCGGGTAACTATAGACCAGTGAGCCTGACTTCAGTGCCTGGAAAAATAGTGGAAACTATTCTCAAGATCAAAATCGTAGAGCATATAGAAAGACATGGTTTAATGGAACACACTTAACATGGATTTACTCAGGGGAAGTCTTGCCTAACAAATCTGCTTCATTTTTTTGAAGGGGTTAATAAACATGTAGATAAAGGTGAACTGGTAGATGTAGTGTATTTGGATTTTCAGAAGGCATTTGACAAAGTCCCTCATGAAAGGCTTCTACGAAAATTAAAAAGTCATGGGATAGGAGGTGATATCCTTTCATGGATTACAAACTGGTTAAAAGACAGGAAACAGAGAGTAGGATTAAATGGTCAATTTTCTCAGTGGAAAAGGGTAAACAGTGGAGTGCCTTAGGGATCTGTACTTGGACCGGTGCTTTTCAATATATATATAAACTAGCGGTGGCCCGCCATATGTTGCAGTGGCAGAGTCAGGTTCTTTTCCCCCCCTCCCCGTTCCCCTTGCTCATATTCCTCAGTCACACATCGTCCTCCCCCTTGGTCACTCACCCCCCCTTTCCTCCCCTGTCCCCACTCCAACTCTCTCCCCTCACACTCACCCCTCCCCCTTTGGTCACTAACCCCCCCTTCACTCCCCTGTCCCCACTCCAACTCTCACCCCTCACACTCACTTCTCCCCTCTGTGTCGTGGTGGCCCGCCACGCGTTGCAGTGGCAGAGTCAGGTTCTTTTCCCCCCCTCCCCCTTCCCCTCACTCATATACCTCAGTCACACATCGTCCTCCCCCTTGGTCACTCACCCCCCCTTTCCTCCTCTGTCCCCACTCCAACTCTCTCCCCTCACACTCACCCCTCCCCCTTTGGTCACTAACCCCCCTTCACTCCCCTGTCCCCTCTCCAACTCTCACCCCTCACACTCACCTCTACCCTCTGTGTCGCGGTGGCCTGCCACACGTTGCAGTGGCAGAGTCAGGTTCTTTCCCCCCCCCCTCCCCCTTGCTCATATACCTCAGTCACACATCGTCCTCCCCCTTGGTCACTCTCCCCCCTTTCCTCCCCTGTCCCCACTCCAACTCTCACCCCTCACACTCACCTCTACCCTCTGTGTCGCGGTGGCCTGCCACACATTGCAGTGGCAACATCAGTCATACATCGTCCTCCCCCTTGGTCACTCATCCCCCCTTTCCTCCCCTGTCCCCACTCCAACTCTCACCCCTCACACTCACCTCTACCCTCTGTGTCGCGGTGGCCTGCCACACGTTGCAGTGGCAGAGTCAGGTTCTTTCCCCCCCCCTCCCCCTTGCTCATATACCTCAGTCACACATCGTCCTCCCCCTTGGTCACTCTCCCCCCTTTCCTCCCCTGTCCCCAATCCAACTCTTTCCCCTCACACTCACCCATCCCCCTTTGGTCACTAATCCCCCCTTCACTCCCCTGTCCCCACTCCAACTCTCACCCCTCACACTCACCTCTCCCCTCTGTGTCTCTCCCCTGACACTCACCGCTCCCTTCATTCTCCTTCCCCTCACTGTCACCTCTCCCCGCCTACTCCCTACCCTTTCATCAGTGACAGCACACCCTCTCTGAATCTCCTTCCCTGACTCTGATCCCCTCCCGCTCGCAATGCCCTCCCAGCTGATTCCCGGGAAAAGGGTAACAGTGGCATGCCTCAGGGAGCTGTACTTGGACCGGTACTTTTCCCTCTTGTGCGGTTCTGCGTGGCCCGCTCCCGAAGACGCGAGGTCAGCGAGGATCCCTCCCTGTCGTGCACGTGAGCCGTACCAGATCACCGCTGCAGCTTCTCCCAGGTGTCGAAGTTCGGCCGGCCGACACCACCACGCCCGATATCGCCACCAGTCCGCCGCTGCTGCTCCTCCCAGTGCCATGTTGGTCCCACTGTGCCCGACGTGCACCGCTGCTGCTCCTCCCAGCACCATGTTGGCCCCGCTGTGCCCGACGTGTGCTCCCGCCCGCACATGCGCAGTACAGCAGCTTCATTTCCCAAGGTAGATAGCGTGTATTGCATGTCTGTCCAACAGATGTCGCTGTTTTCCCAACACACATGTAAAAACATGTTTTTATCTGTAACCATGTGACATCTATGTAATCTAGATAGAGAACAACCTTGCCAAAAGTGAAAGCAAGGTTGTGTCCAAATTTGAAATCAATTGGTGCAGTAGTTTCTGAGATTATCGATTATGTCCAAACTATTTTACATTTTTATTTATATAGATTGAAAAGTACCGGTCCAAGTACAGCTCCCTGAGGCATGCCACTGTTACCCTTTTCCACTGAGAAAATTGACCATTTAATCCTACTCTCTGTTTCCTGTATTTCAACCAGTTTGTAATCCACAAAAGGACACAACTCCTATCACATGACTTTTTATTTTCCTTAGAAGCCCTTTCATGAGGGACTTTGTCAAATACCTCCTGAAAATCCAAATGCACTACATCTACTGGCTCACCTCAATCCACTTGTTTATTAACCCCTTAAAAAAAAAATGAAGCAGATTTCGAGGGCAAGACTTGCCTTGGGTAAATCCATGTTGATTTATAGAAATGAAATGAAACAGAGAAACATAGAATTGACGGCAGAAGAAGACCAAACGGCCCATCCAGTCTGCCAAGCAAGCTTCACACATTTTTTTCTCATACTTATCTGTTTCTCTTAGCTCTTTGGTTCTATTTCCCTTCCACCCACACCATTAATGTAGAGAGCAGTGATGGAGCTGCATCCAAGTGAAATAACAAGCTTGATTAGTTTGGGGTAGTAGGGGTAGTAACCGCCGCAATAAGCAAGCTACACCCATGCTTATTTGTTTTACCCAGACTATGTTATTCAGCCCTTATTGGTTGTTTTTCTTCTCCCCTGCCATTGAAGCAGAGAGCTATGCTGGATATGCGTGAAGTATCAGTTTTTCTTCTCCCCTGCCGTTGAAGCAAAGAGCTATGCTGGATATGCGTGAAGTATCAGTTTTTCTTCTCCCCTGCCGTTGAAGCAGAGAGCTATGCTGGATATGCGTGAAGTATCAGTTTTTCTTCTCCCCTGCCGTTGAAGCAAAGAGCTATGCTGGATATGCGTGAAGTATCAGTTTTTCTTCTCCCCTGCCGTTGAAGCAGAGAGCTATGCTGGATATGCATTGAAAGTGAAGTATCAGGCTTATTTGGTTTGGGGTAGTAACCGCCGTAACAAGCCAGCTACTCCCCGCTTTGTGAGTACAAATCCTTTTTTCCACATTTCCTCTTGCTGTTGAAGCTTAGAGCGATGTTGGAGTAACAGTAACCCTGTGTATGTTTATTGAATAAGGGTATTATCTCCAGGCAGTAGCCGTCATTCTGGCGAGCCAACCACTCTTCATTGACGGCCTCTTTACTTTATAGATCCACAGTGTTTATCCCACGCCCCTTTGAAGTCCTTCACAGTTCTGGTCTTCACCACTTCCTCCGGAAGGGCATTCCAGGCATCCACCACCCTCTCCGTGAAGAAATATTTCCTAACATTGGTTCTGAATCTTCCTCCCTGGAGCTTCAAATCGTGACCCCTGGTTCTGCTGATTTTTTTCCTACGGAAAAGGTTTGTCGTTGTCTTTGGATCATTAAAACCTTTCAAGTATCTGAAAGTCTGTATCATATCATTATTATTTCATTATTGACGTTTAAATGTATTAGACTAAGGAATTTTACTTCCTGCTTATTCTGTTTCATTGTAAACCGGTTTGATATGCATTTTATGCAGGAAAATCGGTATAAAAAAAACCTAAAAATAAATAAATAAATAAATATCACCTCTGCTCCTCCTTTCCTCCAGGGTGTACATATTTAGATTCTTCAATCTCTCCTCATAAGTCATTTGATGAAGACCTTCCACCTTTTTGGTCGCCCTTCTCTGGACCGCCTCCATTTTGTCTCTGTCTCTTTGGAGATACGGTCTCCAGAACTGAACACAATACTCCAGGTGAGATCTCACCAAGGACCTGTACAAGGGGATAATCACTTCCCTTTTCTTACTCGATATTCCTCTCTCTATGCAGTCCAGCATTCTTCTGGCTTTAGCTATCGCCTTGTCACATTGTTTCGCCGACTTCAGATCATTAGACACCATCACCCCAAGGTCTCTCTCCTGCTCCGTGCACATCAGCCTTTCTCCCCCCATCGAATACAGTTCATTCGGATTTCCACTCCCCATATGCATGACTCTGCACTTCTTGGCATTGAATCTCAGCTGCCATATCTTCGACCACTCTTCCATCTTCCTTAAATCCCGTCTCATTCTCTCCACTCCTTCCGGCGTGTCCACTCTGTTGCAGATCTTAGTGTCATCCGCAAAAAGACATACCTTACCTTCTATCCCTTCCGCAATGTCGCTCACAAAGATATTGAAAAGGACCGGTCCCAACACCGATCCCTGCGGTACACCGCTTAAAACCACTCTCTCTTCAGAGAGAGTTCCATTTACCATCACACCAGTTTGCAATCCAGGCCACCACCTCGGCACTCACTCCTAACCTTCTCATTTTATTCACCAGTCTCCTGTGCGGGACAGTGTCAAAAGCTTTGCTGAAATCCAAGTAGATGACATCGAGTGCTCTTCCTCGATCCAGTTCCTTGGTTACCCAGTCAAAAAAGTCAATCAGATTTGTTTGACAGGATCTTCCAATGGTGAATCCATGCTGCCTCTGGTCCAGCAATTCTCCCGACTGTAGATGGTTCACTATTCTCTCTTTCAACAGTGACTCCATTACTTTTCCCACCACCAAAGTGAGGCTAACCGGTCTGTAGTTACCAGCCTCTTCTCTGTTCCCACTCTTGTGAAGCGGGACCACCACCGCTCTCCTCCAATCATTCGGCACCACTCCCGTTTCTAGGGATCTATTGAACAGGTCACACAGTGGACCCGCCAGCACATCTCTGAGCTCCCTCAGTATTCTGGGATGAACTTCATCAGACCCCATGGCTTTGTCCACTTTCAGTTTCACCAGCTCTTCCCATACATTTTCTACTGTAAATGGAGTTACATCTACTCCATTCCCCTCCAGTTTCTTGTTAACTAGTGATGGTCCTTCTCCAGGGTCCTCTTTAGTGAACACAGAACTGAAGTATTCATTTAATATTTCTGCCATTTCTTCATCTCTCTCCACACATTGATCCTTTCCACCTTTCAATTTCAATATACCACTTTGAACTTTTCTCTTTTCACTGATGTATCTGAAAAATGTTTTGTTACCAATCTTAACCTCTTTGGCAATCCTCTCTTCTGCTTGACTTTTTGCCATCTTGATTAATTTCTTTGTCTCCCTCAGTTCTACCAGATATTCTTCTTTGTGCTCCTCCTTTTGGGATCTTTTATATTTCTTGAACGCTGTTCTTTTAGCCTTTATTTTGTCAGCCACCTCCTTTGAGAACCAGATAGGTTTCATTTTTATTTTTCTTTTCTTTACTTTTCTAACATATAGATTAGTTGCCTTGGTAATTGCTCCTTTTAGATTGGTCCACTGTTGATCCACATCTCTCTCGTTCTCCCAGCCTTTTAGTTCTTCCTCCAGGTACTTCCCCATTTCATCAAAGTCTGTGTTTTTGAACATCAAAACTTGGGTTTTTGTGCTTCTTTTCCGTGTCCTTTTTGTGATATTAAACCATACCGTTTGATGATCACTGGTGCTGAGGTGGGCACCCACCTGGACGTCTGAGACATTATCTCCATTAGTGAGCACTAAGTCGAGTATAGCTCCTTCTCTCGTGGGTTCCATTACCATTTGTTTGAACAAAGCTACTTGCAGGGCATCTACTATTTCTCTACTATTAATAGATTCTGCAGATGGGATTCTCCAGTCTACATCTGGCATATTAAAGTCTCCAACGATCACCACTTCTCCTTTCTTTGCTATCCTGTGGATGTCATCAACCAGATCTCTGTCCAGCTCTTCCTTTTGGTTTGGAGGCCTGTAAACCACTCCAATAAAAATGGATGCCCCATCTTTTATTAAGTCGGCCCATAGTGCTTCTTCTTTGCCCCATCTTCCTTGCAGCTCAGATGCTTGGATATTGTTTCTGACAAAGAGCCACTCCTCCCCCGTTCCTATCCTCTCTGTCCTTCCTTAACAAGTTATAGCCTGGTATTGCCGTATCCCAGTCATGAGATTCCGTAAACCACGTTTCCGTGACAGCAACAACGTCCAAGTTCGCCTCCACCATTAGGGCTTGCAGCTCTGGGATTTTATTACCCAAACTACGTTCAGGTTACTGCTGTTCCTGGACTCCTTTTGTGACCTATTTAGTTGAGTTTTGTTATCCACTTTTCTCTTTGCATTTGTGCAAGGGAAGAGATTAATGCCTCTGATGACAGAGTCATCCATCACCGTGAGCTTTTTCCTTTGGTTTCTGATCTGGAATTTCTGTATGCATTGGGTTTTTTTTCTCTCCTTTCCGATAACACTTCAATCTTTTTCTCAAGGACTTCTTCAGAATTTAATACAGGGAAGGTATTTTGTACTTGTTGCACTTGATACAGTGTGTGTCTCCGGAACACAGGTCTTATTCTACCAGAGCCCACTGTAATACTTTTTAAGTTCCTTAATGGCCTGTGTGAGTGGGGGGATGGAGTTGTGGGCTGCACAGCTTTCAATAATGGGTGTCTGTGGGTTACAGGTCTTATCCTACCTGAGCCCACAGTAAATCTCTTTTTTCTTGAGTTTTGCTTATTCAGTGGTAAGGGGAAATTATTTCCTGAATAATGTACAGTGGCTGAGACTCTCTTTATTGAAGCTAATTCAGCTTTAAAGTCATCCAGCTCCTTTTCCAAGGTAGAGAGTTTTGAACAAAAGGGGCAAGCCTTAAGTTTCCATATGATTACCCTCAATATAAAGGCTCCACAGTAGTTACATTGAATAGTACTCATTTAGGTAAATTATTTGATTGGTACACCTAAGGAATAATCAATTTACTAATTTATCTTGTTGCCTATTATGAAGTTAGGATGACTACATTAGAAATACAAACCTAGGGGTGGGTGGGCAGAGGGGTAGGGTGGGAGGGAGTTAAACAGTTTATACCTAGGTCAAACTGGGTAGGGCAAGACACTTTCTGAAAGTTTACTTGTCCTTTAGCTAGTAAATGCTCCCACAGCACTTATATCCCAATATGAAACAGATTATAATGACAGCTATACAATTAGAGGGATACTGGGAATTTATTTTTTTTTTTTTGTGTTCCATTAAACCATGTTTTTCTATATGCTCTGAGATTTTGATCTTTAGAATAGTTTCCACTATTTTTCTGGAGACTGAAGTCAGGCTCACTGGTCTATAGTTTCCTGGATCGCTGCTTGAGCCCTTTTTAAATATTGGGGTTACATTGGCCATCCACCAGGTACAATGGATGATATTAATGATAGGTTACAAATTTTAACTAAAAGATCAGAAATTTCATTTTTTAATTCCTTCAGAACCCTGGGGTTCATACCATCCGGTCCTGGTGATTTGGTACTCTTTAGCTTGACAATCTGGCCTACTACATTTTCCAGGTTCACAGTGATTTGTTTCAGTTCATCTGAGTCATCACCCTTGAAAACCATCTCTGGAACCGATATCTCCCCAAAATCCTCATTAGTAAATACAGAAGCACAGAATTCATTTAGTCTTTCTGCAATGGCCTTATCTTCCCTAGGAGCCCCTTCAACCCCTCAGTCATCTAACGGTCCAACCAACTACCTCACAGGTTTCTTGATTCAGATATATTTTAAAAAGTTTTTATTATGAGTTTTTGCCTCTACAGCCAATTATGGAACTTATGGAACTTATGGAACTACACTGGCTCCCTATACAGTCTCAATCATACACAAAAGTCTATTAAACTCCAACCTCAACTGGCTCAACCCCCCCCTCGTACCCCGTACCTCCAAGAGACCTACACGCCCAGCACTCCAAGGAACACTCCAAGCCCAATCTATTAAATCCTTTAAGCTTTCCTCCACTATTAACAGAGCCTTTTCTTTGGCCGGCCCCACGATATGGAACTCTATGCCCCATGATATTCGCACTGAGACCTATACCCCCGCTTTCAAAAAGAAACTTAAAACCTGGCTCTTCCAACAAGCTTACTCCATCACACCCCCTATTACATAACTCCCCCTCCGACCCTTACCCTTACTCGGATTTCCTGATATGACCATCTCTATGCTTGTCGATTTGGTACTGTGCACTAATTCTGTATATAGTTTTGATGTAAATAGTTTTGATGTAAGGGCTCCCCCCTAATTTCAATCATATGTTTCCTAGTTCAGTATATTATCTGTTTTATGTAAGGGCCCCGCCCAATGGTTTTGTGTTCACTGTAAACCGATGCGATGTGCGAACGGTCATCGGTATAAAAGAAACGTTAAATAAATAAATAAATAAATAAATAAATAAATTAATTTCGAATTCTCTCTCAGCTTTCCTTATAAATGTTTTACGCCTAACTTGGCAATGCTTATGCTTTTTCCTATTTTCTTCATATGGATCCTTCTTACAATTTTTGAAGGATTTTTTATGAATAAAATAGCCTCTTTCACCTCGCCTTTCAACCATGCTGGTAATCATTTTGCCTTCCTCCCAACCTTTCTTAATGCATAGATTACATCTTGACTGCACTTCTAAGATTGTATTTTTAAACAATGCCCACACTTGTACACTTTAACCTTTGCAGCTGCACTTTTCAGTTTTTTTCTATTTTCCTCATTTTATCAAAGTTTCCATTTTAAAAATTTAGTTTTAGAATTGTAGATTTGCATATTGTCCCCGTTCTAGTCATTTGTTCAAATTTAATCATGTTATGATCACCATTGCCAAGTGGCCCCACCACAGTTATGTCTCTCACCAAATGCTGTGTTCCACTAATAATTAAATCTAAAATAGATCCCTCTCTCATTGGTTCCTGAACAAATTGCTCCTTGAAGCATTCATTTATTCCATCCAGGAATTTTATGTCTCTGGTATGTCCTGATGTTACATTTACCCAGTCAATAGTGGGGTAATTGAAATCTCCCATTATTACTACATTACCAAATTGGTTAACTTCCTTGAACTCTCTTAGCATTTCTTCATCTGTGTGATCATTTTGGCTAGGTGGATGATAGTATAGTCCTATCACTATACTCTTACCAAACACACATGTGATTTCTACCCTTATAGATTCTATTGAGTATTTCGTCTTTTGTATGATTTTTATCCTGTTGGACTCTATAGTCTATCAGACATAAAGTGCTATACCCCCATGAAGTTGATCCTTCCTATCATTGCAGTATAATTTGTATCCATGTCAGGAAGTATTTCTTCACGGAGAGGGTGGTGGATGCCTGGAATGCCCTTCCGGAGGAAGTGGTGAAGGCCAGAACTGTGAAGGACTTCAAAGGGGCGTGGAATAAACACTGTGGATCCATAAAATCAAGAGGCCGTCAATAAAGAGTGGGTGGCTCGCCAGAATGACGGCTACTGCCTGGAGATAATACCCTTATTCAATAAACATACACATGGTTACTGTGACTCCAACATTGCTCTAAGCTACAACAGCAAGAGGAAATGTGGAAAAAAGGATTCGCACTCACAAAGCGGGGAGTAGCTGGCTTGTTACGGCGGTTACTACCCCAAACCAAATAAGCCTGATACTTCACGTTCAACCCATATCCAGCATAGCTCTCTGCTTCAGCGGCAGTGGAGAAGAAAAACTGATACTTCACGCATATCCAGCATAGCTCCCTGCTTCAACGGCAGGGGAGAAGAAAAACTGATACTTCACGCATATCCAGCATAGCTCCCTGCTTCAACGGCAGGGGAGAAGAAAAACTGATACTTCACGCATATCCAGCATAGCTCTCTGCTTCAACGGCAGGGGAGAAGAAAAACTGATACTTCACGCATATCCAGCATAGCTCTCTGCTTCAACGGCAGGGGAGAAGAAAAACTGATACTTCACGCATATCCAGCATAGCTCCCTGCTTCAACAGCAGGGGAGAAGAAAAACGGATACTTCACGCATATCCAGCATAGCTCACTGCTTCAACGGCAGGGGAGAAGAAAAAAGGATTCGCACTCACAAAGCGGGGAGTAGCTGGCTTTTTACGGCGGTTACTACCCCAAACCAAATAAGCCTGATACTTCACTTTCAATGCATTTCCAGCATAGCTCTCTGCTTTAACGGCAGGGGAGAAGAAAAACTGATATTTCACGCATATCCAGCATAGCTCTCTGCTTCAACGGCAGGGGAGAAGAAAAACTGATACTACACGCATATCCAGCATAGCTCCCTGCTTCAACGGCAGGGGAGAAGAAAAACAACCAATAAGGGCTGAATAGCATAGTCTGGGTAAAACAAATAAGCATGGGTGTAGCTTGCTTATTGCGGCGGTTACTTCCCCTACTACCCCTAACTAATCAAGCTTGATATTTCACTTGGATGCAGCTCCATCACTGCTCTCTACATTAATGGTGGGGATGGAAGGGAAATAGAACCAAAGAGCTAAGAGAAACCGATAAGTATGAGAAAAAATGTGTGAAGCTTGCTGGGCAGACTGGATAGGCCGTTTGGTCTTCTTCTGCCGTCATTTCTATGTTTCTATGTTTCATTTCATTTCTATGTTTCTAATATAGCCCTGTCCCTATGTGAGGGGAAGGGGCCAGTGCTGGGTGTGAACACTCTGCTAAATGTACACACTCATACACACATAGATGCTAAAACATTCTTCTTTCTACTTATCCCAGTAACCCTTTATCTCCAGCCTCCGGCAATGCTGAACCCTCAGCCATTCTTCACTCACCAGTGCTTATTGAGCTGGAGCTCAATAAGCACTGGTGAGTGAAGGATAACAGTGAGTTGTTGTAGGCTGTAGATGGAGGGTCACAGAGGTAAGAAGGAGGGTAGAAAAATGGGTCTCTATCTCTCTCCCTCCCTCCCTCCCTCCTCCTTTCAGCTCTGGTGATTAGGGATGTGCATTCATTTTCAACAAATGTGCAATCCGCAATGCATAAGTCCCTGTTCATTTGATTTGTGGGTTCGCGAAACGCATGGTGATCCCCCACAAATAAAACATATCATATTAGTTTCATTCTTTTGGTTAGCAGTGATTTCTTAGCAGCCGTTTGAAATAGAAGGCCATGTGGGAGTATCCATAAGAAAAACCAGCCCTTTCCTGTGAGTCATAAGTGACTTCACAGCCCTGTCACAGAGTGGATCAGATAGGTTGGCAAGGAGACGAGAATGCAACCTATCAGAGCTAAGCATTTTTCTAATGCAGCCAATCGCCATTCTCACTCAGTACTCGGTGACGCAGTTCCTGATGATGCTGCACTATTTATACCTTAAGCACGTGGCATGCCATGCTCTTTCTTTGCAGGGGAGGTCCGTGGAGGTGGCTTTACTCAGATCTACTCTGAATGTCTCAAATCTGTATTCAATTGCTAACTACTTTGATAGAATTTTCCATTGAAAAAGATATTTGTTCGTTTTTGCTACAGTGCCAGCCAGCCAGGCTTTTTTTGACCGCACTTTTTTTTATTGAACTCAGACGGTCTCACTGAATATCCCACTGAGACAAGCTGCTAGCAGTAGCATTTTGTTGCTTATCTTACCACCCTGGGGTGGTAAGATAAGCAACAAAAGATAAGCAGGCACAGGCAGGGTGTGGATGGGAGATAGAGAGTTGGCATTTTCAAACAAGAAGCAGCATCACTAGGAATTGTGCTTGCTCAGGCTTCCAGTTGAGTCTTTTCTCTGCTGTTTCATTGTTTTGTGCACCCAGAGCAGTCTCAGTTGTAGTGCACATCAAGGCACTGCATCGTGCATCTATCAGCAGTTTTGCAGACTCACATATATTGGAACAGCAGTGCTCTTTGAAGCCAAATCCCCAGTAGGCCTGTTGTACAAGTTTGGTGTGTGCACATACAGAGGTCCCAGTTGTAGTGTACATCAAGGCACTGGATCGTGCGTCTGTGGGCAGTTTTTCAGTATCACATATTTTGGGACAGCGGTACTCTTTGAAGCCAAATCCCCAGTAGGCCTCTTTTGTAGTTAGTACAAGTTTGGTGTGTGCACATACAGCAGTCCCAGTTGTAGTGTACATCAAGGCAATGCATTGTGCATCTGTGAGCAGTTTTGCAGACTCACATATATTGGGACAGCGGTGCTCTCTGAAGCCAAATCCCCAGTAGGCCTCTTTTGTAGTTACAAGTTTGGTGTGTGCACATACAGTGGTCCCAGTTATAGTGTACATCAAAGCATTGCATCGTGCATCTGTGAGCAGTTTTGCAGACTCACATATATTGGGACAGCGGTGCTCGTTGAAGCCAAATCCTCAGTAGGCCTCTTTTGGAAATAATTCTTTTAATTGAAATCCCTAGTAGGCAGTGACATTAAATCCATGATATCAGGGAAAGCTAGACATGGTCGAGTGATTGGGACTGGCAGAGGAGGCACTTCAAAAGGCAGTGCCAGTCCCTATTAAAGTTAAAAAGGGAACTGTTCCAATCTAAAATCTCTGGAGGGGCAGGCAGTTCCATCCGGAAAAAACTGTATTTTAAAGATGATACATCGCCACCACCTGTTTCTGACCCTCTAGTTTTGGAAGTGAGGGAAGGGGAGGCTGAGTCATGCAAGACAACAGGGCGAGACCCAAAAGCAGCAGTGCGACAGCAGACTCGACTTAGCATTGAAAATGTAGCGCAGGCACTGTTTGCTTCTGATTCCGATGAAGAATCATCTTGTGTGGGATTCTCATCATCAGAAATGGAAGAAGTAATAGCTGAAGAAGGTTTAGGAGCATTAGTTAGTTCTTTCTTAGCCTCCACTTCAGTGCTGCAGGGGAGAGATGAAACTGATGATGAGGAGGAAGAGCAGTCAGCGCAGGCACAAAGTGTGACTGATGCCCCTCGCATTGCTTCTCAGGGTGCACCCACTACTTCAACTCCAGTGCCAGCATCCACCCCGAAGGCTATATAGAAGGGATCACAAAATAAATCTGCAATAAAAGTGGCTACTTTAAAGTGACGGAGGACCCGCGTTTTGCTCAGTGTAATTACTGTGCCATGGCTATTAGCAGAGGCATGCAAATGGGACATCTAACTAATTTTGGCATGATGCATCATATGCAGAAGCAACACCCAACAGTACTGACATCTGGGGATGGTGGCAATACCAGTCAGGGGACCCCTTTTTCTAGGCAGTGTAAAGTGGTTGAAAAGGAGCAGAACCACCCCATGCCCTCAGCCCCTTCTAGCAGTCAGGTGGCAGGCCAGCAGCCCCCTGCCATGTGGCAGAAGTGACAACCCACCATGGAGGAAATGGGGTGGTGTTTGGTAACGCCATCCCGGGGAAGGATGCAGGCAGCCTCAAAAGTTGTAACAAGGAGCATCGGTGAAATGATTGCCCTTAATGACCAGCCCTTGCAGATAGTGAATAATGTGGGTTTCAAGCATTTGCTGAAGGTCTTAGTTCCAAATTACAAAGTCCCCTCCAGATCCACATTTAACAGAAAGGTCATTCCCAGCCTGTACAACCAGTGTCGCAGTTGCATCCAAGTGCTGCTAGCTAAGGCACAGGGGAGTGTGCATTTCACCTGCGATATCTAGACCACACTGAATGCTGCACACTCTTACCTCTTCCTGACAGCACACTGCTGGGACCTGGCTGAGGCAGGGGCAGGTAGCAGCTCTATTAGTGAACAAGTATCAGGGTGGAGGTGGGCTTTACTGCTCACCCACCTGACGGACGAGGCCCATACCTCAGCCAATATTCTAGCATGCATCAGACAGATACTGGTGGGCTGGCAGCTACACCAGCTAGACAGGAAGCTTCAGGCAGGGTTCTTTGTCACAGACAATGGTGCAAACATAGTAAAGGCAATATGCGACGGGGGCTTTCAGAACATCCAATATTTTGCACACACTCTGCACCTGGTAATGAAGTCTCCTCTTGGGTTGGAGTCCAGTCACCAAAAGAATGAATACCTGCATACGTTAATACACAAGTGCAGGAACATAGCAGTGCACTTCCACAGAAGTGTGAAGGCGGGGCAGGTTCTCCGACAAAAGCAGACTGATTTGGAGTTGCCTCACAAGTGTCTCTTTCAAAACATTGCCACCCGGTGGAATTCCACCTATATGATGCTGCAGAGGTTATTGGAGCAGCAGACACCCCTTCATGACCTTTCTCTAGAAATGGAGATAGGTGTGCATAGTCCCCTAGGGCATCATGAGTCAGCTGGTAAAAATCCTGCAGCCCAGGGGGCGGAGTCCAAGATGGTTACCGAATGAGAAGTAGGAGAAGGCAGCTCTGCTGAAGTTCTATATTTCTTTTTGAAATTATACCTCAACTACACTAATACCGCACATGAAACGTAAGGCCCGACTCCGTGAGAGTCAGGCTGCTATGGATATTCCTGAAACACGACAAAGTCTTATTCCTACCTTCTTCATCCCAATGCCGAATCAGCCAGGAGCGAGTGCCACGGTGGATGAGGACGTGGAGCGAACGTCCTCATCTCTGGCAGAGGAAATCTCGCTAAGTCCCGGAGCGCCTGAGACGCCGTCCCCACCCGTGCGAGAGAGTGAGTTTCGGGAGTCAACTCCAATACGTTTGCCATCAAGCCATGAGATGGAGGGAGCCATGAGATGGAGGGAGCCATGAGATGGAGGGAGGTCGGAGCTTGGCAGAAGCGGGAGGAACACCCCAGCGGGGAAGATATCTACCCTCGACGCTGAGAGATACCATCTCCAAAACTCAGCTGCAGAGAATTGTACGAGACACTGTATCTGGAGTAGCAGGAAGGGGTGAGTCTATACAAGAATTAACCTCCTTTCTTGTGAAGCCAGCAGTAATAACGCTGGAAGCCTTATGGGAAGCAATGGTTGCAATCGAAACAGCCATTGTGAATTTGTCTAAAGTTTGTATGGAGTCAAATAAAAGAAGTATAGAGAATGTGAAAAGATTGGAAGTTCAAAATGAAAAATTGTCTGAAATGGATAAGAAAATTAAGAGTATTGAGAGTCATTAACAACATCTGATCCAGCATGAGACTGTGTTAAATAAAAAAAATAGAAAACATAGAAAATTCGCTCCACAGTCTAAATATTAGGGTTCTTAATTTCCCAGTCATACCCCAAATGCCTGTGATTGATTTGTTCAAGAATATTTAACTGAAGTTCTAAAAATGCTTATAGAGACATTGCCTCTAATTTTAAAGGCTTGTTACCTTCCACAAGAGAAAAGAGAGGCAGACCAGGAGAAAGAAGAACTCTAAGCACAGCTGAATATTTCTGATTTATTAGAACTATCAATTGAGGATCCAGTCACTACAAGATGAGTTCTATTTGTGACCTTTGTTTTTGTTACAGAAAAAAATAATGTGATGAGAATGTTCTTCCGTAAAAGATCTGAAAAATATTATGACCAAAAAATATGGTTATTCCACGATATTACTCGGTCGACACAGGAGAGGAGGAAAAAGTTTATGGATAAGAGGATGGAAGCTTTAACTATCTGTTCAAAATTTTTCATTCACTACCCATGTAAATGTGTAGTAAAATTTCAAAATTTAGTTTATGTTTTGTTTGAACCGTCCCAACTTTGTTTTTTTATTGACTCACATATAACAGCGGCTACGACAGCACAGAAGGCATAAGTAGGCATTCTCTCGGCCGCCATCATTTCTTTTTTCATTTTTTTGCCTAAGATTTGTTCACTCTGAAATTTGTTTAGTATCTGCCCCCTTAATTTCTTATTATTAAGATGGTATGAACATAGTATTATTGCCGATTGTATTATGTTTGCCTGAGATTATTGCAAATGTTAAATGAACCATCTGATTTTCCATTCACAATGTTATTTTGTGTAAATAATTTAAAATGCAATAAAAATAAAATTTAAAATTTAAAAAAAATCCTGCAGCCCTTCAAGGATGCCACGGAGGAGCTGAGTTCCAGAAGTGCCACTGTGACTGACATCATCCCTATATTTAATTTTCTGGAGGAAAATTTGGAGGGCTTTAAACAGGAAGAGGGAATGACAGCAGAGGTGCTGCATTGTCTAGACGTTTTGCAGAAGCAGGTGCAAGAGAGATTAAGACCTTTAACAAAAGACCACACATACATGCTTGCCACAGTATGTGATCCCCATGTGAAAGGGAAACTCACCCTAGAGTCCGATTGTCTCATATTTGTGAAGGACCTGCTGTTAGTAAAAGTCCGTGAACAGGAGCGCCATAGGCAGAGACAGATTAGGCATGAAGCAGAGGAGGAAACAGCAGGCACTTCAGAGAGTAGTGCTAAACCAAGCAGGATCAGCACTCTGTCAGCGACAGCTAGTACTTCCTCCTCCACTTCAGTACGCCAAAGCCATGTTGCCCCTAAAAAATCATCTGTTCTGGAATGAGCTAGAGAGAAAGCAGCTGGCATGAAGGACTCTCAGCCCACCCAAGCAAAGGAGACACCAGCATAAATGTCAATGACACAGTATCTCAAAGAGCCTACAGAGGACATGCAGACAGATCCACTGGCATATTGGGCACACAAGTCCACAGTCTGGCCACACCTAGCCAAAGAGGCTCAGCGATATCTGTCATGTCCACCAACCAGTGTGCCCAGTGAATGTGTATTTTCAATGACAGGGGATATCATGAGCCCTCACTGCTCAAGGCTGGCACCAGAGTTGATGGAAATGCTAGTGTTTTTGAAAATAAACATGTTTGGGTTTCCAAATTTTCCCTGTGAATGGCAAGATGAATAAAAGCAATTGAAAGACTTGCAGCAGCTCCAACTGCCTCCTATGCTCCAGATAATATCAGCACATGTACTTGACCTGAAACGCTGTGCCAGTCTGTCCACTGTCCAGGTCGTACGTCCCTACATTGGCCTGACCTCAAAAGCTGTGCCTGTCCATCCAGCCTCTACGTCACTACAAGGGCCTGACCTCAAATGCTATGCCTGTCTGTCCAGGCCTTACATCCCTACAAGGGCTTGACCTCAAATGCTGTGCCTGTCCATCCATGCCTTACGTCCCTACAAGGTCCTGACTTGAAATGTTGTGCCAGTCTGTCTACTGTCCAGGCCTTACGTCCCTACAAGGGCTTGACGTCAAATGCTGTGCCTGACCGTCCAGACCTTACATCCATACAAGGGCCTGACGTCAAACGCTGTGCCTGTCTCTCCACTTGTTGCGTTCGTGCCTCTTCTCGCCCCTCGCTCCACTCTCTCTACCTTGGGAGTGACTTCCTTTGGCTCTGACGGACAGATGCAGCCGCAGCTTCTCTCTGCCTCTTGGTCCTGGTGTCCCCGGACTGGCTTGACGCTACGGATCCGCCATGTTTCTGATGATGTAAGAGAGACTTGGTACCAGAAAGGGCGCGAACCTCGGGAGCGTCCCCCGTATTGACTTCATCCATTTTCACTTTAAAAGGTCTTTGTTTGCTAACCTCTAATAGGTTAGCAACAGGACTTAGCGAGAGGAATCATTCTCCACTGCTCGGCCTTTTCAAACTTACCAGGAGTACCCGCTCCACGGGGGCTCCGCTCTCTCTTCTTGATTTCAGATTACCAAGACGGGATCCGGCAGGGCCTACGTCCCTGAATATTCTGAAGAATTCCCATTGCTTGGAGGCGATCGCGGACGTGAACACAGTGAGTTCTATTGTACATAGGAATCGGTACTCTCTCCACAAGGGCCTACATTCCTTTAGCTCTGAAGACTCCCTTCCATCCAAGACGTTATTCGCAGGTACAGAGATCATGAGTTACATTGGCAAGATTACAGATAGGAAACGATACTCGCTCACGAGGGCCCATGTTCCTAGAATTTTTTACACACTCTCTTCTACTCTAGAAGCCATTTCATATACAGCTAAGAACATAAGAACATAAGAACATGCCATACTGGGTCAGACCAAGGGTCCATCAAGCCCAGCATCCTGTTTCCAACAGTGACCAATCCAGGCCATAAGAACCTGGCAAGTACTCAAAAACTAAGTCTATTCCATGTTACCGTTGCTAGTAATAGCGGTGGTTATTATCCAAGTCAACTTAATTAATAGCAGATAATGGACTTCTCCTCCAAGAACTTATCCAATCCTTTTTTAAACACAGCTATACTAACTGCACTAACCACATCCTCTGGCAACAAATTCCAGAGTTTGTGTGTTGAGTAAAAAAGAACTTTCTCCGATTAGTTTTAAATGTGCCATATGCTGTTGTGTCCCGCGGCCGTGGCGTCCCACGACCGCGGGCCCCCTACCTGAGTCACGGCGTTCTCTCGCCGTGGGAGCCCCGGGGGAGGGCTCCGATTCGGGCCACCGCGCCCACGCGGCCTCCAGACCTGCTCGCTGCAGGGGAAGCCACCCTACTTCCCCCTTCGCGGTGTCAGACGGCATCTCCCCTCCGCGGGGGAGATTCAAGATGGCTGCCACCATCCTTAGGCGCGAGGCCGTGCCCCCTCCAGTGATTTAAAGGGACCTAATCCCTTTAAATGGCTTCACCTGTCTTCCATCAGGCAGAGCAGAGGACGTATATAAGGCAGCTTCCTCTGCTCATCCAGCGACTTGGCAACGTCCCCTAGCGCTGTCTAGTCTGCTTGCTTCGGTGAGTCTTCAAGCTTTGGATCTCGTTCCTGTTCCGTCTTGACGTTCCTGGTTCCTGTCTTTGGATTGGCTTACGGTGATTCTCTGGTTCCTGACTTCGGATTGGCAAGCGGTGATTCTCTGGCACACGACTTCGGACTGGTGAGCGTCGACCCTCTGGCACTTGACCTAGGACTCCTTCGAGACAACCGTCTCCAAGGGTCCACCTAAGTCCCAGCGGCCCGGGTCCCTACGGGCTCCTCCTGGGGGGGACCGCGGGCTTCCAGGGCAAAGCTCCAGTTGGCCTTTGCACCATTACCCTGACCTCCCTAGGTCCACCTAAGTCCCAGCGGTCGGGTCTCTACGGGCTCCTCCCGGGGGGACCGCAGGCCACCAGTGGTGAAGACACAGTGCCTTATCTCGTCTCTTCATCGCCTCCGAGTTTGCCTCAGTCTCCAGTGCCAAGGGTCAGCTGATCCTGCCTCCTGTTCTGCCTCGCCTCCAGACGAGAGAGCCTACGGACCCTCCGAAAGGTATACCACCCTCTCGTTGGCCAAGAGTCCACAAGCCTGAGCACAACACTAATTTCATGGAGTGTCCCCTAGTCTTTCTATTATCCGAAAGAGTAAATAACCGATTCACATCTACCCGTTCTAGACCTCTCATGATTTTAAACACCTCTATCATATCCCCCCTCAGCCGTCTCTTCTCCAAGCTGAAAAGTCCTAACCTCTTTAGTCTCTCCTCATAGGGGAGCTGTTCCATTCCCCTTATCATTTTGGTAGCCCTTCTCTGTACCGTCTCCATCGCAATTATATCTTTTTTGAGATGCGGCGACCAGAATTATACACAGTATTCAAGGTGTGGTCTCACTATGGAGTGATACAGAGGCATTATGACATTTTTCGTTATATTCACCATTCCCTTTCTAATAATTCCCAACATTCTGTTTGCTTTTTTGACTGCCGCAGCACACTGAACCGAAGATTTCAATGTGTTATCCACTATGACGCCTAGATCTCTTTCTTGGGTTGTAGCACCGAATATGGAACCTAACATTGTGTAACTATAGCATGGGTTATTTTTCCCTATATGCATCACCTTGCACTTATCCACATTAAATTTCATCTGCCATTTTGATGCCCAATTTTCCAGTCTCACAAGGTCTTCCTGCAATTTATCACACTCTGCTTGTGATTTAACTACTCTGAACAACTTTGTATCATCTGCAAATTTGATTATCTCACTCGTCGTATTTCTTTCCAGATCATTTATAAATATATTGAAAAGTAAGGGTCCCAATACAGATCCCTGAGGCACTCCACTGTCCACTCCCTTCCACTGAGAAAATTGTCCATTTAATCCTACTCTGTGTTTCCTGTCGTTTAGCCAGTTTGCAATCCACGAAAGCTATTGTGAGTTCTTTTTACAGACTGTTAGTGGAACCAGTGCTTGCCTATGGCTCCTGTTCCTGAATGTACTGAAGGCTCTCTGTGGTTTAGAGACCACTGCAGACATCTACTATTGTCAGTGTACCATCTTGTATCCAGTATACCCTGTCTACTCACTACTTCTAGTCTGTCTCTACAGCTCAGCAACCCAGAAGGACTTCAGCCTTGCCGGACACCTCGACTCACTACTGCCACCACTAGTGGTCCAGCTTCCAGTCTAATAAAGAACTATTTGTGTTTACTTCATATTCTAGCCTAGCCAGTGGTTCCTCTCAGGATCTCCTCCTGGGGGCGCAGACATCTGCCATCGGCCCAGGGATTCACCATTTCCTCCAAGTGGTCATTCCTTACACTCTGTGGGAGCTAACCACTACCGACCACTAGCACTGCTTACAGAAGTATTATATAGATAGCTACCTTCTCTTTCTATATATATATATATAACAGATTGCTACTCCGTAGTGGAGGCATGATAGATTGCTATCTCAGTAGTGAAGTACAATATACCTATTGTTAGCTCTTCTCCTCAGAAGAGTATCATAGAACATATTGCCAACTCCTCTTCCCTGGAGAGTTGATCCATACCTCCTTTCCTTACTGGAGCATCTAACAGGAGTTCACTAACAGATCTACAGATAGCTAACTCCTCCCTTCTGGAGGAGCAGATCATGACAGATTGCTACTCCTCCCCCTTTCTGGAGAATAGCAGAATAAATTGCTAACTCCGCCCTCCTGGCAGGGTGAGTGATAACAGATTGCTAACTCCTCCCCTCTGGAAGAGGAGAGCGTAACACCACTGTCCAGGCCGTACGTCCCTAAAAGGGCTTGACCTCAAATGCTGTGTCTGTCTGTCCACTGTCCAGGCCGTATGTCCCTACAAGGGCCTGACCTCAAACACTGTGCCTGTCTGTCCAGCTTGGAGCTTGGATATTTCATATGCTCAATAGTTTTATGACCTTCATAATATGGGCCATATTCCCTAAATCTTTCTTAGGTGCCAACCTTAATGTTTCTAGTACTATAGAAAACTGGTGGTAGTTGTTCTCTAGTTCATCCTCTGTGTTCCCATAGTTTACAGAGGTACTGTAGGGTACAAAGTCAACATAAGTTGATATTGTGCATTTGGACTTGAGTAGCAGTTTTCTTATTTCTGAGAGCTCTTCAAGTTCCTTTGTCATCAGCTCAAGTGCATAAGTACAGTTAATAGCTTCTGGGTATTCACTAGATGCCAACGGAAGCACCACACTCTAGAGGCCAACCCATTCTAGGGAGCCCTTTCCTGAGCAAAGGAAAGGGAACTCTCCCCGGGTGTAGCCAGCCTATCTCTTAGTACCCGTTGACCCATGTTGAACCAGAACCGCTATTCACATGGAAATCTCCTCCACGTCAACTCGCCACACTTGAAGGCTCGTGTTCCACACTAGGGGCCAACCCATTTCAGGGAGCCCTTTCCTGAAGAGATGTGAATCGTGTGATCGATCGTCTAACGATCGATTTCGGCTGGGAGGGGGAGGGAATCGGATCGTCGCAGTTTGGGTTTTTAAAATATTGTGTAAATCGAAAACCGGCACACTAAAACATCCCTAAAACCCACCCCGACCCTTTAAAATAAATCCCCCACCCTCCCGAACCCCCCCAAAATGCCTTAAATTACCTGAGGTCCAGTGGGGGGGGGAGGGGAAGGGGGAGGGCGGGAAAACCGGCACACTAAAACAACCCTAAAACCCACCCCGACCCTTTAAAATAAATCCCCCACCCTCCCGAACCCCCCCCCCCAAAATGCCTTAAATTACCTGGGGTCCAGAGGAAGGGTCCCGGTGTGATCGTTTACTCTCGGACCTCCGTGCGTTGTAGAAATGGCGCCGGCGCTACCTGTGACCTGTCATATGACAGGTGAAAGGTAGCGCCGGTGCCATTTTGTTTTTTTGTCCCCCGACGTCAGGAGCATAGGAGATCGCTCCCGGACCCCTGCTGGACCCCCAGGGACTTTTGGCCAGCTTGGGGGGGCCTCCTGACCCCCACAAGACTTGCCAAAAGTCCAGCGGGGGTCCGGGAGCGATCTCCTACCGCGAATCGTTTTTCCGTACGGAAAAACGATTCGACTGCAGGAGGTCGTTCCGGACCCCCAGGGACTTTTGGCCAGCTTGGGGGGGCCTCCTGACCCCCACAAGACTTGCCAAAAGTCCAGCGGGGGTCCGGAATGACCTCCTGCAGTCGAATCATGTTGCCGTATGGCCGGCGCCATTTTGCGCAAAATGGCGCCGGCCGTACGGCAATTTGCAGAGCCTAAGGCTCTGCAAATTCTCAAAATTGTACCAGGCAGGAGTTCTCCAAAATACTATGAAAGGAGCAAAGAAGCAGCAAGAGGAGGAAGACATAGCAAGGTGGAAAAAAAGGATGCCAGCAATAGTGACATGAACATTTGATGGTATCACAAGAGGCAAAGTGGCACCAAAAGTGACATCAGCACTCTAAGGCACCTAAAGGGGGAACAAAGCAGAAAACATGGCAGGAAAGATCTGAAGGTACAGATAAAAGGACAAAAAATCACAAAGAGTGGTATCAAGTTTCAAAAGCTGCTGTGCACCTCTCCTAGGTGCACAGCAGCACCCCATATTAGCAAGAAGACCTACAAAGTGTAACAGCTGGAATATGCTAGGAAAGCTCAGTGGCAGAAAGAGGTTAAGAACCCCAAGGTATAAAATCTGTGTATGGCAGTAAGGCCGAGCAGCATTAGGTTCTGAAGATATAGGATGAGGGGTATAGCATTAAGGCAGAGTGGCACAGGAGATACCAGTCAATCCTTTGAAGTATACATGGATGAGACGAAGGTGCAAGGAAGAGGGATTCAGTTTTGTTAGGAACTGGGGAACCTTTTGGGGAAGGGGGAGTCTCTTCCGAAGGGATGGGCTCCACCTTAACCAGGGTGGAACCAGACTGCTGGCGCTAACCTTTAAAAAGGAGATAGAGCAGCTTTTAAACTAGAACAAAGGGGAAAGCCGACAGTCGCTCAGCAGCGCATGGTTCGGAGAGAGGTATCTTTAAAGGATACTAATGATGCATTAGAATTAGGGCATCCCGACATTGAGGTTCCAATAATTAGAAAAGTAGTCCAAGTGCCTGTAACTAAAAACTTACCTGAGCTAAAAAATTCTAACTAATCCCTATCAATTAAAAAGCAGAATAAAAATACAAACAAAAAACAAACTTTGAAATGTTTGTATGCTAATGCCAGAAGTCTAAGAAGTAAGATGGGAGAATTAGAATGTATAGCAGTAAATGATGACATAGACTTAATTGGCATCTCAGAGACATGGTGGAAAGAGGATAACCAATGGGACAGTGCTATACCGGGGTACAAATTATATCGCAATGACAGAGAGGAGCAGTCGGGAGGAGGTGTGGTGCTTTATGTCCGGGATGGCATAGAGTCCAACAGGATAAACATCCTGCATGAGACTAAATACAAAATTGAATCTTTATGGGTAGAAATCCCTTGTGTGTCAGGGAAGACTACAGTGATAGGGGTATACTACCGTCCACCTGGTCAAGATGGTGAGATGGACAGTGAAATGCTAAGAGAAATTAGGGAAGCTAACCAAATTGGTAGTGCAGTAATAATGGGAGACTTCAATTACCCCAATATAGACTGGGTAAATGTATCATCGGGTCACACTAGAGAGATAACGTTCCTGGATGGAATAAATGATAGCTTTATGGAGCAATTGGTTCAGGAACCGACGAGAGAGGGAGCAATTTTAGATCTAATTCTCAGTGGAGCACAGGACTTGGTGAGAGAGGTAACGCTGGTGGGGCCGCTTGGCAATAGTGATCATAATATGATCAAATTTGATTTAATGACTGGAAGAGGAACAGTGTGCAAATCCAAGGCTCTCGTGCTAAACCTTCAAAAGGGAAACTTTGATAAAATGAGAAAAATTGTTAGAAAAAAACTGAAAGGAGCAGCTACAAAAGTAAAAAATGTCCAAGAGGCGTGGTCATTGTTAAAAAATACCATTCTAGAAGCTCAGTCCAGATGTATTCCACACATTAAGAAAGGTGGAAAGAAGGCAAAACGATTACCGGCATGGTTAAAAGGGGAGGTGAAAGAAGCTATTTTAGCCAAAAGATCTTCATTCAAAAATTGGAAGAAGGATCCAACAGAAGAAAATAGGATAAAGCATAAACATTGGCAAGTTAAATGTAAGACATTGATAAGACAGGCTAAGAGAGAATTTGAAAAGAAGTTGGCTGTAGAGGCAAAAACTCACAGTAAAAACTTTTTTAAATATATCCGAAGCAGAAAGCCTGTGAGGGAGTCAGTTGGACCGTTAGATGATCGAGGGGTTAAAGGGGCACTTAGAGAAGATAAGGCCATCGCGGAAAGATTAAATGATTTCTTTGCTTCGGTGTTTACTGAAGAGGATGTTGGGGAGGTACCCGTAATGGAGAAGGTTTTCATGGGTAATGATTCAGATGGACTGAATCAAATCACGGTGAATCTAGAAGATGTGGTAGGCCTGATTGACAAACTGAAGAGTAGAAAATCACCTGGACCGGATGGTATACACTCCAGAGTTCTGAAGGAACTAAAAAATGAAATTTCAGACCTATTAGTAAAAATTTGTAACTTATCATTAAAATCATCCATTGTACCTGAAGACTGGAGGATAGCAAATGTAACCCCAATATTTAAAAAGGGCTCCAGGGGCGATCCGGGAAACTACAGACTGGTTAGCCTGACTTCAGTGCCAGGAAAAATAGTGGAAAGTGTTCTAAACATCAAAATCACAGAACATATGGAAAGACATGGTTTAATGGAACAAAGTCAGCATGGCTTTATCCAGGGCAAGTCTTGCCTCACAAATCTGCTTCACTTTTTTGAAGGAGTTAATAAACATGTGGATAAAGGTGAACCAGTAGATATAATATACTTGGATTTTCAGAAGGCGTTTGACAAAGTTCCTCATGAGAGGCTTCTAGGAAAAGTAAAAAGTCATGGGATAGGTGGCGATGTCCTTTCATGGATTGCAAACTGGCTAAAAGACAGGAAACAGAGAGTAGGATTGAATGGGCAATTTTCTCAGTGGAAGGGAGTGGACAGTGGAGTGCCTCAGGGATCTGTATTGGGACCCTTACTGTTCAATATATTTATAAATGATCTGGAAAGAAATACGACGAGTGAGATAATCAAATTTGCAGATGACACAAAATTGTTCAGAGTAGTTAAATCACAAGCAGATTGTGAGAAACTGCAGGAAGACCTTGTGAGACTGGAAAATTGGGCATCCAAATGGCAGATGAAATTTAATGTGGATAAGTGCAAGGTGATGCATATAGGGAAAAATAACCCATGCTATAATTACACAATGTTGGGTTCCATATTAGGTGCTACAACCCAAGAAAGAGATCTAGGTGTCATAGTGGATAACACATTGAAATCGTCGGTGCAGTGTGCTGCGGCAGTCAAAAAAGCAAACAGAATGTTGGGAATTATTAGAAAAGGAATGATGAATAAAACGGAAAATGTCATAATGCCTCTGTATCGCTCCATGGTGAGACCGCACCTTGAATACTGTGTACAATTCTGGTCGCCGCATCTCAAAAAAGATATAATTGCGATGGAGAAGGTACAGAGAAGGGCTACCAAAATGATAAGGGGAATGGAACAACTCCCCTATGAGGAAAGACTAAAGAGGTTAGGACTTTTCAGCTTGGAGAAGAGACGACTGAGGGGGGATATGATAGAGGTGTTTAAAATCATGAGAGGTCTAGAACGGGTAGATGTGAATCGGTTATTTACTCTTTCAGGATAGTAGAAAGACTAGGGGGCACTCCATGAAGTTAGCATGGGGCACATTTAAAACTAATCGGAGAAAGTTCTTTTTTACTCAACGCACAATTAAACTCTGGAATTTGTTGCCAGAGAATGTGGTTCGTGCAGTTAGTATAGCTGTGTTTAAAAAAGGATTGGATAAGTTCTTGGAGGAGAAGTCCATTACCTGATATTAAGTTCACTTAGAGAATAGCCACTGCCATTAGCAATGGTTACATGGAATAGACTTAGTTTTTGGGTACTTGCCAGGTTCTTATGGCCTGGATTGGCCACTGTTGGAAACAGGATGCTGGGCTTGATGGACCCTTGGTCTGACCCAGTATGGCATTTTCTTATGTTCTTATACAGACAACTGGAGAGGAGGATGCCTCTCTTTGTAAAAGCATGGCTGCACTTGATTAAGTAACATATGTTTGTGTCATGGAGTAAGCCAAGCTAAGTACATCACAGGTACCCACATGCTCAGTACAGTGGAACTTGCAAATGTGCCACGAAATCAGTTACAAGTATGCAGAACAATGGATAGCTATGGAAAGTGAAAGAGAAGACAAGAAGATGAGTACAATAGATGAAGATAAGAATTTTATTAAAAGCCTGAAAAGTGTTTCAGTAAGTTTGCAAAGCAATGTATGGTTAGGTCAAGATGAAAAGTGGGCAAATACTATAGGGAAGGGAATTTGGCAAGAACCTTGAACACAGTTGGTGCGAGGAGGAAGCACTCTAAAGTTCCCAGAGCGGCTTGGCATGGCAACGGAAACAGTGGTGCTGCTATATCTTAAAAACTGGAATGGTAGGAGCAGAGCAATACAGTGAGAAGGATAGCTGTAACATCCCCAAAGGCCACTCCAAGTTCTTGCACAAGCACAAAAGAGGGGAGCGAGAGGGCTCCATAATGTGGCAAAAATGGCTTGGAGCAGCAGTGACAGTAATAGTGTTTGTTAATAAATTTAAAAAACTGGAATGGTAGGAGCAGAGCAGTATAGCCAGAACTGTAGCTGTAACACTCCCAAAGCTGTAGTGTTTTCAGTGTTGGGTCCATGGAGCAGTTGTAAAATACCTATGCAGGTAGAAAATGAGGAATTCTTAGGGACTGCAAAGTTTATTTGAAAGTATTAAGGATCCTGAGGTTCTCTAAGCAGTTTTGATATTGTGGCTAGAATATGTTCCTGTACATACCCACATCAGTCCAGACCAGTGGGTTATGCACTCCCACCAGCAGATGGAGTCAGAGAGCAAAGCTTCGAGGCACTGGTATCCCAAGTGTGCCACCTGCAGTTCATCAGTATTTCTCTGACTCCAGTGTATACCTGCAGCTCTGTGTGAGACGGATTTTTCTTGCTCCCTGAGGTGCTAGGTTCAGTGTCTGGGCCATCCCTCAGGTAGAGCCGGGTGAACAGGGGGTTGGTTACCCCTAGTGGTGCTAGCCCATGTGGCTCTGGGTCCCCTGATAGCCAGTGCCCTGGCTCCCTCAGCGACCTGAAGGCTCCCCCTCAGTGTCTGCAGTACAGGATCCCCAAAGGGAATCCCCTTTGGGGATTTTTTTTCTAAAAACCAGCTCCAAGTTCCCTGTTCACCATGGCTCCCGGGGTAAATCAGTCTGCCCGGTAGTGCAGAGCCAGACAGACCCTGAAGAGGAAGGGAGAGTGTTTCATCCCTGGTAAGAGCCTCTGAGGACGTTTTTAGGCTCCCTGCCTCATTTTTACCGCTGGCTCCAGAGCAATTTTTACCGGTGTGGCCATTTTGTTTTTTCAACCTCCCACGCGGCTCCCAGCATTCCTGGGGCCAATTTTCAGGGTGTTTTTGGTGGGAGTCACCAGGGCTGAGTGGCAGCATCTGTTTTCTTCCAGGGGGGAGTTATATGCCCCATTTTGCAGGAGGAACATGGCAGAAACTCCTCTGGTGGAACCCTGTAAGGCTTGCAGGATATGGTCAGCTTTTTTAGACCCCCTGTCACTGTGCACGGACTGTGCACTGGGTGGGGAAGGGGCCTCAGACAAGAGGACCAAACTTAAAAAGTCTGCACGCAGGTCAGGCTAGGCGGCTGGGTCTGACGGAAGAAGCCCAACCCCCACTGCGCACCCTGTGGAAAAGGTCTCCCAGGATAACCCTCCCCCGCTGTCCCCCACTGTGCAGACTCTGAGACCGGAGGAATCAAGAGACACAGACACTGATTCTAGCAGTGACAAGATGGGACCGGGAGGATTTTCACCGGAATTTGTGCTGCTCATGTATGAAGCATTTCTGGCTCAGAAGCTCGTGAAGTGCAGAGCCCACGATGGGAGCATGGGAGTTCCCAAGCGTCCCCATCTGTGAACTGACGGTTGTCCGTCCCGGGCAACTTTGGCTTGGGAAGAACTAGCGAGTGCAGTCGACTAGCAGGGGAACGACTCCAATCTGCCCCCGAGGGACATTGCTACAGATCAGGTTGAGGACCCTCCAGACGTAGATATGGGTGACAACGATCAAGATCCAGTAGAACCTAGTGCAGAGGGGGACAACCCCTGCATAGTCCAGCTGTTTAAGAGGGAGGAATTATACCCCCTTATTCCCCAGGTGCTTGAGGAATTGGGGGTGAAAACCTCGCTGGAAGATTCCGACAGCTAGGGAGTGAACACAATCCTGGATGGTCTCCGGGGTCCACCTAGTGCTTTTCCCATCCTGAAGAAGATTCAAAAGCTCATCAGCCAGGAGTGGGAATCCCAGGAGGCGGGGCTTAAGGTCGGCTGGGCAATGCAAAAAATCTACCCTGTAATGGAGGTACATTTAGAAAGCCTAAGGTACCTAAGGTGGATGCAGCTGTGTCAGCAGTGACCCAGAAGACAACCATTCCAGTGGCGGGAGCAGCTGCTCTCAGAGATGTGCAGGATCGCAAGCTGGAGCTGCATCTGAAGCGGGTGTTCGAGGTCTCCTCCTTAGGACTTCGGGCGGCAGTGTGTGCCAGCATGATGCAAAGAGCGTGTTTATGTTGGATTCAAAAATTGCAGGACCCATCGTCTTCTGGGACTTTGTCAGCTTCTCAGGCGGCTCGTCTGGAGGCGGCGGTAGCATATGTGGCAGTTGCCTTATATGACTTGGTGCATTCAGTGGCTCGGCAACTTCTATGGCTCCGCAAGTGGACAGTGGATGCTTCCTCCAAGTCGCAACTGTGCAGTCTGTCTTTTTTAGGGAAGTTGCTGTTTGGAGAGGATTTGGATCAGCTGATGAAATCTCAGGGGGATTCCACTGGCAATAAACTGCCGGACGATAGAAAGCCCTTCAGGAAATCATTCGGTCCTCGATCCCGTTTTCTGGATTTCCGAAAAAGCAGGTCAGGGAGGAGTGTTCCACCCTCTGGTTTCAGACAGACCTCTTCCCATACACAGTCCTTTCATGACTCCAGTCGACCTGCTAGCGGTGGTTTTGGTCAGGGAACTGGAACTGGGAAGCCTGCCCAATGAAATCAGGCCCACCCACTCCTCGGACTGAATGATCGGGGCAGGTTGTTCCAATTTTACGAGGAGTGGGTCAGGATCACCTCCAATCGCTGGGTGTTGGAGGTGTTAAAAGAAGGTTACGCCTTAGAATTTTCTCCGCCTCTCATGCCAGCCTTTGTGGAGTCGCGATGCATTTCCCACAACAAGCAAGCTGCGGTAGAAAACATTTTACAAAGATTGCTGACCCTGAAGGCGATCGTCCCCATGCCATCCCCGTGCCGTCCATTTATTTCATGGATCGTAAAAAGGAGGGCACTTTCTGACTCATCCTGGACCTACAGAAGGTGAATCGCTGCTTGAAGATGCCCCATTTTCGAATGGAAACACTTCGAACAGTCATCGCAGTGGTTCGAAAGGGAGAGTTGCTCACCTCCTTGGATCTTACCGAGGCTTATCTACACATCTCGATTCACGGCGCTCACCAGAGATTGCTACGATTCAAGATCCCGGGTCAGCATTTTCAGTTCCGGGCGCTGCCATTCGGACTGGCAATGGCCCCACACAACTTTACGAAGGTGATAGTCGTGGTGGTGGCAACCCTCCAGAAGGAAGGGATAATGGTCCATCCTTACCTCGACGATTGGATGATTCGAGCCAAGTCAGAGGAGGAAGGCGAGTGGATGGAACTTCGTGTGATCCATTGTCTCCAGTCCCTAGGCTGGGTAATCAATGAAGCAAAAAGGCATCTGACTCCGTCACAGTGTCTGGAGTATTTGGGAGCTTGTTTCGACACCCTCCAGGGCAGGATGTTTCTCACGAACGACAGGATGTACAAATTGCAGCAACAAGTATGTCTCTTGTTTGTTGTGTCCATCGGTTCCCGATACCCTCTCTCTGCACTCCTTACCTCTTTGGCGCCTCCGTCTTCGTCCGCAGGAAGATTGGCTGCCACGGCGTTTTTCTGCCGAAGTCCTCCAGCGTCCCCGGACCGGCTGGATGCTGCAAACTGCCATGTTTCCTGGAGGCCTAGGGGCCGGGCACATGCGCGGCGCGGCCCCAACTGAAGTACCGGCGAAGGCGCGAACCTCAGGGGCGTCACCTGAGGATGACATCACCCGCGATGGATATATAAGGTCTTAGAATTTGCTAACACATCGAGCTAGCAGGGGTTACTCTACCTAAGCTACTCTGCCTCCTCGGACTTACTAGGGGTACCCGCTCCTTGGGGGCCTCGCTCTCTCCTTTGTTTTTCAGGTGACAGTCTAGAACCGGTACTCGCTCCTCGAGGGCCCTTGTTCCCAGACTTACTCAGTACTCTCTTCTGCCTGGAAGTCATCACTGCCAACCACATCAGTGAGTTACCATCGCTCTCTCAGAGCTTTCCCTGGAACCAGATACTCGCTCCTCGAGGGCCTATACATTCCAGCTCCTGGGCTTCTATGAGACATTGTGTGAGTGTTACCATCTGGTTCAGTACATGAACTCTGCATACCCTGCCTACTCACTATATTTCAGTTTCTCTACAGCTCAGCCTCCAGGGATCACTGTTCCAGTATCTGAGGGACTACAGCCCAGCCGGGCATTCCAGCTCACTACTGCCACCTCTGGTGGTTCAGTATATTGTCTAATAAAAGAACTAGTGTATGTCTGTCTCCATACTCTGAGCCTGACCGGTGGTCCCTCTCAGGATCTTCCCCCGGGGCGTGGTCATCTGCCACCGGTCCAAGGATCCACCCACAACTCTCCTAATAACAAACAGATTGCTAATCCTAAGCAGACTGTTAACTTCGAACTGAACATTGTTACAGCTTCCAATCCCCAGAGTGTGGGATTACCTACAAGTTCTGGGGTTCATGGCTTCGACGTTGGAATTAGTGCCTTGGGCCATTGCTCAGCTGAGACCGGTGCAGAGAGATCTACTGTTGTGGTGGGACCCAGTGTCGGAGCAATACCAGTTGCCCCTGCCTTTGTCGCAGCAAATCAAGTCCGGCCTGCAATGGTGGCTATCGGAAGACAACTTACAGAAGGGGATGCCCCTCAAAGTACTGGACTGGGTGATCGTGATAATGGATGTGAGCCTTCAAGGCTGGGGAGCAGTGTGCCTCGGTCATGCGGCGCAGGGAACCTGGTTCTTACCCAAATGGTCGTGGTCTATCAATTGCCTAGAGACAAGGGCAGTCCACAAAGCGTTGTTGGCATTCCAGTCCCTGGTGCAGGGGAGAATGGTTTGAGTCTTCTCTGACAACGCCACCACGGTGGCATATCTCAATCGCCAAGGAGGAACCAGGAGTCCGGCCATGGCTCAGGAAGCACACCTCCTCTTCACTTGGGCCGAGCTTCATTTGGAAGGCATAGCAGCCTCTCACATGGCAGGCATGGACAACGTGCTGGTGGACTTCCTCAGTTGTCAACATCTGGATCCCAGGGAGTGGGACTATCCCGGGAGGGTTAGAATCACATTTGTGCCCGATGGGGAGTTCCCCAACTGGACCTGATGGCGACCTGTGTCAATGCCAAGACGGATCAGTTTTTCAGCCAAAAGAAGGAAATCGGGGTGGTAGGAGTAGACGCCCTAGTCTGCAAGTGGCCAACCGGAATCCTCCTGTATGTCTTTCCTCCATGGCCCCTGATCAGGTGCGTTCTCTAGTGCATAGTGCATAGACTGTCCCGGTTCGGTAATTCTGGTGGCACCAGAGTAGCTGCGGCCGCCGTGGTTTGCGGACCTGGTACGATTGGCAGCAGATGGCCCACTACACCTATCTCATCTGCTGAACCTCCTGCAACAAGGGCCCATTTTTTTCGGATCGGGAGGATCACTTCTCTCTCACAGCCTGGTGTTTGAGAGGTGGTGGTTACGGATGAAAGGTTATTCGGAACAGGTGATTTCCACCCTGCTTCAGCCCAGGTGGCCCTCGATGTCTATGACATATGCTTTAGTGTGGAAGGTGTTTGAAGTCTGGTGTGACCAGCAGGGTGTAGTGCCATTGTCATTGACCATGCCTCATGTCTTGGGGTTTTTGCAACAGGGATTATCTAAAGGTTTGGCTTATAGCTCCCTGCATGTTCAGGTTTCGGCCCTGGGATGTCTCCAGCCACTCGGACATTTTCCATTTCCTGAAAGGGGTGAATCACCTTCGTCCTCCTCTTCGTAAGTTATGCCCAGAGAGGAATCTCAATCTGGTGTTGAGGGTGCTTCGTGATCCCCCTTTTGAGCTTCTGGGACATGCTTCCTTAAAGGACCTCACCTTGAAGACAGTGTTCTTGGTGGCCATCTGTTCCGTGAGGCATAGTTAAGAATTGCAGGCTCTTTCCTGTAAGGATCCCTTCCTTAGCATCTCAGCTGATAGGGTGTCCCTGCACACGGTCCCTTCCTTTTTGCCGAAAGTGGTGACTGCCCTTCATGTTAATCAGTCCGTGCAGTTACACGGATTCCCTGATTGGGCTCGTGACCCCGCTATGGGAAGAGATCTTCATCTGTTAGATGTCTGTCGGGTTCTCCTTTGGAATTTGAAGGTCACTAACTCTTTTCAAAAATCAGATCACCTTTTTGTGCTCTTTGGAGGTTCGAAGAAGGGAGAAAATGTTGGTGACACAGCAGGCAGATGCAGACACTGGATGTTGCTTGATGCTAGATGTAGACCTCATTGCTGGTATTGAGGCATTGTAGGCAGACAGGCAGAGCAGCTACAGGACTTTCACATTCCTTTCATTTTTATTGCCACTAATGCAGAAATCCAAAGAAGGCAGATTAATTTTCAAGCACACCAGCTTTTCCATGAAATGTGCAACAGCCTGGAGCAATGAGGACTTACAAAGTTTCCTTATGTAAGTCTCTCTTACATTGATGGGCAAGAGAGATATTGCTGGTCCACTCTCGATAGGTCTGGCAGACACTGAATTTATGAGTCCAATATACCAGCACATCTGTATTCATGTCCTCAATGGTCTTTTCGAGATAGCATGTCACTGAGATTTGAGCTGCCATCTCCTTTGTTTGTGTCAGACATGTCTTTCTTCTCAGTTGCTTTCAGATTGTCTGGGACAGAAGTGAGGAATGTTTCCATTTTGCAGTGGAGGAGGGAGTACTAGGTGTTGATGAATGGTGCTGTTCTGTTTTGTAATACTGTCTGACCTGACCAATAATGGTTAGGGATGTGAATCGTTTTTGAACGATTAAAATTATCGTCCGATAATTTTAAAATCGTTCTAAACCGTTAGAGTACACGATACAATACAAATGCCCACGATTTATCGTCAGGAGCATTTATATTGTATCGTTAAATAGGGCACGGGAATTATTTGGGGGAGGGTGGGAAAACCGGCACACCAACACAACCTCTAAACCCACCCCAACCTTTTAAAACAAATTCCTTACACTCCCCCACCCTCCCGAACCCCCCTAAAATGTTAAATTACCTGGTGGTCCAGTGGGGGGGGTCCCCGGCGCGATCTCCCGCTCTCGGGCCATCGGCGCCATTTTGGCTACCACTGATAAAAAGGCGCCGATGGCCCGAAAAAAAAAACCCACCCGACCCTTTCCAAATTACCCCTTTGCTTCTCCCACCCTCCCGACCCCCCCAAAAACCTTTTAGATGAACCTGGTGGTCTAGCGGGGGGTCCAGGAGCCATCCCTTCAATCGTGCCGGTGCCGGCGCCTTTGCCCTTACCTTGTCACAGAGAGCGACCGTCACTCCCTGTGACAAGGTAAGGGCAAAGGTGATCGACTGCCAGTATGGCGCCGATCGCCTTTGCCCTTACCTTGTCACAGGGAGCGACGGTCGCTCTCTGTGACAAGGTAAGGGCAAAGGCGATCGGCGCCATTTTGAAACCTCCAGCACCGGCACCAGCACGATTGAAGGGATGGCTCCTGGACCCCCCGCTAGACCACCAGGTACATCTAAAAGGTTTTTGGGGGGGGTCGGGAGGGTGGGAGAAGCAAAGGGGTAATTTGAAAAGGGTCGGGGTGGGGGTTTTTTTTCGGGCCATCGGCGCCTTTTTATCAGTGGTAGCCAAAATGGCGCCGATGGCCCGAGAGCAGGAGATCGTGCCGGGACCCCCCCCCCCCCCCCCCACTGGACCACCAGGTAATTTAACATTTTTTTGGGGGGGGGGTCGGTGGGGTTTTGTTTATCTGCTCAGGCCTCACAAAAAATTTAACAATGTGAATTGGAATCGGAACGATTCCAATTCACAATCTCTAACGATCCGATTTTTCCCTCCCACCATCTGAACCTGATCGTTAAGACGATCGGGCACACGATTCACATCTCTAATAATGGTGTTTCCTCTTCTGCTATATCCCTCTTGTGCCTCAACCTCTGATGCACTAGTTGACAGACCTCTGTCAGCATGCTCTTCATATGTATCAGATTCTTGGCTTGCAATGCAATGTTTGCGATAAGATTCAAGAGAAAAATACCCACCATAAAACCATTCTAGCATTTAATTAGTATCCCACTCTTATTTGTATTTAGCTGTCACTAACAATCTCGGTTTAGATACTAATATTGGGGCATAAAGTGCTGTGGGATCATTTAATAGCTAAGGACAAGTAAAGTTCCAGAAAGTGTCCTGCTAAAACCAGCTTGGGCGTGGTTAACTCAGTGGTTGGGAGTAGCTAACTCTGGGAACCAGCAAGAGTCATACAGATTCATTGTGCATAGCCAGGAGCCAGTCTGTTTTCCAGTGCAGATAAGATACAACTGCTTTATTAATTTATTATATTGTAGAAGACTTCTGTGTATAATATATTGTTCTGTGCTTTCATTTCATTATCTCTTTCTCTTCTAGTTATTGATATTGTATATTAATTTGTTTGGTTTCTTGCTATTGGTTTGCTTTAAGATTCAAGAGAATAAAAAAACACCAAAAAAACCATTCTAGCAATTAATTAGTATCCCTCTCTTATTTGTATTTAGCTGTCACTAATAATCTCTGTTTAGATACTAATATTGGGGCATAAAGTGCTGTGGGATCATTTAATAGCTAAGGACAAGTATAATTCCAGAAAGTGTCCTGCTCTACCCAGCTTGACCAAGGTTTAACTCCCTCCCACCTTACCCCTCTGCCCACCGACCCCTAGGTTTGTTTTTCTAATATAGTCTGCCTAAATTCATAATTGGCATCAAAATAAATTAGTAAATTGGTATTTCCTTAGGTGTTAACAGTCAAATAAATTACCAAAATGAGGACTGTCCAATGTAGCTATTGTGGAGCCTTTATTCTGAGGGAAATCATCTGGAAACTTAGGGCTTGCCCCATTTGTGCAGAACTCTCTTCCTTGAAAAAGGAGCTGGCAGAAGTTAAAGCTGAATTAGCTTCAATAAAGAAAGTTTCACCCACTTTACATTATTCAGGAATTAATTCCCCATCACCACAGAAAACCAAAAGTCAAGAAAAAAGAGATATACAGTGGGCTCAGGTAGGATAAGACCTGTGACCCACAGACACCCGTTCTTGACAGCTGTGCAGCCCACAAGTCTGCACCCCCCCCCCCCCACACACACACACACACACACACACTCACAAAGGGCATTAAGGAACTCAAGAAACAACAGAATTACAGTGGGCTCTTTTAGAATTAGACCTGTGATGCAGAGACACCACTGTATCAAGTGCAACAAGTACAAAAAGCCTTCTCTGTATTAAATACTGAAGAAGTTCTTGAGAAAACGATTGAAGTGTTATCTTAAAAGAGAGAAGAATCCCAATGCATACAGAAATTCCAGATCAGTAACCAAAGGAAAAAGCTCATTGTGATGGATGACTCTGTCATCAGAGGCACTAATATTTTCCTTTGCACAATTGCAAAGGGAAAGGGTGAAGTGAATAACAAAACTCAACTAAAGTCACAAAAGGAGTCCAGGAAAAGCAGTAACCTGAATGAGAAAAGCTGGAAAGCTATGAGCACAAATTCTCGTAGTTTGGGCAATAAAATCCCAGATCTGCAATCCCTAATGGTGGAGGTGGACTTGGACGTTGTTGCTGTCACGGAGATGTGGTTCATGTAATCTCATGATTGGAATATGGCAATACCGGGCTATAACTTATTAAGGAAGGACAGAGAGGATAGGAAAGGGGTAGGAGTGGCTCTTTAAGTCAGAAACAATATCCAAGCATCTGAGCTGCAAGGAAGATGGGGCAATGAAGAAGCACTATGGGCCGACCTAAAAAAAGATGATGGGGCATCCATTTATATTGGAGTGGTTTACAGGCCTCCAAATCAAAAGGAAGAGCATGACAGAGATCTGGTTGAAAACATCCAAAAGATGGGAAAGAAGGGAGAAGTGGTGAACCTTGGAGACTTTAATCTGCTGGATGTAGACTGGAGAATCCCTTCTGCAGAATCTAACAATAGTAGAGAAATAGTGGATGCCCTGCAAGTGGCTTTGTTCAAACAAATGGTAATGGAACCCACAAGAGAGGAAGCTATACTCAATTTAGTGCTCACTAATGGAGATAATGTCTCTGATGTCCAGGTAGGCGCCCACCTCATCACCAGTGATCATCAAACGGTATGGTTTCCTATCACACAAAGGATACATAGAAGAAGCACGAAGACCCGAGTTTTGCAGTTCAAAAACACGGACTTTGATGAAATGAGGAAGTACCTGGTGGAAGAACTAAAAGGCTGGGAGAACGAGAGAGATGTGGATCAACAGTGGACCAAATTAAAAGGAGCAATTATCAAGGCAACTAATCTATATGTTAGAAAAGTAAAGAAAAGCAAAAGAAAAATGAAACCTATCTGGTTCTCGAAGGAGGTGGCTGACAAAATAAAAGCTAAAAGAATAGCATTCAAGAAATATAAAGGATCCCAATGGGAGGAGCACAAAGAAGAATATCTGGTACAACTAAGGGAGACAAAGAAAGAAATCAAGACGGCAAAATGTCAAGAGGAAGAAAGGATTGCCAAAGAGGTAAAGAGAGGTGACAAAATATTTTTCAGATACATCAGAGATAGGAGAAAAGTTCAAAGTGGTATAGTGAAATTGAAAGGTGAAAAGGATCAATGTGTAGAGAGAGACGAAGAAATAGCAGAAATATTAAATGAATACTTCAGTTCGGTGTTCACTAAAGAGGACCCAGGAGAAGGACCGTCGCTAGTTAACAAAAAACTGGAGGGGAGTGGAGTGGGAAGAGCTGGGGAAACTGAAAGTAGACAAAGCCATGGGGCCTGATGAGGTTCATCTCAGGATACTGAGGAATCTCAGCGATGTGCTGGTGGGTCCGCTGTGTGACCTGTCCAGTAGAGCCCTAGAAATGGGAGTGGTGCTGAGTGATTGAAGAAGAGTGGTGGTGGTCCCACTTCATAAGGGTGGGAGCAGAGAGGAGGCTGATAACTACAGGTCGGTTAGCCTCACCTCGATGGTGGGAAAAGTGATGGAGTTGCTGCTGAAAGAAAGAATAGTGAACTATCTACAGTCGGGAGAATTGCTGGACCAGAGGCAGCATAGATTCACCAGGGGAAGATCCTGTCAGACAAATCTGATTGACGTTTTCGACTGGATGATTAGGGAATTGGATCAAGGAAGAGTGCTCGATGTCATCTACTTGGATTTCAGCAAGGCTTTTGATACGGTCCTGCACAGGAGTCTGTCCGTCAACCAGTTTGCAATCCAGGCCACCACCTTGGCACTCATTCCTAAGCTTCTCATTTTATTCATCAGCCTCCTGTATGGGACCGTATCAAAAGCCTTGTTGAAATCCAAGTAGATGAGATGGCTGAGGGGGGGATATGATAGAGGTGTTTAAAATCATAAGAGGTCTAGAACGGGTAAATGTGAATCAGTTATTTACTCTTTCGGATAATTGAATGACTAGGGGGCACTCCATGAAGTTAGCTTGTGGCACATTTAAAATTAATCTGAGAAAGTTCTTCACTCAACGCACAATTAAACTCTGGAATTTGTTGCCAGAGGATGTGGTTAGTGCAGTTAGTATAGCTGTGTTTAAAAAAGGATTGGATAAGTTCTTGGAGGAGAAGTCCATTACCTGCTATTAATTAAGTTGACTTAGAAAATAGCCACTGCTATTACTAGCAACGGTAACATGGAATAGACTTAGTTTTTGGGTACTTGCCAGGCTCTTATGGCTTGGATTGGACACTGTTGGAAACAGGATGCTGGGGTTGATGGACCCTTGGTCTGATCCAGTATGATATGTTCTTATGTGTTTGTGGATGTCCAGATGTCACTTGTAAAATGCACACTGCTCCCCTCTGCCTTCACCAGCAGCACCTGAATGTGACCGCAGTGATGATTATACAAACTGGGAATAACCTTTCTGCTGAAAGTGGTCCTGGATGGTACTTTATAGTTTGCTTCATTATGTGATCCACACCTGAAATCCATACTCCATTAACTACAGGGGCTGATCATCTTAAGCGATCATCTCACCAATGCTCCTGATCACCACTTTGGATGCTACCTGCTACCCGCCATCAAACACTATCCCATTTCCTCCATAGTGGGCTGTTGCTTCCTAGGTATAGCTAGGTATAGCTAGGTATAGCTAGGCCATCTGCTGGCCTCCCAGCTGACTGGTAGAAGGAGCCAAAGGCTTGGAAGCAACTTAAAGTACATTCATTCCCTTTTCAAATGTTGACCTCTGGTTTGCAGAAGGGGTCTTCTAACTACTGCTACTGCCATCCATAACTGCTTCTTCTTGTGATGCTGCATCCCAGAATTACTTAAATGGCCCAATTGCTTCCCTTAGTTGATATCCTTTACACAATAGTTACAATGAGCAAAGCATGGGTCCTCCCTTACTTGAAAATAATTCCAGATCACAGATTTCTTTCATATTCCATTGCCTCTGTCTGCATCCTTGGATGTGGATGATGCTGGCACTGAAGTGGCAGTAGAGCTAGATGGACCGTGATAAACTTGGTATTCACTCATCCTCTGTCCCTGCACTGTGAATGTGGCCTGCTCTCCCTCACCAACATCAGCTCCTGCCTCTCTCTCCTCCATAATCCTCCTAATACACGGTCTTCAGCTGCTTCAGGATATCCTTTTTCAGAGGAAGAGGATGAAAAAACTGCTTTTGCTGCCTTTGCTACAGTAATATTGTTCTGTTAGTGTAATAGATTTTACTATTTGCACTTCTGCTTCCAAAAGCACTAGTGGCACTGTTGTACCCTGCTGCTTCTGCTACTAGCTACTAGCTGCGTCTCCATCTGCTGGCGTGCCACCAGAGGCTTGGAAGTCCTTCTTTCACTGGATTTGTTTTCTGGACCTCCCTCCGACGCTGTTTTCAGCCCCCCCCCCCCCCCCCCCCCCCCCCCCCGAACCAGCCACCGTGCCCTTATCTCCTCGGCCGATGACCACGCCCCCAGTAATATCATCAAACGTGTCGAGAAGGTCAAGAGCACGGCTCTGTGGCTGAAACCATCTAGCTGCATCTCCATCTGTTGGTAGCCTGCCTGCCTCTCGTGCTTGGAACTCCTTCTTTCACTGGATTTGCTTTCTGGACCTCCTGCTGATGCTGTTTTCAGGGCCCCCCCCTAACCATCCACCGTGCTCTTCCCTCCTTGGCCGATGACCATACCCTCAGCGACGTAATTAAACGCGCCGAGGAGGTCAAAAGCCATTATAACTCAATAAAGACCTAAACTTCGAAAATTCAAATGCTCAAAATCTAACAGACTGTGAACATTCACTCCTATATCAACGACCCAGAACTCAAAGATCATTGCATTATCTGTACTATCTTTACTACTAATCAATGCACAATCACTTGTAAAAATGATTCCAATTCTAACTAGGGATGTGAATCGTTTTAGGACGATTAAAATTATCGTCCGATAATTTTAATATCGTCTTAAACCGTTATGGAACACAATACAATAGAGATTCTAACGATTTATCGTTATAAATCGTTAGAATCGTGAGCCGGCACACTAAAACCCCCTAAAACCCACCCCGACCCTTTAAATTAAATCCCCCACCCTCCCGAACCCCCCCCCCAAATGACTTAAATAACCTGCGGGTCCAGCGGCGGTCCGGAACGGCAGCGGTCCGGAACGGGCTCCTGCTACTGAATCTTGTTGTCTTCGGCCGGCGCCATTTTCCAAAATGGCGCCGAAAAATGGCGGCGGCCATAGACGAACACGATTGGACGGCAGGAGGTCCTTCTGGACCCCCGCTGGACTTTTGGCAAGTCTTGTGGGGGTCAGGAGGCCCCCCCAAGCTGGCCAAAAGTTCCTGGAGGTCCAGCGGGGGTCAGGGAGCGATTTCCCGCCGCGAATCGTTTTCGTACGGAAAATGGCGCCGGCAGGAGATCGACTGCAGGAGGTCGTTCAGCGAGGGTTCCGGCGCCTCACTGAACGACCTCCTGCAGTCGATCTTCCGGCGCCATTTTCCGTACGAAAACGATTCGCGGCGGGAAATCGCTCCCTGACCCCCGCTGGACCTCCAGGAACTTTTGGCCAGCTTGGGGGGGGCCTCCTGACCCCCACAAGACTTGCCAAAAGTCCAGCGGGGGTCCGGAAGGACCTCCTGCCGTCCAATCGTGTTCGTCTATGGCCGCCGCCATTTTTCGGCGCCATTTTGGAAAATGGCGCCGGCCGAAGACAACAAGATTCAGTAGCAGGAGCCCGTTCCGGACCGCTGCCGTTCCGGACCGCCGCTGGACCCGCAGGTTATTTAAGTCATTTGGGGGGGGGGTTCGGGAGGGTGGGGGATTTCATTTAAAGGGTCGGGGGTGGGTTTTAGGGGGTTTTAATGTGCCGGTTTTGCGATTTTACGTTTTTTCGATTTTTTACGATTTTTCACGATTTTTCACGATATTTTACCCCCCCAAACGGCAACAATACGATTCCCTCCCCCTCCCAGCCGAAATCGATCGTTAAGACGATCGAGGACACGATTCACATCTCTAATTCTAACAGATCTTTTATTGCAAAACCATCCCGACATATGCTGTGTAACTGAAATGTGGTTTAAAAGTTCTGATACTGTCTTGATAAATCAATTACCTAAAAATCTTTATGATATTTTCTCTATACTTCAGTCCATTCGAAAAGGTGGGGGTTTATTACTTATGGCCTTGAAAAAATTTAAGCTAACTTCTCAGAGCATTAACAGTGCACCACATTATGAGATTGCCTTTTTGAAATCTAAACATCTACAAATATGTTTATTGCATGCACCCCCAGGTCTCCTTGAAGATAATATCTCTCCACTAATAGAATGTATCACTGATGGATCATCCCAGCCATTGTGCTGGGGGATTTTAACTTAAATGTAGACCTAGCACCACTAACGACAAATTGCGAAATCTTTTTGAACACCATGCTTGCAATAGGATTTAGGAAGATTGTTGAACACCCCACTCATAAAGCTGGACACACATTGGATTTAATTTTCATTAATACCTTCCTCTCAAATAACGAACCGCCAACATGTTTGCTGGTGCCATGGTCTGATCATAGACTGACCCAGACTTCACTTTCTCTAAATAATATTAACAGTAATATTTTTTTACCCAATATTACTATTGAATTTAGAAAACCTTTTAAACAGGATGACCTAGCTGAATTAATTCCAGTAGCACTTAACAATTTAGATAGAATTGACGTGGATACTGCATTATCTTCCTGGAACACTATAGCAACAGATCTGGCCAATACATTATGCCCTATTATTAAAAAAGAAATCAAGCCATCTTATAAATATAAAGCCCCCTGGTACACCCCAGAATTGAAAAAAATCAAAAGTACCCTCAGATCATTAGATAGGAAATGGGGAAGAAATCCATCTCCCATTATGCTGGGAAATTATAGTGCTACTCTTACCAAATATAGATTTACTATCTATAAAACGAAGTGAGATTTTTTCTCCCAAAAAATTCATGACTATCAATTTAATCCTAAAATTCTTTTCTCCTATGTATCTGACCTAACCAAAGCCAGTAAACAGAAGGAAAGTCAGTATAATTTGAAAATCAAATGCAATGAGTTAGCTCACTTTTTTAAAGACAAAATCTCAAACAATTAAGAATATCCCAGTGTCAAATACTCAACAGATTACTCTTCATCTGGTCTATGGCCTAGATTCTTCATTTTCACATGGATAACGCACATCTAACGCAATGAAGGACTTAGCGCTTCGCTGCGAAAAGTTTAGCAGACTGCGATATTATCACAGTTTGCGAAACATCTTCGCGATCTGCAAAAATGTCATCACGGTTTGCGAAACAACATCGTGGTTTGCGAAAAAACTAAAAACTTTATCGCGTCCCGTGATAATGTATCAAGGCATAAAAGCTAACTTCCTGGCCCTCCTCCTTTGAGGGTGTGGAAGGAGATTGGTTAGAGGAGGTAGGTGTTGAAGGTGTTGGAGGTGCCTTAGAGTTCTAGTGATTACTGATTGTGGAGTCTTGTTTCCTGTTCTCATCTGTTTACCTTAACCTTTGCCTTTTGTCATATCTGTTGGAGTGAAAGCCAGTTTGTTACTTTTTTGTCTTTTTGTGTGAGGAGTGGAGTGGAGGAGGAGGTGAGGCATGGAGGAGTGGAGGAGTGTTGAGGAGGTGAGGAGATGAGGAGTGGAGGAGTGTTGTGGTGTGGTGTGTAGGATGGAGCGTGAGAGGAGTGGTAAGAGAGGTGAGAAGAGGGGTGTGGAGAGTAGAGGGAGGAGGAGGGAGAGGGAGAGGGAGGAAGAGGGTGTAGTGGTAGGGATGTGAATCGTTTTAGGACGATTAAAATTATCGTCCGATAATTTTAATATCGTCTTAAACCGTTATGGAACACAATACAATAGAGATTCTAACGATTTATCGTTATAAATCGTTAGAATCGTGAGCCGGCACACTAAAACCCCCTAAAACACACCCCCGACCCTTTAAATTAAATCCCCCACCCTCCCGAACCCCCCCCCCCCCCCCAATGACTTAAATAACCTGCGGGTCCAGCAGCGGTCCGGAACGGCAGCGGTCCAGAACGGGCTCCTGCTACTGAATCTTGTTGGCGCCGAAAAATGGCGGCGGCCATAGACTGATACTGGTTCTTTTCCGCAACCTTTGATTTCAGCTGTGCCTTCAGATCCCTGTAGCGATGCGACACTTGCTCCCAGCTGTGCCTTATGCCACTGTGTCGGGTGATCGTCTGGTTTATGGTGGTCCACAGCTTCACCTTCGCTGCTTTGGAGGTATTAGTAGCACGGTTCCCGAATAGGTGTGCATAGTGCTGCAGCATACCAGCGATCAGAAGATCCTTCTCCTGTATGCTGAAGCGGATTGCATGCTGCCTCTGCCTTGCAGCTGCCTGAAGGGGGTGCCTGAAGGGGGTGCCTGAAGGGGGTGCCACTTCCAGAGGGGTGTCCTCCCTATCCTCACTCTCTGTCCCACCAGATTCACCACTCTCATCCTCCCCCCCACCTGACCCTGCACTTCCAACTCCCTTCCCCTCTGCCCTGTCTGTCTACCCCTATGCTGAGGAACTCCTTCCCCCATTTTTACCTGACTAACCCCTTTCCCTCCTATCTGTCTCTCACACTACCCCTGTCCCTACTCCTACTCCTCTTTCCTCTACCACTACATAGGGATGTGAATCGTGTCCTCGATCGTCTTAACGATCGATTTCGGCTGGGAGGGGGAGGGAATCGTATTGTTGCCGTTTGGGGGGGTAAAATATCGTGAAAAATAGTGAAAAATCGAAAAAACGTAAAATCGCAAAACCGGCACATTAAAACCCCCTAAAACCCACCCCCGACCCTTTAAATTAAATCCCCCACCCTCCCGAACCCCCCCCCAAATGACTTAAATAACCTGCGGGTCCAGGGGGTCAGGGAGCGATTTCCCGCGAATCGTTTTCGTACGGAAAATGGCGCCGGCAGGAGATCGACTGCAGGAGGTCGTTCAGCGAGGGTTCCGGCGCCTCGCTGAACGACCTCCTGCAGTCGATCTCCTGCCGGCGCCATTTTCCGTACGAAAACGATTCGCGGCGGGAAATCACTCCCTGACCCCCGCTGGACCTCCAGGAACTTTTGGCCAGCTTGGGGGGGGCCTCCTGACCCCCACAAGACTTGCCAAAAGTCCAGCGGGGGTCCGGAAGGACCTCCTGCCGTCCAATCGTGTTCGTCTATGGCCGCCGCCATTTTTCGGCGCCATTTTGGAAAATGGCGCCGGCTGAAGATAACAAGATTCAGTAGCAGGAGCCCGTTCCGGACCGCTGCCGTTCCGGACCGCCGCTGGACCCGCAGGTTATTTAAGTCATTTGGGGGGGGGTTCGGGAGGGTGGGGGATTTAATTTAAAGGGTCGGGGGTGGGTTTTAGGGGGTTTTAATGTGCCGGTTTTGCGATTTTACGTTTTTTTCGATTTTTCACGATATTTTACCCCCCAAACGGCAACAATACGATTCCCTCCCCCTCCCAGCCGAAATCGATCGTTAAGATGATCGAGGACACGATTCACATCCCTATGTAGTGGTAGAGGAAAGAGGAGTAGGAGTAGGGACAGGGGTAGTGTGAGAGACAGATAGGAGGGAAAGGGGTTAGTCAGGTAAAAATGGGGGAAGGAGTTCCTCAGCATAGGGGTAGACAGACAGGGCAGAGGGGAAGGGAGTTGGAAGTGCAGGGTCAGGTGGGGGGGAGGATGAGAGTGGTGAATCTGGTGGGACAGAGAGTGAGGATAGGGAGGACACCCCTCTGGAAGTGGCACCCCCTTCAGGCAGCCAGGTAGCTGCAAGGCAGAGGCAGCATGCAATCCGCTTCAGCATACAGGAGAAGGATCTTCTGATCGCTGGTATGCTGCAGCACTATGCACACCTATTCGGGAACCGTGCTACTAATACCTCCAAAGCAGCGAAGGTGAAGCTGTGGACCACCATAAACCAGACGATCACCCGACACAGTGGCATAAGGCACAGCTGGGAGCAAGTGTCGCATCGCTACAGGGATCTGAAGGCACAGCTGAAATCAAAGGTTGCGGAAAGGAACCAGTATCAGCGCGAGACAGGAGGAGGGGCCCCTTGCCCAATTATCTTCACTGACATGGAGACCCAACCCATAGAGCGGCTGGGACCGGATGTCTTTGAAGGGATGCCTCAGCGGCTAGACACCTCACATCTCGCTGCTGGTAAGACTGGATGGGCCGTTTGGTCTTCTTCTGCCGTCATTTCTATGTTTCTATGTTTCTATGTTATGTGCTGCCCTCTGGGCCCACAAACCTTGAGCTAGACAGCAAATGTACTGTTAAAGTCTGTTAAACTTGCTTTTTAACCTCAAACATGTGCTCCAAAGCTTGTGTGCTGCCCTCTGGGCCCTCACACCTTCTGCTACACAGCAAATGTACTGTTAAAGTCTGTTAAATCTGCTTTTTACCCTCAAACATGTGCTCCAAAGCTTATGCGCTGCCCTCTAAGCCCTCAAACCTTGAGCTACACAGAAACAACATAAGGTTGAAAGCTACATGCTATGTTATGTATGAGGATTACTAGGTCAAATAAAAAGTTGCACTTCTCATGCAAACTATTTCCACAGAACACTCAGGTTCCAGCCAGGAGCATCCAGGACCCAGCTGGGAAGGCCCAGGGACGAGCCGGGATCCCCTGGGGATGACTCGGCCACCCATGCTAACACGGCCATTTTCAATGGATGCCCAGACACAGAGGTCGACAGAGGAGAAGGAGCAGCTTGGGAGAGCCCCCTCCCTCTATGGAATTCTGTCACCAGCAGACAGAAGTCCCCTCAATCTTACATTAGACCTCCACTCGCTAATGGAGCAGCCTGACTGGGCAGTTTCAGAGGAGCCTCCGAGCAGCACCCCACGTGGCGTAAGTGTCAGCCCAGCAATGCCAACTTTCCAGCCACTCAGGCCATCAACCAGCCCTGTAGCACAGCCACCTTGCCACATACCTGTGCCACCGATAACTCCATCGCTTGCACCAGCACCAGCACCACCACCACCACCACTATTGGTCCCTGCTCCATCAGCCCCAGTGGCAGATCCCCTGACAGGCACACATGCAGAGCAATTGCGTGCAGATCTGCGTGGGGTACGGCGAGCCCTCACACGCCAAAATAGACTGAGGGAGCTTGAGATAGCAGCAGTCACCCAATCAGGGAGCAGCATCACGGCAGGTCTCAGCACCCTCTCAAACATAATGCTCCAGATCTTGCAGAGGATGCCAGAACAGCAGTCTGGGTCCTCAGCAGGTTCCATCCCCTCAACACCACGCAGCTGTCCCTCAGGGTCCCGAGGGCGCAGGGGGCATCCGCCCAAGACCATGCCACCTCCAGCAGGTAAAATGAGGGCCTAAAAATCATCATTACACATGTCATCATTACACATGTCATCATTACAGGTCACTATATCAAATTTGAGCACAGGGTTGGCCTCCTTACAGAGTTGCTGTGCCTTCTAGATGAAAGAAAATGGATCAGCGTGGGCCCACCACAGAGTTGCTGTGCCATCTAGATGGAAGAAAATGGATCAGCGTGGGCCCGCCACAGAGTTGCTGTGCCTAGATGGAAGAAAATGGATCAGCGTGGGCCCGCCACAGAGTTGCTGTGCCATCTAGAGGAAGAAAATGGATCAACAAATCAAATGTCATGAAAAACATGTCAATTTGTGTGCCTGCAGTATGGTGTCCCCATCCACTGCTGCCTGATGTGTGCTGTCCCTATCCGCTGCAAGTGCCTGCTGCCTGCTGTGGGGTGCCATCTCTTCACATCGGCTGCAAGGGCTGGCAGTCTGCTGTAGGGTACCATCTATTCTCATCGGCTGCAAGTGCTGGCTGACTGCTGCTGTGCCTCATTCTGGGCCTCCTTCCCCCATGCTGCTGTGCCTCGTCCTGGGCCTCCTTCCTCCATGCTGCTGTGGCTTGTGCTGCTCCTTCAGTGCTATAGCAACACCTTGTAGTTTTTCTCCTGCTGCCTTGACTTGAACTCTGCTGCCGTGACTCTCAGGCTGTCCCCTTTCAGTGCACTCTTTCAACATGGACTGTCTGGGGCCTTGACTTGAACTCTGCTGCCGTGACTCTCAGGCTGTCCCCTTTCAGTGCACTCTTTCAGCATGGACTGTCTGGGGCCTGTGCCTGTTTACACATTGTCTACTGTTATGCAGTTCTGATTTGATGGCAGTGCTAGAGCTTTTGAGGTGCCATTTCCTGTTTCTATGTTCTAAGGTAATCATGCTTCTGCATTGCAGATAACACCCACTACCTGTATATGTTAATAACTGATAGCATTTTTGTGGGTACAACTTCCAACGTTATGTGCTATAAGGAACAAATAGCCTTTTTGATTGCTATTTGTTATCTTGTACTTGCTGAATGTGACTACCTATGAACTAAACATTCATGTGAAAAGTGCAGTACACATGTTTCATAATATACACTGTACTGTTTTCAGGAATAAACCTGCTGTTATGCAATCCTCTTTGTGTTTTTCATCTTTATGGATATATATTACACACACACGACCTTGCATGCTGCAAAGGAAAAATTCTGTAGGAAGCTGGAGCATTTGTGCTTTGCCTTCAGGGCAATGCCCTGAAGGCCACCCTTGCTGGGACACTTTATATCAGCCTATGCATCTGCCTTTTATACACCTTACATTTGTGAGCCTCTACTAGATGGGTGCTAAGGATGAACTTGCAGTGTCAAGAAGGTTACAGGACAACATGTCATGGTGATCATATTAGGAAGGGTAGTATATCAGAGTGAATTAAATGTATGCAGTTTCTGAATATTGCTGAAGAGAAGGCAAGGGGTGCCAAGCAGTGTGTAGTGAAGTCCAGGGGTTCTTTCACCCACTGTTTGTAGTAAGGTGTGGCAAGATATTAAACACAGCAGTGTCAAGTTAGACTCCAAGTAGTGGCTTGCTTTCCCTGACAACTCACAAGTATGTGATGAGGCAACATGCCAGCCTAATGAAATACTTGGGATGCTAGAATGCTCTTTCACATGTGGATGGAAAGAGTTGCTGAGTCCCACCTTGTCTGTGTGTCCTAGATGCTGAACAACTATTTGTGCCATAAAGGACAGGCATTATAGTCTGCCCTAATGCATATAACAGTGTGTTGCCATGTTCATGTCAGCAAGCTAAGCACTTCCCCTCTAGTAAGCCACATAGTCCACTACATAGACAACATGCCTGCTTGTACATATCTACCTGTTGTGGCAAGGACATGTTATTATCATAACTGGGGAACAGTTAGTGCTGGTTCCCACTTACAGGTACTGCATGATAATCTGTCTTTAGCTTTGTCTATGCAATATATGCACACAAAGCCACAGTCTGTAATCTGACAAGTAACCAGTGTGTTGCTAGTGCTATGGAGCTGCCCTTCTTCAATATAGTGTTGCAACATTGCTTCTGGAATGCTCTTGCCACAGTGTATGCTATGTTGAAGAGGGCAGAGAGAGTGGAAGTTAGCTATCCCTGTCCACAGAGACATGACCCCCTGCTGGGGTGCAGGCCTTGTTGGTTTGCACAACATTTACCTGATGCTTACGCTGAACATAGTGTGTTGTCAACTGTGTGACACGGCTTCCAGCAGAACTGTTGGAGATGTGGCAGCTAACCCTCCTGTGTAAATTTCCAGATGTGCTTTCTGCATGCCCCATTGATATAGTGGTCCACTCACCACAGTGCTATGGGTTAGACTTTACCATTTAGCTAGTATTAAAGAGAAGATCTGCCCTGTGACCCATTAGTAACCTCAGAGCCTTAAACATCTTCTTTGACTGCGTTGGTCTGTATGGGCGCGCTATTCCTTCCCCTGGGAAAAGGAGACTGGCACAACTATCAGTATTAGAACACACCATAAGTCCACATCATGCAGGTCAAGGGTAGATACAACCCACTGGTTTGTGCTCCATTCCCCCTACCTCTCTTTCTGTGTTTTTCCAGTGCCCGAGTATCGCACACTGTACTGGCACAATTAATCAAGTAGCCTTTTTCGGACAGCTCTTGAGTGGTAACTACTTGCCGGCCTAGGCTAATGTGTCATGGCCACGTCAGGCATGGGACGCATTGCCATAGTCCCGTCCTGAAAAAGGAGCAGTTTCACTGTGCCGCACACAAATTTCCCCAGCTGGGTGATGTGCTTTGTGCGGACTTCCACCATACAGACTTCTTACCACATAGTCTGGCAGTGTTTTGGACTGTAGAGCAACACAGAGGCTTCTACCTCTTCCCACATTAGCAGGAAATGCTTTACTGGAGTAGCACACTGGAGGCTGCCCTGTGTATACTAAAACAAGCAGCCACAGTGCTACTGTCACAGGTATTAGTGCTCATCTTCCAACACTCCAACCTCACACTGAGCACTCATCTGCTCTTCATTGTGCCCCTTAGGCACAACTGTCTGCCCAGAGCCTTTGTCCATCGGCATGGACAAGTTGGCATGTCAGAGATGCTAGCATGTATTGTGCTGGCTCTTTTACCTCTGTGCACCAATTCATGGCCCTCCTGGACCACATGACAGTGTTGCCGCACACAACACAGTTGGTCAACCTGCACATGTCTGTGGCCCAGTGGACGCTACACTCACAATGTAGCAAGGCGTCCATGAGTGTCTTCCATATTTGGGATGTCAGGTATCCCCTTACCAAGCCCCTCTCTGTGGGGGAGCATGTGCCCTGGTTGGAGAGGCCACACCCTAATCAGATACTGTACGTAAAGCACAATTGGGCTATTGTGCCTCCTATCTGGGTTAGGGAGGGCATGCGGATGCTGTATGTCTCAATACTAATCAGCAAGCTCTGTAAACCATCGATTCCTTGTCACATTGGGCTATCAAGTATGCCAGCTCTATGTGGGCGGGCTATCAAGTATGCCAGCTCTTTGAGGACGATACAAAATTATTCAGAGTAGTTAAATCACAAGCGGATTGTGATACATTACAGGAGGCCAGAATTCCTCAGCAGGCCAGAATTCCTCATGCCAGACAAGCTCATAACTATGTGGTAGCGGCAAAAGCATATTCGCACAGTCTCCTCAACAATGGTCGGAACAGTCCTTGCTGATCTGGCCCTGGTCCCAGTGCAGAGACATGCTGTTAGGCATTGTGTACCTTGCAGGCAGGACAAGCCTTGCAGGCAGGACAAGCCTGCTGTCCACTACTCATCAGTTAGTGTAGCTGGGTTCAAAAAAGGTTTGGATAAGTTCTTTGAGGAGAAGTCCATTAACGGCTATTAATCAAGTTTACTTAGGGAATAGCCACTGCTATTAATTGCATCAGTAGCATGGGATCTTCTTAGGGTTTGGGTAATTGCCAGGTTCTTGTGGCCTGGTTTGGCCTCTGTTCGAAACAGGATGCTGGGCTTGATGGACCCTTGGTCTGACCCAGCATCGCAATTTCTCATGTTCTTATGTTCTTATGACAGCAGGATCCGACAATAACCTGCCACATAGAGTAGGATGATGTCAGCTAGTCTTGACAACATCTAACACCTGAGGGAGGTGTGCTTCATGAAGTTTTTGGCCTATAGCCGCTAATGCTTGCTTACCCTATTGACCTAATGTCCATGTAGAAGGAGAAGAGTGAACACGCTTTTCATGCCTTAGCACAATCAAGGGGATGAGGCCTATGCTTCCTCAGATGGGGGAAGACTTGCCAACAACTGGAACTGCACCGGCCCAAATGGGATGCTTAGGCCTATCAGGTTAGACACAAATGCTGCCATCACACCAGTCCTGTGTGCTTCATAATGCAACTTACGGTGTCCAAATGGGTCGTTCTTCCCAAATATTGCTCTAGCCTGCCAAAGTGCTGTTTCTCACAACGGACAATATGAAGCGGCCTATATGCTGTATGCATTTCTTACTTGATTTCACTAGTTGGCCTCCTCCATTTATCTACTCTTGTTCATGTCATTGTTAATGGTGAATGATGCCCATAGCTGGCACCGTGATGTTAGCTCTTCAAAATGTGGCTGCAAGAATTCAGAAGGCATTTGACAAAGTCCCTAATGAGAGGCTTCTAAGAAAACTAAAAAGTCATGGGATAGGAGGCGATGTCCTTTCCTGGATTACAAACTGGTTAAAAGACAAGAAACAGAGAGTAGGATTAAATGGTCAATTTTCTCAGTGGAAAAGGGTAAACAGTGGAGTGCCTCAGTGATCTGTACTTGGACCGGTGCTTTTCAATATATATATAAATGATCTGGAAAGGAATACGATGAGTGAGGATATCAAATTTGAGGACGATACAAAATTATTCAGAGTAGTTAAATCACAAGCGGATTGTGATACATTACAGGAGGACCTTGCAAGACTGGAAAATTGGGCATCCAAATGGCAGATGAAATTTAATGTGGACAAGTGCAAGGTGTTGCATATATGGAAAAATAACCCTTGCTGTAGTTACAGGATATTAGGTTCCATATTAGGAGCTACCACCCAGGAAAAAGATCTAGGCATCATAGTGGATAGTACTTTTAAATTGTCGGCTTAGTGTGCTGCAGCAGTCAAAAAAGCAAAAAGAATGTTAGGAATTTTTAGGAAGGGAATGGTTAATAAAACGGAAAATGTCATAATGCCTCTGTATCGCTCCATGGTGAGACCGCGCCTTGAATACTGTGTACAATTCTGGTTGCCACATCTCAAAAAAGATATAGTTGTGATGGAGAAGGTACAGAGAAGGACAATCAAAATGATAAAGAACATAAGAACATAAGAAAATGCCATACTGGGTCAGACCAAGGGTCCATCAAGCCCAGCATCCTGTTTCCAACAGTGGCCAATCCAGGCCATAAGAACCTGGCAAGTACCCAAAAACTAAGTCTATTCCATGTAACCATTGCTAATGGCAGTGGCTATTCTCTAAGTGAACTTAATAGCAGGTAATGGACTTCTCCTCCAAGAACTTATCCAATCCTTTTTTAAACACAGCTATACTAACTGCACGAACCACATTCTCTGGCAACAAATTCCAGAGTTTAATTGTGCGTTGAGTAAAAAAGAACTTTCTCCGATTAGTTTTAAATGTGCCCCATGCTAACTTCATGGAGTGCCCCCTAGTCTTTCTACTATCTGAAAGAGTAAATAACCGATTCACATCTACCCGTTCTAGACCTCTCATGATTTTAAACACCTCTATCATATCCCCCCTCAGTCGTCTCTTCTCCAAGCTGAAAAGTCCTAACCTCTTTAGTCTTTCCTCATAGGGGAGTTGTTCCATAGGGGATGGAACAGTTGTTCCATAGGGGAATAGTTGTTCCATAGGGGATGGAACAGTTCCCCTACGAGGAAAGGCTGAAGAGGTTAGGGCTGTTCAGCTTGGAGAAGAGACGGCTGAGGGGGGATATGATAGAGGTCTTGAAGATCATGAGTGGTCTTGAACTAGTAGATGTGAATCGGTTATTTACACTTTCGAATAATAGAAGGACTAGGGGGCATTCCATGAAGTTAACAAGTAGCACATTTAAGACTAATCATAGAAAATTCTTTTTCACTCAATGCACAATTAAGCTCTGGAATTTGTTGCCAGAGGATGTGATTAGTGCAGTTAGTGTAGCTGGGTTCAAAAAAGGTTTGGATAAGTTCTTGGAAGAGAAGTCCATTAACGGCTATTAATCAAGTTTACTTAGGGAATAGCCACTGCTATTAATTGCATCAGTAGCATGGGATCTTCTTGGAGTTTGCCAGGTTCTTGTGGCCTGGTTTAGCCTCTGTTGGAAAAAGGTGCTGGGCTTGATGGACCCTGTTGTGTTTGTGGCATTGTGGACCCTTGGTCGCTGTGCAGATGACTCTGCCCACGGGGAGGAGCCCCATGGGGCACACAGTGATAGGCTAAACTCAGATAGCAGACACAGATAGAATGAAAGGCTTTATTGTACTGCTGTGGGTAGATGGAATGAAGCAGGAAGATAAGGCACTGAGGTCCGTGAGGTGCCAATATGTTCAACAGTCTCAGAATTAAAAAGCAGTAGCCGTCATTCTGGCGAGCCACCCACTCTTTATTGACGGCCTCTTGATTTTATGGATCCACAGTGTTTATCCCACGCCCCTTTGAAGTCCTTCACAGTTCTGGTCTTCACCACTTCCTTCAGAAGGGCATTCCAGGCATCCACCACCCTCTCCGTGAAGAAATACTTCCTGACATTGGTTCTGAATCTTCCTCCCTGGAGCTTCAAATCGTGACCCCTGGTTCTGCTGATTTTTTTCCTATGGAAAAGGTTTGTCGTTGTCTTTGGATCATTAAAACCTTTCAAGTATCTGAAAGTCTGTATCATATCACCTCTGCTCCTCCTTTCCTCCAGGGTGTACATATTTAGATTCTTCAATCTCTCCTCATAAGTCATTTGATGAAGACCTTCCACCTTTTTGGTCACCCTTCTCTGGACCGCCTCCATCTTGTCTCTGTCTCTTCGGAGATACGGTCTCCAGAACTGAACACAATACTCCAGGTGAGGTCTCACCAAGGACCTGTACAAGGGGATAATCACTTCCCTTTTCTTACTCGATATTCCTCTCTCTATGCAGCCCAGCATTCTTCTGGCTTTAGCTATCGCCTTGTCACATTGTTTCGCCGACTTCAGATCATTAGACACCATCACCCCAAGGTCTCTCTCCTGCTCCGTGCACATCAGCCTTTCTCCCCCCATCGAATACAGTTCATTCGGATTTCCACTCCCCATATGCATGACTTTGCACTTCTTGGCATTGAATGTCAGCTGCCATGTCTTCGACCACTCTTCCATCTTCCTTAAATCCCGTCTCATTCTCTCCACTCCTTCCGGCGTGTCCACTCTGTTGCAGATCTTAGTGTCATCCGCAAAAAGACATACCTTACCTTCTATCCCTTCCGCAATGTCGCTCACAAAGATATTGAAAAGGACCGGTCCCAACACCGATCCCTGCGGTATACCGCTTAAAACCGCTCTCTCTTCAGAGAGAGTTCCATTTACCATCACACATTGTCTTCTGTCCGTCAACCAGTTTGCAATCCAGGCCACCACCCCGGCACTCACTCCTAAGCTTCTCATTTTATTCACCAGTCTCCTGTGCGGGACAGTGTCAAAAGCTTTGCTGAAATCCAAGTAGATGACATCGAGTGCTCTTCCTCGATCCAACGGCAGGGGAGAAGAAAAAAGGATTCGCACTCACAAAGCGGGGAGTAGCTGGCTTGTTACGGCGGTTACTATAAGCCTGATACTTCACTTTCAATGCATATCCTGCTTCAACGGCAGGGGAGAAGAAAAACTGATACTTCACGCATATCCAGCATAGCTCCCTGCTTCAACGGCAGGGGAGAAGAAAAACAATCAATAAGGGCTGAATAACACAGTCTGGGTAAAACAAATAAGCATGGGTGTAGCTTGCTTATTGCGGCGGTTACTTCCCCTACTACCCGTAACTAATCAAGCTTGATATTTCACTTGGTTGCAGCTCCATCACTGCTCTCTACATTAATGGTGGGGGTGGAAGGGAAATAGAACCAAAGAGCTAAGAGAAACAGATAAGTATGAGAAAAAAAATGTGAAGCTTGCTGGGCAGACTGGATGGGCCGTTTGGTCTTCTTCTGCCGTCATTTCTATGTTTCTATGTTTCTATATAATTAGATTCTCACCCAGATGTTTCAGAGAGGCGGGGACCCATGGTGCGGGCAGTGCCGAGCCTGGTGGGTGGCGTTGGAGCCCCAGATCGCAAAGGTACTCATAGGAGAGTAGGCATCTTCCTGGTAGAGAATGGTGGGACCGAAGGTCCCTGGTACAGGATACTAGAACAGTAGGTCCTCGAGGAGCAAGTACCAGGTAGTCCAGAGGTCCTGTAGAATAAGAGAGAGAGGCCCCCGAGGAGTGGTTGTCTCAATTAGTAAGGCCCCGAAGGGAGATGGAAGCGAGAGGCCCCCATGGAGTGGGTGTCTTGAGCTTCCGAAGGAGCGAGGCCCTTGGAGTGTAGAGCAGCATCTAAGCGAGCAGCTTAGAGCGGTCAGAGTAGCTTAACCGAAGTCCTTGCTAACTCAATGGTGGTAGCGAAGCAGAGGCTAGAAATACACGGAGGTATTGACGTCATGTGGTGGGGACGCCCCCGAGGTTCCCGCCATGACGTGTATTTGAGCGTAGGAGAGGTGTGCGTGCGCACCCTAGGAGGCCACAGAAGTGAGCATGGCGGACTGGAACGCCCATGCTAGACTGGAGACGCCAAGGCCCTCGGCACTTGGCACTGGAGGCAGCCATCTTGCCCAACAAGGAGGAAAAGGGAAGAAAGAGGTAAGGCAGAGCGGTTGCAGCCGTCTGTGACCGACGGACTCAACAGACCCTTGGTCTGACCCAGAATGGCAATTTCTTATGTTCTTATGTTCTTAACAAACACTAGAACATTTGATCATATCACACCCATTCTGAAAGAACTTCACTGGTTACCAATTACCAGTTTAAAATACTTACATTAATTAATTACATTAATACATAAAACATTATACAATGGAAAAATTGAATGGCTTAATGCCACACTACATTTCCACACACCACAAAAAAATGTACGTTCATCAAAGGATTATTATCTATCCCGTCTCTGAAATTGACCCACCTAAACGCAGTAAGAGCGCAAGCCCTTTCTTTAGCAGGTCCAAAATTATGGACCTCTATACCAGTAGGCAAATCTGCTGACTTTAAAAAAAAAATTAAAAACATGGCTATTTCAGCAAGCTTTTTCTGATTGAATATTGCCATACTTTTATTTTATTATTATACTGATTATTTTATGATTATTTTATTTGTATTTTTAATATTTTATCTATGCTATATTTCATTTTTTGCTTTTCTATCTGATGTATTTTTATTTACTGGCTATTTTATATTGTTATTTTGTAAACCAATATGATGTATTCTCGAATACCGGTATATAAAAACAAACAAACAAATAAATAAATAAATACTACTGCCTGCCCTTTCCCTCTCCTCTGACACAACAGGGTCTGGCTGAGACACAGCTGGTACTGCCATATTCTCCCCAAATTTCAATCTTATGGCTTGACATGCCTACCTTTCCTGATGATGTTTTGGATTTGAAAATATCTCTCTTTATTTTGGTTGGGGGACTTACTATTTTGTTTTTTTGTTTTTTAAATCCGCTATCAACTTTGAGCTTGCCATGGCCTTTACTCCCTTTGTCTGACATGCTGGGATTTTATAAGGTGCAGTGCCTGCTTACTGGGATTTGAATGATGGACAAAAGATATTTTAATCTTTATTATTTTCAATGAAGTACATGTGTGTGTGTGAGACACTAACTCTTTGTGTAAATTTGAATAACACACAGAGAAATGCACTACAGTCCTTTTTTAGAATTTTACTCTTCAGATAATTGCACTGCATACACACACATATACATGCACAATTATGTCTAATCTCAGCCTTGTCAATATCATCTGCCTCTTCTGCTTCCTCGCTGGAGGCTAAGATGTTACTCACTGTGGGTGTCCAATTTTCTTCAGCCACTAGTGTTCAATATCCTGTGATCCATGGATTCTCCTTCTGAATCATATTTTACAAATGCTGCATTCATTACCCAAGAAGGAGCGGCAATCATGGGTTTCGGTGCTGCACTTTTGCTGTCCTTGTCTTTTGCAAGGACAGCATCCATCAAAGACTAAATACCAGATGAATCCAAGAACTTGAAGGAAATGGAATTTGAAGAAAAGTCCAAAAGAGTATGAAACTATTAAAGATAACTGAGTAAGGTTATTGTAAAGCATCAAATTGCCAGGGCAAGGCCAAAAATTGGCAAGCACCATAAGGAAAGGGAATTTTGAAAGAACCTAGAAGACACCTGGAGCAGAGGAGGGATCACCCAAAGGAATCAAGAGTAGCTTGGAGAAGCAGCAACAGAGGAACTGGCAAAACAAATGGTAGGTGCAGAGCAATGTAGAAAGGCCCCTATATATACAGTGAGGGCTAAAGCAAGAAGAAGAGAGTCATTAAAGAACAAGGCATTAATAGGAGGTAAAGCGGTACCAGGAGTGGCATGAAGTACTCAAGAGACCATGAGTTGTGCAGCAAGTATGAAAAATAAGATTGTCATGCAAGACCAAGAGTTCACAAGAACCATAAGGGAAGGGAATATGAAAAGATCTAAAAAGACAAATGTGGCAGAGGCAGAACCAATCAAAGGCTCCAAAAGTGGCTTGGAGCAGCAGCAGCAGCAGCAAGAAAAGTAGCACTGTTTAGAAAGCAGATAAGAATGTTTGGCAGTGGCACACACTTGGGCAGATGTTACAATCTACTCGCGGGCGTAGATTTGTTCGCCCAACCCGGCGCAAACAAATTTATGCCCGATTTTAAAACATGCGCGTGCTGCCATGCCCATGTTATAAAATCCAGGGTCGGCGCGCGCAAGGGTGTGCACAATTGTGCAACTTGCGCGCGCCGAGCCGCGCAGCCTGCCTCCGTTCCCTCTGATGCCGCTCCGAAATCGGAGCGGCCTTGGAGGGAACTTTCCTACCGCCTCCCCCCACCTTCCCCTATCTAACCCACCCCCCAGCTTAATTTCCGCGCACCTGCAGCTGTTCCGGAAGCCTCAGCCCCGCCCCTGGAATGCCCCCGGGCTGGCACCCCACCCCCGGAACGCCCCTTTTTTGAAGCCCCGGGACATACGCTTGTCCCGGGGCTTGCGCGCGCCGCTGAGCCTGTGCAAGATAGGCTCAGCGCGCAGGGGCAGGTTGGGGCAGCTTTTCGGGGGTTACACGCGTATGTTACACGCGTAACCCTTTGAAAATCTGCCCCACTGTCTACTGGCTGGCTATCCTATGTAGTATACCACAGCTGTACAGTCCAATACTATACTCAATAACTCTTATAATGTCTCTCATATACTGGGTATGAATGCTGACTCCTTGTGTACACTCACAAGCTCAGACAGAGAGGAAATAGACAAGGCTCAGGCTGCAATCTGTCTTTAAGTTAATAGTTGATGCCGATTAGAAGACAAGGCAGCAACATATTGAGTGATACAGAAAGATAAAATGGAATCAGAATCCTTAAGGCATAAAGTGTGAGCTATTACAACTGATAAAACTGGAAATGGCATCGGCCCATGCCCCTTTTAAAATCCCCCAATTTACGTGATAGAAGCCAAATTTCGCACACATTGGGGTAGATTTTAAATACTTGCGGGAACGCGTACTTTTGTTCACGCACCAGGCGCGAACATTCGCTGGATTTTATAAGATACGCGCGTAGCCGCGCGTATCTTATAAAATCCGGGGTCGGCGCGCGCAAGGGGGTGCACATTTGTGCAACCTGCGCACGCCGAGCCCAGCGCGCGCTGCCTGTTCCCTCCGAGGCCGCTCCGATTTCGGAGAGGCCTCGGAGGGAACTTTCCTTCGCCCTCCCCCCACCTTCCCCTCCCTTCCCCTACCTAACCCACCCCCCCGGCCCTATCTAAACCCTCCCCTTAACTTTGCGCGCGTCGGCCGGCTGCCCCGCTCCGTGGTCCGGTCCCGGGGGCTGTTCCGGAGGCCGCGGCCACGCCCCCAGAATGCCCCCGGGCCGAAACCACGCCCACGTTGCCGCCCCCAAAATGCCACGCCCCGCCCCCTAAACGCCGCGTCATCCCACCACGCCCCCGCCACGCCCCCGACAGGAAGCCCCGGGACTTACGCGCGTCCCGGGGCTCTGCGCACGCCGGCGGCCTATGCAAAATAGGCGCGCCGGCACGCGCAGGGGTTTTAAAATCCGCCCCATTGCATGCACCCACTTAAAATTTGACACACATTTGTGCAAGGCCAGATTATTTTATAACATGCATGCATATACCTGTGTATGTTATAAAATAGTCATGTACTTGCATGCTGGCTGACGTCTGCACGCAAATGTGCAGACACACGCCAATTTGAAAGCATCCATCTATATGAATGTTTATCTGGCTAACTTTGTTATCCAGATATTGACTGAATATGGATCTCATGGTTACTGTACAAAAAGATTCTATTTCTAAATAACATATATTTTCCCTGTTGGCATAAATCAATAGCACACTCAAAGCTATTAAATTCCATCATCATATTAGCACTTATGGACACTCTAATCACACAATTATTTTTCTACTAAGCATTGCAAGTGCTGCAAGTGTGAATTTTGCTAGCATTGGAACTTACAGAACACATGAAGAAAAAAGGGAAAAGAGAAAGACACATAAAAGTAGTTGCCCATTAATCTCTTAAGACTGAGGTGCATTGAACCAAGCCAATAACAACAGACATCAAAATATAGCAATTTCTTATCACAGTAGTCATGATTCTTTGAGGAGAACCCTGCTCTCTGTGCAGTAAGGTTAACACAACTACTCTGGTCTCTCAGAGCTTACAGAAAGGAAGACAATTAAACAGAAATGTGGCCCATGCATGCATTATCTAAGATTTAAAAGTTAGTGTACATTCTGGCAAAACAAACAAACATGCAATCAGTCTGAAGCATACATTCACACTGGATGTCCCAAAACACTATTACTGATCTGAAAAACGTTTTATTCTGTCTGTCTCAAACAGGAGAATCTTCCTAGGGACCTTGAGGTTCGCTTCATCATTACTAATATGAGATCTCCTTCCTAGGGACTTAAATACTGAGGATTACCCAATCATATACTTGCCCTGCATCTCTCTCAGAATCTCGTTGCAAAGAAGTTACCTTATTTTTTTCAGAACAAAGTTGATACTCTTATAGGATCTCTGGATCAGACTCCAAAACAGAAAATTAATATGATCAAAAGAGAATTACCACCGTGGTCAGATTTCAACACTGCCTCCAAAAAAGGAAATACAAAGCCTGCTAGGGAAACTAAATCCTGCCAATCATCCCTTAGATGTAATCAATACAATTACTCTTAAACAATGCTCTGAAATTATAACCCCATTTTTAACCTTAGTAGTAAACCAATCCCTTGTGAAAGGGAAACTGCACCCAATGTTAAAAAATGCAATTGTAAAACCAATATTGAAACAAAAAGATCTAGATAGCACTGACCTAAAAAATTACAGGCCAATTTCAAATTTGCCGTTTTTAGCTAAATTAATCGAAAAAGTAGTCAACAAACAATTAAGTGAACATCTAGAAATGAATGAAATTTTATATCCATCGCAACACGGTTTTAGAAAATTACATAGCACTGAAACTCTTTTACTTTCATTATCTGACAATATTGTCAGAGGTTTCGACAACGGACAAAGTTATCTACTTGTCCTTTTAGATTTATCCGCCGCCTTTGATACGGTGGATCATCAAATTCTTCTCGATAGACTGCAGGATATTGGTTTAACCAAAACCACCTTGAAATGGTTTACATCCTTTTTAGAGAATCGGAATTTCACAGTAAAAATCAATGATACCGTTTCTGAGAAAGTAATATTAAAAACAGGAGTGCCACAGGGCTCCGCTCTGTCAGCGACTCTTTTCAATATTTATTTACTTCCACTGTGTCATCTTTTAACCCAGTGGTTCTCAACCCTGTCCTGGGGACCCCCCCCCCCCCCCAGCCAGTCGGGTTTTCAGGATATCCACAATGAATATGCATGAGAGAAAATTTGCATGTTATGGAGGCAGTGTATGCAAATTTTCTCTCATGCATATTCATTGTGGATTAGGGATGTGAATCGTGTCCTCGATCGTCTTAACGATCGATTTCGGCTGGGAGGGGGAGGGAATCGTATTGTTGCCGTTTGGGGGGGTAAAATATCGTGAAAAATCGTGAAAAATCGTTAAAAAATCGAAAAATCGAAAAACCGGCACATTAAAACCCCCTAAAACCCACCCCCAACCCTTTAAATTAAATCCCCCACCCCCAAATAACTTAAATAACCTGCGGGTCCAGCGGCGGTCCGGAACGGCAGCGGTCCGGAACGGGCTCCTGCTCCTGCATCTTGTCGTCTTCGGCCGGCGCCATTTTCCAAAATGGCGCCGAAAAATGGCGGCGGCCATAGACGAAAAAGATTGGACGGCAGGAGGTCCTTCCGGACCCCCGCTGGACTTTTGGCAAGTCTCGTGGGGGTCAGGAGGCCCCCCACAAGCTGGCCAAAAGTTCCTGGAGGTCCAGCGGGGGTCAGGGAGCGATTTCCCGCCGCGAATCGTTTTCGTACGGAAAATGGCGCCGGCCATACGCGTATGGCCGGCGCCATTTTCCGTACGGAAAATGGCGCCGGCAGGAGATCGACTGCAGGAGGTCGTTCAGCGAGGCGCCGGAACCCTCGCTGAACGACCTCCTGCAGTCGATCTCCTGCCGGCGCCATTTTCCGTACGGAAAATGGCGCCGGCCATACGCGTATGGCCGGCGCCATTTTCCGTACGAAAACGATTCGCGGCGGGAAATCGCTCCCTGACCCCCGCTGGACCTCCAGGAACTTTTGGCCAGCTTGTGGGGGGCCTCCTGACCCCCACGAGACTTGCCAAAAGTCCAGCGGGGGTCCGGAAGGACCTCCTGCCGTCCAATCTTTTTCGTCTATGGCCGCCGCCATTTTTCGGCGCCATTTTGGAAAATGGCGCCGGCCGAAGACGACAAGATGCAGGAGCAGGAGCCCGTTCCGGACCGCTGCCGTTCCGGACCGCCGCTGGACCCGCAGGTTATTTAAGTTATTTGGGGGGGGTTCGGGAGGGTGGGGGATTTAATTTAAAGGGTCGGGGGTGGGTTTTAGGGGGTTTTAGTGTGCCGGCTCATGATTCTAACGATTTATAACGATAAATCGTTAGAATCTGTATTGTATTGTGTTCCATAACGGTTTAAGACGATATTAAAATTATCGGACGATAATTTTAATCGTCCTAAAACGATTCACATCCCTATTGTGGATATCCTGAAAACCCGACTGGCTGGGGGGGTCCCCAGGACAGGGTTGAGAACCACTGTTTTAACCGGTCTTAGCCTAAATTATTTTATTTATGCAGATGACATTCAGATTTTATTCCCAATCGAAAATGGTTTAGAATCTACCTTTAAACTAGTGGACATGTATCTTAAAATTATTAGACAACTTTTAACTCAAATGAAATTAATTTTAAACTTAGAGAAGTCTGTTTTTATGATTTTAGACCGCAAAAATATGAACTCAGAAAAGAAAGTTGTTACTCTTAATGGCATAACCAGTTACAAATTAGTGGATACAAGGAGGAACCTAGGAATAATCATGGAATATGAACTAAATTTTAAAGCTCATATCTCTAAGAAAGTTAAAGAAGGGTTTAGTAAATTGATGAGGTTAAAATGTTTGAAGCCATTTCTTTCAAAGAAAAATTTCAGAACTATACTTCAAGCTCTGCTATTAACCGGATTAGACTATTGCAATTCCACAATGCTAGGACTCCCAAAAGTGACACTGTGCCCTTTACAGGATCCTACAAAATACTGCAGCTTGCATTCTTTCAAATACCAGAAAAAACGATCACATTACTCTAATTTTAAAGGACTTATATTGGTTGTCAGTAGAAAGCAGAATAATATACAAAACCTTATGCATTATTCACAAACTATTATATAGTAGAGATGTGAATCGGAACCGGAATTGGTTCTGATTCCGGTTCCGATTCACATCGTGTTTGTTTTTTTTCGTCTGGCCCGATCGCGGTTTTGTTTATCGGCTGCGCTGGAGCCGATAAACAAAAAACCCACCCGACCCTTTAAAACTAATCCCTTAGCTTCCCCCACCCTCCCAACCCCCCAAAAAACTTTTTACAGGTACCTGGTGGTCCAGTGGGGGTCCCGGGAGCGATCTCCCGCTCTTGGGCTGTCGGCTGCCACTAATAAAAATGGCGCCGATGGCCTTTGCCCTTACCATGTGACAGGGTATTCGTGCCATTGGCCGGCCCCTGTCACATGGTAGGAGCACTGGATGGCCCGTGCCATTTTTAAAGATGGCGCCGGCCATCCAGTGCTCCCTCCATGTGCCACCAAACTAGTCTAGCTTCATAGAAAACCCCATCAAAGCACTCTTACAAAAGGATACAGGAAAATATTTGGGTACCTAATATAGAACACAAATAAATTGTAAATGCAATACCTAATGTTGCTTAATTGCAATATATGGAATTTGAGCATTTGGGGGTGGGGAATAATTTTGTAACTGTGCATACTGGTGCAAAATCTCTGGATATTTTTGACCCATTGACTTTATACTAGTTTTCAAAAGTAAATTATGCAGATGGTGCCTGTAGAACTGTTGGTGTGAACACGGCTCCACTTTGCTTCAATTCCTGAATCTATTTGCCTATTGTGATGCCACATTCAGCTTGGAAAAGGCAGACGAAGGAAAGAGCTTACCCCGCGGTTCTTCCGGAACCCCCACCTTCTGGCCCAATGGATGCTCACATCCTATGGTTGGTAAAATCAGATGATTTGTCCTTGGAGAAAGAAGCAGCAATAGTTTCAGCTGCCCAATCTCCGTACTCTTTAGCATCTATCTCCCCAATTGACAGAGATCCTCCAGTGAACCCGGCAGCTATCAGAGACCGCGACTTCCTGCTTATTGGGGCCTCTGCCATTTCAGAGCATGCCCTTACTGAAGCGGGGTCAGGAGACGCTGGAACCTCTGAAGGCACTGCCATCAGTGGCCCTGCAGAGGGCTTGACTGGTCTTTATGCTGGAGAGTTTGAGATGCGGGAGGAATGCCTTCAAACCAGTACTCTTACTCCACTGAGAGAGATTGAAGTTCCGATCCTGGTAAGACCTCAAAATATTACTTTAGAAAACATTTGGGATACTATAACCAATTTGGGATCCTCTATTTCCCAACAGTTGAATCGTATCATTCAAAGGATAAATTTGGTAGAGAATAAAATTACTAAATTGGAACAATCTAAAATTAAATTTCAGAAAGATATAGTGAATTTACAGCAAGATTCTCAACATGTTACCAACGTATAAGAATATTGGATCAAGGAAAATTCTTCTCTACAGCTTAAAGTTGAAAGTCTAGTGAATATAACTTGAAGTAGAAACTTGCATTTTATAAACTTTCCCAAACTCCCTCAGGTGGGAACCAAAGATAAGTTTAAGATATATTTGGTTGAACATCTCAAAATTCCTGATGAGGCTGTCCCTCCTTTTATTTACCTCCTTTTAAAAGACGAACAGGACAAAGAACAAGGCTTTTATCTTCTAATTTGGACATTTCTACTTTATTAGAAAGTAGGATACAGCTTTAGCCCAACCGTTATTTTGGTGGTTACTTTTGTTTTTGAATCAGATCAGAAATGGGTTCTCCATCCTTTCTTTAAGTATCGATTGCAGCCATTTCTTCAATTGAAAGTTAGAGTTTATCCTGATGTTTCTCATCTGACTCAGAAGAAAAGACAGTTTCTCTTGATGCATCTAAGAGTATTATAGATAGGAGCGACATTCACCTTGAAATTTCCATGCAAATGAATAGTTAGATATAAACATTTAAGTTATATATTTTTTGTTCCATCTCAACTTTCTAAGTTCCTATGTGATAAATTACTGCTCCAATCTGGTGGTTTAGAGGCTGCTCCTCCTGACTCTCCGTCAATAGGATAATACCTGTCATTAATACAGAATCCACAGTTGTGTTTAGCTCTACTATTTTTCTATTTTTTGTAATATTATGATTTTATTTTCCTTTTCTTTATGGCTATCTGGTGGATCCTAAATAGTGGACTTAATGGAGATAGTTATAAATTCTAAATGATTATGTTACTTATTGTTTATATATTTTCTGTACGATGCTGCTTTGCTTTCTCAAGATTGTATGTCTTGAAATCTTTTGAAAATTAATAATAGAGAATTAAAAAAAAAAAGGAAATTGTGCAGTTAGGGATCGATTTTCAAAAATGCGGCTATTTTATAACATGTGTGTGTCACCATGCACATGTGGTAAAATATGATTCCCACGCGTACATGAACGGCCAATTTTAATATCTGCACATGCATGTATAGACAGGTGTCATCTAACGAGCACAAGGGGGGGGGATTTAAAAAAAATATGTGCTGCAACATGGGTAGTCCTTTCCTTCCTACTCTGCCTCCCTTTTCCTCTCTTCTCCACGACCCCTAAATCCCTTTTCCCTACCTGTTTTTTTTTATTTTGGAACTTACTTCATCTGAATAGTGCACCTTGCACGGGCCAAGCCCTTGGGGAGACCAGCTGGCTTTCCCCATTACCTCCAAGGCTGCTCCGAAATCGGAGCAGCCTCAGAGGGAACTTTCCTTCCCCCCCAACTTCCCCTCCCTTCCCCTACCTGTCCCGCCCCCCAGCCCGAAACCCCCCCCCCCCCCCCCGTACCTTTATCTCACAAGTTACGCCTGCCAAAGGCAGGTGTTACTTGCATGCACCAGGCAATTGCCTGCGTCCGATCCCCTGCCACAGCGGCCATGTGGAGGCCTCTGGCCACGCCCCCCTGCCCCACCCCTTTTTTCAAGCTCCTTCCTACTCTGCCTCCCTTTTCCTCTCTTCTCCACGACCCCTAAAACCCTTTTCCGTACCTGTTTTTTTTTTATTTTGGAACTTACTTCATCTGAATAGTGCACCTTGCACGGGCCAAGCCCTTGGGGAGACCAGCTGGCTTTCCCCATTACCTCCAAGGCTGCTCCGAAATCGGAGCAGCCTCAGAGGGAACTTTCCTTCCCACCCAACTTCCCCTCCCTTCCCCTACCTGCCCCCCCCCCCCCGTACCTTTATCTCACAAGTTACGCCTGCCAAAGGCAGGTGTTACTTGCGTGCACCAGGCAATTGCCTGCGTCCGATCCCCTGCCACAGCGGCCATGTGGAGGCCTCTGGTCACGCCCCCTGCCCCACCCCTTTTTTCAAGCCCCGGGACTTACACGCATCCCAGGGCTTTATGCGTGCCGCCGGGCCTTTTGAAAACAGGCCCGGCACGTAAATCCTCCTGGATTTACGCACATAGGTCTTTGAAAATCTGCCCCACATTGCATAAAACACGCCTATTCACATATATGTGTGCCCCTAATTTTAATCATTTGCATGAGGAAATGTTATTCACGTAATTTTCTTTAGCACTTGTATTTTACATATGCAAATCAACACATTTTATAACATGGGCATGTGAAAGAAATGACCAGCTTTATCAATTAGTCCACCAGTTTGCTCAGTCTATTGCTAGGTCTTCAAGCCCCATCTAGTTATTCAGCATGCACTTCTCCCAGTTTACCTTGATATTTCACTCAATCAGTATTTGCAAAAGTTAAAGTGTTTTATTCTGACCACCTGATAAATAGCAGAAGTAAATATGCCCAAATAATAGCTGTATGCATACTGCATTTGCAAGTTATAAAATCACAACTTATGTGCATAAATGTTGGCCCCTCCCCAGAACATGGGTCAGGGGTGACCCATGCCTAACCCATCTCTTTTTTACATCAATACATGCATATTATATGTGAGGTTTATAAAGTAGCCCTTGCATGAATATGCACTATGGGATAGATTTTATAAAAGTACGCCGGATTTTAATAGATATACGTGTAGCCGCGCATATCTTTTAAAATCCGGGGTCGGCATGCGCAAGGCTGTGCAAAATCGTCAGCCTGCGCACACCGAGCCTTCCACCCCCCCGCACCTTCCCCTCCCTTCCCCTAACTAACCTCGCCCCCAGGCCCTAACTAATCCCCCCCTAACTTTATTGCGAAAGTTATGCCTGCCTATGGCAGGCGTAACTTGCGCACACCGGGCCGGCTGCCGGCGCGCCATGGTCAGGTCCAAGGGCTGGTCCAGAGACGCCCCCGGAACGCCCCCGGAATGCCCCCGATGATGAGCTGGCCACGACACGCCCCCCAGGAAAGCCCTGGGACTTACGTGCATCCCAGGACTTTGCGCGCGCTGGCAGCCTATGCAACATAGTCCCGGCACGTGCAGGGGGAGCTTGGGGCAGGTTTTCAGGGGGTACACGCACTGTTTCTTGTAAAGGCTTTGCCTATATATCCTTGTTGTAAGTTATCTGTAAACCGGCACGATGTGCAAACGGTTGCCGGTATATAAAATTAAATAAATAAATAAATAAATGGTAAGGGCAAAGGGCCATCGGCGCCATTTTTATTAGTAGCAGCTGACGGCCCGAGAGCGGGAGATCGCTCCCGGGACCACCACTGGACCACCAGGTAATTTTAAAATGTTTTTGGGGGGATCGGGAGGGTGGGGGAAGCTAAGGGGCGGTTTTAAAGGGTCGAGGTGGGATTTTTGTTTATCGGCTTGGGAGCAGCCGATAAAAAAAAACCGATGGGACTGAACGAAAAAAAATCCACGATGTGAATCGGAACCGGAATCAGAACCGATTCCGGTTCCGATTCACAACTCTAGAAGAAACAGCTACGCTGTTTGTACATTTTTGCTATGCCATCAGATAGAGACTTGATACTGAAAACTTTTCTTCGCAATCAATCTCATACTCTTTATTGGATATCAATTAAGAATATTTCCTGATATAACAAAAATCACTCAGATTAAGAGCCTTATTTACCAATTTCACATGGTTAACGCATGGCTAACGCATGCGTTAGTAAAAGGGGTGTTCCCATGCAAATGAAGCACTTTCCGCATAGCTGCGAATTTTTCGCGATCTGCGAAGTTTTTGCGAATCGCAAATACGGTTTCGCAATTCGCGCTGAAATCGCCCCTTGTGAAATGAAAACACCGCACTGCGCAATGTTTTCACGGTCAGCGAAAAAATTGTAAAGAAATACCGCGTACCACGATAATGTAACATGTATAAAAGGTCACTTCCTGTCCCTCCTCCTTTGAGGGTTTGGAAGGAGTTTTGTAGTGGAGGTATGTGGTTGGAGTTGGAGTAGGATTTGGAGATATTATATTGATTACTGAGTGTGGTGTCTAGTTTTCTTCTGTGTTTTCATCTGTTTCCCTTAACCTGTGTCTTTTGTCATATCTGTTGGAGTGAAAGCTGGTCTGTTACTTGTTTGTCCTTTATGCTGGAGAGTTTGAGATGCGGGAGGAGGAGGAAGGGAGGAGTGTGGTGGTGGTGGTGGTGATGATGAGGAGGAAGAATGTGGTGGTAGTGGTGATGATGATGATGAGGAGGAGTGTGGTGGTGGTGGTGAGGAGGAGGAGTGTGGTGGAGGATGGAGCATGACAGGAGTGGGAGGAGAGGACAGAAGAGGGGAGTTGAGAGTAGAGGGAGGAGGAGGGAGAGGGGGAGGGAGGAAAAGGGACCCAGTGGTAAGGGTAAGAGGAGTAGGAGCAGGGACAGGGGTAGTGGGAGAGATAAGCAGGAGGGAAGTGATAGGAGGGTGGGGGTGGGGGAAAGGGTGAGGCAGGAAAGAATGGTGGAAGGAGGTAGGGCTAGGCAGCCAGGCCAGAGAGTAATGGAGCTGGAAGCGCAGGGTCAGGTGGGGGGGGGGGGAGGAAGGGAGTGGGGAATCAGGTGGGTCGGAGAGTGAGGGTAGGGAGGAGACCCCTCCAGAAGTGGCACTCCAATCAGGCAGCCAGGCAAGGGTGAGGCAGCGTGCTATCTGCTTCAGCCAGGAGGACAACGATCGGCTCATTGAAGGTGTCCTCCGCTATTACTCCCATCTGTTTGGCAACCTCTCAGTGAAGACCTCTAAGGCAGCCAAGGCACAGCTATGGGCCAGCATTCCAGCGAACTTCAGGCATCAGAGTGGGATACCTCGCACAGGGGAGCAAGAGGGCCACCATTATCGAGACATCAAGGCCCAGCTGAAGGTCAAGATAGCCAAGAGAAATGAGTACCTGCGTGAGACAGGAGGAACGGCCCCTTGCCCAATCCGCTTCACTGACATGGAGAGGCGTCTAATGCAGTGGCTGGGACCAGACGTGTTTGAGGGGTTGGATCCACGTCTTGATACATCCTACCTCGAAGATGGTAAGTTGGCTTGTACCCCCCACCAAGTCCTTTGCTGTCCTGTTCAAGGTTCATACACAATGCTTAGAACTGTTTTGTGTTTAGGTTCCCCAAGTGCTCTCCTACCAGTCTTGACCCATCCCCCAGGCCACAGACTGAGACTAGCAGTGTGAGGTGTAACTGAAATATTTAGAACTGTTTACTTTTTCACTTCCCCCATGTGCTTTCCAGAGCCCAGTCTTGACACCCCCCCCCCCCCCCCAATCCCCATCCCCAGGTCACAGACTGAGACTAGCAGTGTGAGGTGTAACTGAAATGTTTAGAACTGTTTACTTTTTCACTTCCCCCATGTGCTCTCCAGAGCCCAGTTTGGAGTCTCCACCCCCCCCCCCCCCCCTCCACCATCCCCCAGGCCACAGACTGAGACTAGCAGTGTGAGGTGTAACTGAAATGTTTAGAATTGTTTACTTTTTAACTTCCCCCATGTGCTCTCCAGAGCCCAGGTTTGAGTCTGCCCCCATCCCCCAGGCCACAGGCCATTAGGTACAGAGAAACAACATTACTTTATAAGCAGCCTGACATGTTTGTCAATGAAAACGTGTCCCTGTTTCATGCTACTGTAATGCAACAAAATGCTGTGGTACTGATGCAGTCTATCTTTTTGTTCCCCATTTTCTACAGAGCAGGCAGCAGAGTACAGAAGCCAGCTGGGAAGGCCCACGCACCAGTCGTGATCCACCTGGGACAAGGTGGCCACCAATGTTCACCAGGCCCTTCTGTACGGATGCCATGACGCATTGGTCAGATGAGGAGGAGGAGAAGGAGGAGGAGGAGGAAGAGCTGGGCCCCATAACAGCAGCCAAAGGCAGCCCCCTCAACCTGTCAGTTGCCCTTGGTGGTCTGAAGTGGGAGGGCTCCCCCACCGTTCCGCATGCAAGCAGCCCACTCACAGTGGAAATAAGTCCTCCCATTCTGCTTACCCCTTACCCTGGGGTAAGCAGAATGGGAGGACTGTAGCTGTTGTAGCTGGTTCTGGTGCTGGTGCTTACCCTGCACCAGCACCTGTGGCACCAATACCACATCCACCAGCACCAGAAGCCCCACCACCAGCACCAGAACCAGCTACAACAGCCCCACTCTTCCTGCCGCACCAGGACCCTGTGACTTGCACACAGGCAGAGCAAATCTGGATGGAACTTCACAGCCTAAGGAGAGCCCTCATATGGCACAACTGGCTCATAGAAATCCAGACAGCATCATCGACACAGACAGCCACCAGCATCAGTGCAGGAATTGGCACAATGAACACCATACTATTACAAATCCTGCAGAGGATGCCGGACCAGCAGTCGTCATCCTCCACGGCATCTACACCCCAAGCCAGTCCCTCAGGGTCCTGAGGCTGCAGGGGATGTCCCCCCAAGAATATGCCACCTCCCACAGGACCTGCACAACATGGCAAAGGGCCCTGAGGGGAAGACAAGACAGCCAAAACTGGCAAGGTCAGAATCTCCCAACCACCACTGGGATGGCCATCCCGCAGATTTGCAGTGCCGTCGAGATGCAAGTAACAGCATCATTGCCTGCTCCACGCAGAGTTGCAGTGCCGTCGAGATGGAAGTAACAGCATCATTGCCTGCTCCACGCAGAGTTGCAGTGCCATCGAGATGGAAGAAGATGCATGATCCAAAGCAGATGAGGTGCCACCTCCCACTCTCCTGGTCCGCTGGGCCATCTGTATCTGCTGCGCCACTCTGCTGTGTGCCATCTGTATCCACTGTGCCATCCTGCTGTGTGCCATCTGCATCTGCTGCGCCACTCTGTTGTGTGCCATCTGCATCTGCTTTGCCACTCTGCTGTGTGCCATCTGCATCCGCTGCACCACTCTGCAGTGTGCTGTGGGGTGCTCTCTGTTCTCAAGGGCTGCAAATTCTGCCTGTGTGCTGTGGGATGCCTTGTGTGCTCAAGGGCTGCTAATGCTGGTTGTGGGGTGCCTTCTGTGCCTCATGGCTCCAAATGCCACTTGGGATGTCTCATCCTGGGCCTCCTCCTCCTGCTGCCATGCCACTGCTGTCTCATCCTGGGCCTTCACTGCTGTAGCCATGCCGCTGCTGTCTCGTCCTTGGCTTCCTCCTCCTGCTGCCATGCCGCTGCTGTCTCGTCCTGGGCCTTCACTGCTGTTGCCATGCCGCTGCTGTCTTGTCCTGGGCCTCCTCCTCCTGCTGCCATGCCACTGCTGTCTCGTCCTGGGTCTTCACTGCTGTTGCCACACCCTTGATGTGTTCCCCTGCTACCTACATGTGAAACTGTATGCTACCTTGTCTGCTGCCTGGACTTTCACTCTGCTGGTGGGCCTCTCAGGCTCTCCCCTTTCAGTGCACTCTTTCAACATGGACCGCCTGGGGCCCCAGACTTTCACTCTGCTGGCAGGCCTCTCAGGCTCTCCCCTTTCAGTGCACTCTTTCAACATGGACCACCTGGGGCCCGGTCTTTCACTCTGCTGGCGGGCCTCTCAGGCTCTTCCCTTTCAGTGCACTCTTTCAACATGGACCGCCTGGGGCCTATGCCTGTCTACACATTGAATACTGTCCAGCAGTTATCAGAGCTATTGGGGTGCCACTTCCTGTATCTCTGTTCCTAGGTAATCATGCTTTGCCAGTACAGATAACATCCACTACCTGCATATGTGTTTGCAGTAAATGCTTTATGTGGGAGTGACATCCAACGATATGTGATGTTGCACAGATTTACCCCATTTGGGAGCAATTAGTTATCTTGTACTTGCAGATAATGATTACCTATGAACGTCTAATGTATGGTTAAACTGCGGATCTAATAAATCAGAATACCCTGCATAATGTTTGCAGAAATAAACATTCTGTTTTACCTACCATTTTTTTGTGGCCTCTGTATGTTATGATGGTGCCTTTGGTGTACACCCACCACACCTAGCATGCTGCATCACACCCCTTAGGTAGCACATTGGACCAATGCAGAGCTTCCTAAATGCCCACTGTCTGAGAATCTGTACAGCATAATCTGCACCTACCATTGACATACCTTACAGTTAGGTTCATGTACAAGGAGGGTGCTAAGGAGGAACCTGCAGAGTAAACATAATGGGAGTACATGACATGTTCCTCACAGTAGAAAAGGTACTGTCCCTCAGTACAATCAATGCACAGTCAGGGAGCGTTCTGATGTATGCATGTTGTTAAGATCTGTGAGGAAAGGGGAAGGGGTGGGCAGCAGTCTATTCTAATTGCAGGGCTCATTTCAGCCTCTGTTGGTGGTGAGGACTATAAGCACGTATTTCCTTGCACTGTTCAGTTTTACAGCTATCTCAGCCTGACAAACACCACCTATGTGAGCCAAATCTATGCTAGGGTACAAACCAAGTGGGCCTCCTATATTGGTCTCTCACATGTGCTGGTAGACGGAAGATGCCTTCCAACAACTCTGGGTGACTGACAGGCAGAGTAACAACCTCTGGTGCCATGCAGGACATGCATACGCTCAATGTCCTGGTGCTATCGGCATACAATAGTGTGTAGCCATTCTCATCTGCACAAGCTAAGCATGTACCCTGTGCATTCTGACATATCACTGTACATACACCACATGCCAGCTTGTACATGGATTCCTTGTGTGGCAGGGAAGGATTAGCCTTAAGGTTGTGGGCCACTGAAAGGTGATGCATGGGAGTGGTTCTGTAGCTATCTGCATGCTGTTTATTTACACAGTTGCACACACTGTCAGCAGACAGGTTATAAGGCTGTTGCTATTCGTAAGGAGAGGTTCAGATAATAATGCTAATGTGTCATCCCCGTTTACATGGTGCAACCTGTGTAAGGAATGTTCAACAGGCCTTAAGAGTGTCTATCTGGTATGCATGTGCACACAGAGGTGGTGACTGCTGGTGTGCAGTCACTGTTAACCAACAATATATTGATTGGATGGCCAGACCACACATAATGTTATGTTATTAGACACACAGCCATTCCTCCAGAAAAGGCCAAATGTTGCAAGATTTGGTCACCATCCGTTGTGACACACATCCCTCCGGTGGCGTCTCCCAGCTGTGGTGTGTGCATGCACCCTTTATAATGTGGCCACGTCCAACATGTGAACACTGTCTGAAGGGCAACATTGTGTAGTACACAGTCCTACATTCTCCTCAAAAATATTTCATCGCCAGATCTTGATATACGAGCCACTATCCGTGGTTAATGAGATTGTTGATAGTGCATGTTGTATGGAAATCCAGTACAGTCCATTGACAAGTATCTGTCTGTGTTGTACAATATTTGGTATAGATTAATTACTATTAACACAACAACATACAGGTACATGCTGCAGAGCCCCAGTGGACTTTCCTCCCTAAAGGTCTGTGGTTCAAAAGTTGCAGGTAATGAATGTTGCTCACACATCATTATCAGTGAAATAGTAGTGTTTGCACACACTGTATGACCTGTGGCACCATCACATAATATACCCACTTCACCCCTGTTCTTCTACATACTCCATCTTGAAGCTCCTGTTCCTGCAAGACGTTCCTGAGGGACATCATGTGAATGGGATGCATACCCTCCCAACTGAGGGATATGAAACATACATAGAAACATAGAAGTGATGGCAGAAGAAGACCAAACGGCCCATCCAGTCTGCCCAGCAAGCTTTCACACCTATTTGTTTTCATAATCTGTTACTCTGACCGCTGAGGTCAGGGCCCCTATTGGTAACTTTATGGTTCCAATTCCCTTCCACCCCCACCATCGATGCAGTCAGCAGTGCTGGAGCTGCATCTAAGTGAAGTATCTAGCTAATTGGTTTGGGGTCGTAACCGCCGTAATAAGCAAGCTACTCCCATTTGTTTACCCTGCATGTGCAATTCAGCCATTGTTGGTTGTCTGAATAAAAATCCTCTTTACTTAATTCCCTCTGTTGCTGAAGCAGTGAGCTGCGCTGGATACTTATTCCAAGTCAAGTATCATGCTTAATTGATTCGGGGTAGTAGCCACCGTAACAAGCAAGCTACACCCATGCTTATTTGTTTACCCAGACTATGTAATTCATTCCTTGTTGGTTGATGCTGATATAAATCATCTTTTCTTCATTCTCTCTGCCACTGAAGGAGAGAGCTATGCTGGATGTGCATTGAAAGTGAAGTATCAGGCTTATTTGATTTGGGGTAGTAACCGCCGTAACAAGCCAGCTACTCCCATGCTTATTTGTTTACCCAGACTATGTAATTCATTCCTTGTTGGTTGATGCTGAATATAAATCATCTTTTCTTCATTTTCCCTGCCGTTGAAGGAGAGAGCTATGCTGGATGTGCATTGAAAGTGAAGTATCAGGCTTATTTAATTTGGGGTTGTAACCGCCGTAACAAGCAAGCTACTCCCCTGCTTTTTTGTGGATGCAAATCCTTTTTTCCACATTTCCTCTTGCCGTTGAAGCACAGAGCAATATTGGAGTCGCATTAACTGTGTGTATGTTTATTGAATAAGGATATTAATCTCCAGGTAGTAGCCGTCATTCCCGCAAGCAAGCCACCCCTTGCCTCTTCTCTTCATTCACATCCTTACTCATCTTCATAAACTCGTTTGCAATAACTGGATCTAATCAAGAATCCACCTACCATAAACTTATACTCATCTTTACCTGCTGAGTATTATCATCTTTACCTGCTGAGTATTATCATACCATTACCTTGCACTACTGTGTCTTATTTATTTATTCTCTTGGTTACATACTACCGTTCCATTTTTATCATATCTTTTCATGCACTACTGTGTCTTATTTATTCCCTTGATCACTTATTTTACCGTCTCTTATTTATGTACCATCACATGTATCCACATAGGCTTATTTATTTACTCTACTATACTATTTTATTAATTGGAAGAAATGTATATATTGCATTGTTCAATTTTCCCCCTCTTCCAGCTCCAAGTTAATTTTCCCTGTTTTATTGTAACTTCCTCACACACTGTATTGATTCACTGTATTTAAAGTTTCACAGTTTATTGGGAATATTGTTTATTACGTTACGCCATGCTTTACACACATTGTTAATTGTAAACCGGGTTGATGTGATATCTGTCATGAAACTCGGTATAACAAAAATAATAAATAAATAAATAAATAAATAAATAAATCCTCTAGACTTTATGGATCCACAGTGTTTATCCCACGCCTCTTTGAAATCCTTCACAGTTTTGGTCTTCACCACTTCCTCCAGAAGGGCATTCCAGGCATCCACCACCCTCTCCGTGAAGAAATACTTCCTGACATTGGTTCTGAGTCTTCCTCCTTGGAGTTTTAAATCGTGACCCCTGGTTCTGCTGATTTTTTTTGCAACGGAAAAGGTTTGTCATTATCTTTGGATCATCTGAAAGTTTGAATCATATCACCCTTGCTCCTCCTTTCCTCCAGGGTGTACATATTTAGATTCTTCAATCTCTCCTCATAAGTCATTCTATGAAGACCTTACACATTTTTGGTCGCCATTCTCTGGACCGCCTCCATCCTGTCTCTGTCCCTTCGGAGATACGGTCTCCAGAACTGAACACAATATGGGTGCATCTATCTGACTTGGAAGGAGATGTAGGGCCATATCCGGTCCAAATTCCCTGTATTGGTGCCCACAGCTCAGTTCTGACTGGGATGACCACTGTCCTGCAGCTCCCCTGGAATACATAGTTGGGCAGCAAGCTAAAGGGGTCATGGCCACATATAGGCTCTCACACTTTGCCATAGTCCCAACGTCTGAACCTATAGGTATCACCGTGTGGCCCACACTTATGTACTCCTTTATGAGTAGGTTTGTGTGGCCGTGGAGGACACAATCCTTGACATATAGTCTGCCACTGTAATTGGACATCCGGCATCTCAGAAACTACTACCTCTTGGCATACATGCTGTAAGGTGTTACCTACATGTCCAGGCCACTGGGTGGCCTGGACATGTAGGCATGTCCAGGCCTACATGTAGTATGTAGTACTTCACAGTCCAGGTGCAACACTGAACACTGCAATGCTATTTGTCGGCCCCCTTAGGCACAGCTTGCTTCCCTGACACATTCCACCTCAGAAAGGTCAGGTTGCCATGTCCAAGAATACAGCATGTATCGTTCTGCCTGTTTATCGTATGCGCATGCAGCTAATGGAGTTCCTAGACCACATAACTGTGTCGCTGCATGGAGCACAATTGCTAAGGATGCACATGTGCTTGGCCAAGTGGCAGGTATTATCATACTGTAGCCTAGAATGCCAGGGGCTCATGGCTAGTTTGGCCCTCCTGATATCCCCTTGTGGAGGCCATCTCCGGGTGCAGGCATGTGGTCTGCAGGGAGAAGGGTCCACCCTTATATGGTGCAGTACATAAAGGCTCTATGTGTAAATCGGCTTGGTATCATGATTGAGGAGCTAACCTGAGAGCGGTTGGTGTAGAGGAAGGGTGTGTTACGCAGAGGCTCGGTACCACCTGTACCCTGATATGCCATCTTGGTATTGGCTGGTGCTGTGGCCAGCAACATAGTTGTCATAATGGCAGAGACACACACCGACCTGTGGCATTTACAGAAGCTGGGTGGGATGGCCTCCGATATATTGTGGGCAGACTGGCTGGAGATAGGGGTCTGGTCAGAGTGCAGAGCTAACATCATCCTAACTGTTCACCTTCCAGGCCAGCCTACCATTGTACTGTACAGTATGAGGGTGACAGTGCAGTTAATCCTACATACCTTTTCACCCACAAATGGGTCCAATACTGTGATAGTGCAAGACATTAGTTTGGCACCCTGTCTGAACCCCTGTCATCCTCATCACTGCAAGTAGCAAGCGTGGAAGCAGCTGTTGCATGTGTGTCAGCTAGTATGTCAGCCAGTGTGTCACCAAGAACACGCAGGTGTGTCGCCATACTTCCTGGTCCCCCTCTGATGCAGCTGCTCCCCGGTCCTCCTCCGCCCTGGCTTAAAATGCTGTCAGCCCGGGTGGAACGCAGCAGAATAGCAGGAGTCAGCGGCACCGGCATGGTCTCTTCTTTCCGGCCCGGAAAAGGAAGTGGTGAGCAGCAGGTGCGTGCGTGGGAAGAAGAGACAATACTAGTGTGATCAGCGTCGGCCCGAAGAATAGAAGAGAGGCGCGGCTGGAGGAATGAGCAGCGTGGCTCAAGAAAAATGAAGAAGAACGTCAACCCCCGCGGCCGATGGGACTCCTTGCTCCGCAAGGGCTGAAAATGAAGGAGGTTAGGGTTGGGAGGAGGCTGCTGCTGATGCTAGTAACGGGGAGGGACGGAGGGAGAGAGAGAGTGAATGAGCAAGCATGTGTGTTTGAGATCCTGTGTGTGTGAGTGAGATAGCATGTATGTGAATGATTGAGAGCCTGTATATGTGAAAGAGAGTATGTGTGTGATTGAGAGCCTGAGAGAGAGAGCATGAATGTAAGTTTATGATTGGGAACCTCTATGTGTAAGTTTGTGATTGAAAACTTGTTTGTGTGAAAGAGTATGTGTGTATGATTGAGATCCTTTGTGTGTGAGAGAGATCATGTGTATGTATGATTAAGAGCATGTGTGTCTGTGTGTGATTGAGAGCTGGTTTAGGTGAGGGAGCATCTGATTATGTGATTAAGAACCTGTGTGAAAGTGAGAGAAAGAGAGACCATGTGTGTCTGTGTGTGATTGATTGCTGGTTTAGGTTAGGGAGCATCTGAGTATGTGATTGAGAGCCTGTGTGAAAGTGAGAGAAAGAGAGACCATGTGTGTCTGTGTGTGATTGAGAACCGGTTTAGGTGAGGGAGTATGTGATTGAGAGCCTGTTTGTAAATGAGAGAGAGAGAGCATGTTTGTAAGCATGTGAATGAGAGTCTGTGTGTGAGAGAAAAAGACAGCATGTATGTGTGTGATTGAAAGCCTGTGTGTGTAAGCATGAAAAGATAGACAGCATGTGTGTAAATGTGTAATTAAGAGCCTATATAAGTGAGAGAAAAAGCATATGTATATATGAGTAATTGAGAGCAGGTGTGTATAGGTGTGTAATTGAGAGCCAATGTGAGAGAGAGCGCTGGTATGTGACTGAGAGAGAGGAGAAAGTTCCAAGCAAACCACCCCTCCTCCTGCTAATTCAAAACAATCTCAGGAGACCTGGATATCAAACGTTCTCAAGTTTGCAGAGCAAAAACATTTTTGTATCCTTATTTTTCATTACTGGGTCTTTGTGTCTGCTATTTTGAAATATTTTATTGGTATCTAGAAATTTTTTATGAGTTTTAACACTCATCAGTGTTTCGAAATAATCTGTTCTTTTTGTTAGTATGGTTTTACTGCTACTGATTTTATATTTATTGATTTGTTTTATAAGGACTGTTGATGGGGGTTTTTTTTTCCTTTGTTGCACTGCATACAGAGACTCTGGCTTGTTGCAGTTTCCGATTCAGTTTTGTTTTTTTTTCATGCTTCTAGTTATGCATTTTGGTCTCTTTATTCTTTGTTAGGTGAGGGTCAGCACATGTGATTCAGGTGAGGTTTTCTGCTGGCGTGTAGTTTCTGTGTAGGGCTCTATAGCAGCTTGGCTTGGTCCGTTTTCCCAATAGGAGGTGTATTGGTGTCTTAAGGCCTGGTATAATATTTTCAGTATTGCCTTTTCTTAGGTAAGGTGGTTACTGTTAAGTGCTTGAAATTGGTGGTTTTGGTGTGGGATGTTTACTATTTAAGCAATTTCTGTTCAGACAGAATACGTATCTTTTCCTTGTGTCATTTTAAACAATAAAAATAATTACCGGACCTTTACTTTTTATTTCCGCCATGAATTGTAATGAGCAATGTGTCACACATGTGCGCGTGGCCTGTCAGGTGTGTCACGATGGGAAAAAGGTTGAGAACCACTGAGCTAGTGGATTGTCACCGATACCCATCCACGTGCAGCTGTTCCAAAGAGCTCTGGAATATGTTGTCCATATGGTGTGTGCTGAGAGCCTGGTACCCTCTATTCAGACACCTAGCACGCATTCATTGTTCCCGCTCATTGATCACCTATTCATCCTATACCACCACTTGTTTGCTGCCGCACAGGAGTACTAGACATTTTAGGAAAAGGGAGTAGACTGTACACCAATGCACCTCTTCACCTGCATAGCCGTATAGCTGGCCCCCTTCATCCACACATTACACCCTGTGCAGCCTCCTCTTGTGTTCTGCCACCTCCATATGGACGACACATGGGTAATGCAGGATCAGCCAAAGCCTTATGCTCCAGGGACACATTCACATATGAGTATGGAAGTCCTTTATTTGGACGTCAGGACCTGTACTGGAAGGCTGTGTGATCATCTGTCATTATTGGTGGATTACCCGTGGACCTTAGTTTGTCATCTTACTCTGCAGTAAGGCAGCTATGATGATGGCGTTGGAAGAGCCAACACGGTTATAATGGGATCCGTTTGGAGGAGCGTGAATGACTATGTGTCGGCTCATCGGAAGCGTGCTATAGGGGTACAAATGCCTGGTCGGTGGTGCTTCCACAGTACACAGTATGCTTTCTGTCCTATTGAACCAACTGCAGTGGGTTACGTGCCACCAGCCATACGTAGATCTGTGCCTTGTGGCATTCTGACCCCTTTGTGCGCACTTGCACAGGCCATCTGCTGAGGGCCTGGGTGAACTGGCACTCTGTTACAGTCCTGAAAGCCTCATTGACAATGTGCACAGATCTCCATTTTTGTCTAGATTGCAGGCTGCTACTTTCTGCCCCGTATAGACATTTGAAGGGCAGCTGACACCACATTGATAGGGTCTGCATCACTGTCACATCCACCTGTCAGTCCACTTGTGAGGGCTCACTCCTCAGTAATGGCCATCTATCACTCAATAGAGCACTGTACACATGCGTGCAACCTCCCTTTGGCAGCCTGGCAGATCAGTTGTGCTGCTGGTGAAAGCCTTTTTGCGAGGTGGCTGCCAACAGTCAGCCCATCACCTTTTGGCCAGAAAAAGTGACATGTGGGTGTGTACTCCCATGTGGCAGCTCAGTGCAGGCAGCACTGCTGATAGTTTCTACAAGTAACATGTTATGACAGGAGCGTTTAAGGCCTCCATTGAATGGTGGCTGGGTGTCCCAACAGGGGACATCTCTATCATGAACAGTCAGACAGCCTATGTGTGTGATCGTACCATGAGCATGCATGGCCAGGTAGCTATTTTATTGCTTCACATGTGCACTGTGTTGTTCACTAACTACATCAGATAATGTGTCCCATATCTGGCATGAAACAGGTGTCTGATACGCCTTGGATGCAAGGTGTGAAGTAGACACCAAGGCTGAGCTCTGCTGCTGTTCCATCAGTAGTTGTACTGTCACTAAACCATACTGTTAGTGGGGACATGAGTCTCTGCTGAAAGAGAGAATAGTGAACTATCTACAGTCCGGAGAATTGATGGACCAGAGGCAACATGGATTCACCAGGGGAAGATCCTGTCAGACAAATCTGATCGACTTTTTTGACTGGGTAACCAAGGAATTGGATCAAGGAAGAGCGCTCGATGTCATATACTTGGATTTCAGCAAAGCTTTTGATACGGTTCCGCACAGGAGACTGGTGAATAAAACGAGAAGCTTGGGAGTGAGTGCCGAGGTGGTGACCTGGATTGCAAATTGGTTGACGGACAGAAGACAATGTGTGATGGTAAATGGAACCTTCTCTGAAGAGAGAGCGGTTTTAAGTGGTGTACCGCAAGGATCGGTGTTGAGACCGGTCCTGTTCAATATCTTTGTGAGTGACATTGCGGACGGGATAGAAGGTAAGGTTTGTCTTTTTGCGGATGACACTAAGATCTGCAACAGAGTGGACACGCCGGAAGGAGTGGAGAGAATGAGACGGGATCTAAGGAAACTGGAAGAGTGGTCGAAGATATGGCAGCTGAGATTCAATGCCAAGAAGTGCAAAGTCATGCATATGGGGAGTGGAAATCCGAATGAACTGTATTCGATGGGGGGGGAAAGGCTGATGTGCACGGAGCAGGAGAGGGACCTTGGGGTGATAGTGTCAAATGATATGAAGTCTGCGAAACAATGCGACAAGGCGATAGCAAAAGCCAGAAGAATGCTGGGCTGCATAGAGAGAGGAATATCGAGTAAGAAAAGGGAAGTGATTATTCCCATGTACAGGTCCTTGGTGAGGCCTCACCTGGAGTACTGTGTTCAGTTCTGGAGACTGTATCTACAAAAAGACAAAGACAAGATAGAAGCGGTACAGAGAAGGGCGACCAGGAAGGTGGAGGATCTTCATCGGATGACGTACGAGGAGAGATTGAAGAATCTAAATATGTACACCCTGGAGGAAAGGAGGAGCAGAGGTGATATGATACAGACTTTCAGATACTTGAAAGGTTTTAATGATCCAAAGGCAACGACAAACCTTTACCATAAGAAAAAAATCAGCAGAACCAGGGGTCACGATTTGAAGCTCCAGGGAGGAAGATTCAGAACCAATGTCAGGAAGTATTTCTTCACGGAGAGGGTGGTGGATGCCTGGAATGCCCTTCCGGAGGAAGTGGTGAAGACCAGAACTGTGAAGGACTTCAAAGGGGCGTGGGATAAACACTGTGGATCCATAAAGTCAAGAGGCCGCCAATGAAGAGTAGGTGACTCGCCAGAATGATGGCTACTGCCTGGAGACAATACCCTTATTCAATAAACGTACACATGGTTACTGTGACTCCAACATCACTCTAAGCTTCAACAGCAAGAGGAAATGTGGAAAAAAGGATTTGCACTCACAAAGACGGGAGTAGCTGGCTTGTTACGGCGGTTACTACCCCAAACCAAATAACCAAATTACTACCTCCACCTTCCTCTATTCCTGATGCATTTCAACTAGCTTGATCACTCCATTCTTATACTTCACTTTCAATGCATATCCAGCATAGTTCTCTGCTTCAACGGCAGGGGAGAAGAAAAAAGGGTTCGCACTCACAAAGCGGGGAGTAGCTGGCTTGTTACGGCGGTTACTACCCCAAACCAAATGTACCTGATACTTCACTCTCGACGCATATCCAGCATGGCTCTCTGCTTCAACGGCATGGGAGAAAGACTGATACATCACAAATTTCCAGCATAGCTCTCTGCTTCAACGGCAGGGGAAAAGAAAAACTGATACTTCACGCATATCCAGCATAACTTCAACGGCAGGGGAGAAGGAAAAAGGATTCACACTCACAAAGCGGGGAGTAGCTGGCTAGTTACGGCGGTTACTACCCCAAACCAAATGTGCCTGATACTTCACTTTCGATGCATATCCAGCATAGCTCCCTGCTTCAACGGCAGGGGAGAAGATAAACAACCAATAAGGGCTGTATAACATAATCTGGGTAAAAACAAATGGGCATGGGTGTAGCTTGCTTATTGCGGCGGTTACTGCCCCTACTACCTCTAACTAATCAAGCTAGATATTTCACTTGGATGCAGCTCCATCACCGCTCTCTGCATTAATGGTGGGGGTGCAAGGGAAATAGAACCAAGAGCTAAGAGAAACAGATAAGTATGAGAGAAAAAAATGTGTGAAGCTTGCTGGGCAGACTGGATGGGCCATTTGGTCTTCTTCTGCCGTCATTTCTATGTTTCATTTCTATGGCCAAGGCATAACATACTGTACTAATATTCACATACCATATACATGTACCATATCACAATGTGCACATGAGCACCTCAGGATTGGCATTCATATACAAGATAAATGGTGGCTGCAGCCTTTGAAGCCCCAACTGCCCTGTTGTGACAGCTATGCCAGGCTGCCCACTATCACAGCCAAATACATGATGTGAGCAGCGATTATTGTCAAGTGGTAATGCATGAATATGTAGGCCTGAACACATGTACATGCATATTCAGTTAGAGGGAGGCCAGTGAAGGGTGAGTGTGAAACACAACCACCGAATCATGGGAGCAAGCACTGTACAAACTGTCAAAGATGTTTCATGTCTGTACTACATACGGTTATGGAGGCTGATACACAGTATTATTGTCCCCATGACAGCACAGTAGGCTACATACTGCCATAGCAGTGTGGGAGAGCTAACTGTACATGCATCTCCTTTCCTTCATAACGATTCCGTTTAGCAGCATACAGACGGCACAACCATGTGCATGCAACAACATAAATGGCTCTCCTTTCGGCCAGCTGCAATGACCCAAGAGTTGTGTGGATATGGGATGCTACAGTGATAAGGGACTTTCAGATAAGTCTGTGCAGCGCCAGATGCTTTTTTTTCTCACGCACCCATTCATGAGGCATCAGGATGTTGTAGGGCTGGTATGTGTTCCCTGCTGTGTATTGAGGCTGTGCTGGCTAGGCCCTCACTGATACCACTTGCAGACTGAAGGGTCGTTAGTATTGCTGCAAGATGCACATGACAATAATATTGAGGGGTCCCAAATAAGGAACGAGTGACGTATGTAGGGTTCATTAGTCCTAATGGCAGTAAATGAAGCACCTATATGCATGTGACAATGATGGCATTAGGGACTGACAGAGATAAGGGCCATTACAAGTACAAATGTTGTAAGGTATTAGCAAATCTGGCGAGGCCTGTGAGTGTGTTGTGTCTCATGAGGACAAGCGTGTACAGTACTTTCATCCTTGGTGGCACGTCAGTATGTAGCAAGTGCTTAATCCAATGCCACTGAATAGGGAACACACATAGGGCACCTCAGAAGTGCCTCGAGCCAGCCCTTAGGCACCCTGTTATGGGCTATACCCTCAGATTTAGAGCACCACCCCAAATAGTTGTTGGGTGGACAGACTTAGCAAGTCAGGCAAGTAGCAGACTCAAAAATAGGTCGCACATTAAACTATGTCCTAACCTGTCAGTGGCCGAACTACCCTGCTGGGGCAGGGTTCTGTCCCTTGCCTTTCTTAAAAGTGGGTCTGTATAAGATAGCTGGCGAAGCTGGCTGCCACTGACTGTGTTCTCATGAAGTCGTGCACGCACACATGGGGGATCAGGTCTGAGATCTGGATCTATAGCCATAGGTATTCCATGCTGAAGAGCCACATTATGGAAAACACAGCAAAGCAAGATTATCCTAGCAACTGTGGGGGGAGCATACAGTAACGCTCCCCTAGTCTTGTCCAAACATCGGAAGCGGCTCTTCAGAAGGCCGAAGGTATGTTCGATGACTAAGCATGTGGCACGTAAGGCCTCATTATAGGCCATCTATAAGCCAGGGCCTGCATCCATACCCTGTGCCTCCTGTAGCAATGAGATAGGCAAGCCATTACAAATAATAATGTTTGTGTCAGATGGGTGTATGTGCACAATACATGCAGTAGAACCAGATGGGATGAGGCAGGTCATTCTTGTTTCCTAACACCCTATTTGCGGGGCTCCATGCTTGCTTTGTCCCACAGCAGGTGTGCTGCTATTAAGAAGTATAGCATGTGAAGGGCCCCTAAACAGTGACATTTATGTCAGCAGTGTGGTAGATCCATAACATCACGGTCCTTAAAGATTATATCCCTGTGTTCGGATCGTATGCATCCTGCACTCTAGTCATTGTGTACGGACATATCTGCTCAACCTGACCTTTTATGTAGATATGCATTCCCAGAAACAGACATGGTGTAATCTGCCTACCCCTGAATGTGCACAGCTGACTAGAAGTGATCATGAGAAGTATCATGAACGTCAGGACCTCAGGAACACCTGTGGAAATGAGCTGCCCTTACATCACAGTTGTAGAATCACCTTTGACAATGCCATTAACCATGGCTATACCTAATATGTGTGGGCTGTGAAGTGAAGTGAGCAAGCCATGCCACATACAGCCCATACTATGGCTGGTGTGAACCTGGTGATTGGCACCATAGCAACTGGTTGGGTGCAAGAGCCATTCCACCACTTAAGGTTACACTATGAGCCACTGAGGCCTGTTGTGATGGGGACATATCACTCCATCCGGACAGGCGTATACATCACATTTGTGTGCCATTACAGAGATAAACATTGCAAATATGGTCGATGTATGGAAACGTATTTCTTACCTACAAGCCAACCATCACCGTACAGGCCAGCTTCGAATTTGTGACACAGAGATGATTGCCTGAGTATGAAGGAATCGTGCGCTGATCCCAGAAAGCTGGACATCACTGAGAGGATCCGCATTCCAGCATCACACACCACTTGCACGTTGAGGGAGTGGAACTGCTTTCTGATGCAGTAGGCTGCCTCCATCTGATGGGGTGGAATGATGGCACATGAGTGCAGTCAATAGCTCCAATGACATTCGGAAAGCGGGCAATGGCATAGAAACCACGCTTGAGGTCCATCAGGTCCTGTCTGTTGCGCGGAAAAGCTATGTATCGAGGCGTGTGGGCTATAACTGCTTCAATGACCTGATCCAGACACCGTGAAAAGGTGCTCTGTGACATCCCACCCACAACAGCTACTGTGGATTGGAAGGAGCCACTTGCTATGAAGTGCAGGGCGGCCAAGAGTTTGGTGAGGCCGAGGACAGCACAGCTCTTTCGGGTTCGAGGCTCAAGGGCACCTTGTATGTCTTCATATATTTGCAGGATGGCACAAGAGCTGAGGCGATACCTGATGATCACAACGTCCTCTGGCATACCCAGCATTGAGGTTCGTGGAAGATAGATCCGCTGCCTGTACCTGCGGCGACGTCAACCAACGTCCTGGCATTTGCATTGGGCCTGCTCAGCCATGGAGTGAGCCTGCCCCATACACTGGGAATGTGTAGATGGTGTTGGGAACATAGACCTACTAAGAACAAGCCTTTTTATTGGGTAGCAATAGCTTTGTAGGTGTGTGGGGATTGGTATTATTCATTTTCGCTCACCGAGATAATATCGTGGTGCGCGCTACACGCAGCAATACATTCTATCGCAATTGAAAGAGGTGTAGTTATTGGCCACGTTAGGAGCCGTGCTAACAGCGCAGCCATTTCGCGGTTTGCGAATACTGAATACTAACAGCTGTTAACGCAGTTTGCGAGCTTATCGCACGCGATACCGCCGTATCGCGTGCAATAAGTCCTTAGAAAATAAGGCCCTATGAGAAAAAAATGTATTGCTATGAGAGAGGAAGTTCTTGTAAGAGGAGCTATGTATATGCTTCGCTTTCCATGTTATCATGGAATTCTAGGTATATTTTCAGAGAATCTGAACACCTAAGGGTATATCGACTCCCACTCCAATTAAGCTCCAAGGGTGGGTTGGCAATAAATAAAATAAGGCATTGGTTAATTCTGAGGCAATTTTGTAAAATATACATTTGTATGTGTTTTTCTTAATATGTCTGCTTTAAACTACAACTTGGTCCTCCTAATTTCCTATAATAGTAGACATAAATGTGAAGAAAATGTTATTTCTGACTTTATAATTTTCTTTTAATCTTAATTCTTAACATGATATCATTATTCTGAGAACTTTTGTTCTGTATATATATTTGAAAAATTTAATAAATAATTAAAAAAAAAAGATAATAATGTTAATGAATGGTGACTGTCATACTAGGCACTACCATCCCCAAAAGGCTTTCACTTGCCTTTTGCATAATTATTGGTCCAAGTCTCTATTTTTTTCCAAATAAAATGACAACGTATCTGTATAAACTGTTTCAATGTTCCAACTTCTTATATCATGATGGATTCTGCATCAGGGGAAAGACACATTCAGTTATAATTAGAATATCTGTTTTCTTTCTTGTCATAATATCTCGCTGCTATAAATACCACATAAAAAATGCTTCTATAGCTGCAAATTGTTAATAGAAAACAGCACATAGCACTTGTAAAGCCCTCTAAACTGACCTGTCTAATCTAGTATTTTTTTTCCTAGTGCCAAACTTACATTAGACCAAAAATCCAGCTACACTTACAAATCCTAACACAAGGATGGATGATAATATCATCCATGGATGATAACACAAGGATGGATGATAAAATCCTAATCCCAGATGGATGATAATAGCATCAGAGTCTTTGCTTTCTTCTTTGATTGCATTGACTATTTGAATAGCATTTCTACTGGCTGATGATCCCAGAAAGCTTTTAACTTTAGTGTTTCCCTCGAAAAGAGTTCCCAAATTAGTGCCTCTGTTGACTGAATCACCTAGTACAATAAGCTTTTTCTTTTGGTTATTGATTGTATTATGGAATTTCTGTTTGTATTATGTTTCTTCTTTCTTTTCAGGTACCACTTCAATCTCTATCTCTAGACTTTCTTCATTATCTAATACAGAGAAGGCATTTCATACTTGTGTCACTTGAGGGAGCATGTGTCTCCACATCACAGGTCTTACTGTATAAGAGCCCACTGTAATCCATTTGTTCTTGGGTTCCTGTACACTCTGTGTAAGTGTGTGGGGAGGGGGGAAATGTGGGTTGCACACTTGTGAAGAATGGGTGTCTTTAGGTCACTGGTCTTATCCTACCCGAGTCCACTGAAAACCATTTTTTTCTGGGCTTTTGAATTTTCTATGGTAATGGGGAAATGATTCCTGAATTCTGTATAATGGATGGTGATATCTTGGTGATTGCTGATGCTTTCTTTATTGTAGCTAATTCAGCTTTAAGGTGAGTCAACTCCTTTTTCATGACAGAGAGTTCTGAACAAATGTTTCCAGATAATTTGCCTTAAGATAAAGGCTCCACAATTGTTACATTGGATAGTCCTCATTTTGCTCAATTAATTTGATGGAGAACACTTAAGGAATTGCTAAATGACCAAATTATCTTGTTTCCAGTTATGTATCCAGGCAGACTATATTAGAAGAACAAACCCTGGAGTGGATAGGTAGAGAAGTAGGGTGGGAGGGAATTAAGTAGTTGGTACATTCCCCTGCTATTGAGTTTGAGCTGCCCTACCCCCAGACACTCTGACTACTGCTAGGTGAGATGCTCTTTCTTTTCTGAAATGTTATTCAAATTAAGTCCACCTCTTTGCACTGTTAAAAATCAATTCCAGTACTCCACACTTCAGTGCCATAGTCTGAACTATAACACACATATCAACAATACAATTATAAACATATTTTTTGGCTAAAAGTCAAGGTCTTTCTTTGAGCTTGCATAAAGCAAAGGCAGAATAACTGGGCTTCTCTCCTTCCATGGGCTGAGTTTTCCCATAATAATCATGTAAGCAGTTCCACAGGGTCATCACTCTTCTTTATTGTATTTGGGCACAATCCTTGTCTTCCCAGAACTGTCCTGATCTCTGACTCTTGCCCAGCAGTGAACCTGATGGGACAGGAGCTTCAGGACTTGTGGCAAAAGATAGATCAGCTCCTACTAAGTGGTGGAGCATTTTTTAAAAACATGCAGACAACAAATGTTGCCCAGTGCCTCAAATTTGTCCAGGAGTTTAGTCTAGTTCAGCCCCAGAAACCTATGATTAAAAATGCTATCTTTGAAATTTGCTCTGTGATTCGTGGACCTATTCCGTCTTGAACGACAGCTGGGTCCTGTGACTTACAAACTTAAACTACCAGCATCTTCGTGAATCCATGATATCTTCCAAGTCTCATTGTTAAAACCTGCTATTCTCTCTTGACCGGGCAGAACATGTTACGAGCGCGCGCGGGCGCGGTCGTCTTGAGCTGGTGGTGAGCCCTTGGGCCACGGCGAAAGCTAGGGAGGAGCCCCAGCCACACCGTGGGAGGTGAGCTGGGCAGGCATGGTGAGCCAGGCGGGTACAGAAGCAGGGAGTCCGACCCTCAGCCGGACCTGCACGCCCATGGTAGCCAACACGACTGATGAACGGTCCTCCGACTGTTCCCGGCCCTTTCGGACCTGCCGCAGGGAACGGCAATGGGCAGCAGGCCGGACAGAGGCGAGGGCAGACAGAGTCCTTTACACTGAGACGTCAGACGGGGGCTAAAGCAGACATCCAAAACAGGCTGAAGCAAGATGTTGAAGACATCAGGACGAGGGCAAAGGCTGAAGCAGACATCGTAGACAGGCTGAAGCAGACATCGTAGACAGGCTGAAGCAGACATTGTAGAAGAGGGCAGGAAGGAAGACACGGGCACTGTCCATTAGGGCGCCCTACTCAGCCAGCACAGCTGGACTGGTCACGGACCACCCCGTCCCATACGCGCCCTACTCAGCCCAGGAAGGCTGGTCGCGGACCACGCTGGGAACAGGAGAGTGCTGGGAAGATCCAGGCGAACAGGAACTCCGATGCTGGGATACTGACATCCAAAGCCCCTTCGGCTGGCAGGAACAGAAGCTCAAGAGCCCGGGGGACGAATCCCTCCTGTTGGCCACTCCAGGGCCCAACAGGACAGAAGGCTCAGGAACCAGACGAAGACACAGGGCAGAACAACCAGAACTGGAACAGGAACGGAATCAGGCAGCTTCAGGAACAGACATCAAAGCAAGGTCAGGAACAGACATCAAGGCAGAGACACTGGACAGGGATCCATCAAAGCAAATGTGATCACGGAAGACCTGGATCAGCAAGGTTACAGACGACTGTAGGACCTGATCCGAAGGCCAGTTGCAAAAGAAAAGGAAGTCCTTATATACTGGAGGTAAAAGGCAACTCCCTGGGAGGAGCTTGCCAGGACCGCCCCTCACTGGTCCTATAAATAAGGTGGAGAGCTGCGGGCCGACCCCTAGGGAAGGGCGTCGCCGAACAGGAAGTCCAAACGCAGAGGCATGCAAGCCACAGGCATAGCTAGGCCTCTCAGGCCCTGGAGCAAGCCCGGATGGAACACAGGCGAGGCCCTGGCTTCAGAGCGGCCTCTGGAGGAAGGTAAGAGACCACCTGTAGCGCAGCAACAGGGGGATCGCAACAGAACACCTCACCAGACCCCTGAGTTTGCTGCAAAAGATGACACATTATTCAAGACTCAAGAGATTGTAGATTCTTGTAGAGACCAGAACCAACTTTAATATCTTATATCATGAAAGAATAATGACCCAAGAAAAATTTGTGGGAGCCAACCTGCAATATACAAGCCCCCCAACTCATAACAGAATTCCACGAAAGATTTCCCCATAAACCCAAGCCCAGAATACTAGACGGGGGCTTTGGAGGGGGGTACTGTTAGGATTTGTGCCCATGGGGAGCTGGCCCAGCTACCCAGTGCCAGAGAGGTGTCAGTCCAATTACCCAATGCCAGAGAGACCTTGGCCCAGCTATGGCACTCACCCCAGTCAGCCTGACAACATCAGCAGCTGGGACACCTTCTAAAACTGGGCCCCACTCACATGGCACGGGACACCGCTATGACTGCTGCCACCCATTCAGGCTTCCTAAGGTGCACGCATGCCCGATGTTCTCCCTTTAAAAGGGCCAATGGCAGGACCTCAGCGGAAGTGCCCAATGATGATATCAGAAGTGACTGCCTATTTCAACTCTGCTTGTGTTCCCTGTGTTCAGCAATGGGTCTTCTGCTTTGCAGTATGTATTACCAGCATTCCCAAGTTCCTGCATGTCCAGCCTTGTCTTCCAGCCTTGCTTCATCCTACTTTGCCTTCCAGCCTTGTCACATCCAGCCTTGCCTTCCTGTCTTGCCTCATCCAGCCTTGCCTTCCTTACTTTTCTTGTCTTGTGCCTTCAGTGTGTTTTTAACCAACCTTGGCTTGCCTGTTCAGATCTTGACCTGATCATGATTGCCTGCCGCCTGGATCTAACCCCTTGACTAGTCCTGACTATTCTTGTTAGCTGCCTTCCCCAACTTTGACCTGTCTCTCACTCTGTTAGCCTGCTGCCTGTTCTGACCCTGGCAGTCAGGGACTGCGGGTCAGAGCAAAGCAGCTGCAAGAGTGTCAAGGCTTCAAAAGAAATCACCTATATTAGAGCATGAACTTCCAAAGGGGCAAAATGGCACCAAGAGTGGCATAGTCATCCTAAGACCCCATGAAGAGGGAACAAAGTATCATGGGGCAGTGAGCTGCAGTCAGGGACTGCAGGGTCAGACAAGAGCTAATCTGCCTAACCATTCCCTCCCTCGCTGGTTGAGCTCTTGGGTCCTGGGGGCCAGTAGGACTTGTCTCCTGTTGAACATCATGGCTGTGAGCAGGCACAGGCTTGAAGCTGAGGTCAGGCACAGGCTAAGAACTGGATACAGAGCACAGACTGGGGCATGAGCACATTGCACAGGCTGGGGCTGGATACTGAGCCAAGCTGGATACAGAGCACAGACTGGGGCTTGGACACAGAGCATACTACTATGAGATCAGAGGCAAGGGCTAGGCCTGGGAAGGCATTCAAGAGACTAGTCTGAAAAGAGCATGACAAGGACAGGACTAGACAACGACTGGACAAGGCCAAAACTGGATGAGAGCAGACCAAGACCCCAACATGACAGGACAGAAAACACAGAAGACAGGAGGCCATTAGGCAGAAGGCCCAGAATCCGTTAGGCAAGACAGAAGGCCAAGAGGCTACAAGGCCAGGCAAGTCACAAGGCCCAGTGACCACATGGATTGGCAAGGCAGAAGGCCTGGAGGCCACTTGGCTAGGCAATGGCAGAAGGCCCAGAGGCCATTAGGCAACGCAAGACAGAAGACCTGGAGGCCACTAAGCAAGGCAGAAGGCCCATAGACCACGAAGCTGGTGAGGTCAGAATGTCAAGGTGACTCAATGAAGAGGCCCTGAGGTACTGGAAAATCTAAGTTAAGTAGGGCTGAGGTTAAGGCATGATGTGATCAGTGAGGAGAGCAAGGCTCACTGAGGACCCCTGGTGGAGGGAAGTCTGTGCAGCAGGCAGAATCCTAGTATGGTGAGAATGCATAGCAGGTGAAACTGTGACAGTACCCCCCTTAAGATTCCCTTACTCCTGGGTCCCATTTGCCATAGGGGCTGGAGAAGTACTGGAGCAGAATCAGGTTCTTTAGGGCACTGAAGTGTTGAGTCAGGTTCTCTGGGGTGCCCATGCCTAGAGTCAGAGTTTCTCAATCTCTGGGTGGTTGTCGCTGCATTGCTCCAAGAATGGCTGCTGGTTCAGAGTCTCTCTGAGACTGGACTGCAGTTTCAGAGCCTCTCCAAGCCTGGACTGCTGGTTCAAAGCCTCTCTGAGGCTGGGTTACTGGTTCAGGCTCTCTCGAAGGCTGGACTGCTGGCACAGAGTCTCTCTGCAGCTGGACTGCTGGCACAGAGTTCCCTCGGGTACTGGGTGATTGGGCCCGCATCTCTCAGGCACTGGGTAGCTAGTCCCACATCTCTCAGGCAACAAGTGGCTGGACCCTCATCTCTCAGGTGCTGGTGGCTAAGCCTGCATCTCTTAAGTGCTGGGTGGATGGACCAGCGTCTCGCTGGCACTGGGTAGCTGGACTGATGTCTCTCTGGCACAGGGTAGCTGGGCCAAGGTCTCTCTGGCATTGGGTAATTGGACTGACACCTCTCTGGCACTGGGTAGCTGGGCCAGCACGTCTATGGCAGTGGGCTGCAGGGAAAAACTCCACAGGGAGCAAGGCTGTAACAGAGGACTAGTCCTCAAATGGGTCAGCTGTACTAGGCTGCTCCTTCTGGATCAGATCAGCAGGAGTGGAGTCCCTCAGAAGAGAAGTTGCTGAACTTGGTCTCTCCTAGAGTGTAGTGGATTTAGCAGACTCTTCCTGAACCTAATACATAGCTGAGATTGGCAGAGCTTCAGATGGGATTACAATTTCCTTTGGCTGAAGATATTAAAGGTGTTTTCACATTGCGTAATGACTGAACAGAGACACAGAACTCTGGAGACAGAACTGCAGCTGTGGTGGCAACAGTAATCTGGGGTGGGTTCTGTGTAGCTAGATTAGAGTTAGGTTCTGAGCCTTGTTCACTCAGGAGAGCTCAAGAGAAGGTCAGTATGGGAAAGGTACATGCTACCTTCCTACAAGTCAGAGCTGATCCCATTAAGGAATTGCTTCTTGCAGCTAATGGCAGCTGGGCTCCACCATCTGACTTAATTAGCTTTTCCTGTCTCAAAGCTTCTATAGACTGAGATAGTGCCACTGGATCAGGACTACCTTGACCATTCATTTATTCTTGATTAGCTGGGCTGGGTCCAGTAGAAAGCATTGTCTTTATAGGTACAAAATTTAAAATATCTTGGCAATTTGCAGCTGAATTGACTGTGATTTTCTAAAGAACTGTGCTGTAGGTTTCTGGAGAGGCAGCATTCACCTTTCGAGGTGCTGGTTTTAAATGTTGTTGGCTGAATTTACTTGTGTCTGAGTGTGCTGTGGATTTCAAGAGAGCTTTCTCAACAGATTGCATGCTGGCAGGCACTGGTGTTTGTAGCTTGGAATGCATTTTTAAAGTCCCCACAACCAAAGCAGGTTTGTGTGAAGTGAGTTAGCATACTGAAATCTTTTGCATCTCCATTTGGAAGGATTAGGGAAATGACATTGGTAGCATTCAAGGAAGGTTGAAGGATTCCAAATTTGGCAAGCATGACAGACATAAAAAAAGCATAGAGTCAAGAATGGCTTGAGTTGCTGGGGAAGGAACACAATTGCATGTGTCTATATTAGAATGATTAAAATCCATTCCAGGCTCAATGGGTTGGCAGGAAGCCCTGCAACAACTCCTGTGAGGGCTGTTTTGGCATCTTCATTCTGTCACAGGTCAGTGAGATAGAGTCATGGAGCACTCCACAGAAGCAGTGCAGGTCTTCTGCCTAACCAGCCCTCTTAATAGGTCTTGTCTCCTACTGAACATCATGGCTAGGCTTGGACTGGGAGCTGTGAGCAGGTACAGGCTGGAAGCTGAGGTCATGCAGAGGCTGAAAGCTGGATACAAGTGATGGCTGAGAGCTAGATACGGGTACTGGCTGGGAGCCTGTTACAGGTACCAGCTCAGGCTGGATACAGAGCAAAGCTGGGACTTGGACATGGAACACAGGCTGGAGCTGGATACAGACTGGGCTGGATATAGAGTACAGGACGGGACTGGATACAGAGCACAGGCCTGGGGATGGATACAGAGCACAGGCCGGGGCTTGGACACAGAGCACAGGCTGGGGCTGGATATAGAGTACAGGCTGAGGCTGGATATAAGTACTGACTGGGATGAAAACCAAGGCAGAGACCTGGGAAGTAATTCAGGGGACTGGTTTGGACAGAGCCTGACAAGGACAAAGCTGTTCAAGGGCAGGACAAGACTGCAACAGGACAAGGACAGAACAGAACAGAAAATACAGAATATCTGGAGGCCATTAGGCAAGGCAGAATGCCTGGAGGCCACAAGGCTGGTCAGGTCAGAGTTCCAAGGTAACTCAAGGAAGAGGAACTGAGGGATTGGATAGATTGGGCTAAGTAGGGCTGAAGCTGAGGCATGGTGTGATCAATGAAGAGGTAACTGGCAGAACCATGAATAAGGCTCACTGAGGACCCCTGGTGGAGAGAAGGATGTGCAGTAGGCAGAACCTTGGCACAGAGAGACTGCAAAGCAGGTGAAACCATGACATAAAGCAGCAAAGGTAAAGAAAAAATCCAGGCAGTGACAGAAGAACATAGCACAAAGAGTGGCATGAAGACCCCAAAGCATGATGAAATGTGCAAAGAAGCCACCTATAATGACAAGAACACCCCAAATTATAGAGTTTGGGGTATGTAGCAGAATAGAGAAGCAGAAAGAATACTAAGGTGATACAATTGGTTTATGGCAGCAAGATGGAGTGGCTTAAGACCCCAGAGCTATATATTCAACATTAAATGGCTAAGTTAGTTGGATATGACTAAACTTTATCCGGCTAACTTCAGACCTGCTATTGAGTAGATCTAACTTATCTGGTTAACTTAACTGGATAATTCTGAATACTGCAACTTATCCAGCTTAGTTAACCAGATAAGTAACTCCTCCACAAAATGTCCTTTTCTTGCCCTTCTCTTAGCTGGATAAGTACTTCTCTGGCTAAGAACTTATCCAGATAAATGGTGGCCATTAAACACAGCCAGATATTCAATTGTGGCCACTTAGCTATATAAGTTCTTAATTATCTGGTTAAGTGGTACTCAATATCAACCTCCTAAGGCAGCACTTCTCAACCGGTGTGTCGCCAAGCACCAGCTGGTGTGTCGCGTGCTCCCGGTCTCTCCCTCTGCTCTTCCTTCCCTGCTGCCGTTGCCGCCGGGCTATCAGCACGTTCAAGCCCAGCGGGAATGGCAGCGGCGCTAGAAGCTCTGGCACCCGTGGCTGGCCTTTTTTCCTTCCCGCGCCCCGGAACAGGAAATGATACGCGGTGCGCGGGAAGGAGAAAGAGCCGGCCCGTGCCACGTGGAAAAGTAGCAGTGGCGGCAGCAGCATCGGCCCCCGAGCAATTGAAGCAGCCGGTAATCGGGAAAGGAAACAGCAGCATGAGCCTCCCGAGGCCGATCGGATTCTTCTTTCTTGGCCTGCGGGGGCTGGAGGAGGAGGCTGCTGCAGCTACCATTTGTGCTCGGGGGGGGGGGGGGGAGTGGAAGTGAGTGAGAGAGAGAGAGAAGTAGCCAGCCTGTGTGTAAGTGAGAGAATGTATTTGATTGAGAGCATGTGTGTGATTGAGAGAAACTGGTCAGAGAGCTGATGTGTGTGTATATGTGAGAGACAATGAAAGTGACTGCTCAGGGAAATGACTGATGTGTATGTTAGAGTGTAAGACAGTCATGGAGGTGACTGATGTGTGTGTGTGTGTGTGTGTGTGAGAGAGAGAGAGAGAAAGCATGGAAGTGAGAAATCTGGGTATGTGAGAAAGCATGGGCGTAAGAAGCCTGGTGTTGTGGGGGGGGGGGGTGTGAAAGAAAGCAAGGGAGTGAGACGCCTGATTATGTGAGAGAGAGCATGAGAGTGGGAAATCTGTGTATGTGTGTGCATGCATGAGAGAGAGACTGGTTGGTAAGGTGACAGTGTGTGTGAATGTGAGAGAAAGAATGTGATTCATGGAATGAGAAGCCTGTGAACCTGGAGAGCGAGCATGGAAATGAGAGAGAGACTGGTGTGCGTGTGTGTGTATGTAACAGAGAGAAAGTGATTATGGGAATGAGAAGCCTGTGCATGTGAAGAGAGTGAGCATGGGAGTGAGAAACCTGGGTGTGTGTGAGACACAGCATGGGAGGGAGAAACCTGTATATGTAAGACAGAACATGGATGTGGGAAGCCTGTGTGTGTGTGTATGCATGAGAGAGATCAGGTGACTGGTGTGGTTTGTGTGTATATGTGTACATGTGGTGTGTGTGTGTGTGTGAGAGAGAGAGAGAGAAAGTGATTATGGGAATGAGATACCTGTGCATGTGAAGAGTGAGCATGGGAGTGAGAAACCTGGGTGTGTGTGAGACACAGCATGGGAGTGAAAAGCCTGTATATCTGAAAGAGAACATGGGAGTGGGAAGCCTGTGTGTGTGTGTGTGTGTGTGTGTGTGTGTGTGTGTGTGTGTGTGTATGCTTGAGAGAGATCAGGTGACTGGTATGTGTTTTTGTATGTGTGTTTGAGAGAAAGAAAGTGATTATGGGAATGAGAAGCCTGTGCATCTGGAGAGAACAAGCATGGGAGTGAGAGACTGGTGAGTGTGTGTGAGACAGAGAAAGTGATTATGAGAGTGAAAAGCCCGATTATGTAAGTAGAACATGGGAGTGGGAAGCCTGTGTGTGTATATGGCATGAGAGAAACTGTTCAGGAAGGTGACTGGTGAGTGTGTCAAAGACTGTTTGGGAGATGATTGGTGTGTGAGAGACAGAAACTGGTCATGGGGGCATGACTGATATGGTGTGTGTGTGTGTGAAAGACATGGGCACTAAGGAAGAGGACCATGAGTATAGAGCTTAGCCTCTACTGCTGCTTCTGCTGTGTGCTACGGCCTGCATGGAAGAGGAGTAGGAGAGCTGCTGGAGGGGGTAAGTAAAGGTGGCTTTTAAAGTTTATTTTTCTTGATTGACTGCCATTTTGATTATTTAATATAATGTGATGTGTCTGCTTTTTTTGAAATATTTTATTGGTGTTTGGAGAATTTGTAATAGTTTTTATGAGTTTTTAATTGTTGGATGTTGTTCATAGCTGTTTTGAAACATTTATTCTGCTTATTAGTATAGTTTTACAATTATTTCTGTGTGGGGATCTATAGCTGCTTGCTAGTTCTATTTTCCTAATAAGAGGTGTATTGGTTTTAGGGCCTGATTTAATATTTGTAGTGTTGCCTTTTCATAGATAGGTTTGCTCTTGTTTGAGTGTATTCCATAATACAGG